>NC_134531.1:92054190-92772940 GCF_050624435.1 Tenrec ecaudatus
CTGGCATCAGATCCTAATTTTTCCACTCCTTCCCCGCTTCCCCCTTCCTCATGAACTCTTGATGATTTATAAATTATTATTTTGTCATATCTTGCCCTGTCTGACGTCTCCCTTCACCCACTTTTCTGTTGTCCGTCCCCCAGGGAGGAGGTCACATGTAGGTCCTTGTAATCGGTTCCCCCTTTCCAACCCACCCTTCCTCTACTCTCCCAATATTTTTTAATAAAAAGAGAGAGAGAGAGAGAGAAATGCATGGTTTTTTGGAGTACCCTCTTGTATTCTAGCATCCCATTGTTCTCAATGTTATCTATGGGTTGTTATGATGCATACAGTCGAATGCATTTACAATACAATACAATACAATACAAGAAAACATATTGTTGCATTCTTTGCCTTCAGCTCAGATCCATTTGACATCAGAAATATCATCCCTCATCTCATGTCCTCTTCTGAATCCAGCTTGAATTTTTGTCGGTTCATTGCCTACGTCCTGCTTCAACTATTGTTGAATATCAACAAAATTTTACTTGCATGTTATGTTTATGATATTCATGGATAACATCTGCATTGCTGGATGTTTCCAGGGCTTCAACTACTTGCTGTAATATTTCCATTGATGTTTTGTCAATTCCTGAACTCTTGTTTTTCCAAAATACCGTTGGTGCAGCTTGATCTTCTTCTTTCAGTACCGTTATTCGCTATATACTACTTCTTGAAATGATTAAATGACTATCAGTTTTTTTAGTACAGTGTATTCTTTCTCTCTTCTTTTGATACTTCCTGCATCATTCAATATATTACTCAGAGAATCCTTAAACAATGCACTTGAAGCTATTATCCTATCACAGACATTTTTGTACTTCAATATAGATCTTGAAATGTCCTTTATGACAATGAATGTGACACCATTTCTCTTGAATTTGCCCTCCCCAGGAGATTAAACCATATGATTGTGATTCAAAATGACTAATGCCAGTTCACTTCAGCTCACTAATGGCTAGGGTATTGATCTTTATGTGTTTCGTTTCATTTTTGCTGATTTCTGATTTCCTATATTTATATTTTGTGCATTCCACCTTATGATTATTAAAGGATGTTCACAGATGTTTCTCATTTTGAGTGATGCCTTCTAAGCAAGTGAGAGTTCCCAAGAATTTACTCCACTCTTTTTTTTTAAACATTTTATTAGGGGCTCATACAACTCTTATCACAATTCATTCATATACATACAAGTGCATATGGGAGCTGGAGGCACAGGGAATCCAGGGTGGATGATACCTTCAGAACCAGTGGGTGAGGGGTGATACTGGGAGAGTAGAGGGTGAGTGGGTTGGAAAGGGGGAACTGATTACAAGGATCCACATGTGACCTCCTCCCTGAGGATGGACAGCAGAGAAGGGGGTGAAGGGAGACGCCAGATAGGGCAAGATATGACAAAAATAATAACCTATAAATTATCAAGGGCTCATGAGGGAGGGGGCAGCAGGGAGGGAGAGAGAAAAAAGAGAACCCGATGCAAAGGGCTTAAGTGGAGAGCAAATGCTTTGAAAATGATGAGGGCAAAGAATGTACGGATGTGCTTCACTCCACTCTTTCATTATGTTCCAACCTGAGGGCCTCCTCTTCCCGTTCTTTATCTGACTACGTTTGGCTGCTCCTCCTGAGAAGAGTTTCCTGTGGCTCCTCCAGAGGGAGAATTCTATTCCTTCGTTGTAGTCTTTTCTTAGTTTGGAAGCGCCACTGAAATATTTTAAACTTGGGTGGCCTTAATGGTATTGAAAATACCAGAGACATAACTTCCAGCATTACAGCAACACACAAACCATCGGAGTATGACCACTGAATAGACAGGTGGTGACTTAGACAAGGTTGTCATCTAGGAAACCCTGGGGGACAGCGCCACTCGGTCACAGAGGGTTGATATGAGTCAGAATCAACTCAAGGACACACAACAAAAACATATACTAGGATCAGTCTGAAAATATTGCTACTAGACGTACAGTTAGTACATGCACTGGTTTTCCCCCAAACAAACAAAATCCCCCCTCCCCAAAACATGTTTGGAAACATGTCGCAGTGATCACTTGCCTGCGGACAAGGTCTCTCAGGAATATACATAATCTTAACCTCTTTAGATTTTCCTGAAACAAAAAAAAAGTCCAAACAAAAATAGTTTCATCAGAAGGAATCTGCTATGCCAGTTAAATTTAAGGAAGAGAGGTAAATTTCGAAGGTAATGGCAATTGCCGGGGGGCTTCCTCCGCGGTCATCTTGATAGATTTTCATCAAGGATACACTAAAATCATGGGGGCTTATTAGAAAGATGTTTTGAGAAAATGCAAAGCTATGTTGGTGAGGAAAAGTTCCGGGAAATTGTGTGCTGGAAGTTTTCTTCCATCACAACTCAATGCCTACCTGCTCGTTCTTCAAGGACAGAAGGGAAGCCCTTTGAGGATTTCACTGGGAAACCTTACCCAATACTTACTCGACAGCCCTGATCTCTCCCTTCAAACTTTTCGTTGTTCCCCATACCCAATGAAAAGTTCAAAGGAGCAGTATTTCAATGAATCCCTTGTGACTGCCCAAACTGCCATTTTGACCTGTTATTAAAAAAAAAAAAAATCAAAGAATGTAGAATTCTTTGGGAAAGATGAAGGCATGCTTTCAGAAGTAGTTAGACACAGATGGAGGATATATCAATAAACAATAGCTTCACATTTGGGGTATTTTTGGTTTTTTGTTTAGTAAAGGCTCGATCAATTGATAGAAATACATTTACTAATCCTCGTCTCTTTCCTTGAAGGCTGAGCCAAAATATACAACCTGGATTAAAGCAAAATGAGTAGGATTTTTTTTAGATTGCATGGATTTAGACATCTCTAATTAATTTTATTTAATATGATTTTGGTGTGATGCCAACTGTCTGTATCAAAGAAATATTTCAATGAAACGTATTGTTCTTCATTAACACCTGGTCCCTGTTCTGAAGATATAGCTGGAAGCTTGGTAAGTGGTACTTGAATGCCTTCAGAATTACCGATATTTTTCTCCCTTATTTATGTTACAAGTTGTGTGACTGAACAACTTTAACTTTTCGCAGTAGAAAGACTAGACCCAAATTTAAAATCTAAATACTTGATCATCTTTTAAAAACTATAATAATTTTTAAATTAGGTGTACAAAATTTTATTAATTTAAATAGATGTATCAATTGGTGTAACTCACTGCAGACAGAACATAATAGAGTCCCATTGCTCACAGGAATCCCCCTCCTATTATGCCTTTATAATAACATTTTCCATTCGCCTCAACACCTAACAACCTTTGCTGTTTACAATAGTTTTTTTGTTCCCTTAGATTGTCGTATGTGGATTCATAACTGCGTAATAAGTTGAGATCTGCTTCCTTTGCTCTTGATTTTCATCATATGGATTAGTAGTTTATTTTGGTGAACTGTGTAAATAGTTTGACTGACTGTACCACGGTTTTCCTCTCCACTCACCCATCAGAACACATTTGGATTCTTCCCAGTCCAGAGCAATAGTGAAAAGAACTGCTACAAACATTTGTGCAGCGATGAGTTTGCTTTCTTATAAATACCAGAGGCGGTATTGCTGACTCACACAGTAAGTTATTTTTAACACCGTAAGGAACTGCAGACTAGTCTCCAGAGTGGCTGGACCACCAGAAGTGCCATGTCGTTCCAATTGTTCCACAATCTCGCCAACACTTGGTATTGTCAGTATTTTTATTAAAACTGTATTAGCTGCTATGTGGTAATGTCTCATTTTGAGTTTTATTTCTAGTTACCCTTAGTCCTAATTATGTTTTACATCTTTTTCATGTATCAATCACATTCAATCATTTTATTCCATTTTATGTCTATTCTTTTTCTTCTCATTCGCCCACTTTTAAAGTTAAGGCATATTGTCTATGTGTTATTGAGAATTTTTTTTAACATTTCTTGAATGCGTATGAGTATAGATGTGTAGGTAAAATTCAAAGTGAAGTCACATAAATAAACCATTTCAACAGTGTAGTTCGTTTGTTTTTATCTTATCCTTTTTCTGGGTATGTTTTGGTGGTCTGTACTATGTTTAAGGTGTGTTTTTATCTCCTTATTTGTAAGTCTGATATATTCTAAGCTCTGTGTGAAACTAGAAAGAAAGAAAAAACAATAAATCACTGAAAGGAGACAAAACAATACTTTCAACAAGAGCCCCACAGAATTGTTCTTTTGAAATGTTATTACATTGTCTTTGTGTGCGTTTGCCTCTGCCAATTGCATTCTGCAATTCCTGTTCCCTGCCAGCTCTAGAGAGAGATAAAGCCAAAAAATTATGGGGTTTCTGATCTAGTTGTCACCAAAACTTTGACAAAAGTCCCTTAAGTATTAGAAGCATAATTTTTTTAAAAACAAATGCCAGGGAAAAGAAGCATCTACTTTAAGTGACTTGGTTCTTCATTAAACACATAGATTGAATCAGGATTGTTAAAAGCACAGTCTTGTGGCAAACTTGGGACAGTGTCAAACGAGTGATGCTCTGGATAGCTGCCATAAAAGTTTTGGTAAACTACAAGAGTTTAAATTAACTTTGCACTTGAAATTATGCATGTAATATGCACAGATGAAAACACAACTTACATAAACCAAAAATGTCCCCTGGTTTCCTCTGTAAGCAGTTTGGGAAATGCATGTTTATGATAGTTTAGGACTAAAGATCACCCTACTTTCTGCCCCAATCGCTCTCTTTCTCTCTAAAATGGTTTCCCTTAAGGCCAATCTGTGGTTTAGTAGGATTTCAAAAGCAAGATTTTCCATCTCCCCCACCCGCCTGCTGTGACCTCCATTTCTACGGGGAGGAAGCAAGCGGAAGAAGGACAAGGCAGGAAGCGAAGTGAGGGAGGGAAGAGAGAGAAAATACAAACCCTGGAAAAGACGATTGGTTTCTGGAACACAATAAACGAACAGTAAATCTTTGTGGCACGTAGACTTAGTTATTTATTTATAGTGAATGCCACATTTGTTTCTTGCCAAGGAACACGTAAACTGTGGTGGTGACAAATGTATGGTGAACAGGCTGCTCCTGGGTTTAGGAAAGGGGTACAAGCACTTTGCATGACAGGGCTTTTGTGGAGACCCCTTAACGACACAGCAGCACAGTGGCTGCAACAATGAACTCATACATAGCAGCAATGGGGGGAATGATGGAGACCTGACAGTGGTCACTCAGTTGTATTTAAGGGTCACAATGAGTCAAAACCAATTCCAAGGTGCCCAACAACACCATCTGCTTTGAAGTGGTATCGCGTGTTTATGAGGACAGATATGCTAATAGTACCAGTTGAAATACTAATAGTACCAATCACTGAATGTTTTTAGCTTCATAATCAAAGCGCCTCAGTTTTCTCATCTGTTCAAAGGAAATAATGGTGGCGGTGATGGTGCGGTGGGTTAAGCATTGGCGGCCCATTCACTGTAAAGTCTTTAGGGGAAAGATGTGGTGTTCTGCTTCTAGAAAGACTTCTGGCTTATGGACTTTGATGCATGACAATCGCGATTTCAATGGTTTCTGCCTGAGGGGATTCTGTCAGTGGCTCAGTCTGATGAGACTCTCTGCAGGAAAGTTTTGGGGTCCCACCACCATCGATAGACTTCAGCAAATTGTGTGTCCACAGCTTTAGCTCTGACACTTTTCTCTTCACCGTAGTCAAATTTGATAATTGTCCTCATTGAATCACACGAGCTGGTGTGCTTCTTCTGTGTGGACTTAGTTGGCTTCTCGCTTAGATGACTGCTTGCTTGAATACAAGCCTTTGAGACCCCGGACACTATTCTGATTGGTAGCTGGGCACCATCTACTTCCTTTGACACACTTGTGTTCCAATAAATGTATTGGGAGTTGGAAATTCTGGCAATAACATAACGCTCTATAAATAAGAATGCATTTTAGGAAACATCATTAAAAAACCATAAATGAAAGGTAATGACAATCACATTTTTACTCCAATTTATTTTCATTTATTTATTTTTCCACGGGACTATTAGAACAAACTGCCTGCCATTTACAAGTTACATACTGTGATAGTTTTTCTGTGCCAACATGGCTCCCGTAAGAACCTGTCTGGAGGAGGTTAGCCTGTCAACCAGGTTGCCCCTGGACTGGAGGGCCACTCAGATAAATGACTCTTTGAGGTTTGCCTCGCTCTCTCTTTCTCCCTAGAGATGGCCTTCATACACTCTTTCTGCTTCACCTTCCTCTTGGTGAGCCAAGAAGCTGAGACCTGCCAGGACCTTGTGATGCTTCCACTGCCTTTGGATCCACAAGACCCTCCACCCACCGGCCTGTGATCTCCCTGCATTTTTCACCATTGCATGTGGCTGTGTGAGTCTGGAGAGAAATTTGTGGGCTAGGATAGGACATATGAACTTGATTTGGACTGGACTGGAATGTTTTCTTGATATTCAATTATTCCATGATCTAAAGCTCTTTCTTACATATATAAATAAATAAAGAGTTACATACATACATACATACATAAAGAGTTGCAGCCTTGGAAACCCTAAGGGGCAGTTGTACTGTAATGTAGTGGCATTGTTGTGAGTCAGAACTGACCCCTAGACAGTGGGTTTTCATTTTCTCTCCATATAAAGTAAAATCCAATAAGTAAAATCACTTATAGCAATAAGCAATGCAGCCTTTTTAACATATTGGTTTTTATTATTCTGGAGAAGTCAAGAATGAAAAGTATATCAATGTATTGTCAGGTGACCCAAAGATATCGTTTTCATTGTGACTTCAGCCTCTCAGAAGGTTGAGCTGAATATTAAGATTGTGCAATTGTAAGTTTCCTGGAAAATTCAGTCCCTCTCAGTTTAAGCACTGTTCCCATTGTTAGGCAAAGGCTCCTCTCGACAAGTTAAGCATGATATCCTAAAACTGTCGAGCTGAGAAATTCACAAGGGGAAAAATTATTCTTGAAGCACCAAGAGAGGCAGTCCTTAGAGCCCCAGTGGGTGACCTGCAGCTGTGGTAAAGGCAGCAGTCGGCGCGGAGTGAGTGGCATGCTGGGTCTCAGGTCTGGAACTCAATTGCCAATTATTTATTGCCAGCAGTGTTTCACAGCAGAGGAAAACAACCGTTCCATTCTCCGTGAAGTTATATTGCGTTACAGGGAAACAAGAAAACAAAACCATGAATGGTTGGAGTTGGAATGTAGCCACAGCACCTCAGGTAACTGGGTTGAAGAGTATACATGTATATAATCATGGCGGATAAGAAATCAGGACCATATTCTCATAGTTTAATTTTAACCTGAAGAGAGAAAACCCCAGCAGCGTTGGCAGACAAGGCAACTGGAAAGGATTCGGTTCTTGCAAATATTCATCGACACACAAACGGTTTGAACGTCAAGTGCTGAGTGCATCCCGTGGACTAATCCGGCATGGGTTGAAGAAATTACACAAAATGTTCAGATGTCGGTCTTGAAGAACAGACAGGAATCAGCTGCCTAAAGAGAGCTGGACCTACCAAAAGTATGCTACATTCCTAATTTATTACTTAGTAACAAGTTTTCAATATTAATCTAAGGGGGCGGGGGTGTTGTTTGTTTGTTTGTTTGTTTTAACAAGGCCACCCGTGAATCAATCAACAGCTTGTACCAGGGAAAAAAGACAGAATTGTCCATTGACCTCTGCAAGGGCTTTCAAAAATGCCAGTTGATCAATAGTGATCATTGGTACGGCGAACTTGCATTCCTTGAGGGAATTGCTCAACCACAGATAATCTCATAATGTAACATCTCTTTGGATCTCCAGTAACCTCATTAATGGCTGCCTTGTGCTCCCTGTCTACTTTTAATTTCTTCTAGTAATAGAAAATACTTCATAATGGAAGATTTAATTAACTGAGTTTCCAAAAAGCTATTTACAGTGAACTGGGAACATTAGCTTTAATTTTTATTGTTCAAGAATGAAGACACCCCTTTCACAACAGATTAAATGCAGTGGGAAAACAGCATTTTAACCACACTCGAGTGTGGGAACCCACTGGCAAAAGCAAACTGTGCTGCTGAGAAGACAGAGGCTACGACAGTCTGAGGAGCGGGGCGAGGTCCTTTTGGAAGCTTCTCATCGGTTCCTCGCTTTGTCTTCAGTGACCCTTTGTAGGACTCCTCCTCAGCCACGGGAGTTGCCCTGCGTGAGACCAGACTTTGCACCTCCAGGAGCGACGCTTTAGATGCAATCAAAGGGTGCAAGACCCAGAGTCCTTTTTCTCTCTGCATGCTCCCCAAGTGCAATCTAGCATATTTTCCCAAGGATGCATAAGTTTTCAAGAGCACCGAAAAGGTACCTGGTCCAGGGAGCACTATATTCAAGAAGCTGCATCACTGGAGAAGTGTTAAAGAGATGAAGAGAAAACCAGAGTGACTTTAAAAGCCTTTGAGTTCAATCTGCTAAATTATATTAGTGCAAAACTGTGTTTCCAACACTACGCATTATGACTTTTGAGCTTAGTGTAATGAATGATTTGGTTGGCATATAATTTTCCTAGCATACTGACAGTGCACCCAGAAAACCATCCCAACCCTCACACAAATACATATTTACTGCAGGCCTATTCCTTTGTAAAGTGGGTCTGAAAGCCCTCATGGAAATTAGCTGTTGACTATTACACACGCGCCATTTTTCAAAGTGAATTTCTTGCACAGTTTTAGCTGTTTCTCTCATTTACTAAATGAAATTAGACCGCATTACAGACTAATACCTTGTGAATTGCATTTATTAGATCACAGCCAAATTGAGTAATGGGAACACATGTACCCAGAAGCACTCAATTCCCCTGGAAACAAGCAGAAAGGTGACTTTAAGGTTTATAGCACCAAGTACCTTTTCAGCTACAAAACCTGGGTTCAATTCTTTGATTTCAGCCCGAGCAAACGGACATTCATGACTACCCATGGCTTGCATCACAAACACTAAATGATCGTTGCTGTGTGGCTACAGATGTGTGAGCTGAATGGAGAGCAGCAACCACATCTAGGAAATGTCTGTCAAAACGCCCATCCTGGGGATCGATCTGATTCTGCTACTCTGCATAGATGAGGAACGGGAACTTACTTTTAAGAGCCCTAAAATTAATTCAGCAATTAAAAATAATCTCATCCGCATCACCTCCCCACAAGGCTTGACAAAGTACCTACCACATACAACAATTCACACACACACACACACACACACACACACACACACCCGAAGCTTCAAAGACAAAGCAACCTTCCAAACTCTTTCCTAAGAATTGTTTAACTGTTTAATTGTTTAAAAAGTGGAGCTTTCATTGTGTGTGGAACCCCCGAAGCACTGATTTAAGAGTCAAGTTTTGTCGGGGTTTACTGCTCCCCCAAATAATTCATTACCAAGGCTTATTCTGCCTTCGCAATTAATCAGGTTTGAAAGTGCTTCGTTTGGTGCATTTGTATTGTTTAAATAAATCTGGAAACACTAACCCTGTCACGTTCAGGGGTCGAGTGTGGGAATGAATCTGTAGACACAGAGGGGAAAATACTTCAAGGCGTCTCCCCAAGAGATTTCAGCTGGACAATCAGAATTTATTTTCCAAGTGGAGGGTGTCCCAGCGCAAGTGAGCCCGGTGGTGTGTTTTAAGGTCTCCTTAACCTGTCTTGGCAAATGGCATAAATCACAGCAATAAAGTCTTCCTATTCAGCATGCTCGGGCCAGGGAAAGCTGACCAGCCTCTGACCTCCCAGTCTGGGCCCCAACTGACCCCAACTTCGAAGTTCAGGCGGTCAATTGTAGGTCACCGAGGGCAGTCTCCGAGTCTTGTTCATTCAACTTTGGCTGCAAGGTGAAATGTGGGCAGCACAGGTAACTCCCTGCAATCTCTAGACGTGCTAATCCTGGAGAGGACACTGGGTGACCAAAATAAACAAATAGGGACGGCATGCAAGGGAAAACAAACTTTCCCGTTGTTTCCTCCAAGCCAGCTCCAGCTTAGCATCCACCACACCGGTCGTTTATCAGTCTAATGGATCCACAGACAGCCTTAAACAATTGTCAAACATTCTTTTAAAAGCCATTAGTTTTTCAACTAATATCTATCTGTTCTGTGCATTTGTTGGACCCTTCACTTGTCACTGCGAACGGCCTGTGAAACTAAGCAGGGGCCTGATCAGTTTTCAGTGAGCACTGAGCTCCAGGGTTCACCTGGGTCATCCGCAAGATTTATGAGGCCTGGTGCCAGTGTCTGATTGGGACTGTTAGTCCTAAAGAAAGCTGACACTTCCTCCCTCGTCCTCCTCCTCCAGACCAACACACAGAGTCCAGTGACTTAGCGTGTCCATTCCCACTGGCTGCCTAAGAGGCAGCAAAATTGATGACCTGTACAGACACCAAAGTGGACATCAATAAAACAAGATGGATGTGAACCAGCAGAGTGACATGCCTCATTGCTGCGGGGACCAGGGAGGGGAGAGAAAAGGTTAAAAAAACACCAGAAAGTTATTTATGTAAGCTTCAAGGACAAGGGTTGCTGTCACGACCTGCCTATGGATTTGCTCTTAAAATAACCATTCCGGTGGCTGCTATCATTCTCAACTTGGCAAGACATCTGGGGACTTCTGATAACTGTTAGCTCGTTTGATTTGTTGGCCCAACTGCAAAAATTTTGCTAATATTGTCATCATAAAAGAATGATCCCATGAAGTGGATTGAAATTGTTGAAACGTGGGTGAAAAATGTAGGTCATTGGGGCGGGGAAGCAAGCAAGGGAAAGAGAGCATCCATTGATTAAACAGAACTACTTTGGTGTCTTCATTAATAAGTATGGTTGAAATCTTAACGGCACTTACAGTGTCTGTAAACTAGTCGATGAAACAGCACGCTCATTTTGTAGGAAAGACCCCCACCACCCTAGAAATTGTATTCTCAAAGTGGGACTCCATAGACGACTTTACAAAAGGGAAATTGGTGAAAGGAACTGTATTAGCTATTAGCATACGTGTTGTGCTTCTATTTTAAAGTACTGGAGAGAAACCTATTCGGTAGCTTAGATAGCATTCCAAATTAGATTAAAACAGAAAAAGGCAAATGAATAAAAGAATAGATTTTAGGGTTCTTCTATTTTATTCTTGATGTGTCTATTTGCCCTCTGGGATGCTTTCTGCAATCTTATGTATTATGGAAATGAGCTCTAAATCTAAAATGTGATCAGCATGATTGAGAGTGATTATGTACTCAACCATGTCAGAAGCAATGGCAGGCTCTCAGATTATGATGTTTACAAGGGTTTGTTCCATACAAACTCTGCCTTGATTTTGATGTCTTCTTCCATAAACATGACCTGTGGGCTATTACCTTACAGCAGAAGAAAGGAAAACTAGAAAAAAACATGGAGTTTATTTTTAATAATCTCAGATGCCTGAGATACTGGTATCTATTTTGTTTAGCTACACAATTATGTTCCAGATCAAGACTGTAACAATCAACACAGTCATACTGTTACTTTTGTGTACAGAGATTGTACTTAGCATCTTTCAGAACTAAGTTTTAAGTCCAACACCCTTTGGGCCACATTAAGGTGTGTCCATTTCATAGTCCGTGACCTAATGACATTCCTTCCTCTCGCCAGCAGCCATCAAGTCAGTAGTGAATCGGGCTTTGCTTTGGGATGACAACAGAATCTGCGACAAAATAAAGGGGAAGTACTTTCTATCTGAGACTGCTTCTCAGCGCAGCATGGCCATTCCTTGTAGAATCAAAAACTAAGGGGGTGTGTCTTTAAAGTCCACACGCTAATTCAAGCTACCCCTCTGTGTTAGTCTGGGTAGACTAGAGAAACCAATTCATTGACATTCACATGTGTATAAGAGAGAGTTTTATATAAAGGATACTTTTACATTAAGAAAGCATCCCAACCCAGTCAGTCCAAGCCCATAAGTCCAATATTAGCCCATATGTCCGATACCAATCTATGAAGTCCTCTTCAGACTCACAAAACACATGCAATGAAACCAAAGGCAAGACAATCCCAGGCCAGTGGGTAGAAAGTCTTTGGATCCAGCAGTGGTGTAAGCATCTCAGCGCTGGCAGGGGTCTCTGCGTGGCTCCTCCAGTTCCCGGGGAAACATCAGGGTAGGTCCATGGGGCTTCTCCTCAGGGATGTCTCCTAGCAAGAAGTCAGCAGAGAGGAGTGTCTTCCACCTCCAAGAAGAAATACCAGAGTTCCCAGAATTCTCAGGAGAAGTCCATGCCCACACAGAGGCCTCATTTGTTACATCTTGTTGACAGGACAAACTTCACCCCTTCACTTATAAACCTCTCAAATCCCAAATTGACACTAGAATATGGAACTACCACACCATCTATGCATTACTATCCTCTATGCACCTTTGGAGCATTAATGTTACTGATGTAGTATGATACGGATCAAGTTCAGGTAGTCATCGTGGACTCTAAAGTGCCGATAGTGCCCAAATTCTCTGTCACAGGTAATATTTTCCAACCCTGTAACTTTGTCTCATGCCTGTAGCTTTGTCTCAGTACTGAAAGTGGCCCTAAACCCACACTCTCCCTGTAAGACATCTCGTCTTTACCCTTGGGGTTCTCACCAACTCTGACACCAGTGCCTTTTCCCCAGGCTCAGCAAGCTGCCTCCTATTGCTACAAAGAAAGCAAAGTCCTCATGTGAACTTCAATGAGATCAGGAGGAGGGATTTGCATAGTCAGTCTCAAGCACAAAGTAAGACCTAACTGCCAGCAGAAAAATTTTGAGTTCACAAAACCCTTAGTCCAATAGCTGGTTAATAGGAAAGCTAACAGGTTCAGTGATCTCCTTATTTTTAATTCTTATCCTATATGGTTTTGTGTGTTGTCAATAAACTCTTCCTGTCCATTCTCTCCTGCCTCTTCATAACATAAAGTTTTGTGAGAGATGTGAGACTTAACCCAACACAGTGTTCGGCATAAAGTACATATTTAATACATTCTACAGTACTTTCCCAGTTCCCTCTGTGGGCCAATATCCTCCGAAGTGTGGACATCCAGGCTACCGCCAATAAAAAACATGGCTAAAGGTTTTTATCATAGGTAGGGAGGGTAATAAGGAAAGACTCTGATAGCAAACCTCATTTTCTTCAGGAGATCTCTGACATATATATTTTAGATCCTGATGCCCATTAGTTTTCACTTAGATGTATGAGAATCATTGGAGGCCTCAGTGTAAGGTCTCTCAGAAATCTTGGTTGTGTTCTCTGGGTGTTTTGTATCCATGAAGTCACACCTACCTAGAGATTGACTGGGGATCAGAAAATGACCCTTCCAAGAGACGCAGTCTCATCTGGTTGAGCAAGGACTTCAAATCCTTAAAATATAAGAAAATCTGTCTATTTTGGGCTTAATTCAAGATCTCACCCCAGCCCCCCAAATCAGCAAGAAAGCACTCATCCTCTGCTCTCAGCAAACGGGTCCCAGGGATTTCTCATTAGTGTCCTCCAGCAGCAGTTAAAGGTTTTCTCAGCTGCTTAGATTTGGGGTTTCTTGTTCTCTCTTCCGATGGTCAGACTCTTCTCCATGCACTCTAGACTGAGAGAGTCTGCAGAAGACATTCACTCCAGGCAGGTCTACGTGGGCAATGTTGAGGAATTCTTGCCTGAGGATCTGCAGTTGATGAGAAATGAGGGATGGTGGTGCAGAGGTCAAGCTCTAGGCTGCTAACTGAAAGGTCAGTGGTTGGCATTTCTGACCCACTGGGAGAAAGGTGAGGCGCCCTGCTTCCATAAAGATTTACAGCCTTGGGAACTCTGTGCGGGAGTTTAGTCTGTCCTGTCACAGGAGAAAGATGAGGCGAACTTCTCCAAGGAAAATGTTCAAAGCCTACATAGTCATTAAGAAACAGAATCACCTGGCTGGCAAGGGGGTGTGGGGCTTGCGGTATATCATTGCCATGGGACAAAGTAGACTCAACAGTAATGGATTTTGTTTGTGATCAGTGTGTCCCTGAGTGGTGAATACAGTTAAGCATTCAAGTTCTAGCCAAAATTTTCAAACACACCCAGAAGTGCATCAGAAGGCGAAGAGGTCGATCTGCTTCTACAATGTCGCAGTCTTGAAAATCCTATGGGGAAAACTCTGCATGCGCGCGGTCAATATGACGTAGAATCAACTTCCCAGCAACAAGCTAACAGCAAAAATAATAGAGTGTGAGCAGAGTCTCAGAAGTTCAAGGCAAGCATAACCGAGATCTGCTGTGCAGATGAAGCTATAAAGTTGTGGTAACAGGCTCTGGATTCAACCTAATGACAAGGTGCTTCTGGGAGCAAACCTTAGCCTTCTCTGGGAAAGGGACTAGACGTACAGGACAAAGTACTGCTAGGCTCCTGGAATTCTACTAAGTCAGTGTTTCTCTCTGGCCTGGAGCAAATATTTGGTTATTTCTTAACATAGAAGAAACAGTTTGGCCTTTTTTATGCATGCACAAGTATCCTGGAGTTTGCAATTAGTATTGTTATTCTTAAAAGTCACGACTTTTTATCAAAGTATGAATGTACCTGAGACACATAACAAAATACTTAAAAAAACTTTACAAACACAAACACACACACACACACACACACACACACACACACCAAGAACTCTCTCATTGTGTTTAGTAGCAGCGTCTCTCCAAGAAAGAGATAGTAAACTGAATTGACATATTTCCTCTTTCTCTTTTGTACATTTAATTTTACTGTCCATTTGTGTAAATCAATATGAAAACAATAATGCATAAAACTCTAAAAAAACAGAAAGTGCTGAAAATTAGATCCAACCAAAGTTAGCAGTTTCACGGACTAATAGGCAAGTCAGTGTGCTTGGATTTATTAGAGAGTGTGTTGTTGAGTCACTTTGATTCCGTGCACACCAGTGTGTCCGAGGAGAACCGCTCCATGGGGTTCTCAAGGCCGTGAGCTGTGGAAAAGAGAGACCCAGGTCTATATTACAAGGTGTCACTGGGTAGATGTGACTCTCCAATCTTTGGGCTGGTTTTCAAGTGCGTATCTGTTTGCACCACTGAAGGACTCACCATTTAAAGATTTAATTATACAGTTAATACTGATATTAAAATCTGTCTCGATATTGTATGGAATATATAATCACTCACTTCGTGTTTTCCTTTGTGCAGATAAAGCATACAATTACCAAATGTCTGCGCCAATACAAATTCAGCTAGTAAACCCAAGGTGAAATGCTCCCGGGATTCTAACAGGTTTGAATACAGCCACAGAACCCAGAAAGGTCTCCCATGAAAAATGCAAAGCAATCCTATGTAAAACTACATTTTATCTATACAATAATATCTTAGTGGTCTTTTTGTTTTTGTTAGTTCTTGTTTTGTTAATTGCCATTGAATTAATCCCTCTCCATGACAGCCTCAGGTGCACAGAGTTGAACTATCCCATAAAGTGAAAAAAACAAAAGTCAAAAACTCACTGCCGGGCAGTCGCCAACTCATCACCACTCTGTAGGACTAGACAGAAGCATATCTGGGGGTTTCTGAGGTGGTAACTCTTTACAGGAGTAGAAAGCCTCGTCTTTCTTCTGAATCCCAGAGAGCAGTCATTGAAAAATATAACATAGACAGGATGTATCTGCAGTGAATGTTTTGAAAATTTCTCCAGGGTAAATACTTATTTACTTCTTGACTCTTGGTGCTAGTTTCTGTAGAGTTGATTCCGACGCATGGGTGCTTCATGTGCATCAAGACAGAACTTGTCGACTGGGTCTGCAAGACTCTCATCTTTTGGAAGCAGATCACCAGGTTTGCCTTTCAGGTACCTCTCAGTGGCTTCAAACCACCAGCTTTGGGGCTAGGACTCAAGCACTTAATCATGTGCAGGGAGTCAGTTTGCTCCCTGCTAAGCAAATTTGTACAAGTATCTGCTTAATTTTTAGCGATTGGACACTCCTGAAATATAAGAAAAGCTCACAGAGACTATAGAACTAGCCTAAATTAACAATAGGCTGTCCATTGTGTTCCTACATCAAAAAAGACTTTGTCATTACGATCCAAAAAGCATTGTCTCAATAAAGCAAGCATTTGCTTTCGACAGGTCTTCTTAGGCTACTAGAGGTCTATGAAGTAAAAATGTTGATTCAGCAAGATTACTATTTAATAAAGAAACTTTTCCCCAATGAATGCTGTTGAAAATACCATATGTCCACGCTCCAATCTTGTGTGTCAGTTCGAACTCACACAACCCTGTAGAACAGGGTGGATGGAGTTGGCCCCTGGTTGCCAGGGCTGCGCATCTCTCAGAAGCAGACTGGCACAGGTTACCCATCCCTCAGAGCCTCTGGGGAGGTCGAAGCTGATGAGAGCTTCACTACTGCTCCTCATACCATCTACTTTTACTTGGAAAAGCAAAGTGGTCACTTTGGAGGACTACTGAGCAGTCAAGCTCAAGCTGTGAGCTTTTAAGCGACCTCATGTGGCTCGAGAAGTGAGACAGTGGCAGAGGAGAGAAGACAGATGCGTGTGAAGGGCGGTGTTGGTCAAAAGTACGGCCTGCATCGTCGGAGAATGCGGAAGAAGGAACAGAGTAGTCTTAAAGGAAAGACGACCAGAATGCTCCCTAGACGTGAGAGGATGGTGCGACTTTGTGTTGTTCCTTCAGATATGTTCTCAACAAAGACAGGTCTCCAGAAAAGGACACCGTATTTGATAAAAGAGGACATCAAAAATAAGGAAAGCCGTCAATGGAATTAGCTGGCACAAAAAGTAGGTTTGAACAGGGAGACGGTGCCAGGTAGGCCAGCTCTTCATCTGTGATACGCGTTTCCATCACTCAACATCAACAACGATAACACTTTTTAAATGAGAGTCTCCTCCGTTACTTCAAGGCAAAGATTACCATTGTTAGCTATCATCCTTTTTATGACCGTCAGAGGAAGTGAGGGGAAAAGAAGTAGGAAGAAGAGGAGAGAAAGGGATCTTCCATTTTTATCCAAAATGATCAAAGAATTTTCCCTCAATAGGTCCTGAAATCTGCAGCTGATACCTTCCTCCAACGACATGGGAATCATCTGTGAACAGTTTGGGCCAAGGATGAAAGGCAACATTGGCAATTAGGTAGTTCATTTAACTCACTTGCCGTCCATGTTGCTTCTGGAAGGGGTACCCATGCAGACAGGAGAACAACGGCGCACCGGCCCCTGCTGGCCAGTAGCAGTCTTCTTGCTCCATGTGACCATCTCTCCTCAAAGTAACGTGCAGCCGCTCTGGATCAGCCAGACCACTGGTGGTCACAGCAACCTTCTTTACCACGCCGGCCTCCAATTGGTCTGTTTCCCCCAGATACGGGCAGCATTCAAAAGCACCGAAATTTCTCTTTTTTTTTCCTAAATGACTTTCTACTACTTATTCTATTCTGCTGCAATAAAAAAATTCTATCTTGCGAACTGTGGGTAATGCTTTGCATTGTCTTTTCCCAGAGTGGCTTTTTCAACCATGTTGTGGCTCCCGGTTGTGCTGATGCTCATTCGGCAAACAAAACTTACACCTCAATAAACAGCAAGTCTGCATATTAGATGAAAAAAAGAGAATATGTAGGGAAAAGGCACGGGTTCTTAAAAATGAAAACAGGAAACGCCTGCAGTGTAATTGGAGAATGGGATTTTGGTCCCCATACCAGTGTGTCGCTCTGTCATGAAGATTTTGTTCTATTTCTTCATTTCCATGAATTGTTTTTAGATGACAATCTACTAGGGAAATAAAGGAAAGGGGGAAAGGGGAACTTGCTGGAGGTGGCAGCTGGCTCTTCTCTAATGACATGAAAGAACAGGGGCATCCTTGATAGAATATGGGGGACACTAGCTAAGCAATGCTATCGATTGTACCTAATATGCCTATTTCTCTTGTTTGTGGAAATTTTATACTGTTAGGATCATTGACCCATTTTTAAGCCAAATATATCTTTCAACCCTGAAAATATTAGAGATCAATGCAAATGCAAATTCTTTTTTGCTTCCCACACTATTGTTGATAATGAATGTCCTTAAAGCAAATCTTGTGGTCAGTAAAAGAAGAAATTTGCTATTTATTGCACTCTCAAAAACAAAACAAAACCTCCCTTTCATCATGTCAGTGCAGACTTTTAGAGAGCCCAGTAGGATCGGGTAGAACTGGCCCTGTGGATTTCTGAGAAAACTCTTTCGGGGAGTGGAGAGCCTCTCCTGCCTCCTATGGAGTGGTTGGTGGTACACACTGTGGACCTTGCTCTTTGCAGTCCAACTCCTATGCACTAGGTCAACATGGCAATGTACAGTTAGTAAATTTTTTAATGTGCACAAATAAAGATGTTTCCTTCAGCCAACGAAAATTCACATTGAAAAATGCTTGTGTTTCTGTGCGCTGTTGAGTCCAATTCATAACAATCCTGGATCAGAGAGCAAAACTGCCCCACGGATGACATAGCTGCATTCCTTATGCGAGCAGACCACAGGTCTCCTCTCCCCTCAGAGCCATTGGGTGAGTTCAAACTTCAGACTTCTCACAGAGCAATTGAGTTCTTAACATTTCACTACCACGACTCCCCTAAAAATATGAAGGACCTCGGTCCCAGGGCAGAGGCAGGGCTTTCCGTGCCTGTAGGGTGGCATTCTTAGCAACTCAAAGGGGCAGTCCAACCCTGCCCTGTCCGTCTCTGTGAGCCACAGCAACTGCATGGGTCTGAATTCGGTTTGAGTTTTCAGAAGCAGGTTTCCAGGCCTTCCTTCCGCGTTCCTGCTGAATAAAATCAAGCCACTGGATTTAGGTTAGTAGTGAAGTGCTTAAGCTTATGCAATAGCTAGGATTCCCCTAAAGTCACTTCACAATATAAATAGCAAGAATATTTCGGATAAACAAGAACATTTGGTCTCAATTTCTTGGTAGACTATCATTTCTTTGTTTCCCCGCCAAAAATAAACTATCTTCTATCACAAGGACCACGTCTTTGTTCTTTCGCTCCTACTGTAGAATGTAAGAGTCTACAGTCTTAAAGCAATTTAAAATCTCTAAGTCTTATCTTATTCCCACTTGTCACGGAAGCCATAAGATCATGGCATTATAGTTGAAACCAAACAGACATTGTGAAGACACTTCCGTATCAGCATTTAGCTGAGAACTAAACAGCCTTCCTCATATCTTAACCAACGGTACCTCTAAATTTGTTTGCATCACTCGGAATGCAGAGAGATGTTAAGTGTGTGTGTGTGTGTGTGTGTGTGTGTGTGTGTGTGTGTGTGTGTGTGTAAGTAATTGAGCTAGCCCGATCCTGTTTTGTATGAGACAAAAACCAGGAGACTCGCTTTTCCTGTGCCTTTAAACTAGTACATAACTTCTGTTTAAGGGTCTAGTGACAACTGTAATGGATAATTTACAACCTACAGGCCTTCTGGATTAAATAACAGAGATTCTGTAAACCAACAGGCTTCAGACTTCTGTGAAAGCACCAGTAATTTGTTTATTGCCCTTTCTCAGTTGCTCAATTACAACTGATCTCTGCTTAACAGCCTTGTGTCACTAATTGTTGGGAAGGGGTGGGGGTGGGGGCTCAGATAATTTAATCTTTATAGGCATCTTCTAACCTAGAATTTGTTCATATAATTCAGTACCATAATCTCACCTAAGCACAGATAACTGGAATCCAAGCACCTAACCTTCCCAAGTACTTTCAAAATGTATTTATAAACAACCCAAGTTGAAGGAACTGGGTTTGGAGTGGAGGAAATGGTGACTGATTGTATCTGATATTGAGCCCCTGACAGATGAACAAGAGCACTTGATTAGAATGCTTGTTCTGTCAGATCACATGTTTGAATTCTACTGATAGGAGTTTAATCAGCACTTAATCTCCTTATCATGCCTTAGGTGTTGATCAACTCTAAGCACTTAACAGAACACAGACCCCTGCAGGCAAACAAGCAGCTCCACTTCAAAGCCTGAAGTGCAGTGGTATCCCAACACTTTCTTTGGTCTTTTTAAAAAATGGTTTAATTGTTGATGGTAGATGCTCTCCAACTCATAGCACCCCGATGTACAACAGAGTGAACCCTGCCGACCCTGTGCCATTCTCACACAGAGTTATCGCCGGCTTTGAGCACGTGGTTGAATTTACTGTGTTAACCCATGTTATTGAGAGTCTCAGTTTCTCTAACTCTCAGCTTCACCCCCTATGTGCTCTTTCTCCCGGGACATGCGAAGTCCTTACCAAGCATCTCCAAATACAAAGAAGCAAAGTCCCCGCAGCCCTCCTGAGAATACTGGCTGTACTTCCCTCCTCCAAGCCATAGCAAATTCATAGTTATCACGGCCCACCAAACACTAAAGTTATGGTTTAAAAAATTAATAATTATATCAGCAGAAATAGAGAAAGTGATTATCAAAAATTCAAGCCCCTAAAATAGATGTTATGCAGCTGTATCTGAAAGAATCTGGAAATGAGAAATCTTAGGTTGGATGTTTAATGTATTTTAATTGTATGTCATTGTTTCAAATGTTCCCTTGTCCACTTGAATTTTATGGCATAATACAGCCCAAAACGTGCGTAATGTTTCTGTTTGATCAAATGCACTCGAAATAAAAGATATTGATCAAAAGAGAAACACACTTTACTAATTGAAGAGATGAGTAAGCACAAAAGTCTACATAATTCTTCGTGGAAAAAATGATTTAGATTCAGATTAACTTTTTCTCATCATTTATTTTCCAGTTACTTTATCATTCACATTTTGTTCAACCCTAAAGACTATGCTTTAGGAGCTTGTTTTTTATTTTATAATTTCCAAAACAAGTGCACTTGGCCCTAGTGATATATATATTGCCATAAGACTGAATCAAATGCTGACCATCCTGCCATCCATGTTGTGACCAAGTATGATGATTGATTTTTGGATGATATTTCCATTAGTCATAGAAGCCTGAGGCCATCTATGTAAATAAGAGGAAGAGGGAAAGCATTATCAATGTTGCTTCACTTTCTAACGAAGGATTTTCTTCGTTCCTATTGTTTCAACAATCCCTACAAAGCTCAATAAACATTTCTTTATACTATTTCATTTAGCTCAGACAGAGGAAGATCTGTGATAAATGCCCCTACATTGTCTAATACACAAAGCTTAAGAGATAGATTAAATGTATTGTAAAAGTAACCGGTTTTTATTAGCTATAGTTTGGAAGGCTGCTTTAATAATGTATTGTTAACATCCCCATGACAGAACACTTGATTTATGTAAATGACGATCTACTAATCTTATAATTGCTGATGGATAGGATTCGTTACATTTAAATTTGGAGAGAGATCACACATCTCAAAAATGAGGAACATTGAGCTAAATAACAATGTTGGCTAAACAGCACTGAGTCATAAACAGGGAAAAATAAAATAAAAGCCTATTATTCTTTGACTATGAGTGCTTTCTAAAGTAACTCAGATGCTTCCATTTTATTTGAATATTGCTTTTTGTTTCCTCTATTAAGTAGTCCTTAAAAACCACAACTTCAGTCAATCAGTAAACAGGATCATTACTTCTAAGTGTTTCAGATTCTGAATCAAGGGTTTCATTTAATTTTCCTTGCAGAATAATGCATATAGATGAGGATGTCAAATTGCAAATAACCTGTATTAGAATAGCATTTACAGTGCTTATGGTAAGTAGCCAACATTATTGACTTAGCTCCGGGATTTGAAATGCTGAAAAACGCTAACAGAATAAATTGATTGGAAGAATAGAGAAGTACATCACTGTGTTAAAGATTTGAAATGGAAGTGAAATGCATTATATGATTTTGTAGTTTAAAAAGTACATGTGCATATATAGATACACACGTAGATGGATAATGTGGTCACTATTGATTTAAATTCCCCATTGGGATTAAGGGAAGAATGCCTCCTTTTCTTTCCATGGTAATGTTGGTATTCATTATCAATAGGATCAGATATGAATTGGTGGCTCTGTAATACAGATTTAATGCCCCTGCTGAACTTTTTTCCATTAGTATCTAATAGCTGTTCCTATTTACCTTCTATGACTCGAAATGTTCATTCCATCATCTTTTCTATGATCATCATGGTTACACAGGAAATGATTTTGCTAAAAATGAAATATCCAACTTTATTTTAAAGCTGATAGAACTTGCATCTGTAAACATGACTTTAATCTCTGCCTTCCATGATGTGTCAGCATTTTACAAAAGAATTTTTCTCTGAGTTTATAAAATAGAAGCAAAACCATTTTATGACTTGAAATCCTTGTTTAAAAAAAAGGCTGCAAAATTATTAACTGAACACTTCTACTCTCAGAGTAGTTATATTTTAAACATATATACTGATGGTGAATATTCCATGACCATTACTAAAAATGTTTGCATCAATGCAAACAGATATCTTCATTGAATTGCTTTTCTCTAGTCTGTGTGGTAAGACTTCTGTGGGGCCTATTCATTTATTTTTTTATTCTGTAAAATGGCTTTCAACATCTAAGCTAGATTTATTTTAAGAACAGAAGATACAAAAATTTCTTATTAACTTATTTAAAAAATTAAACTCATTACAATAATCCCTGGGGAGAAAATAAATGAAGAACAAATAAGAAACAATAAGAAATCAAGTTTATTTCCTTTGCTGCTGAGTTCCTTTAGTCATCTCTTCTGTCAAAATAAAGCCTTCAAGTTGTATCCATTCCTAAATAAAAAAGGATGCTTATAAGTGGTTATAATACTTAATACTGTTGAGTGCTACTGCACACCAGATATTTTTCTGTCCACAGAACTGAACCAAATAACCTTAGGATGTCCAAATTCAAAACTCACAGCCATCTAGTTGATGCTGACTCATAGTGACTCCATAGGACAGGATAGAACTGCCTTTGTGGGTTATTGAGACTGTAACTTTAAAAAAAATCATTTTATTGGGGGCTCGTACAACTCTTATCACAATCCATACATAAATCTATTGTGTCAAGCACATTTGTAAACCATTCTTGTAGCTCAGCAACAAAAAGGCAATTAGCCCAAATAAAAACCGGACAAAGTATCTGGGAAAACATTGCTTCAAAGAAGATATTCAAAGGGCAATAAACGCATGAACCAAGCAAAAATCAAATGCACTACCATCTAGTTGATGCCAACTTGTAGAGAGAATCTGTCGGACAGGATAGAACTGTCCTGTGGGTTTTTGAGACTGTAACTCTTTTTTGGGGGGTAGGGGACTAGAAAGGCCCATCTTTCCCCATCTTTCTCAAATGCTAGTAGTTTCAAACTATTGACCCTACAATTAGCAACCCAACTAACTAGTAACCACTACATCCCCAGTACTCACCCATGCATTCACTAAATGCATGAAAAGTTGTGCAAAATCATTAGCCATAAACACTAAAAGCAAACCTGCCCACTGCCATCAAGTTGATTTTGATTCAGCAACTCTATAGGACAGAGGAGAGCTGCTCCTGGGGGGGTTCTGAAAGTATAAACCTTTATGGGAACTTACTGCCACATTGCTCTCCATCAGGGCAGCTCATGGCTTTGAGTTGTAGACCCTGCTTTCAACAGTCTGATGCTTACCCAGAGCCTACCAGAACTCGAGCAGGGAAGAAAACTCAAAAGTCTAAGGAAACGCCATACCATATGTGCTGGTATGGCTAAAACAAACAATAACCAGCGTTACTTAGCCAGGACGTGGAAGACTAGGACCCTCCTACATTGTTGGTGGGACTATATAATAGTGTATACTCTTTGACGAAGCAGCTGAACACTTGACTGAGAGATAAAACAGAGTTACCATTATGTCCCAGCATTTCCATTCCTTAGACTATACCCAGGAAAAATGAAAAGGCATGTCCATAATAAACTTGTATACAGATATTCATAGAAATATTTGTCATAAGAGTCAAAAAGTGGAAAGAACCCATATGTCCATCAACTGGTGAATGGATAAATAAAATGTATAACATCCTTACAGTGGAATATTATTTGTCAATTCAAAGGAATGAAGTATTGTTATACACTACAACATGGATGAATCTTGAAAACATTATGCTAACTGGACAAACGCAGACACAAAGACTACTTACTGTACGATTCCATTGAACGAATAAAATACCCAAAATAGGCAAATTTATAGAGACAGAAATTAGTTTCACGGTTTTCTAAGGCTGAAGGAGTTTCAGGAAAGATCTGGAGTGAATCCTAACATCTGTAGGATTATTTTTTGTCATGATAAAAATGTCCTAAAATTGATTCTGATGATGGCTGTACAACTCTGAATATACCCAAAGCCATTAAATTGTACAGATAAATTAATATCTTAATATCCTCCACCTTCCATACTTCAGCTATATTGTCTGGAGAAACCAGTCCCTGGAGAAGGACATCCTGCGTGGTCAAGCGGAGGGGCAGCCCAAAGAGGAGGCCCTCCAGGAGAAAGGTTGACGTAACAACCGCAGCAACAGGCTCGGGGAGGACCAATTGTGAGGATGCCTCGGGACCAGGTTGCGCTTCATTCTACTGTGTGTGGGGTCAGTGTGGGCTGGAACTGGCTCGATGGCACCTGACAGCAACAAACATCTCGATAAGCTGCTAGGTTATTGTTGAGTGTATTCCAGAAGGTTCAGAAAGGTTAAATGACTCGCTCAAGGTTACAGGGAGTGGTACCTCTGAACTAACCCCACATGGTGACTCCAAAGTCAACAGGTGCTGAAACTGAAGTCATCTTCAAAACAATAATAGATACACAGTGTATATTGTAATCCATTACATATGTCTTCAGCTTTTATTGAAAAAACATTATGGTTTGGCATGGTAGTCATTATACACGCCTTATCTCATTTAATCTTCAGAGCAATTTAATGCAGTGTAGCTGCTCCTGTTATTTCCACCACCTAGACAAACACACCGAGTCTTCAAAAAGTTGAGTGATTTGTCCAAATCATGTAGCTGCATAAAATATCTGGGCAGTTAAAACTAAGTCTGTCCACTTCTTCCTTCCACATCAAAGTTAAACACAGTCAATTCATGAATTCCATCTTTTTATTGAAGAAAATATAAGAGAGCTATCAAGTTATCAGCACATTGTGACTGAAATTTTAATATGATTATAAACTTGATAAGAAATATTTGATATAATTATTTATTCATTTATTATTTTTACATGTATATTATAGAAAAGCAATTTTAATAAAATTAAAGCATAAAGGAAAATTTGTCAATGTAAAGATAATTATTTTGATGTAGCCAGTCACACATGATCCACAGTTCGAAACCAGCAGCTGTTCTGCGGAAGAAAAAGGGGGCTTTCAACTCCCATAAAGAGTTACAGTCTCAGAAACCCACAGCGGCAGTTCTACCTTGCCCTACAGGGTAACTGTGAATCAGTAGCAGCTTCATGGCAGTGAGTGTTGCTTTATTTGTTTTTATTTAAGATAATTAATTAGAATTTGGACATAAAGGAACATTATTTCAGACTTGTAGTCCTTGACCCTAAATAGTAAACAATGACAATGAAACTGCTTTCTCGATCTACTGCAAAAACAAGCAGATTCACAGGAGAGAAATTCACTTGCAATAAACAAAGAACAAGTAATTTTCCGGATTTGAGGTCTTATGACAGGATCAAACCAGTCACTTTGGAAGCCCAGAGACATATTAACCATCATTCACAACATCATTGCCGCCATAGCAGATACACAAACGTGCTGCTTTTTAAAGATGAGTGGAGCTCGCCGAGAATCAAACCAGCCAATGTAGCTAACATTCCTCCTGCAGAACGACTTCTCATTCCGACTTCCACAAGTCCTGCACACCCCAGTCCTAGTCCTGGTAGACTCTCTTTCTCCCTCGAGTCCCTGGAATTAGGAGAAAAGTACCCAATAGGCATGGCAATCATTTACTTGTGCTTACTCCCCAATACTGCAATGGTGGGATGTCTTCTAGTTGGTGTCTGTTCATACGGACCCTGTGCACAACGAAACAAAACGCCACCTAGTCCGGCACCGTCCTCAGAACTGTTCGATGTTTGAGCCCAATGTTGCAGCCATTGTGTCAATTCATCTTAAGAGCCTTCCTTTCGCTCCGCCTTTACCAATGCCCACACCAAGCACGGTAGCCTTCTCCAGGGATTGGTCTCTCCAGATACGATAGCCAAAGTACGTGAGAGAAAGTCCCGCCCTCCTTGCCTCTAGGGAGCATCTGGCTGTACTTCTCCCAGGAGAGATCTGCTTGTTGTGGCAGCCCGTGGTCCTTTAATATTCTGCACCAGCACCAGAGTCCCAGTGCATCAAGTTGTCCCCGGTCTTCCTTCTTCCACATGCATACGAGGTGATTGAAAATACCAGGACTTGGACGAGCCCTGCTTTAGTCCTCAAAGTAAAATCCTTGCTTTCCAACCTTTTAAAGAGGCCTTGTGCTGCAGATTTACCAAATGTAATGTGGTGACACTGCTGCTGTTTGAAATACCAGCGACAGAGCTTTCACAAACCACCGCAGAATGACGAGCTGACTGGCAAGCGGTGGTTTTAACATGTAGTGATCAATTTCCCCAGGTGTTTCGTCCCATCTTCAATGTGATGGCCTTACTTACGAATATGGAATGAACCGTTTCACATGGATCTCACCACAAGACCCCGTGAAAACCAGGACACAGTTCACTATGTATTAGTAAGCAAGCATCAATTAGCCCATGCTTATTTTTTTTTGCGGGGTACCCTTTAAGAGATCATATGTGAGGTGTCTTTAGTCCTGTGGAACGGTACTGTGGCGGTAGAAACTTTATAAAAACGTACAATGCTTTATGCTTCCTGGGCAATCCAAAGCTTGCTGACCTTGATGATACACTCTAGCTCGGAGCTAGTTTTGCCATTTCTGAGTTTTAAGATAGTTAGTTAGAATCAACAACTATACTTTTAACACAACTAAAGGGATTTCAAAAAGTTTCTGGAGAAAATGAAATCAAAAGGTCGTATATTTTTCTTTGAACGTGTTGAAGCTCCCCTCATTATTGTTGTGAGATGGTTTGGAGTCAGTTCTGACTGTGAGGGCTAGTGATAGATTTTAGTGTCTTGAAGTTGTTTTATTCACGTTTATTTTTCCATGTGCCGAAATAATCATGCGCTTCATATGGAGAGAGATTTTAAACTCCTATTGAGGAATCATATGCCTATTAACTAGCTCCATGTGCACTGGAAGGGTTACAGACAGACTTCAATGCACATGACTATAAACAAAGATGATACATAATATAGAGCTTTTCATTTGTTTGCTTTTTATCTCTTATCTACGATCCAGAAGCCTCCTGGGACCATCTTTGGTGCTGTGCCAAATCCTGACCTTTCTTCATAGGCTTTTCAGAGGAAAAGTTCTGCCTAAATATAACTTTGGAAGTACACTCTCCCTACTTACATTTGGATCATGATAAAATGTTTACGTTTATAACCATGATTAATAAATCTTGGTTTGGGGACCAGTAGTTCTCACTTTAAACAGATAAGAAATTTGGGTTGTAATACCTTTATTTTCCACAAGACTTTTTAAGCTTTTAGATGGGAAATGCTAATTCCCCAGATTGGTTATTTGGAAACATTGTAGTGATTTTCAGATCCATGGCATCTCAATTTTATACTTGTGAGGACCAAGTGGCAAGCTCATCCTCCCACTCCATATATTTATGAGAGAAAAATGCCTTGCTTGGCCATTTGATCTTCCTTCACGTTTTCCCTAGGAATATTAAAATTTCCATTCCCTTCTATCGGGGTTGAAAAACTTAATTGTCCTGCTGCAGGCTAGACCAGGGATGTGCTCTATGAAGCAGCAACTCAGACTCTATTTCTCCTTTCCTGCTATTGTCGCTGTGGCTGTAGATGCTCGGAAGAACTGCACCTTGGATCTTGGATGTCTCGCATTGTGGTCATAGACATTTGTTCGGGATCATTGCCGCCGCTGCTAGAGGATCTCTGTCTGCATATCCTCCAGAGTCCACAACAGTAGACACAATTTAGTGGGACCACGGATAAGACCTGTCTGGTGACTAGTGAAGCACTCAGGTTTTCTAAACTCTTACCCGCCATTCTTCTGTATGTATTTTGCTTAGTACTTTTAAATACTATCATTTCTAATGGAAAGTATGTATGTGCTATACAGACTTACTATTCATAGCATCCCTCTAGGACTGAATAGAACTGCGCTCTGCGTGTTTCATAGGCTGTAAATCTTTACTGGAGTAGAAAGTCTCATTTTCTCGTGAGGAGTAGCTGGCATTTTTGAGCTTCCTATCTTGTGGTTAGCAGCCAACATGTAACACTGCACTGCTGATGAGTCTGAATCCGCTCAATGGCAATGAGTCCATGTGATTCAGAATTTGACAAATTAGATTAGGGTTAATTAGCAAAATTAAAATAAAATCTTGCTACTTAAAAACTCAGAGAAGACTTGTGATCTGAAGTAGAGTTATATCAAGGAGAGTATTGTGTCTCCTCCTAAAAGCAAATCAGAGGAAGGAAAAGGAAGTGCTTAATATAGTTTCCCCTCCAGACATTTTTAATGTTACTTTATTAAAAGTAGAAAATCTAAACATGCATTATAGTTTCATAACCATGCATCTGCATTTGCGATGCATTTTATCAGGTTCACAATCATTTACCCCTAGCCACAATTCAAAGAACACTGAAGTCTGCGTGGTAGAGCGAAAGCTTTTAATATGGCTCTTCTGCTCAAGTCTCAGTAAGTCTTACCAACTGTTGGGTCGAACTACCCAAACAGGCCGTGTGCAACACTAATAGATGAGATGGGTCCGTTTTAGTTACCACTCCCCTGGCTATAAGGATGAATCATCTTTGGAGCACAATAGAAAGGAGAGAAGCCTGAAGGATCTTTGAAGAGCAGGTTCAAGGTCTCCATCTGAAGTGGCAGAGGACGCCAAGGGCAGATGCATCACAGACTATGGCACAGAGACTCAGAGAAGCAGCGCTGAGACTACGGGGTCCCCGCTCCTTGTTTGGCCCAACTATGGAAATGTGGCACAGAGTGAAAGGAAGGCTGGTTTCCTGGCCCATGGAGGCAAAGTATCAGGGACCACATATTTGTAACACTCTGAACTGGTAAGACAATTGGCTACCATGTGGCTCACAGGCTGAGAACCTGAGAGAGACAGCAGTTTGGTTGAAGAAACCTATAACTGTATCCTTACTGTTTGCAGATGCTGACTTGTGGAGCCCTATTTACGTCCCTAATAAACCCCCTTAATTGTGAGTACTGTGAAT
This sequence comes from Tenrec ecaudatus, assembly GCF_050624435.1. NCBI lineage: Eukaryota > Metazoa > Chordata > Mammalia > Afrosoricida > Tenrecidae > Tenrec > Tenrec ecaudatus. The sequence goes on from NC_134531.1 coordinate 92,083,475, forward strand.
TCTGTGTGGCTATTGCATTGGAATATTGAGCCCAGCATAGGTATGGAAGAACTTGTTTGTGTCACAATAGGTAACAAAGAATGGGCCATGAAGGTGTGTCTGATCCCTGCCTTCTGGTGATAGAGAAGCGAGCAGAGGTTAGATAAGATCACCTCCATTGCTGCTGATTGCAATCTGAAACCAAAACTCACTTGGTGCTAAATTCTGATCCACATGGCATGGCATTATGTAATTCAGTTACATGAATGCTCATATGGTGTACTTTAGAAATATTTATGCTTGATTTTAGTCTTAACCCAGCTAAACTGGTAATGTTATATAATATATGGTATATGAGGGGTACCCCCCCAAAAAAGGATTTTTTTCAAAGCTAATTTTAAATTATTTTATAAAACAGCCTTATCATCTTCAAAGTATTCTACATTATACTTAATGCATTTGTTAAATTTGCAATTCCATTCTTGGAAACATTTTTCAACTCCTCTGTTTGAATGGCTGACAACATCTCCCTAGATTTTTTTCTTCATCAATTCTACTTCATCAAATCGCTGCCCTTTTATGTCCCTCTGTGTGTGTAGAAACAAAAAGAAGTCACACAGAGCAAGGTCAGGTGAGTCAGGTGCATGGGGCAAGAGAGGCATGCTGTTTTTTGCCAAAAACTGGAGCAATGAGTTGTCTGTGTGAGCAGGTACATTGTTGTGGTGGCAAAATCCCTCATCTACCACAAATTAGGCCTTTAACGGTGCACAATGTTATGCAATCATTTCAGAACCTATAAATAGAAAGCTCGATTAACAATCTGACCTGGTGGGTCTAACTTCAAATGTACTATGAGTTGACGTTTTAATCCATTTTGGAAGTTGACAGATGTCTGGAACAAATTTTGTCACCAATCAACATTTCATCTTTTTTGAAACAAGAAAACCACTCATACATTTGAGAGTTTCCCATAGCACTACCCTTGTAAGCTGTGTTCTACATCAACAGTTTCTGTGGCATTTTTCCCCAAGCAGGAAACAAAATCTCAGCCACACACTGTTCTCTTGAATCTGCCATCACACACAAAAAAACAAGTTTTAAGCAAAACTGATTTTACAAAAAAATGCAGTGACCAGCAGAACCTTCCCAGGCAATGCCACAGGGCACAGTAATTCAGAGCTAGTTGCTCCATGCTCGCCTAGCAGGAAAAATGTGTACTACAACAGCTCCACTCTGCCTAGAGCAATCCCAGGGTTTTGGGGTACCCATCCCCCCATATTTACTTGTGTCTTATTGACTATGTAAAGGAAATGGACTGCGTGGATCATAATGGATTTTGGATAGTATTCATTTTTTAATCTTTTTATTGGGTGGTTCTTACAAATATTAAGACAACTGGATAGTATTAGAAAGAATGGAAATCCTGTAACACTTATTTGTGCTTATGAGAAACCTATGCACAGAACAAGAGACAATTATTCTACTACATGGTTTAAAATAGAAAAATAAAGTACTGTATATACTTGAGTATAAGCTGAGTTTTCCAGCACATTTTGGAGGCAGTTTTGTGGTAAAATTAGGTGCCTTGGCTGATATTTGGGTCGGCTTATACTCAAGTATATACAGTACATCAAAATGGTATCCTGTAGCCATATTTATTCAATATGTAAACAGAGCAGATAATTCAAGAAACGGGGTTATATAAAGAAGATGTAGCTTCAGGTTTGAGACATAATTCGTCAACTTGTGATATGCAGATAACACAATCCTGTTTGTCAAAAATGAAAGTGACTAAGAGCACTTGCGAATGAAGGTGAAGGCCGGCCGGCTTTAGTGTGGACTGCAGCCGACAGTGTAGAAAAGAAAAGTCTCGCAACTGGCTCAATAAGCATCATGGAAAATGGTTAAGAGATTAAAGTTGTCACCGATTTCATTCCACTTGCCTCGATGTTCATGGAAGCAGCAGTCAAGAAATCAAACGATGCGTTATTTGGGGAGAAACTGCAGAATGACTTCTTTAAAGATTTAAAAAGCACGGGTGTCAGTATGGTGACTAACGCATGTGTAGCCCAAGCCGTGCCATATTCGAGTGCTTCATAAGCAAATGAAAGAACAAAAATGAAAGGAGGAAACCCAGAGAAGAATTGAAAGATTTGAATTGTTATATTGGCAAATAATACTGAATATACCATGAACTGCTGTGGGGGGAAATGAACACATTAGTATTGAAGCAGGTACAATCAAAGCGCTTCTTCAGTGAAAAGGATGACAAGATTTCATCTCTGTTTGGACCCATCATCAAGAAGTACACACTGCTGAAGCACATCCTACCTGATAAAATAGGGGATCTGAGAACAAGAAGGAAACTCGATGACGTGGATTGACACTGTGGCCATCGCAATGGGGCAATGGACTCCAACATAACGATGATTGTGAAGAAGTTCTCAGACCAGACAATAGTTCTTCCATTCTGTACAAAACTTGCTGTGCGTCAAAGCAAACCCAACAGCACCTGAGAACAAGACATATTGAAACAAGGAGGAAAGAGCCAGAAGACAAGAATATGATCTCGGTCAGGCTATGTCCCTCCTGGTCTAAGTAAAAGAGTTAAAACCCTGGTAAATGAAGAAAGAAAAGTTGCCTAGAACATTACTAACATAAAAAACAGTCCACATGGTTTAAACAATATATAATTTTAGAAAACTACAAAAGAGCACACATATTTAGAAATGAATGTGAGCAAATACAGTCAAAAATTAGCAGTGGTTGTTTGTGGCTAATGAGTTATTTAATGATTTGTCATGTCAAGTCACGTCATGTCATGCCATGTCATGTGTTACAAGGTAGTTTGGTTATTGAATCTCATTTTAACCGGAATGAAGTTACTGATTCTCTATACTTTGCTTTTAAGCTTTATTTTGTAAAAATCTTAAGGAAACCTGAAAGAGAAAAAAATCTGGAAAAATACGAGTACTTGGGGGGAAAAAGATAAGTAGGCTACACACGCTGGATGTGCCTGTACCTTGGACAGTTGCCGCTGTGTGCGTTAAGAGCGGCTGCAATTGTTGCCCTAGAGGCTGAGCATTCATTTCATAAAAATCGAAACGAAGAGAAAAATGGAAAGAAACGTTTGCCTTTATGGACTGTGCTTTGTATACAAAGATGATGCTATTGACTCTCTGACATTGAGAAAGTGTCCGCATTTCTTCATGACTGCGATTACCCAATTTGGGAAATGAACAGACACCGCACTTCATCTGATGATCGCTGTAGACATGCAACGCTGTGGCTGCCGTTTCTGCCGTTGCGATTACATGCACAAGCAGTCGAGTACAGTCCTCAGCCCTCACTCTCCTCAAATGGTGCACGTGTTTTCCAATAAACAGAACTTTAAATTCAGACTGCAAACATCGCTCCATGTCAGCATTCTGTATGTGGCATTATCTTTGTCAATATACCACAATATTTTAATAAAGCATATAAAATATTTCCATTGAAACATTGCAAAACAATAAACGCTTTCACAGTGAAAGCAAACCACAACTGGGCTTTTTTCCCCCCCAGTAAATTGATATCCGGGAACGCTTAAAGGACAATCTAAATATTGATCTAAAGTGCCATTCCAACCTCCAGGTCTCCAGGTCAGGAAACTCCCTGGGCAACAGAATGCCTTTTAGACCGGGACCTTACGGTGCAAAGTTTCAAAGTATCAGCAGATAACTAGTAAATCTCGTTTGAGTTTTTTAAAATCATAAATCTAGATCTTTCCCTGTCCTTAGAGAACTTATATTCTACTTGAAAAGACCAAGAAGCCATATATAGGAACTTAAATCATAATATAAAAATTCAAAATACTCTACAAGATGTCACTGAGCTGCACATGATTAATGCCAAATGCCTGTAAGTTTCTTTTATGTCAGAGCTTTGTTGATCCCTGGGATTTGGAGATGTATCAGCAAGTCCATGAGAAAGGGAGACAAGGCACCCCTGTAGGCCTTGTGGAAGTCGACGGATACAACAGAGTGAAGGAATCACATTCCAGATGAGAACTCCAGAGAACAGTCAGTCAAGACTCCCTGAGTTTTATTCTGTGCCCCAACTGTCACCTCATCCAATCCTCACAAAACCCCTGCAAATCTGTTATGATGGTGAGTACATTCATGACCACTCTACTTGAAAAATGGCCTCCTTAAAATGTCCACCATTTGTCTCCCTTCTATATTATTCTGACTCTTTTTTTCATGACATTATCACGATTAATTTATGTACTTTTTACATATAAACGTAGAAAATCTGGGACTTATTCAACTCCACTATCTCAAGTGCCTGAAATAATTCCTGACAGAGACTCACATGCAGTATGTCCTTCGGGGTGGTTTCATGCCCCCTTAGCGATAAGGACCCGTAGGCAACAGAGGGCTAAAAGGTAGCCCCATAGCACAGTGTGTTAATGATGAACTCAGAAGCTGAACTCCGGAATCTCTTTACTTGAGAACCACGTGCAAGATTATACCACATCCCTTTTCCTTCCCTATTGAATCGTTAGAAAATAGGTAATTACTTTTATGATTTATTTATCCTGGTAATATAAAATACCATGTACATCTAGTGTCATACTATAAAAGCCTCGAGTTTCAGGTAGTCTTCTGAATGGTATTATAATAATTTTACACAGATTAGTGGAGACAGTTTATTTTCAATCTCATTGTATAGGTAATGGTGAAGGCCAAGTCTAGGACCGGTTAAGAGATTATCGAAGGGATTCATGAGTGACAGACTGGGTTAGGTTTTTAGCAGTGTGCAAAAAGGAAGCGAAGAAATTTAAGAGGAGGAGGTACAGGGACCTCTGGTGGTGGACCTGCGCTGCTAATTTCAAGGTCAGAAGTTCAAACCCCCCAGCCTCTCCAAAAGAGAAAGGTAAAGTTGTCTGGTCCCATAGAGTGTACTGTCTCAGAAACTCCCAGGGGAAGCCCTTCTCTGTCCTGTCTGGTTGCTGTGAATTGGAATCAACTTGATGCCAGTGACTTTCAAGCTTGGGTGCTAGAAAGAAGTAACTATTCTGGCAAAAAAATGAGACTTTTTTTAGTTACCCCAAAATAGAAGCATGGAGAAGAGCAGCCAGCAATGTTAGCAAGTGCAGTTTCGACACTAAATAATCTGACATGATAGACACTAAACATACTACAGAGAGCCAAGTTGAAATATTCAGCCAGAGTTGGGTAGCAAAATTGAAGTTGTGTAAGCCAAGATCAAAGATATTGGATGTTGGTATCAGTCACCTGAGGATGAAAGTTGAAGATGTGATAGGGGATGTAACCCGTAAATTCACAACAGCTGTTACAAACAGATGTAAAGAGAAAACTAGACCAATACAGAGGAAGCAGAGGTACCGGAGTCAACCCTGTGGGGAGTCACAGAATAAACGATACAACACAGCTGCATGTCTAGCTTCATGCAAATTCATGTTCCAGAGCTTCTCTTAGCAAGTCACATAGCGTGCACTTCATTGGACATTCAAAATGTAGCTGCCCTGAAGATAAGTTTTCATTTCGGTTGCTCTCTCTGCCAGGTTATTATCCAAGTAGAATATTTTGTCATGAAAGCATGCATTGGTAACTACTGGGATGCAGTCTAAAGTTTTGGTCAAATATGAGTTACTCAGCAGAATTTTCAGAGAATGCACCTACTTAAAGAAAATTATGCAAGACTCAATAATTTCTTGTTTATCATTAAGCCATATGCATTGAATTTCTAAATTATTCTGACCAACATTCAGTACCAACAGACTACAAGTCACTAGCAAGGTATAAAAATTAAAACTATTTCTAAACTTTTATATAAGATGATGTATAGAGGATGTCATACAATAGCAGACTAAGTAGCAAAATATATTAATCGCGTACTAGCACAGTCAGTAATACTACTCTTTAACAAAAGGCAATTTCACAGCCTCATTTACCAACTAGAATATCCCAAGTCTGCTTCACAATTATGCTTTTTATTCATCCCTATAAATTCCATTTAGTACTTTTTGGCAAATTTTTAACATAAATGTCTTGGATGTTGTTAAATTGGATTAATAACTTTATAAGCAATATATATATTATAAATATGCATATTTAACCATAGGTGACTTGGTGCATATTATGGCAATCTCTTTTTTAATAACGAATCATATGCTTAGAATTTATTTTATTGCAACTCATGTTTTAACCTCAATATTTTTCACCATCTTTTCATGATGTAAGTTATATAAATAGAAAGAGATGGAGAGCAGGGGCTGTGGTCAGCCCTGGTTCTGCTCACAATGTTTTGGCCCGAGGCAAGCCTGGGGATGGAACCATTTCAGGTAGATTAGAACCCAGATAAATAACCATAAAAGTCTTACAGAAATATCTTCACTTTAAAAATATGTATTTCCAACACAGTTTTCATGCTGATGGAATATCAGAGTAGACAACTTTATCAGGCACATTCAAGTATAATTTGGAGAAAATATTTGTGATAAAAAATTGTAATTTTCAACATCAGGATTTATGAATTTAAGGATAATCTTTCAATTAACTGAGTTTGTGGAAATGTAGCTTGAGTTAACAGCAATTTGGGCGTTCAGAATTACACTTCTAAAAGTTCTTAAAAGGTCATCTACTTTTTCTGCCTGTATCCAAGCAATTAAAAATGTAGGATGAAAGGAGATAATGTGGGAAAGGAGATTTATTGAAGATAAACAGTAGGCTGAGTACAGTTGATATAAAGATAAATAAATCAAGGTCCCCATAAGAGTGGATTTGTTGATGTACGAAGCTTATGGGTATATGCTCCCATAATGGAAATTATGCATGCTTGCTTTTTGTACCATGCCTGGCAGTAAGTATTCAGTAAATAGTCATCCTTACTTTAGCTATTTATAAAGCATTCACCAAGGGCAAGATGTCATTAAGTCAATGAACGATAATTCAAAGAAAATATGCTCACAGTTTAGTCAGCAGCATTTAACTCGAAGTGATTTCACTCTTTCATTCAGTCAGTCACTCTTTTTGGAATGTCTTGCACGGCAGTCACCAGGGTCTGAGTTTACAACACAGTCCCCAGCGCCAGACTGTCTTCCAGGCTGAGATCTTCTACTCAACCAGCTCATTCCTCTTTTGTAAAACAGGTTTATGTCCACTTCATAAAATGTTTCCAGAGTTGGTAAATTTGTATGTGAGCAATGCCTACCCCTGGGAAAGTGCATAAGAATTCTTTTAAATTGATTTCATCATTTTCAGGTCAAAGTCCTAGGTGCTCTTGAGGCCAGAAGAGTCCTTCCTTGACCCCAGCTCCATGTGCAGTATTCTCCGTCCGTCTCTCCAACAGTCACACCAACGTCCCTCGACTCCCCGGCTCCTCTAGCCCTCGCTCATACTGTTACATCTGTCGGAAAACTCTTTATTTTTCTATACAACTCTTACTACTCCATACTCAAGCTAACTGACCCTTTTCCTACAAAGTTCTTTTTGATCACTTAATAAAACTATATTTCTTTGTTAGATGCTATCAAAATCATTGAATAAGGAAGACCTAAAAAACCTGAAGCACCAGAATTATAGTGATGACGAAGAATCTTGAAAGTAGTATGGACTAGTGTGTTAGTCTGGGTACATTAGAGAAACAAATCCACAGAAACTCTTGTGTATAAGAGAGTTTTATATAAAGGGTAAGTGCACATTAAGAAAACATTCCAACCCAGTGCTGACCAAGCCCACAAGTCCAACATTAGCCCATGCATCTGACCCCAATACACAAAGTCCTCCTACATCTCACAAAACACACACTATGATGTCGATGGCAAGAGGAAAGCCGAATCTGTGAATGTATAAGCATCTCAGTGCTGGCCAGGTGTCTCCACACAACTGCTCCAGCACCCAGGGCTGCATCGGGGTAGGTCCATGCTGCTTCTCCTTGGGGATGTCCTGCAGGAAGTGAGCCTTGCAAGCTGAAGCAGGGAACTGCTAAGGCAGCTGCACTCTGGTCTGACCATCACAAAGCAAGAGACCTGAGAACTAAAAAGGCGAGGCTCACCAAGCCATTTATCTTTCCACCCTTCAGTTAACCCCACATGTGTTTATCAACTAGGTTGGCACAATAAACTGCCTCAACTAGCATCTCATTGAGATGGATTTACACAGTTGCAACAACAATGCACTCAGGCATAGGAACAATGATAAGGATGGTACAGGACCACACGGTATTTTGTTCTGTTCTGCAGGGGGTCCAAACCAACAAGACGGCAGCTAACAACGCCAACAAGGACTGCCAAAAGAACAAAAAGTCTGTCTTGAAAGAAGTACAGGCAGAATGCTGTTAGAAGCAAGGATGGCAAGACTTCATCTCACATACTTTGAACATATTGTCAGAAGAGACCAGTTCCTACAAAAACACATCATGCTTTGAAAAGAGAGGGAAAGAGGAAAAACAGTTTCATACTAGAGTTTATCTCAGAGGTGTTATGTCTTTGAAGGCCACCCTCGTGAAGTTGTGTGATCTCTTTTTCTGTTCTTTTGGCATATGGAACCCAGGATTAATGAACTTATAGGGACAGCAAGTAGAATAAGAGTTTGGGGTAGGGGGTTGAGAGTGCACAGTGGTTTGGGGGTGGGAGGAGGTGGGGAATAAAAGGGAGATGATGTCCAGAAGTCCAGTAAGAAAAAGAATGTTTGGAAACTCATTGTGGTAGCAATTGTCAGATACTGCTGGACACGATTGAACTATGGAATGATATGATATATGCATTAACTCCCACATTAATTATAAATTTTAAAAAGGAAAAGAGAGGCTTTGAGAAGAAGGATGGACACAGTGACTTCATCAATGGACTCAATCATAAGAACAACTGTCAGAATGGGCCATAACTGGGCAGGGTTTCATGCTGTTATTCACAGGGTCACTATTAATCAGAACTGATTAGAAGGCGCCAAATAACAACATCATCCAAAAAACTTAGCTGGAAGACCAAAGAAAAATCAATGCATTTGAATTATGGTGTCGGTGAAAAATATTGCATGTGCCTTTGGATCCCAGGAGAAAGAACAGATTTATCTTGTAAAATGTACTGCCAGCATATGTAAATATATTAATATATAACAAAAGTGATATAGGCCTATATACATATATTTATATGTTAAGTATTAAGGAAGCAGACAACAGACATTGGGTCTCTACTCAAGTACTCCCTCAATGTTAGAACACCTTATTCTCTTAACCTGGCATTAAGTGATGCTCACCTTCCCAACACTATCTCTAAAGACAAAATGGGTACGTAAGCAAATGTGGTGAAGGAAGCTGATGGTGCCCGGCTACTGAAAGATATAGCACCTGGGGTCGTAAAGGCTTTAAGATAAACAAGTAGCCATCTAGTAGAGAAGCAAAAAGCTCACATGGAAGAAGCACACCAGCTTGTGCAATCATGAGGTATTGAAGCAATCGGGTAACAGACACCAGAACACTGCCCCCAAACCATCTGTAGAAAGTTGGACATTCCATCACAGAAGGGTCACCAGGAAAGAACAAGTCAGCCAGAGTGCACTATAGTATCAATGAAACATTCTTCTAATTCTTTAATGCTTTGTCCCCCCACATTATCATGACCCCAGTTATTTCTAACAAACCCTGCTGGACCAGAGCATGTACACTGGTACAGATAAGAGCTCTCAACATATGGAATCCAGGACAGATTACAACCCCCAACTCCCCTGAGGAACACTAATGGGAGTAGGGATACCATGAGGGTAGGGGGAATGTGGGGTGAGAAAAGGATAACTGATCACAATCACAAGGATCGTAGTGTAACACCCTCCTGCCTCCGCACACCCCAGCCTGGGGGGGATGAACAACAGAAAATGAAGAGAGATAGGTGGATGATGTAAGAAATGAAAACAATAACAATTTATAATTTATCATGGGTTCACAAGGGTGGGTTACCAAGAGCTCAAGTAGAAAAAAATGTTCTGAAAATGATGATAGCAACATATGTACAAACATGCTTCATAAAATTGATGTATGGATTGTTATGAGAGCTGTCAGAGCCCCCCAATAAAATGATTTATTAAACAAAATGAAACAAAACAAAAAGAAGAAAGGAAAATAGGAATTGTCCCAGAGATTTAAAAACGAAGAAAAAATGTTGTGCCAGAATGCTTCTAAGGAGTCAAGCTGGTGAGACTTTGTCTAACTTACTTTTGGGACATGTTATCCAGAGGAATCTCCGGAGAAGGGAAAGATGCTTGATAAAGTTAGACCAAAGACAAACAAACAAACAAACAAAAACCAAACTCACTGCCAGTAAGTTGATTCTGACTCTAAGGGACCCTGTAGGACAGAGTAGAACTGCCCCTGTGGGTTCCCGGGACTTAATGGAATTAGAAATCTTTGTCTTTCTCCTATGGAGTGGCTGGTGGTTTCAAACTGCTGACCTTATGGTTGGCAACCCAATGTGTAACCACTACACCCGATAAAGTAGAGAACCACTGAAAAAGATGAGCCTCAACTACATGGACACTGTGGCCTTAACGAGGAGCTCAAGCATTGCAATGATTGTACAGATGACGTTGGACCCGCAGCATTTCATTTGCTGTACATAGTCTTTGTGGTAGTTCGGGACTGTGTCAGTTAGAAACTCCTAGCGAGGGATGGAGTCCAGTCAATTAAGTCACAGCCTGATGGCACCTCCTTGATGTCATAAGCCTTTTATCGAAGAGCAAGACAAATAGAGACAGTCTCTCTCTCTCTTTCTCTCTCTCTCTCTCTCCAACTCTGGCTTCCTGTCAGCTAGAACTCTGCCTGCTTTGCAGGTAGCCCCATGTGGACACCTTTCTGAGTTTCCACCAACCTAGGCTGAACAGACTCTGCCCCCATTGGCCTGTGATCTTCCTGCATCCTGCATCACATTCTACATAATCACCTGCAGCTCTGTGAGACTGACAGGGAATTATTTCTTTATGTAAAGCTCTTTCTTGTACATAGATGAGTGTCATTAGATTTGTTTCTCTAGACCACCCTGCCTAACACAATAGTAATGCATCAGCGCCCACTTAACACCTAACAACAATATGATAAACCTTAATTTTTTCACTGTACTTTCTTTAATATGTAATTGTTAGTATTCTTTGATCAATGCCTGTGTTCTTACTAGAGTATAAACTTGATAATATTTATGAAAGGCAGAAATCATGTCTGTTTTTCTCAAAATCATATCCCAGTTCCTGGAACAATATACAGAAAAAGATATAGTAAGATTTCAAAGTATACTTGGTGAAAGAATGGCTGTGCTCATCATTTTCCCATTTTAACAATTTTGAATCTCTGGCTCCTTCTGCATGAACAAAACCAGGTTAATGATGTGAAGAAAGCAGACGCCTAGGCCCATTATCCCTTTTAATTTTTAAAACAATCATAAAATGAAGACTATCAACAGCATTTTGCTAATGAAAATGTTAAGCCTAAGTACTTAGGTATCACAAGAATTCTAGCAAGAAGAGAATGAGTATTAAAACCAGATTTTCTTTACAAATTCTAAATGGCCATTCTTTCCTGTTATTGCATTTTTCTTAAAAAGATTTACTAAGAGCTTTATTTTTAATATAAGGACTTATTTGATAAAGAATGCATTTTGTACTGAAGATAAAGTCGGTTAAATGTGTATTTATCTTCTCTCCAGCTTGCAGGGGTACAATTTTGATCTTTTGTGTGGCAGTTACATAATCTAGTGTCAACTTGAGAAAATTAAGAGAAGGAGTGGAGTCTAGCCTGTCAATCACATCTCAACTTGATGACCTCATTTTGAGGCATGAAGGAGAACAATTCCTCCTTGGATGTGGGAGATACTTGCTCCTTTCTCTTCCTGCTGAGAAGCCACATAAAGCTTTCCTGGTGCATCTAGAGCCCTGGAATTGGAGGAGTCACATGGAGACCTACACCAGTGCTGAGATGCTTCCACCACCACTGGATCCACAAGACTTTCCACCCACTAGCTTGTGATCTTCCTGCATTCACAGCACCATTGCTTGGCTGTATGAGTCTAAAGAGGAATTTATGTACTAGTATTGACATATGAACTTGATCTGGACTGGGATGGGATGGTTTCTTAATGTAAAATTGTTCTTTGATATAAAGTTCTGTCTTACACGTGAGTGTCTCTGAATCTGGTTCTCAATTCTACCCAGACATTGGGTAAAACTAGTCTTACACATTCTCATGATAGTTGAGACTGAATTTTTTCTCCTAAATAATATCATAGCTCCATTTGTAAAAGTCTAGGAAGTGATGTACTTCGTCTATATGATCTATTTCAGTTTTTACCTAGTCTCTTATTCTCTAGCTTATGGTCATAAATATAACTTTCAAACTTTTGCACACGTGTCCTCAGTGGTGATATGTAGATTCCACATTACAGCAAGTCATATCTACAGATTTCAAAGGGGAAGGATCAAACTCCAGCATTTTTTGTAATAACTGCTGTATTGATTAAAAGTAAATCCATAATATTTGAATTCTACATCATAAATTACTTTCAAAATTACATTAGAACACCATACATATACTCAGTAAAATAAATGTCAAAGTAGTACAGGAGATACAATAGAAGGTAAAATAATCCATTCTCAAAGCATCTCCCAAGCTACCACCAGAGGCAATTTCTGTCAATGCTTTCTATTTCATTGTTCTTCATAGTGATTAGTACTATAATTCTAAATAAAATATTTATAACTATATCTTTATTGATCAATGCTAGATAGTAGCTGTTCACTTATCACCTTGATAAAGTATTTAATCCAATTAAAATATATCTCAGTTTGCACTTCCCCAGCTGCCTGAAATTTGTTAGGATATTATATAATTAATATTTTAACAGTTTACCCTCAAATGTCTAATTTCTCCTTTATACATCATTACTATCTAATATCTACTTACTATGCACTACACATTGTTATTGTTGTTGTTAAGTGCTATCCAGGTGGTTTGCAATAGGCTGTATACACAATGGAACAAATAACTGCTTGGTCCTATATGGACAATTGTCTTCACAATCTTCCCTAAGATTAAAACCCATTGTTACAGGTATGTGTTAACCTATCTCACTGAAGGCCCCTCCTAAAAATATGGTGAGGTACAAAAGAGTAATAGTTATGACCCTTTAAAATGTTAGCTACACTCTTACCAAGACAGACTCTTTTGTAATTCTTATAGATCATTGTATATTCAGTATTATTTACCATAATTCAAATGAATCACACAGGCTTCCTTATGGGAGTTCCAGCTTTCATATATATGAGGCAATTTAAAATACTATTGTGTGAATCAGTGATATGTTACTGAGACATATTTGCTCTTTAATACTTTAAGGAGGCCTTGTGCAGGAAATTGTCCAATGAAATGTACCATTTAAATTTTAAACTGCTATTTCCTGTACACTGATTGTGGGACCATGTCAAATGAAACCCTGAACAAGTTCAATATTTTCTGTTTCTCTTGATGTTGTCTACTGGCCCAGTGGTTTGGGTTTTTCTTTCCTTTACAGTGAAGTGTATTGCTTCAAATTCTTTTGACTTTAAGCACGCAAGATTGTCATCTGCATATCCCAGTTTGTTCTGCATAATCAAGCTATGTAACCTGGGATCATCAGCACATGGACATTTCCATCTTTTCTAAATACTCTCTACAAATTTGCACTGGCTAAATAACTGTTCATGGTGACAAGGTCTAAAATATTTACATTTTAATTTATATCTAGTGTTGCTTTCCATACTTCTATAAATGTATCCATATATTTTATCATGTGCCATCCTTACAATCATTGCTGTGCGTAAGCCCATTGTTGCAGTCACTGTGGCAATACACATTGTCGAGGCTCTTCCTCTATGACACTCACCCTCTCCTGGGGTAGTTACATAATCTCATGTCAACTTGAGGATATTAAGAGTGAAGGGGTGGAGTCTAAACTGTCAATCAGGCCACAGCCTGATGATGCCTCCTTTTGAGCATGGCCTTCTCATAAGGATTCTGGGAAATTCCTCTCTCTTCATTCTGCCCTCAGAAGAGGTGAGCCTCTCTCTCTCTCTCTCTCTCTCTCTCTCTCTCTCTCTCTCTCTGCTTCACCTTTCCCTGGAAAAGCCATGTGGAGCTACGCTGAGACTTGCTTGAGTCATGCGGCGGAGATGGACAGAGACAGCCCTGTGATGCTCCACTGCCATTAGATTCACAAGAGTTTATAGCCACTGGCTTGTGATCTTCTTGCACTGAGCATCATTGTGAGAGGCAATGTGAGTCTGAAGAGGAATTTATGGACTAGTGTCAGAAGTATGGGCTTACATTGGACTTATGGACTTGATCTGGACTGCACTTGGATGTTTATTCAGTATACAATTGCTCTTTGATATAAAGCACTCTCTAACACATATGTGTATGTGAGTGTCTCTGAATTTGTTTCTCTAGTCAGCCTGGTCTAACACATGTACCAAGCATGATATCCTTTCCTGGGAACTGGTCTCTTGTGACAGCATACCCAAAGGACATGAGATTAAATATGTTGACCCTCACTTGTAAGGAACATTCTTAGAAGTACTTCATTCAAAACAGACTTGTCCATAGTACTTTCATTAGTCTTCACAAAAACTATATCTCAAACACATCAGATCTTTCTCAGAATTTTAAAATTTACTGTCCAATCATCTTATGGATATGAAACTATTGGAAATATTGTATACTGAGTCAAGTGTACCCTAGTCCTAAAAATAAAATTCTTGCTCTTCAACACTTTAAGAAAGACTTTTACAACAGATTTTCCCAATGTAATTTGTATTTTGATTTCTTGACTGCTGCTCCAGTTGTGAAAGTATTGGTTTTCTTTACAGGGGGTTGCAAACCACACTGAAGTCTGTAGTCTTTGATTTTCATGAGCGAAATCTTCAAGGATACTATCAAGATTCTTTAAGATGTTCTCAAAATTCTGGCTTCCACATAGTTGTTTAACTTTCTTCAACTGAAATGTGAATTTGTATATGAGCAGTTGATGACCTGTTCCACAGTCAGCCCTTGATATTGTTTTTGCTTATGATATTGAGTCTTCATTGCCTCTTCCCTCAGATATCGTCCATTTAATTCCAGTTTATTCCATCTGGCAAAGTTCAAGAATTTGCAGTATAGAAGCCATTGGTGTTGCAGAAATTTTAGGATGTGATCTCCAGCTTTTTTCTATCACCAAGTTTCTATTTCCAACTTTTCTTCCTCTGTGTTTACACATTTGCATTCCAATCACCAATAATCGTGAATATATGTCAATTGCACATTTGATCAATTTCACGACAATGAAGTTGTTAGAATCCTCCAATTTCTTCATCTCTAGGATTAGTTGTGTATGTATAAATTTGCATTATAATAGTATTAACAGAACTTCCTTGTGGTCATACAGATATCATCCTAACACATACAGTGTTGTATTTCAAGATTGACCTTGAAATGTTATTTTTGACAATGAATGTGAAGCCCTTCCTTTATCATTCTCAGGATAGTAAACCATAAATCTGATTCCAAATGATCCATGCTAGTCCCTCTCAGCTCATGAATACCTATGATATGTTCCAATAAGCTGGCGAAGCACTGTAAGCACACACTCATCTGTGCCAAGAAATTTGGAGGACAACTACCCGGACAACATACTGGAAGAGACTCGTATTTGTACCCACTCAAAAAAAAAAAAGGTGACCCAACAAAATGTGCAAATTATCGAAGGATATCATTAATGTTAAATGCAAGTAAAATTTTTATATAAATACAACCATAGCAGCAGACATTCACAAGGTTGTTGTTGTTGAGTGCTGTTGAGTCAGTTCCTATTCCTAGTCTGTGCCACAGAACAAAACCCCATGGTACTGCACCATCAGCCCAATCATTGCTATGTTTGAGCTCATCGCTGCAATCGTTGTGTTAATCCATCTAGTCAAAGTCTTCCTTTGTGTCTGTGGCTTCTCCAATGTACTATGCATGATGTCTTTCTCCTGCACTGGTCTCGCTCTATGACATACCAAAGTATGTGAGATGGGGTCTTCCATCCTTGCTTCTAAGGACCATTCTGGCTGCCCTTCTTCCAACATAGATCTGTTTGTTGTTTGGGCAGTCCAGGGTACTTTCAATATTCTATGCCCATACCACAATTCAAATGCATCAAGTTTTCTTTGGTTTTCCTTACTCAATGTCCAACTTTCTCATGCATATGAGGCAATTAAAAAATGCCATGGCTTGGATCAAGCACACTTTAGTCTGCAAAGTAACACCCTTTCTTTTAAAACTGTAAGGAGATCTTGGGCAGCAGATATATCCATTGCAACTTGTCTTTGGATCTTTTGACTGCTGCCTCTGTGAATCTGGAGATTGAATCCAAGCTAGAGGAAATCCTTGACAACGTCCCAGTCTTTTCTCCATTATCATGATGTTACCTGTTGGCCCCTTTGTGAGTATCTAGGTTTTCTTACACAGAGTTGTAATCCATACTGAAGGCTGCAATCAAGTACTTCGAGTCCTCCTCACTTTCAGCAAGCAAGGCTGTGTCATCTGCATATCACTGGTTGTTAAGAAGCCTTCTTAGATTCCTCTACATATAATCCATCTTATATAATTACTTACGCAGCAGCCAAATTGCGTAAGCATGGTAAGAGGATACATGCCTGATACACACCTTCCCTGACTTTAAGCCATGCAATATTCCTTTGTGCTCATCAAACAACCACCTCTTGATTCATGTACAGGGCCCACATGAGTACATGAAAATTAATAACCTAATTCAGTGCTCTTGAGTCTGTTCTGACTCACAGCAACACCATAGGTCAGGTAGAACTAACCCTATAAATGTCAAAGGCTGTAATTCTTCATGGGAGTAGGTAGCCTCATCTTCCCCCTGTTAGTGTAATGAAGTGTTCTAGAATCCCAATAGTCTGTTGTGATCTACACAGTTTTGTGCAAACACAAGTAAACACCATTCTGGTATTCTCTGCTTTCAGCCAAGGTCCAGCTGGCGTCAGCAATGACATAACTTGTTCCATTATCTAGGAGCTTCTGTAAATTCAGGACAGACTCAGGAGAGGGCATAGAAGAAAGTATATCATTGCTGTTGATATAACAAAGCAAATCTTGGTCTTCTTACTTGTGTATACAAGGTTTATCATCTCAAAGCCCAGGGTTCTACTCCTCCCTTCCTACCTTTCAACTCACTGCATGTAAATTGCATTGTAGCCCTATGACCTTTTTGCATTGTCCTGTAGACATTGTGACTGGTGGAACCAGCATAAAATATATTGATACTCTTTGTGTTGCTATCACTCTAATAAACTGCCCTTTATACTAACCCAGAGTCATTTGTCTTCTGCCAGTATTCTTGAAATTATCTCGGATTTTCTTACAAGTAGGATGGAACTTCTGATCGTTCACAATGCTTGCTGGTTAGATTTAGAAGGGGAAGGATAAAATGGTAAGAGTGCAGTTGGATTCCAGTGGTGGAAGAACATAAACACAAGTAGAATTTTACCAAAGAAAGCCATGGTGCTAGCCTCAGAGGGAAATCATGAGCCATCTGAGGTCTGGTAAATAGAAATGCTGGTTCCTATGAAATCAAAAGTAAAACTATTTCAAAATATGGAAGATTCTATTTTGTGAGTTAGGGCAACCCATCACTTTGATCAAAAAAGGATTCAATCAACAGTTGGAGTGACCACTGGAGAGTACTTGGTAAATGGAAAGAATAAACTGATGCAGATAAATAAGGAGCCATTGAGACCAAAAGAGCCATGGTGGTGCAGTGGGTTATGCATTGGGCTAACCACAAGGTCAGCAGTGAGAAACTACTACCTGCTCTTTTGGAGAAAGATAAGGTTTTCTAATCTCATAAAGAGTTATAGTCTTGGAAACCCAAAGGGAAAGTTCTACCCTGACCTATAGTTGGAATCAAGTTGATGGCAATGGTTTTGTTTTAGAACTGGGGGGATACTGTGTAGTGTAAGAGCTTAAGTGCTGGACACCTAATGGAAAGGTGGGTGCCTGGGAATAAAAGCTTAATGATCTATTTCCAAAAGGTCACAATGGTGACAACCACATAAGGCAGGTCACCATGTGTCAGAATCAACTCAAAGACAAGCTGTTTGAAGTTTTGTGGTTTGTTTATTCATTCATTCATTCATTCATTCATTCGGGGATTTTTTTGTCTTGAAAGAAGATAATTTTCTTTTAATTGGGACACACTGGGCAAAGAAATAGCTGCACAAGTTGTTTCTAGCATGCGCTAGGGGTGCAGAATGCACTTCATGGATGGAAGTTATATTACACTGAGAGTGCTAATGAGACCTGAAAGAGGTGTGCTTTCTGATCTCATGCCCTTTTCAAATTTTGAATTATTAAAGCAAAGTGGAAAAATATTCTGAGCTCCTCCAAAGTACATTCCTGGTATTTTCCCAAAACATTAATTTACACCCTGGAACGTGTACAAACATTTACCATCAAAGGAGGAAATGTATCTGAAAAAAATACAAAGTGATATTTTGATACAAATCCATAATCCCATATTGTAAATCTATTGTATAATTTTTCCAAGTCAGCAACTGAAAGTACTCAGCTGTTTATTATTTACATATCCACAGTTCAGAAAAAGCGAATACCTTGGAGCAATACTTCTTTGTTAAGAAGGAAGGAATAATAAAAGGACGGGCCATATTTTTGAATTACAAACATATAAAAGGACTTCACAAAGTTCATTAAAAAATTCCATTACCTGTGAATTCCAGTTTTTCATGGATTTTTGAAGCTCCTTCACATACTATGCGGTTGAATGTATTAAAGGACTGAGATAGGAAGTTAGTCACACATGCATAGGTCAGTAGAACAGGGCAGAGAGGATGTAATTAAATGTACAATAAACATATACTTTGTTTTCTTAAGAATGAAGCAAGTAGTTAAATCTATGGCAGATCTCTCAGTCGGTTGCTATGCCAATAGAAGGTGTTTAAATGGATCCAAGAAATGGGTCAACTTTCAGGACTATAACCACAATATAATATAAAAAGAAAAATTGTATGGGTATTATTCCTCAATGGTATAGAGTCTTGAGAGAATTAGTGCAGAATTAATTGATCAGGCTTTCTTTTATATTAACCACAGCATTCGACTCACCAACTCTCATAATATACTTCCTGACATCTGAGATCTGGATTTCAGTTAAACTTTCTTTGGGTAGTGGGCAGTTGTGTTCTCCAGTTTGTAACTAGAAAGGCAGACTGTATCTACCATGCTAAGACTGATGAACACATGTAGCAAGAGAAAAAACTCAATAAATCTTGACCTGTATTTCTCAGCATAATACCGAGATGATATAGTTTTCATATATAAAAACATCTTAATAAAATACATCTTCTGTGCAAATTACCAGCATGCTTTCTGAGTCAAAGACAAGCATTATTTCTCCTAAGGGGAAAAATAAAAAGCAAAGGTTAAAATGAGGAATGGCCAAAAATCTACAAATTATGGAGAGATAAAAATCCATTCAAATTGTACTCATGTAAGACAGTGTTTTAGCAACTTGATATTCAGGACAAGGATTAGCTTCTCCATAGCTGTCTCACAAGTAAATGCATACATTTCTTCCTTTTGGAGAAGAACTGTCTTGTTTATATTGTAAAACATATTTAGGGAAACATTTTACTACTACTAGAGGGTCTTTCCTTGACTATAGAGCAAGTCAGGGATAGCAAAATAAAGATGAAAATTGTACTGCCTTTCCTGAAGATATTTCTGCAGAGAACAAAATAGTTAATTCACAGTAATTAAAAAGTATTTTCAATTAAATGCTTGTCTGAATGGATGAGTATGTCTTATTGCCTATGAAAGAAAACCCCCTGCTTCAGCTTCTTTTACAATGTTTACTTTTAAGTGGTTTAATTATGAAATAGAATGTCTATGAACTATAATTTGTTATCATTTTATGATTTTTTATTTTATTCTGAAGCTGATAATAAATCTGAAAGTAGGTAGTTTGAAAGAAGAAGTGGCATTCCTTTATTCTCCACTCGTTCTCTATCATCAATGCTTCATTTTTGCTTTATATTTTTAAACATGTGGATCTGAATTGACCCACCTTACCTTGTTTCAGTTTATCTTGGAAATCCTGAGCCTATTTACATAGGCCTGAAAACTTACCACTGGCTATTAGCTATCACCCAATTTCATTTTATATTTTTCAGAATATTAAGTCAAAACTACTACTTACACTAATGTCACGTAATAAGTGACAGTTTTATCGCTACATTAGTGACCCTCAGCAGTTAGCAGACATCACAATGCAAATACCCAAGAAACATAAGATCCAATTAACTCTATTTCCATATTTATCATATACCATTTATTGGTATAGCTAGGTATTATGGAGTACAGTTGGATTTTATATTAGTTATAAAAATAGATGAGATGAGATTAATATGCATGATCACCTTCTCTTAAAATATGCTTGATTGCCCAGACCTGTCCTTACGTAGTGGAAATAGCACTTTTGATGCTACATGAAGAAGCACACCAGCCTGTGTGATCACGAGCTACCAAAGGGATCAGTTATCAGGCATCAAAGAACAAAAAATCGCATCATGTGTGCTCACCTCCATGGTATGATCGCGGAAGACAAATGAGTAGATAAGCAAATGTGGCAAGGAAAGCTGACGGTGCCCGGCTATCAAAAGAGATAGCATATGGGGTCTTAAAAGCTTGAAGGTAAATAAGCGGCCATCTAGCTCAGAAGCAACAAAGCCCACATGGAAGAAGCACAGCAGCCTGTGTGATCATGAAGTGGTGAAGAGATCAGGTATCAGGCATCATCAGAACAAACAATAGTGAATGAGGGCTGGGGGAGTGCATAGTGGAGACCCAAATCCCAGGAGACCCAGGCCACTGGAGATCCCCTTGCAGAAGTGTCTCAGGGAGGAGATGAGACAGTCAGGGTGCGATGTAGCCACAATGAAAAATACAACTTTCCCCTAGTTCCTAAATGCTTCCTCCCCCACCCCACCCCCACCCACCCACCTACTATCAGGATCCCATTTTACCTTGCAAGTATGGCTAGACCAGAGGATGTACACTGGTATAGATAGGAACTGGAAATACAGGGAATCCAGTGCGGATGATCCCTTCAGGACTAGTGGTGTGAGTGGCGATGCTGGGAACGTCAAGGGAGGTGGGTTGGAAATGGGGAACGGATGATAAGGATCTACATGTGACCTCCTCCCTGGGGGATGGACAACAGAGAAGTGGGTGAAGGGAGATGTTGGACAGGGCAAGATATGACAAAATAATAATTTATAAATTATCAAGGGTACGTAAGAGATGGGGGAGCGGGGAGGGAGGGGAAAATGGGTACCTGATGCCAGGGGCTTAAGTGGAGAGCAAATGTTTTGAGAATGATGAGCGCAATGAATGCACAAATGTGCTTTACACAATGTATGTATGGATTGTGATAAGTATTGTATGAGCCCCTAATAAAATGATTTTTTTTAAAGTTCAGTATTTAAGTCTGCACAGAGGAGCCTCAGAAGAAAAGACCTAATAATCTACTTCCAGAAAAAAATGTCCCTCAATGAACAGTCCCTCCCTTCTACATGTGTGATCACCATAAGTTAGGATCAACTCAGGCAACAGGGTATTTTACAGAGTTTATCCTGCTCCCAAATGGTAACATTTTGACAAATGTTCTTGAGAATCATCAAGTCCCTGAAGAAAAATATGATCCATATCAATCCCATTAAAAAATGTAGTAAGAGAGCTTTCCTCAAATTGAATCTTGTAAGCAGTACCCAATACAAGGGCTACGCCCTAACTGGAATCTTTTGGGCAGAGCAGAGCTTAGCTTTAGCAGTATGCATTTTTCCCACTAGGAGAGCATTGAGCAACTCGCTCTGAGTTAGTGCACCCAGTGGCATCGCCCAGGAAGGTTCTCTCTGGTCACAGTGCATTTTTTCGTAAAAGCAGTTTAGCACCAACCTTGTTTTTTGTGATGGCCAATTTCAAAGAACACCATGCAACTGTGAAATTTTGTTTCCTACATGGGAAAAATACCACATCTTACACCACTCAAGTGTATGAATGGTTTCCTTATTTCAAAAAGGTGAAATGTCAATTGATGACAAACCTCACTCTGGACATCTGTCAACCTACCGAACAGATGAAAATGTTGACTCGTAGTGCATTTGAAGGTTGTTCCACCAGGTCAGACTGTTAATCAAGCTTTCTATTTAGAGCTGCTGTAAAGATTGCATAGCAGTGTGCACCCAAAAAAGGCCTGATTTATGGGAGCCTAGGGCTGGTTTTACAGCCATGACTAGGTACCCGTTTATGCAGCCATCAGATTTGACAAATGCACTGTGTAACGGAGAGTACTTTGAAGGTGATAAGGTTGTTTTTTAAAGCAATTTAAGTACATAGCTCTGAAAAAATCCTGGGTTTCTTTTGGAGGTGTATCCCCTGGTATATAAAAGGGACAAAGAAACCACCGTGTTCCTGGCCCTTGGCTCTCCTGCTCCCATAGAAACTCCAAGAAATTGTAGCACTCCGATGAGGATGCTGGAAAAGCCATTGACCTTAATTTTCATCGTGGTCTTTCCTACTTTTCCTTTCAATATGGAGTCCCACACATTTCAGTCTGTGAAGACATGGAAAAATCCTCAATCCCTTAGCCATATTAGTGATTTTTCTAGATCGTCTGATCTTTATCTTAACATTTATTCTACCTCCACATGCCTTTCTTTTCCATATGAAATATGAAGTCTATAAGCTATTTTAAATGTTACTTTATATTTTCATATATTCAGTATATTATATTGTAAATATATCTATTAATTGTTCATAATAATCATTGTTTAATAAAACATAAGCATACTTACATGTTTTAAGTTGTGTCATATAATAAAACATGTACTTATATGTACAAAGTGCTTGGAACAAGATGGAATATGTTGAACATCTACCAGTGAAATAGGGGAAGTTGACACAATTTTATTAATGTGGATGCCATATCCTTTGTATGAGAGAGAAAAAGACTATTTTCTATTTTATCGTTAATTCTATGTTTTCACCATAGTCACTCTTTTATTAATTTCTAACCTCTAGCCATGCCAACACTAAGTTGGAGTACACAGAAAACGGCAGTTCCCAGGACCTGAATGTTCCACAAATGGATCTTTCCAGAAGTACAGGAGCTGAGTTGTACTCGAGGTGTTTGGGTTCTTTCTTCATCACTCTTGTCCAGTCAATTTCACCAGCCCCTTAGTGATGCACAGCCCCCTATAGCTTGTTCCAAGTAGTTTGTTGTGTCGCTACCCTGAAGCACTCTCGACCCAGTGTCACACTGCTCCCGCTACACCCAGGCCAGTAAAGAAGGCAGCAGCACGGGGACATAAATACTTCTGTTTTCACGCTGCGCCACTTCATCTACTTCCCATTTTCAGGGGCTCCTGATTGGGTTAACCTTTAGGATGACTCCAAGGATGTTTACCTTGGGAATCAGTAGAAATAAAGAAAATATGCTATACCAAAAAGTCTTTCGTGGCTGAGATACCTTTGTGACTGAGAAATGGATTAAAAATGAGAACGTGATCGGCCCAAGGCCAGACTAAAGGCAAGTGCCTGACTGTTGTGATTGTCAGATTGTCTTTACTTTTTGCTTCTTTGTCACGAATTGTATATTTCTCACAATGTTTAGCAAGCTGTCTTCCTTAGTGGTTTCCCTAGTATCCTTGACATGATCTTGAGTAGACTTAAATGTTGCTCAAGGTAGTTAGCATTTAATTGCAAACTCAATTCAACCAGAAACCCGAGACCTCGAGCAGTTCATGGATGAAACCAAGGCTGTGCACAGGAACACAACATGAATCGTCAGAATTTAAGGGGGATGCCACATGAAAATCGGATTGTTGTGTGTTTCATCACCAGACCACTCATCTAGTAGGTGAGGATAGCACATAGATACACTTCCTGTTTTCTCTAATCATCACAGTGGAAGAGGATAACTTTTTTCAAACAATGAATCCTTCTACTTTACTATGCTAAAAACAAAACCAGCCTTTCTTTTTAAACTGTGCTTTAAAAAATAAAAGCCTTCATTTTTAGGAGCTCTCCATTGATGAGTTTTCTTAATGGTATTGTTGGAAAATATTTCTAAACTTGGTGAGTGAAATTCTATCTCCAGAGGAAGCTTGTTCTACTCTCGTCTGATTATTCCAAGTCATTGTAGGCAAATATTCTGCTTTCTTTATTCTTAGGATTTTTAAATTTTACTTTAGCTGAGCTGAAATCAACTGAGCTCTTCATTGAATAAACACTGATTAAGTACCTGCTTTATAAGGTTGGTTTTTTTGGGGGGGAGGGGAGGTTGGCCCTGGTGGGGGCGGGGGCTAAGCAGTGAACTGCTAACCCCAAAGTGGTGGCTCACACCCACAGGCTGTCCTGCAGAGAAAGATACAGTTACAAGCTCCAATAACAATTTACAGTCTTAGACACCCTGGATAGGGTTGCTATAAGTCAGAGTCAACTGAATGGCAGTGATTGGATTTGGGTATGTAAGGTCAGAGTCCTTGTATATTATACGTAACTGGTAGTGAAGAAACTTTACATATCCACCAATAAATAGTGTACCTCAACCTCATGTAGTGCTCCCTAAGGCTATGCACTAAGTACTTTATGAATGTTTATTTAATCCTCACAAAATGTGAATGTTTTCAGATAAAAAATGAATGTCTCCACTTCTTTGTCATCTCATAATAGTGCCAAGACTGGACCCACACAGTCTCATCTTCAAGTCACGACGATGCATCTGTAGGATGCCAAAGGAAGCAGGACTTTCTAAGTGGCAAGGGTTAGAGCACGCTGTGAGAATTAACAAAGAGGACTGATAAACAGGTAGTCACGGGAGTATTTCTCAGTGATCTAAACTCTACATTAAGAGTAGGTTGTGTAAGGTAAAGAGAAGGTGGCCTTTCTTTGAAGCTTTTGCTCAGGATGTTGTATGTGGTGTCTTGTGATGCTAGAAGCTATGTTACTGGTATTTCAAATACCAGCAGTCACCCTAAGAAAACAGGTTCCAGCAGAGCTTCCAGACTAAGAAAAGACCATGAAGAAGGAACCGGCTATCCACTTCAGAGGAATTAGCCTCTGAACACCTTACGGATAGCATCAAAATATTGTCAGAGACTGATATAATGAAAAGTAGCAGGGTATTGTCAGATATAGTGCTGAAGGATCAACCAATAAGGCAATCTATTTGTCTCTGCTTCGCTATACGTATGTGATTAATGTATGTATCTTCATGGTGCTTTGTTTGGTGTGTATAGATTAGTTATGGTGATGGTTTCTTGGTTCATTAAACTTTCAGAATACAGAGACCTTCTTTGTCTTTCATTATGTCCTTGCCTTTGTTGTCTCTTTTGCCTGAGATTAATATTGCTACTCTGGCTTTCTTTTGACTGTTGTAAGTTTTGATATGCAGGAGCACTGGTGCTATACTGGTTAAGAGTTGGAGTGTGATCCTCATGGTCAGCAGTTTGAAACCACCAGCTGCCTCTCAGGGGAAAGACTGGGCTTTCTACTTCGGTAAGCAGTTACAGTCTCAGAACCCCACAGGAGTCAGTATTGATTCGATGGCAGTGAGTTTGATTTGGTTTAGGATACATTTTTTCAATCCTTTGATTTTTATTCTGTTTCTCTTTATATGTTGTCTTCCCTCTAAGCAGCATATTGAGTGTTCATTTTCTAAGTCCATCTGATTAGTCTTTGTCTTTTCAATGGTGAATGCAGTCCATTTACATCCAGTGTTGTTACTGATAAATGTGAGTTTGTTGTCCTTTTTTATGACAATAGTTTGTTTTTAGGGTGATATTTTGTGCTGTGTCCCTGTTGTTATTTGGTTATCTTAGTGCTACTCTCTTTCATTTTTTGTTTGTTGGTCCTCATCTTGGAGTTTTGTGTGTGTGTGTGTGGCTTTCTTTCTAATTTCAAAGTAGTTTGTGGTATTTTGTGAATGACTATCTTCTCTATTCCATGTCTTCTCCATTTGAGTATGGAGTCTGCTCTGTCCTCCCTTGCTCTTATTTATCTGTTTACTTTTATCTTCATAGCAGCCATTGTCTGTGATTCCTTCTTTTAATTTACTTAGTTCCATTTCACTTTGAGTATTGGCTCAGTATAATGTTTTCTGTATAGTATTTTCTTATTTAATATTTTAGTTTGCTGTCAGGTGTTGTTATAGATTTTCTTTCCATAGATTTATTTTTAATATTTTTGTAAAGATAGTCATGTTTTATAAATTCCTTTAGGTTTTCTTTGTCTTTAAATATTTTTATTTTTCCCTCATATTTGAAATGACCAATTGCTAAGAAAAGACATCATGCATGTTTGGTAAAATAGAGGGTCAGCGAAAATAAGAGAAGCTGTCAATGGAATGCACGGACACAATTTCCAAAACAATGAATTCAAACATAGCATCTATCAAGAGGACAGGGGACCAGGCAATCTTTGTGTTACAGAACCTACTGTCCCCGTGAGTCACAGCTGACACCGTGGGGTCAATAACAGCAGAAATCACATCTCCACTTCACAGGTGAGCAATTGAAGTCTCAAAAAGTTGACCATCTTTTCTAGATTTCCACGATGACTAAGCGAGTTGCTGAGGAGAGTCCCAAAGGCAAATGTTGCGCAGACATTGAAAGAAGAGAACACGTTCAGTGGGTCACAGGAGAGTGGAGTTTCATGGGGAAAGTTCATAATGCATAGAGACTGAGGAGCACAAATGACAAACATTTGCAGTGAGCAACAGTGAGTGGTCTAGTCTGGCTAGGAAAGAGACTTGATCTAACGGTGTTGGAGGAAACACCATGTAGGACTAAGTTTCATCACCATTTACAAAGGCAATGAGGCCTGCCAAGAGTTAAAACGCAGTGAGCAATAAAAAGTGTGGACAGACTATTAAATATGATTCCACCGTGTGAGAAGCCACAAGAAGATCCTCCAAAGGACTAACTGTACAAAGAATCTGAGGGAGGTGGGTAACAACAGTGGATTTTACCTTGACTGTTACCTCTTGTAAAGAATCACAGCCTCAGAAACCCACAGGGCGGGTGGGTCTACTCTGCCTATAGGGTTGCTATGAGTCAAAAATGGCACAATGGCAGTGAGGTGGTTTGTTTTATTTTTTGTTTTCTTTTCTTTTTAAATTAAATGTCCCACCAAGCTCACCGCACATCATGGAAGAAAGGCTGGGCGGCTGGCTTCTGTAAAGATTAAAGCAATGTCACTCAATGAAGCAGTTCCTCTGTTAACACGCGGGTTGTCTAGGGTCAGAATCGACTCCATGCCACCATGTTTGTGTGCTTTGTCCTTTTTTTTTCCAGCCAAAATGTCAAATGCTACATATTTTAATGTTCAGAAGGAAGACATGGCCTGCTTTTTAATAAATTCAAAGGCAATGGCTCATCATACTTGTGCTTTACATTTCTGTTACTAATGGACACAATGATGCATCTAATAATTTAAGAAGAAAATAAATAGTTTTTATTACCACAGCGCGTTCTGTGACCTGACCTTTAATCTATCAACATGTAGGTACGGTGTTTACACAGACATACTCCGAACCCCATGTGTAGATATTTCTTCCGGAGGTCACAAGAGTCCCCTTCTCTCAACAACTTTCAACCAAGACCTCTGAAAGTATTTTTCCCCCAAAATGAGCACTTTCAGAGAGAAAATACAAAACACAGCTATGGGGCAACTCTCCTCTCAGATTCCTGGTTTCTCTCTTACTCACACACGCCTACATAGATACTTTCTCCCCAACAACTCAGCAAGCAATTTTAACACACACGCTACCATATCTTGGTTATTAAAAGTATACTTAAAAACTTCTATAATATCTACAGGAGGCAGAGTTGAAGGCCTAATTTGCTTTAAAGCTAAAACACATCTGAGATTTTTAAAATCAAAATCTTCTTTGCTCTACACAAAACAAATACAATTCTCCCAAAGGGAGCGTATTTCTCTGACCCACTTCGCCCCACCCCCCACCCCACCCCTTTCTGGATTTGAATTCTGGGTTTTGCTTTTCGATTATTGGGTTGGTGGGGGGGACTTTGTTTTATGAATGGCTACATTGCATAGCTGTTTGTTTTAGTGAGAGTAACATTTATTCCTGAAGGGTTTCTTGGCTAACCTGCTTCACCTGCGACTGTCTCAGGTAAATCTCACACTGGAATGTCTATACCACGCTAACTGGGTCGGTTCCTCTGGCCCTGGGCCTCCGGTGTGTGGAGCAGGGCTGTGTCCGGATTCTGTCAGTGACAAGGCGGGGGCAGAGATCAGGTGTGTTCTGAGCTGTGTTCCCGTTCTCTCTGTCTTGTGGCCTAGGAGAAGGAAGAAATCTTTCAAAGAATATTTCAGGAAATCTTTTCTGAATTGATGTGTGTCTCCCTTTTTTATGCCAGATGACAGCATATGAAAGATGTAAAGGTGAGTTTTCTCAGGCAATTACCCCTTGTTGATAGCAGATTACATCCCCTGTAAACTTGAAAATCACTTGTAGGTGTGTAAGTTGCTGCTGTTCTGGGCATGTAGTCATTTACCCTCCTGCCTTTTTTATTAGCACATGTATTTTAATCAGCAGATTCCAGCATAACTCTTTTCATCCAACTCCATCTCCTCTGGAGTTACAGGCCTTCCAGCACAGAAGGAAGACGGCTCCTTGTGTACACACAGGAGGGGGGAAAGGTATAAGGCAGTACTGAAAAACGGGAGGAGTCCTCACTCACGAAATCATATCCCATGAGCACTTCCCTTTATTAAAGACAACATTTATTATCTGCAGTCATAGCCCAAATTAATTTTCTGATGAAAACAGCGCTCACTCGCTGAAGAACTCGGAATTCTTTTGCATTGTGAGGACTCTTAGCACGAGGCTGGGGGAGAACATGAAAGGAAACAGGCCAGCAAAGCCTGCTCCACTTTTAAGAAATATTGCAGGTAATAAGCTTACCGCAGGTCTGCAGGATAAACCGCAAACAGGAGAGTTCTCCTCCCTCCACCATTCTACAGATGAAAAACAGAAAGGGTCAAGAAAGGGAAAAAAACTTTTCCAAAGCACTTCAGAACTGTGATTGGGATCAAAGAGATATTTTTACTAGGATGCATTAGCTCCTCTACCCACCCCTCTGTCACTCCTCTCCCACGGAGCTATTATAAATTAATTTAATGGACGTAGAGAGAAAGCAAACTTCATTTCCACCATTAATCCCAGGCTAAGTCTGGAAGAGCACACATACATTATTTATAATGGAAGCGCAATTCGCAGTTGTGGATCTCCCATTTTTCACGCTGTTAGATGACCCCTAGGCATTCCTTGTGATTCTTTTTGAGCCCATGTTTGTTCCTGTGTCGATCCCTTTCCCTGATGGTCTTCCTGTGCATTCGCCGAACCTCGAATTTACCAAGGTTGAGGTCCTTCTCCAAGAACGGATATCTCCTGATAACACGTCCAAGGGACATGAGCTGAAGTCTCGCCATCCTTGCTTTTAGGAGTATTCTGGCTGTACCCTTTGAAACAGGCTTGTTTGTTCTTCTGGAAGCCCAGGGTACTTTGAGGAGCCTTCACCAGCATCATAATTCAACTGTGTCCATTCTTCCCTGACCTTCCCTATTCTACCTCTGCCTTCAAAATGCAAAGAAGGCCGTTACAATTAGTACAGGCTAACCGTAGTCTTCCAAGTGACCTCCTAACTCCTCAACCCTTCGAAGAGGTCCTTGCAGCGAATTTGCCCAGTGTAATAAATATGTTGTTTGATTTCTTAAGAGCTGTTTCCATGGTGACCACTGTCAATCCACGTGAGATTTAATGCCGGACAATTTCAATCTCTTTATCATGATGTTGTCTGTTAGCCCAGTTGTGAGAATCTCTCTTTCCTTTACCTCATGTTATAATCCATCCTGAAGTCTGTAGAACCCCAAGTTGCCTTAGTTTTCCATGAACAAGGTTGTGTCATTTATATATTGCAGGTTGTTAATGAGCCTTCCTCTACTTACGAAGCTGCATGCTTCTTCATATAATGCAAATTCTCTGATTATCTATTCAACCTACATATTGAATTAATATGATAAAAGAGTACCCACTCATGCACACCTTTCCTGACTTTGCACTGTGCAATATTCCCTTATTCTGTTCAAAAGACTATCTCTTGATCATCTATGTATGGGATCTGTATAAGCATCTTTCTTTGGTAAAGATGTCAAGGTGAGTGGTTCCATCAATAGGGTCTTTTCTAAGGAAGGGTCAGCTCTGACTAGTGGATCATAAACAACAAAACATTTAAAAAGTACAATTGCCTTTGAAGTTATTTTGATAAATGATGAACTTCAGTGGGTCCAAATAGAATTATCAGCCATAAGACTTTCACTGTGGCTAATTTTTTTAAATAGATACTAGGTCTTTCTTCTGAGATGCTTCTTGGTGGACTCTATCTGTCACCCTTTTTGTTAACAGGCTAGTTTTTAACTGTTGGTGACCCTACAACTCCAAGAGCGATGTATTATTCTTGACCGTATTTGCTGCGGCTGCTGTATACTCTTTTTATTCCATTCTCAGATAATAAAAAACATTAACTCCCCTCCCACTTTGAGGATTATTTGGGGTACAAAGGCAGAGTGAATCTGTTTCTGCAGTTTCTTTTTCAACTCACTGTAATCCTATAGAACACAGTAGAATTTTCCCCAAAGCTTTCCAAGGCTATAGTGTTTATGGGAGGAGACTACCAAATTTTTCACTTGTGGAGCAGCTAGCAGGTTAAACCTGCCAATTTTTCCATTAGCAGTCAGCCTCCTAATCTGAGTGCCACCAGGACTCCTACAGAAAGAGTCGAGATGTGGAAACACTTGGCTTTCTTGAAAATGAAAGGATTTTTTTTTTTTTGCGTTTAGCATTACTTCCTTGTAGTTCTTTCAACCAAAAATTTTGTAGCGGAAAATATGAGATCAGAAATAATTTTCTGGTTGAGGGAAAAAATATAAGAAAAGTGAAAAGGTGGAAGATTATTTTACAAATAGCCATATGACTTTTCTTACAAAACATATCTGAGCAAGCTTGAAATCACTGTCATTTGTTGACATAAGTGATAATATTTTAATTTAGAAACTATAGATACTGATGCTTTAAATACATTAATAATTATATAAACCTAACCCTAGGCCACTGTTGCAAGTCTATTTGGATTGATAATGACCCAGTAGGACAGAGTAAGTGCTCCTTCAGATTTCTGAAATTATAATTTTTTATGAGAGAAGACAGCCTACTGCAGAGTAGCTTAACCTAATGCTTCACTGTGTCTCATAATAATTATATAATACTGTAGGAAAACTTTTTATTATCTTTTGTTTAATCACTAAGTATAAATCATTCTTTCCATCCAGCATTAAATTTGCTTTCCATGCTTAAGATGATTATAGTAAGACAATCAAAATTTATTTTTTAAGTAGGGATATTTTGCATACCTTGTGAATTTTTGAATGTAATAAATTCTCAAATCGATTCTCCTTAACAAACTCTTGTGATATCTAGAAATTTATACTGAATGGGTAATCAATCCTGTATCAATAAAAAGTAAAGGTTAATACATATATATATAACTGTCTTGTGATTAACTTGTTTAATTAAATAACAATGAATGCTGCACAATTTTAATCATGTAACCCTGTCTAACTAATTTCTGATAAGTACAATTTAAATTTTAGTGTTATAAACATCATACTTAATTTTACTGATACTTAATAAAATTAGTGAGAACTGTCTTTTTCCCTAATGTAATTATCTTATAATTTTCCATTAAGGTGCTCCATACAAGTACTGAATTATTTAATGTGGAAAAAAGAAAGATTAAAATTTCTGGGAGTTTGAGATAGTTTATAGATAGACCATTGGGATTTTGGAGTAAAGTCCTGCCATCCTCTGCAGACATCTACTCCCCCTTTGAAAAACAGCTGTTGGCCTGTTTCTGGGCCTTGTTGGAGACTGAACGCCTCACCATGGGTCATCAAGGCACCATGAGGCCTGAACTACCCATCATGAACTGGGTATTGTCTGACCCACAGAGGCATAAAGTTGTATGTGCTCAGCAACACTCCATTGTTAAATGAAAATGATATATATGAGATCAGGCCAAAGCAGGACCTGAAGGGACAAGTAAGCTGCATGAAGAAGTGGCCCAAATGCCTAGTCTCCACTCCTGTCACATTGCCTCCTTTCTCCCAGTCTGCATCTATGGCCTCCTGGGGAGTTCCTTACCATACTTTAACAGAAAGACCAAAAAAGCCATGCTTGGTTTATAGAAGGCTCTGCACGACAAGCAGGTGCCTCTAATAAGTGGACAGCAGCAGCACTACAGCCCCCTTTCTGGGGTCTCCGTAAAGGACAGTGGTGAAGGGAAATCCTCCCAATGGGCAGAACTTCGAGCAGTGCACCTGGCCGTTCAGTTGCATATAAGAAAAAATGGCCAGATGTGAGATTATATACTGATTCATGGGCTGTAGCTAATGGCTTGGCTGGATGGTCAGTGAACTGGAAGGAACATGATTGGAAAATCGGTAACAAGGAGGTGTGGGGAACAGGTATGTGGATAGACCTCTATGAATGAGCCAAGAAAGTAAAGGTAATTGTATCTCATGCAAACACTCACCAAAGGATTACCTCTGAAGAGGAAGACTTTAATAGTCAAGTGGATAAGATGACACGCGCTGTGGAGACTGGTCCTCCTCTTTCCTCTGCCACTCCTATTACTGCCCAATGGGCACATGAACAAAGTGAACATGGTGGCAGGGATGGAGGTTATGCATGGACACAGGAACATGGACTTTCACTCACCAATGCTGATTTGGCCACTGTCACTGCTGAGTGTCCCATCTGCCAGCAGCAGAAAACCAACATTAAGTCCAAGATATGGGACCATTCCTTGGGGAGATCAACCAGCAACTTGGTGGCAGGTTGACTACATAGGACCACTTCCATCATGGAGGGGACAGCGTTTTGTTCTTACTGGAATAGACGCCTACTCTGGATATGGATTTGCCTTCCCTGCACTTGATGCTTCTGCCAAAACTACTATTCGTGGACTTACAGAATGCCTCATCCACCGCATGGCATCCCACATAGTATCGCTTCAGATCAAGGAACTCACTTCACAACAAATACAGTGCGGCAATGGGCCCCTGCCCATGGAATCCACTGGTCGTATCATGTTCCTCATCATCCTGAAGCTGCCGGCTTGATAGAATGCTGGAATGGGCTCCTAAAGACACAATTACAGCGCCAACTAAGTAGCAACAACTTTCAGGGCTGGGGCAATGTTCTCCAGGAAGCTGTATACGCTCTAAACCAGCGGCCAATATATGGTGGTGTGTCTCCAATAGCCAGAATTCATGGGCCCAGGAACCAAGGGGTGGAAGCTGGAGTGGCACCACTCTCTGTTACTCCTAGTGAACCACTTGCAGCATTTTTGCTTCCTGTCCCAGCAACCCTGTATTCCTCAGGCCTGGAGGTCCTGGTCCCGAAGGCAGGAACTCTCCCACCTGGAAACACAGCACAGATTCCACTAAACTGGCAGCTGAGAATGCCGCCTGGTCACTTTGGGCTTCTCATGCCTTTGGATCAACAGGTCAGGAAGGGTGTCACTGTACTAAGTGGTGTGATTGATCCTGATTACCAAGGAGAAATTGGACTGGTGTTACATAACGGAGGTAAAGAAGAATATGTCTGGAATCCAGGAGATTCCATAGGCCGACTCTTAGTGCTACCATGCCCTGTCATTAAAGTAAATGGTAAATGACAGCAACCCAATCCTGACCGGACTTATAATGACCCAGACCCCTCAGGAATGAAGGTATGGGTCACCCCGCCAGGCCAAAAACCACAGCCAGCTGAGGTGCTTGCTGAGGGCAAAGGTAATACAGAATGGGTAGCAGAAGAAGGTAGTTCTACCCATCAATTATGACCACGTGATCAATTGCAAAAGTGAGGTTTATAACTCTTGATGTATTTTCTTTTTATGTGCTTATTGAATATCTTTACTTTGTTCAGGTATGATATATCAGATACAATTGGACTCAGTGTGTTTTCATTTATATGCATGATAGATGATTGATGATAAGTATAAGTGTGATTTCATCAATGTCTGGAAATTATATAAGTATATATGACTAAAAAATTGTGTACAGGTGCCAGGTTGGCAAGGGGTGGATTGAGATAGTTAGTTTATTGTGCCAGACTGGCCTATAAACACCTGTGGGATTAATTAAAGGGCAGAGAGATAAAAGGCTTGGTGAGCCTCGCCTTTCTTGTCTCTAGCTCTTTGATCATCAGACCAGTATGCGATTGCTTTGCTTGTTCTGTGCCTCAATTTGCAAGTTACACTACCTGTGGGACACCTAACCTGTGGACTAGGTCACTGTAATTTAAAGCCCCTTTAAGACCTGCCGCGCCAGAGAATTGGAATGTACATCTCTGGAGTTGGGGACTGACTGTTGGTGACCTGGCTGACGGTTGGTGACCTGCCTTGCTGTTTGCTACCTGTGCCAGGAGAGCCTAAATCTCTCTACAGAGGACTACCTGGTGGCCCTCAAGACTTGAAGAACTGCCAGTGTCTTACAAGTCTCTCACGGGAGTGAGTTGCACTGAACCATTTGTACTGCTTTATAATTTAACTGTTCATTTATTGTGTTATATATCTATCTATCTTTATATGTATATAAAATTATCAGCTATCTGGTTTTATCTCTCTAGAGAACCCTGTCTAACACAGAGTTCCTATATGAAGAAATGGTATGGTGGCACTGTGCAACCCCCTCCAACTACACAAAGAAAAAACAATCCAATTCCATACCAACCAAGGACTTATAATTATGAAATGCTGGTCACACACATGGCTTTCCTTTCCATTCTTCTCTATCCTACTCCGACACCACCCATCTGCCCCTAGTCATTCTACTTCTCTGCAGGGTTCAATAATCCATCTGAATGTCTTCCCAGAACTCACAGACAATACTAAGGATTGTTGTTGTTAGGTACTATGAGCTTGGCTCTGACCCACAGTGACCCTCTCCACAACAGAGAGAAACACAGCGCTGCCCTGTGTCACCCTCAACCGTTCTTCTACCTGAGCCCATTGATGAAGCCACTGTATAAATCCATCTCATTGAGGACCTTCCTCTTTCTTGTTGCCCCTCCACGATGTCCTTCTCCAGGAACTGGTCTCTCCTGACAACATGTCCAAAATAAGTAAGATGAAGTCTTGCCATCCTTGCCTCTCTAGAGCACCCTGACCTCACTTCCTCCAATACAGATCAGCCACAAACAATGATAATTTTATAAAGGTTAGCACGATCACATATCATTTATTGAAACATGTAATGGGAGATTATATGTTGCTTGTTCAAACTGTAGGCTGAGCTAGTAATCAGAGGAGCTAGACTATCTGAAGGAGAATGAGGGCTCTGGAGTGGGGGCTTATTAATGAACGGTGATACGCATATGATACAACCTTGCTGACCGAAAGTGAGTGTAACCTGAAACAGTTTTGCAGTTTTCTGATGGATTACATTTGAAGAATAGAAATAAATCTTCACAACTGAACCATAAGTTAATATCTTTAAAAATGGAGACAAGATTGAAGTTGTCAAAGATTTTATCTTGCTTGGATCAATGCTCATGGAAGCAGCAGTCAAGAGATCAAAGGATACACTGCATTGGGGAAATGCACTGCCCCAAACCTCTTTAAGTTGGTGAAAAGCACAGATATTGCTATGGGAACTAAGGTGTGCTTGACCCGAGCAATGGTGTTTTCAATAGTCTGGTGCAAGTTGAAGTTGGTCTTTGAATCAGGATGACTGAAGAACAATCTAAGAATTGGCATCAAGGTGCTGGCAACGTATATTGAAAGTATGATGGCAGACGACAGAATAAACAGATCTGTCTCGGAAGAAGTAGAGCCAGAATGCTCCTGGGAGGCAAGGAGAGTGAGACTTCATCTCTCATTCATAAGCATTTTATAAAGAGAGACCACTTCCTGGATAAAGACATCATGCGTGGTCAAGTAGAGGGACATCCAAAAAAAAAGAGGAAGACCATTGACAAGATAGTCTGGCACAATGGCTGTAAACACAAGCTCAAACATAACAATTGTGCGGACGGTGCATGACAAGGGAAGTCTTTCCTTTTGCTCTGCGTGGGGTCCTCATGAGTCAGAACTGACTCAAGCACTTTTAAGAGGAACAACAAGAGGTGAAGAATACCTGATCTTTTCTTTGGGCATCTACCTTCATTCACTGCTTAGGACAGTTTTGCCAACATGAGTCCGGTGTCTAAATATGCTCATTCAATGATTTTATTCCTGTCCTCACTCTGTAGAATTCGTGACTGTGAAGAGTTACATACTATCTTAATGAAACTTTAAAAGATAGTGATTGCACTCATAGTTTTAGTGTGTTTAACCGCATCAACTGACTTAAGTTAGTTTTATATAAATTTATATGATACTTCAGCATCAGTGAAAATAATGTAATTTAAAATTACCGATTTAGTTAAAATTCTACCACATTTAAGGAATCAGCATTTTGTATCCCAAATTAAGGCTGGTGAGAGGAAAATCACCATTTTAATAATTTTGGGTTATCATGATTACCTATATTACTTTCTGTTAAAAAAGCCAGAATTTGGGGGGGATGTTAATATCAAAGGTTCAGCTAATATATATTTTACATCAAAAGACAGCTTTTGGAGGCAGTTAGAGTACTGTATGGGACAAGAATCATCCAAAAATAAAATATGTGACACCAAGCAATTCCCAGGGTGATAAAGAGTGATCTGTTGCTGTTGATGTGTCCTCTTCCCGCTTTATGACTGATGACCCTGCAGAGGAGGGTAATCTCATTTAAACATTCATATATTCCGAGAGATGAAAAGAATAGTTCATGACGTCAGGCATTTGGCTTGAAATCTTAGGATCATCCCTTTGGGGCTGGTAACCTTGGACAATGTATGCAACATTTTACCATGATTACTCTTCTGTGGATTAAATAAATACATGAATTTTTAAAAGGTGGAGGTGGAGTAGGAGGAAGAATATTATCATTTCTAAAAGGGCAAAATAGCCTCCTTTGAGGATTAAATAAATACTCAGAATAATGTCTTCCTGAAAGTGACTTCACAATGTTGGCGTTTATGTTACTCCTGGCCCCCACTGAGGAGCAGCATGAACAGTTTTCTGATCCGTGTCATCCTCGTGACAGCTGGCGTGCTTCAGTCCATTGCCATGGTCATTGTGCTGATCCAGCTCCTTGAAGGTTTCCCGCGTTGGCCTCTGATTTTACTAGTGATTAGTCTCTCCTGATGGCCAAAGTCATGGAGCTGAATTCTTACCTTCCTTGCTTCTAGTTCAACTTTGAACCAATTCTGGTTCAATTTTTTTCTAAGACTAACTTGTATTTTGGCAGTCTGTGGTATATTTTATATTCTCCACTAGCACCACAATGTAAATGTTTCTTTAATTGTCTAATTTTTACATGCTTTGAAAAGATCTCCACGTGAAACAAGTGCGCCTCAGTCCTCAGCGTGAGTTTCTGCATTTTAATGTACAAAAGATGTCTTTCCAGCAGATTTTCCCAGCACACTATGTCCTTTGATTTTTGACTGCTGTATCCATGAGCACACAGCCGATCCAAGTAGCATTAAATTGTTGGCAACTTCATTTTTTCCTCCATTTTTCATGATGTTGTTTATGGACTCACCCAGTTGTCAGGATTTTCATTTTCTTTGTAGCCCGTGTAATTCGTACTGAAGGTTGTAGTCTCTGGATCGTCAATAAGCGCTTCAAGTTGGCTTCGTTTCTGGCAAGTAATGTTACTTTGTCTATATAATCTCAGGCTGTTTGTGATCTTCTTCCAAGCTTGATCCAATGTGTTTTCGTATCGGCCAGCTTCATCGCTTATTTGTTCAGCAAACAGATGGAATGAGTCAAGTGAAAGAATACAACCACACTTTCCTGACTTTAAACTTAGATTTTGCCACAGATATTAGCTAATATATTGAGACGCAGCCAGTCATTGGTTGTACTGTAGTGGTTTTCATGCCAATATGATGTTGGAAACTATTGTTGCTAAGTGCACTGCCCGATCCTGCCCCAGCCTCACAATTGTGATATTTGAGCCCATTGTTGATCCATCCTGGGGCGGGTCTTTTCAGCTGCCCCTCCACTCCAGCAAGCATTGCTGTCCTTTCCCAGGAACTGGTCTCTCCTGATAACATGCCCAAAGCATGTGAGCCAACGTCTAGCCATCCTTGCCTTTAACAAGCATTCTTTTTGTGTTCATGTGTAATTTTACTCATTCATCTATTTATTTTCAAAATGATCGTATTGTCCCATAGTTCAATCACATCGAGCAGTAGTGTACAGTTGCTATCACACACAGTTTCAAAGCATTCTCTTCCTTCTTGAACTCCTTGACATCCGCTCTATTTTAACCATTTCCTACCCCTCCCCCCCCCCCACACACACACACACACTATCCTACAAGCCCTTATTCTACTTGCTGTCCCTATAAGTCCATCAATCCTGTGTTTCATATACTGAAAACCAGGAGAAAAACACATATAAAACATTTCAAGAGGGTCACCCTCAGTGCCACAATGCATCTGAGGTAAGCCCCAGTATGAACAAAGAAGAGAAATCAATCCAGAGAATGTTGAAGCATTCTAATTGGAGTTCTTTCAAGACATGTGTGCTTGGCCCTTGGCAGTCGATGGGACTTTCAATATTCTTCACCAGCACCATAATTCATATGGAAACTCTGTCACCCACATTTTAAAAACCATCAGGGTAACTTATGGCGGACAGGTGACATGGACTAAAACAGGTTCCAATGAAGGGCTTGGTGATACACTTCTCAAAATCAGTCAGTGAACATGCTAGAGATCCCACGAGACCATGGTCCACTATTAACGCTGGTAGGTGAGCCTGGAGCACACTCCAAACGCAGAGAGGCCACAGTGGGAAATGTCGCAGATGGCAGAGGAGTGGGCAAGGGTGTTGGCAGGCTGTACACAGAGTCTCCCAGAATCAGAAATGACCCGACAACAACTAAGCAAAACTACAAATCCCTGGTGGCCTAGTTAAGTGTGACTTATGGTGAGTCCCTGCACTAGAGGGAGCAAAACCACTTCACAGGATTCTACTGACTATGATCTTTCTGGAAGCAGACACCCAGGCTTCTCTTCCCTGGCAGTTCCGGGTGGATTGGAACTGCCAATGTTTAGGTTGCTTGTTTAACATCCGTATTGCCCACGTTCGTGAACACGATATGAGGTGGATAAGAGGAGGTTGAAGTAACGTCGAAGAGGCTGCATAGTATAGGACAAATCAAGTTACATAAATCAAGTTATACCAAGAAAGCTTTTTCCTCCCTCCTGGTTCTGTCATTTTCTGGCTGTTTGACCTTTGGGAATGCCAAAGTGAACACTTCTGTCTCCCATTCTTCCTCAAAAGAAACTAGGGAATTTCAATTTGGCGGGTTCTAGGTTCTCTTGCAGGCCTGCATATGTGCTAGTCTATGGCACCTAGACCCAGATCATTGGCAGTCACTCGCTGGTTCATGACCGTAAGGCTATCATTTTGATGTGTTCCTTCCTACTTCTCATGATTCAGTACGAACCACCAGCAGCAGGTAGAGGGTAGTATATTACAATAGAACAGCGTTAGACTGGCAAACGGGGTGCCACTTGATTTCTACACTCACAATGCTGCCAGTGCGTCCTTATGCATCTGTCCCTGCATATTAGATGTACCAAAGGGTGTACCTTCGGACTCTGATGGAATAAATTTCCACCACATAGTGAATTTTTAAATTGAGACATTTATTCTTTTTCATTATAATGTGTGAATTGTTACTTTGTACTTGAGTGCCCAGAGGTAAATTGAAGATGTGTGTACAGAGGGAAGCTGCTCCTCTAATAAAATCACTGACATGTTAAGAGGGTTCCCATTTTACTTATTTATGCTGTTTTCTTTCATTTTTAAAGAT
The DNA here is from genome assembly GCF_050624435.1 of Tenrec ecaudatus. Taxonomy (NCBI): domain Eukaryota; kingdom Metazoa; phylum Chordata; class Mammalia; order Afrosoricida; family Tenrecidae; genus Tenrec; species Tenrec ecaudatus. The sequence goes on from NC_134531.1 coordinate 92,123,600, forward strand.
GACACTATCCGTTATTACACATTCTGAATGTGTGTGATAGTTGTACAACATATTTTCTTTCCATGACCCATTAAAGTAGCATAATGCTTTCTATATTCATGCATCTCTTAACACACAACCTACAGTTTTAAATATTTTGCATCCTCCTGAGGGGTGGGGGAGCCAGGCTTTGTAGTGATGAGAAAACATCTCGGCCAATTATGTCATTTGTATCTCATTTTCAGTCTCAACCCTATATTATCTTAGGCTTAGCAGCAACAAATAACAAAATGACAAATACATTCTGACATCCCCCTGCCTAATCTGAGTTCTTGGCTATTGAATCTTCATTTTACCAGCTTCATTGGAAATGTTTAAAAAAAAAAAGGCGGAGGAAGAGAAATGGCTCAAACATGACTGCCAATCTAACCCCTTCCTTTAAAGTCTCTAAAGACATCCAGTGGCACGACTCATCTCCTTGTGACTTGTGGCACCAGATGACAAGCCAGCCTCTGTCCTGCAGCACCAGAAACAGTGGTGAGTCCATGTGGGTGTTCTTGGTGTGACTAGATCTCTTGGGAGGTAGAAGCCCATGCCTGGCTTCCCACACTTGCTCCTCTCGTGACAAATGGCATCGTCTTGGCCAGAGTCCAAGGACCTGGGTCACCAAGTGAACTTTCCCTGACTCCATGATACATCGATAGCCCAGACTCCCGGGGAAGTGGGCCTCGCTTATGAATCATTCTTTGAGATACTGCCTCTAGGTATGTTTTTCTGAATGGATGTTACTAAAGGTCTTTTGCATAACCCAGGCAGGAGCAGCACTCTGTCACACCAACACCATGGTCTGTGGAAGCACAGAAAGTGCGCTGTATAATTTATTTCTGATGAATTTTTTTAAACCATAAATCAATGAACCTGTTACAGACTGAACTATAATATTTGCTTCCTAAAAGCATGTATGATATCAACAAGGTCGCAGTTTACTGTCATTTTTAATAGGGGGGAAAAACTGTACTCAAGGGGCATTTAACATATTTTGACAAGGTGACCCACAATTATCCATTAACATTGTATTTGTCTAAGCCCACCGCATTGATATGCAGGGACCATGCAATAGTTCATTGATGTCTCACTTGGGGGTGGAGAATAAGGCAAATGGGACCTTCCAAGGTCTTTCACAGCCAGAATGCATCTTGCTATTGCTGTATTGATTAAACATTTGGATAGTTAATCAACACAGCTCAGCCCTTTAACCTGCCATGTGCAGTATACTAAAAAAAAAAAAAAAGCTTAATAAGGGAGCCAAGAAAATATATTTTTCTTATTTTCAAATTTAACAGAGGAAGTACAGCCTTTCAGACAGTAACATATTAGCAAAATATTTATTTCTTCAATGTGGTCTTGAATGAAAAAACTTCTGGATTTTCTGGACTTTCAACATCGTAAGTGGGTTAAAATAATGTTTGGCAGGGTTAAATCTATTGTTTACAATGATCTAAATCAGGTTCACACTTAATTTTCTCTTCAGATATGACATTTCTGAGATTCAAAGCAGACTTGTCTGGAGTTCTGCATTTGTCACTTGATGGTTGATTCCCACCCTAACTCCCCTCTCGTCACAGGTGCCAGCATTCCGATGCTTATTTCTCCCATGTCTAATCTCAAACAACCTCACTGCCTCGTTTACTCTAATGTGTCTATGAAGGTATCAATATCAAATTTTCACCTAAAATCTTCCATTTTGCTTCTGTGTACTTCTCCTTCTAAATGTTTTCCCCCTAACTAATTTCTCTAAAATAAATTGAACAATCATAAGGCCCCCTAGGTGAGATCAGTGATTTCTTCCATTTGTTGTTCTTTAAACATCTCACCGACTAGCCAGAGCAAGGTGGTGCATCGCTCACTTCCCACTTTGCCATTTGGGTCTGTTAGGGACTTCAAATGATATCTTACATTTAATATACATAGGAATTCATATATGATGGTACTTACTGATATTCTAAATCTACTGCACATTTTTACTTTGCTCCACAGCTTATATATTTTACTTAAATTCATTTTTCCCTAACCATGCTTATCCTAAATGGGACCTAGAAAAGTATTGCATAGTAGGGCTGCTAATGATATGCTTACACTCAGGTGAGTTTAGGAGCTATTGGTTCAATCCATCCTTGATTCATTCTTTTTATTTATGTTTTTGTAGTATAATATGTATTCTAATTAATTCTTTTAGAATTTATTTTTAAATACAGTTGCAACAAACATTTTATCAGATTATTGAGCATTCTCTATGTACAGCAATTTGCAAATATTATCTCATTTATGTTGTGAACTTTTTCTCTCATGACTAGATTTTTTAAAGCATATTTTCAACTAAGTTTAGTCATTCTTACAAGAAAGGACTAAAGCATGAAACTCTTTGTAGAGTCCCTGAGTTATGTAAGATATAAAGCAGTTGCCATCACAGCTACCATATAGCGAAATTTTCACCAACCAGCCTGGGCCTCATCTGACAAAAATATCTTCATATCATGTGGTTGTCAGGCCCTGAACCTAATCTGTCATGTCCACCTTCGGGTATTCTGCCCATGTGAAAACTCTTTTCCTTGAAAAGAGTGATGTGGGCAATCAACCAACCGACCAGCAGCTGTCAAGCTGATTTTGACTCGTGGTGACCGTCAGAATGTGCTACACAGGGTTTTCAAGACTGATCTTCAGAAGACCAGTTCCTTCTTTCAAGGAGCCTCCTGATGAATTGGAACTGCTGACCAGTTAGAAGCTGAGAGCTTATGCATTTGTGCTCTTTGAATGAGGACAAGATTTCGGCGCTCGTTTTAAAGGAAGGCAAGCTCTCTCTTGTTGGTTTTGGTGAAGCAAATTGTCTTGTTGTGAGTTGCTGTAAGGAAAGGGCAAGCATCAAGGAGCTGGATGTAGCCCTCCACCAACAACCTCAGCCTGGCACTCTGCAGGGAGCTGAGTGGGTTTGGGGCCCCGAACCACATTCACAGGACAGAGAACCCTCCCTAGACAAGTTCCAGTGCCACTGCAGCCTCGATTCCAGCTTTAGGAGACCTTAACGCAGAAAACCCAACAAAGTCCAGACTCCTGACTCACAGAACCTGTGGGATAATACACATCCGTTTCATTTTCAACGCCAAGTTTGCAGCAACGTTATTGCTGAACAATAGATATGGAATCCATAATTACACAAAACAAAACAAGATCACAACTAACCCTTCATTTGATGCTCATGGTCCTTTGCATTTCAGAGAACTGTGTTTAATTGCAAAACTCTCCATGTTCTTCCAAGGAACACTTTTGCCACCTATAAGCAAAAGAGTTCACTTTCAGAGATTTCAGTTGAATGAAATAAAGCAGACTCTTTGCTTATAAATCAATGATAATAGGCTATACCTTACATGCAAAAAAAATGACATTGCTGACATAGGCAATTGAGCAGCATTACTTCTAGGGTGGTTTGCCTCTAATTCTTAGATCTTAGCAGCAGCTTCTGTGTTTCCAAACTCATTGTGATCAATGGATGGTACAGATGACACTTCAGGCAGTAACCCAGGAATACAGCAAGGCTATTAATATATTAAAAATATGTTCTATCATCTGTGTGGGACTTTACACAGCCACAGGCCATAGCCTTGGGAGTGTAAGAGGAGGTGACAGGGGAGGAAAAGACACGGGATGCGAGCAAGGCAGTCAACTCCAGATCACAGTGGACACGATCCTCAGTTGGCTAAAAATAGAAGATCCCACTGTGTGCTCATTATTTCCCCAAGGGTTTAGAACAAGATGAGAAACTTGCTCAAAATTAGGTCACTATTAACTGGAAAATAGAATTCCAGTCTTAAAAAATAACCTAGAAAATTAATGATGGGCATTAATTTCTTGTTATTTATGAAAGCACCTTGGGATCGGCGTCCTTTGAGTCTTCTTTCCTTTTTATGGAAACAGGCACCATTATTCAATGTTGTCCTCTCTTTTTATGAGCAGGTGTAAAACATCCCCAGGGAGCTCCAAAGCTTCCGCAGAAATCAGGAGCAATATAATAATTCCACAGCCACCCGCTGTCCCTGAGCATAGGAGTCCTCTAAACCGGAGGAGGCCAGAGCCATGTTCTGAGTCCTGGTCCTGCCTTCAGATGGCAAAACATGGCGTGGTGACCTGAGCAGCAGCCCCAGGGTTCCAGGACTTTCCCACAGTCCCTCCCATTCTCGTGAGAGCCACCGTCCTTTGAGTGGAGCGTGGCCTCCTCCAGGCATCTCCTTCCAGGCGCACAGCTCTGGGGGAGGGTAAGAGCTTCAGGCCCGTTTGAACTTTCAATTTTTTTATTTTATATCATTTTATTAGGAGCTCATACAACTCTCATCACAATCCATGCATACATCAATTGTGTAAAGCACATCTGTGCATTCATTGCCCTCATCATTCTCAAAACATTTGCTCTCCACCCAAGCCCCTGGCATCAGCTCTTCATTTTCCCATCCCTCCCCGCTCCCCACTCCCTCATGAACCCTTGATAATTTATAAATTATTATTTTGTCATATCTTGCCCTGTCCAACGTCTCCCTTCACCTGATTTTCTGTTGTTACCTGTCTCCCTGGGAGGAGATCACATGTAGATCCCTGTAATCAGTTCCCCCTTTGCAACCCACCCTTCCTCCACCCTCCCAGTATCGCCACTCACACCACTAGTTCTGAAGGGATCATCCACTCTAGATTCCCTGTGTTTCCAGTTCCTATCTGAACCAGTGTACATCCTCTGGTCTAGCCATATTTGTAAGGTAGCATTTGGATCATGATATTGGAAGAGGGGGAGAGGAACTTTTTAATGGAACTAATCTTTTTAGATACCCACATCCTAGGGTGAAAGGGTGGGTCAACACAAGATAATGGTGTAATGGATGGACAAAAGACTAAGTAAATCAAGAGAAGGGGGGAAAGCACAGAAATTTCTGGAGAAAAAAATCGTGAAGGAAATGTGACTGCACAAGCTAAGCAGATAACGAAAGATGTTTGTGTTTTTTAAGAGTCTTTGCTGAGATCAATTCTTTGAAGGTATTCAACCGTTTTTGCACTGTTGCCCATAAATAAGAATTCTACTTTGGTTAAAGTATAATACAGCCACAGTATATATTTTTGAATGACCAAAATTGGCAAACAAAACAGATATTGAAAATATAGTAATTCCTCCTTAGCCATGTTACTCTTTGAAATGATTTTGGACCCATAAGATGTGGCAGGTAAATAAATGCCTGACATGACCTACTACACAATTCACCTTCTTATCATGGTTTGGGAGCCAGATGAATAGGAATCAGAAGCATTGAACCTAAGGCCATAATTCTACTGGACTCATCAAAGCCCACGCACCAAAGAAGGGGAGATGCTGAACCTCTGCCTCGGGAGGTTTAGTCGTTAACATGGTAACGATTGATCACCCTTTTCCCTTTGAGGCAAAAGGATGAAAAACAAAGAAACACATAGACTGCAGCACCATGGAGACCGAAAGGGAGACGTCATCCAAAGAGGGGGAAGAAGAACCTCAATTGTAAAGTCCTTCTACACTATAAAGTGGGATTGTGCATCTACTTGGTAGACCACATTAAATGGAGTATTGCTGATACCAGACATAGGGCAGCTGGTCTGACCCCTCAACCAGAGAAGGTGCCACGATGCTGTTACAATGTGTTCAAGTTGCTGCAACTGTGTCACGTGAGCAATCAGAAAAGGCGGCGTGTTGGATGGATGCGTGCACGTTGGCCTGACACTCTACATCCCAGAAATGGACTGAAGCTTCACGTGAGTCTTTATGGTCTATGCTGATAATGAAATGAAAGGAGTTTTATCTAAAATTAGGTTTTTAAATGATGAGAAAAGATGAACTTAGAAAAATGAAAATGCTGCATTCACAATGACCAATACAATCTTATGAAACAGGTGTTATTTAATTGGTGAGAACTCACTAAAGCATCATTCAGTAACAACCGCAACTTACATAAGCAAATATGCTCTGTAAGATAATATAGAGACCAGCTATCATCTTACACATGGAATGGGTTCGAGAGGGCCACGATCTGAGAACACTTACACATAAGTGAAAGGATACACGCAGTTAGGCCCGGGGGATCCTGCCAGTATAGACACCCCAAGGCCTCCAACTTTATTAGAGGTAGACTGAAATACCTTTCCTGCACAAAGCCTGCAAGTCATGACAGAATGACACAATGGGGCCATTCACAATTCTTGGACTGTTTACCAAGAAGCAGTAACACATCAGCCAAACTATTCACAGACGGGAGAGGAGGAAGAGTTTGGGAACATGAAGTAACTGACAAGTGTGCAGAGGCTGCCTTCTGCAGCTTTAGACAGGGAAGAGGAGGCAAGTGTCCGCTTCTCTCGGGCGGAGTGACAGCCCAGCCACCGCCTCGTCAGCTCCCATGGCTGAGCCATCAGCATTCTCTCACAGGCCACGCACCATGGGAGATGGTGGACCTGTCCCGGGTGCCCAAGGAGAAAACTACTTTATCCTCACAATGCTCCATTCTACACAGACATACTTACACACGTAGCAAATCCAAGGTAAGAGAAGGGCAGCACAGGGATTCAAGTTTAAGTGTATCAAAAGTCAAGAGGAAGAGAGCCAGAAGCACAGACCAAGCGTGAGCGAGCTGTAAAAAGCATACGAACGTCCCTGCTAATAATCGGCTGTCACTGGCTCCTGACCCTATGGTATGAGGCACATGTTATGTAGCTCAGTGGTGCTAAGCGTAGCTAGACCTTAGAACCATGTAGGGTCTTGGAGAATGCTGAAGTGCAGGCTGTTAGGTCAGAATCTCTGGAATATCAGACATAGACACAGAATTTGAAGAAGTTGCCCACATGATTCTCATTTGTAGCCAAAGATGAGAACTAAAGAAAAGTTACGCCTTTCGTAATTCTTGCAAGTTCAGATTTTAGAGTGTTGAATGGCCGGGCTTTTACAGCTCTTCTGTTATCTCTCAGTCCAGTCCTTGTTCCCTCCACTGCACACTCCCTGAAGCATCATGTGTTCACTGTCACTCTCTGTTAACACTGTTACTCTCATGTCACTCTCTGTTAACACTGTTACTCTCCTGTCACTCTCTGTTAACACTGTTACTCTCATGTTGCTCACTGTTAACACTGTTACTCTCGTGTCACTCTCTGTTAATACTGTTACTCTCATGTTATTCTGTTAACACTGTCACTCTCTGTTAACACTGTTACTCTCATGCTACTCACTGTTAATACTGTTACTCTCACGTTATTCTCTAATACTGTCACTCTGTTAACACTGTTACTCTCATGTCACTCTATGTTAACACTGTTACTCTCATGTCACTCTCAGTTAACACTGTTACTCTCCTGTCACTCTCTGTTAACACTGTTACTCTCATGTTGCTCACTGTTAACACTGTTACTCTCATGTCACTCTCTGTTAACACTGTTACTCTCCTGTCACTCTCTGTTAACACTGTTACTCTCCTGTCACTCTCTGTTAACACTGTTACTCTCATGTCACTCTCTGTTAACACTGTTACTCTCATGTTGCTCACTGTTAACACTGTTACTCTCGTGTCACTCTCTGTTAACACTGTTACTCTCATGCTACTCACTGTTAATACTGTTACTCTCACGTTATTCTCTAATACTGTCACTCTGTTAACACTGTTACTCTCATGTCACTCTATGTTAACACTGTTACTCTCATGTCACTCTCTGTTAACACTGTTACTCTCCTGTCACTCTCTGTTAACACTGTTACTCTCATGTCACTCTATGTTAACACTGTTACTCTCATGTCACTCTCTGTTAACACTGTTACTCTCCTGTCACTCTCTGTTAACACTGTTACTCTCCTGTCACTCTCTGTTAACACTGTTACTCTCATGCTACTCACTGTTAATACTGTTACTCTCACGTTATTCTCTAATACTGTCACTCTGTTAACACTGTTACTCTCATGTCACTCTATGTTAACACTGTTACTCTCATGTCACTCTCTGTTAACACTGTTACTCTCCTGTCACTCTCTGTTAACACTGTTACTCTCATGCTACTCACTGTTAATACTGTTACTCTCACGTTATTCTCTAATACTGTCACTCTGTTAACACTGTTACTCTCATGTCACTCTCAGTTAACACTGTTACTCTCCTGTCACTCTCTGTTAACACTGTTACTCTCATGTCACTCTCTGTTAACACTGTTACTCTCATGTCACTCTCTGTTAACACTGTTACTCTCCTGTCACTCTCTGTTAACACTGTTACTCTCATGTCACTCTCTGTTAACACTGTTACTCTCATGTCACTCTCTGTTAACACTGTTACTCTCCTGTCACTCTCTGTTAACACTGTTACTCTCATGCTACTCACTGTTAATACTGTTACTCTCACGTTATTCTCTAATACTGTCACTCTGTTAACACTGTTACTCTCATGTCACTCTCAGTTAACACTGTTACTCTCCTGTCACTCTCTGTTAACACTGTTACTCTCATGTCACTCTCTGTTAACACTGTTACTCTCATGTCACTCTCTGTTAACACTGTTACTCTCCTGTCACTCTCTGTTAACACTGTTACTCTCATGTCACTCTCAGTTAACACTGTTACTCTCCTGTCACTCTCTGTTAACACTGTTACTCTCATGTCACTCTCTGTTAACACTGTTACTCTCATGTTGCTCACTGTTAACACTGTTACTCTCATGTCACTCTCTGTTAACACTGTTACTCTCCTGTCACTCTCTGTTAACACTGTTACTCTCATGTCACTCTCTGTTAACACTGTTACTCTCATGTTGCTCACTGTTAACACTGTTACTCTCATGTCACTCTCTGTTAACACTGTTACTCTCATGCTACTCACTGTTAATACTGTTACTCTCGTGTCACTCTCTGTTAACACTGTTACTCTCATGTCACTCTCTGTTAACACTGTTACTCTCATGTTGCTCACTGTTAACACTGTTACTCTCATGTCACTCTCTGTTAACACTGTTACTCTCCTGTCACTCTCTGTTAACACTGTTACTCTCATGCTACTCACTGTTAATACTGTTACTCTCACGTTATTCTCTAATACTGTCACTCTGTTAACACTGTTACTCTCATGTCACTCTCAGTTAACACTGTTACTCTCCTGTCACTCTCTGTTAACACTGTTACTCTCATGTCACTCTCTGTTAACACTGTTACTCTCATGTCACTCTCTGTTAACACTGTTACTCTCCTGTCACTCTCTGTTAACACTGTTACTCTCATGTCACTCTCTGTTAACACTGTTACTCTCATGTCACTCTCTGTTAACACTGTTACTCTCCTGTCACTCTCTGTTAACACTGTTACTCTCATGCTACTCACTGTTAATACTGTTACTCTCACGTTATTCTCTAATACTGTCACTCTGTTAACACTGTTACTCTCATGTCACTCTCAGTTAACACTGTTACTCTCCTGTCACTCTCTGTTAACACTGTTACTCTCATGTCACTCTCTGTTAACACTGTTACTCTCATGTCACTCTCTGTTAACACTGTTACTCTCCTGTCACTCTCTGTTAACACTGTTACTCTCATGTCACTCTCAGTTAACACTGTTACTCTCCTGTCACTCTCTGTTAACACTGTTACTCTCATGTCACTCTCTGTTAACACTGTTACTCTCATGTCACTCTCTGTTAACACTGTTACTCTCATGTTGCTCACTGTTAACACTGTTACTCTCATGTCACTCTCTGTTAACACTGTTACTCTCCTGTCACTCTCTGTTAACACTGTTACTCTCATGTCACTCTCTGTTAACACTGTTACTCTCCTGTCACTCTCTGTTAACACTGTTACTCTCATGCTACTCACTGTTAATACTGTTACTCTCACGTTATTCTCTAATACTGTCACTCTGTTAACACTGTTACTCTCATGTCACTCTCAGTTAACACTGTTACTCTCCTGTCACTCTCTGTTAACACTGTTACTCTCATGTCACTCTCTGTTAACACTGTTACTCTCATGTCACTCTCTGTTAACACTGTTACTCTCCTGTCACTCTCTGTTAACACTGTTACTCTCATGTCACTCTCTGTTAACACTGTTACTCTCATGTCACTCTCTGTTAACACTGTTACTCTCCTGTCACTCTCTGTTAACACTGTTACTCTCATGCTACTCACTGTTAATACTGTTACTCTCACGTTATTCTCTAATACTGTCACTCTGTTAACACTGTTACTCTCATGTCACTCTCAGTTAACACTGTTACTCTCCTGTCACTCTCTGTTAACACTGTTACTCTCATGTCACTCTCTGTTAACACTGTTACTCTCATGTCACTCTCTGTTAACACTGTTACTCTCCTGTCACTCTCTGTTAACACTGTTACTCTCATGTCACTCTCAGTTAACACTGTTACTCTCCTGTCACTCTCTGTTAACACTGTTACTCTCATGTCACTCTCTGTTAACACTGTTACTCTCATGTCACTCTCTGTTAACACTGTTACTCTCATGTTGCTCACTGTTAACACTGTTACTCTCATGTCACTCTCTGTTAACACTGTTACTCTCATGTCACTCTCTGTTAACACTGTTACTCTCATGTTGCTCACTGTTAACACTGTTACTCTCGTGTCACTCTCTGTTAACACTGTTACTCTCATGCTACTCACTGTTAATACTGTTACTCTCACGTTATTCTCTAATACTGTCACTCTGTTAACACTGTTACTCTCATGTCACTCTCAGTTAACACTGTTACTCTCCTGTCACTCTCTGTTAACACTGTTACTCTCATGTCACTCTCTGTTAACACTGTTACTCTCATGTCACTCTCTGTTAACACTGTTACTCTCCTGTCACTCTCTGTTAACACTGTTACTCTCATGTCACTCTCAGTTAACACTGTTACTCTCCTGTCACTCTCTGTTAACACTGTTACTCTCATGTCACTCTCTGTTAACACTGTTACTCTCATGTCACTCTCTGTTAACACTGTTACTCTCATGTTGCTCACTGTTAACACTGTTACTCTCCTGTCACTCTCTGTTAACACTGTTACTCTCATGTCACTCTCTGTTAACACTGTTACTCTCATGTTGCTCACTGTTAACACTGTTACTCTCGTGTCACTCTCTGTTAACACTGTTACTCTCATGCTACTCACTGTTAATACTGTTACTCTCACGTTATTCTCTAATACTGTCACTCTGTTAACACTGTTACTCTCATGTCACTCTATGTTAACACTGTTACTCTCATGTCACTCTCTGTTAACACTGTTACTCTCCTGTCACTCTCTGTTAACACTGTTACTCTCATGTCACTCTATGTTAACACTGTTACTCTCATGTCACTCTCTGTTAACACTGTTACTCTCCTGTCACTCTCTGTTAACACTGTTACTCTCCTGTCACTCTCTGTTAACACTGTTACTCTCATGCTACTCACTGTTAATACTGTTACTCTCACGTTATTCTCTAATACTGTCACTCTGTTAACACTGTTACTCTCATGTCACTCTATGTTAACACTGTTACTCTCATGTCACTCTCTGTTAACACTGTTACTCTCCTGTCACTCTCTGTTAACACTGTTACTCTCATGCTACTCACTGTTAATACTGTTACTCTCACGTTATTCTCTAATACTGTCACTCTGTTAACACTGTTACTCTCATGTCACTCTATGTTAACACTGTTACTCTCATGTCACTCTCTGTTAACACTGTTACTCTCCTGTCACTCTCTGTTAACACTGTTACTCTCATGCTACTCACTGTTAATACTGTTACTCTCACGTTATTCTCTAATACTGTCACTCTGTTAACACTGTTACTCTCATGTCACTCTCAGTTAACACTGTTACTCTCCTGTCACTCTCTGTTAACACTGTTACTCTCATGTTACTCTGTTAATACTGTTACTCTCATGTTGCTCACTGTTAATACTGTTACTCTCATGTTATTCTCTGTTAACACTGTTACTCTCGTTTCGCTCTCTGTTAGCACTGTTACTCTCATGTCACTCTCTGTTAACATTGTTAGTCTCATGTCACTCTGTTAACACTGTTACTCTCATGTTACTTTGTTAACACTGTTGCTCTCATGTCACTCTCTGTTAACTAGGAAGAGGTTCTCTCTTTCTTCTTTTACATACTCTTCTATTTTGGCAGGTGGTTTCAAAAAGTATGTAGAAAAAGGAAATTAAAATTTTGGAATTTTTCTATGAGTACTTTGAAGACCTGTATATAGGCATAAAATCTTTGTATAAAAATTAAAAATCCAATTTGAACATTAGGGGTCTTTAGTCAGTATGATAGCAGTTTTATGTCAATATAGGATGGCCAGGACTCTCAGTGATTTAACAGTTAAGGCCTAGTAATATCCCATGACATTATATAATGCAATTTTCCATAATGGGATCTGCTTTGAGCAGGGAATCATTTGTTTTAGGGTAGAATGCAATCTCTTATTCAGGTAACCATCCTAATGTAATTTGAAAGGGCGTTTCCTAAAGAATGTGGACTACTTCCGTAATAAGAGGAGGCTGTGGGAAAGCTTACTTGCTCTTTGCTGGGTCTGGATCCTACATTTGCCTCATTAACCTCTGATTCTCTAAACTTGAACCAATGGTCTGCTATATTGCCCGCCAATTCGATGAGTCATCAGTGGCCTAACATCTGACCTCTTCACCCCAGCTCCATTTGCTGCTCCAGCAAAAGCCTGGCCTGCTGACCTTGAATTTATCTACCTCTACAGCAACTTCTCTGTGGCCTTCCTGCTGATTTGGGGCTAATCAGGCGCCAGAGCTAATTGAGTCAGATGCTTTCAACTTAATATCTGACTCGTGGGCTTGGATCCTGCCTGATTTGAACTGGCCTATTGCTACATTTCCATGACATAAAATTGTGTGTGTGTGTGTGTGTGTGTGTGTGTGCGTGCGCGCGCATCACTGACAGTGCTTCTCTAGAGGATCTATTCTAAGGCTGTGGGTTTACATGGGTAAGGTGCTGAGCTACTAACTGAAAGGTTGAAGGCTCCAGTCTACCTAGAAGTTGCTAGGAAGAAAGTCCTGGAGACCTACTTCTGAGAAAAGAGCCATGTAAAGCTCTAGGGCAACAGCTCTGCTCGGACACATTTGGGATTGCTATTAGTTGGGATTGACTCAACAACTGGTTTTGTTTTCTAATTATTTGAGCATAACGCTCTAAAAATATCTTCTAATGAGTCTCAAGCACAATACGATGTTACTTTCTGCATTGCATAATCACACTCTCCTGTATAGTAGCCAACTTAGATTAGATTATTGAATCAAGTCAGGGAGACAACAGAATATCCCATAGTAGGATCACACATGAATGCATGGACTATATGTGACGTAAACTATATGTTTAAGTTTATAAGAAAAAAAAAGAAACATGAAGATTAGAAGGAAATCAAGTGTGAAGAAAGTCCTGAGGTATAGCTGACAAAATAGGTAAATCTGGGTCATTCTGACAAAGCGAGAGCGTAGCATTATTGGGGATGAGTCATACATGGCTACACTTTGGTCTCACTTCGCCATGTTCAGAAAATGCAAGACATTCTATGTGCTTTTTCTGCTTAGGTTGCCCTTGTTTGGAGAGTCTCCAATCTTTTCCTCTTGCTCTTAAATAAATCAGAGGACCAAACAAAATATTGTCTGTGTTCCCTACTTCATGACCCTGCGTGTTACATAATTTACATCCTCCAGTAGCACACACGCTTATTTTAAACAGAACTCGCATTTACCCGATCAAAGGTGGTTGGTATTTCTTGTGGTCTATTCATGCCTCTTTTTTCCTCTCATTTTGCCAGTCACTTCGGACCTCATTATGAGGCTACCCAATGGGCGTAAGCCTGTCTGTAATGGCTCCTCATCTGACTTTTCAAAGTCATTTTGAATTATACGTTGATCTTCCAAGGTTCTTGTTTCCTCTCTCAACTTAAGAGTTCTCCATGAAACTTTATGAGCATGTTACATATTTTATCATCCCAGTCACTGGTAAAATGTTAACTATTACCACCCTAGACAGACCCCCGCGGAGCATCGTTTGATGTGTCCTTTCAGTTTGCCTCTGAAACATTAATAATGTCTCATTGAATATGATCCTTGAACCGTCTGTACCTAACTCAGAGCCAGAGCTCTATTTCTCTAGATTGATGGCACTGGTTTAAATCTCTGGGCTACAACCCCAGAAAGAGATTCATAGTCCCCTATCATCTCTCACAGAGATAGAAACTATTTTAATTTCAGCAGTTTAAAGCTGACTGGTCAACATATGCCAAACAATAACCTAGGATAATTTAGCACTGTTCATAAATGTGATATTTCCAAAAGCCATAAAACCGAACTCCCCACGAATAACTCTGACTCTAAAGGGCCACATGGTCCGCTCTCCTCACCTCTCTGAACTCAATGGCGACTCAAGTCAATGCCTCCCTTTTCCCTTTGTTGCTGCTGCTTTCGGGGTGGAAAAGACTGTTATTGGAAAGGCCTGTGGTCCAGGCTCCAAGAAGTCCAGACAAAGTCTCCCGAGACTCCCTGTTTTCCCTGCAGATGCTTTTACTGACATTAATGATGAAGCAGCTCTGTCTGTGTCTTTGCCTTGGGTAGCAATGCTTTGGGGACAGGCCACGTCCAGACGCATTTGGTCGGCAGCTGACGCCATCCGTGAGCGTCTAACACTTCCTTTAGGCAGGTGACCCTTCATGACATTCAGTCCTGTCTTCATGGGGTCGACTCCTCCCACTCGGGCAGCGCTGTGCTTCTCATTTTTATTGGGATTTTTCATATTTTTCTAAAGGGCATTCTTAACAATATATATCATTATTTACAACCTTTCCTGCCAGGAGGACAGCGTAGTGTGCTGGACGAATATGTATCACGGAGTTCTTGTTTAGAAATGGTAATTAATTTTACAGTCAACGGGAGTGTGACACACTGTCTCCGACTAGACGTCCACTGTGGCTTCCTGCCAGTCCTTTGTAAGAATCTTAATTGACGTCCAGCACTAAGCAGACTCTTTGCTGTGTTTGTGACTTAAACAACAGGCTTCAAATTCAATAAATAGATTCCAAATGCTAATATTCAACATCAGGGTCTGTATCTGTATCTTGCTAGAGCCAAAATAAAGTTAGTTCACATCCTTATTTTATTTTATTGTTTTCTGGTTCTCTCGATTACCCCTAACTCTTATAGAGCCCAAGTTATTTGGTTTCTCTTAATGTTAACTCACTACTTTTGTTCTAACTTCCTATCATATTTGGTTGTGGGAAAACTTTTTTCAACAATCCTCTGCCTCTCCAACAGTCCTGCACAACGCACTCCGCGGCTACTGGCCTTTCCCTTTCAAGGTTGCCCAGAAGATAATCTTCCAAATGTTTAGTAATAACCTGGATGGGGTGCTCATTAATTTGCCAAGGATGCCAGATTAGGTGGAATGGCCACGATGTTGTTGTTGCTGTTGCTATGTGAAATGTAAAATAACCTTGACAGATAGGAGAATTGGGCACATCAGCAGGATTTAACTTTATGGGAGAAGGTATATGCTCCTTCACACGGAGAGGAAATAAACACAACACGAATAAAGTATATCAAATATGATTACAGACCATGAGTGAGGGGAGGTGAGACAGGGCGAGCCTCTCTGTGACAGCAAGTTGTCCTTATGATGACTAAGTTATGTAGAGCCCAAAGTACTAGAATGAAGAATATGAAATATTCCAAGTCATGTGAAAGACATACAATTTCTGTAATTATTTCTCACTGTCATCAAGTCAGTTCTGATTCAGAGACCCGGCAGGGCAGAGTAGAACCACTTTGGTGGGTTTCTGGGCTATAAATCTTTAAGAGCAGAAAGCCTCCTCTTTCTCCTGTGTAAGAGTTGCTGGGTTTGAACTGCTGACCTTCTAGTTAGTAGTTCAATACTTAACCCACTACCCCATCAGAGCTTCTTCAGATTTTTTTAGATTGCTAAGGTGTTTGTTTGGTTTTTAATGAGTAGTATTTTTAAATCCTCAGTTAATGCAGCAGAAGTCATTGGGGAAAAAATAAGAAAAAAACTTTACAATGAGAGTTCACAGGTAGCAGCATATATGTGTATGTATCTCATTCGAAGAAAAATCAGATGATAGCGTGCTAATGCTATTTTTTATTTCCTGTTTTAAAATAAACATTCGTAATTTGCATGGTTTGGTCTAGGAAGGATTGTTATGAATTAAATTATTATGTTATCTGAATACATTACTCCCCCAAAAAGCTATTTTAAATCTGGCCGTGATTATCTTTCCCCACCTCACCCACCTCCACCCCTATCCCTAGCCCTTATATAAATCAAAGGAAGAGGATCTTCCTTTAAAATCGGTCAGGAACTCTGGAAAGCAAAGAGGATCAACAGTAGGAGGTCTGGAACCCAGCCAGCATAGCCCTTCCCTGAGGAGGGCAAAGTGGATTTAAACTGAAGCCACAAATGAAGCTGGGCTTCCTGAAGGCAGGTACCAGTTGGTGCCAAAGATATCATTTGAACCCAGATCTTTCCTTGATCTTTCCAAGCTCAACCCTCTCTTCTGAAAAAAAGTGTCCTATTTTGAGGCTCCCTGTGTATCACAGATTTGTTTTATTCGTCTTCTTTTTTTTTTTTACAGTCTTTTACATTTCTTTTCTCGTGTTCTCTCACTTATTTCCCCAAAGCCATTTGTTATGTAACAGATGCATATGTGATCCTGTTTATACATATTCTACAGTAAATGAAGAAAATATGGGGAAATGGGAAGGAAACAGCCCTTTTGACCCACAGATTCTCAGACTGGGGAGGTTGGGAGTGGACTCTGTGCTTTGAAGGCAAAGATCGAAGAAGAAGGGTACAGTGGGGATCCAGAATTTGGTTTGTATTTTCAGAACCCCATTCCATCTGTCTTCTCCTCCATTTGCAGTCTACTCGCAATTTCAATGTCTGGTGTTACAGCAGAAAGCTAAAAAGCAAATTCATTACCAGAGAAAAGAATCCAGGAACCCAGCTTCATTAGAAAGTGGGACTTTATAAATAACCACCCATAAACAGACTCCTCTGCCTCAGAGACTAATATATTTCAAAATTATTATCTACTTAAATATGTTTTACCTAAAAGAACTCACAATTAGCTTCAATGTTTAAACAGTACATTAGAAGGGGGGTGTTTATAAAGATCAGAAATGAAAGCCGCTTTGTTACACAGGGAGTGTTGCACGAGCCACCGCACACTGGCTTTTGACTAGAAAGCCGCTGTGCTTCACTATTTCTGTCGTTTGTTGTGTTGTGCTCTGTTCTATCTTCACTGATGAAGGGTTTCGATAATAGCTAATATAAATATATGAAACGTCAAATTTGGAAGATAGTGTTTAAACATTTGTTTCTTAGAGAGTATGCTTAAACTTAACTTTTATTAACTCAGGGAATCAAAGAGAAATACGGTGACGCTAGTGAACCTTGGAAAATCTCTTTATTTGATCACTTTTAATGCATGTTTAATATTTAACATCCATCTTATCACAGGCAGGAATTGTGAAATGCTTGTGCTGTTTCTAAGCCGTTTTAAAGTTCAATGCACAGTCACAATTCAGAGGGGAGATTTCACACATTTATGGAAAATCAGCCATTTTTGCAGTAAAGTTGCAAAGTGTGACCGAATTCTTGTTTTATCTGCCTTACTTCTCATGTTTATGAGTTATTTTGCCTGGAAGTAAATTGACAAGTTGTCAATGAACAATAGACAGGGCCTCAGCTAGGCTTTTCACAGGTTCAGATGCCTTTGGGCAAAAGGGCTAAATCTGTAGCTGCAATCCGGCATATGGAACACGGAAAAAAGTGGCATCAGGCTGAGAGACATTTTCTGCAACCTGCAAGTGGCTGCTGCTCCCTAACCAATCTGCGTGGGTCACTCACTGTGCCCAGCACTTGGCATGCTTGCCTCCAACATGTAGCTAATTCCTCTCGGATCCACAATGCACTTCGGTCCATCTTATCCATTTAGAACTCTTGACTCTTCTCCAGAATTACGTCCCACCGCATCCCCCAGGAAAGAAAGTCATCTCTGTGTTTTTATCAGGGGCTTCTGTGAGGGCCTTGTGTGGACCTGTGACTTCTGCCCCTTGTAGAAGGACCTTGTTAGAACATTTCTTGTCTTTTCCCAGAATTCCACCTTCCCTGTTTCCCATGACGCATCATATAACCGAATCAATTAATGGGGAACGAAGTGGTCTTCCAGTCGATGGCACTCTTTGTTCTCAATCAGCCAAAATACTGCTCCACTTCTTTCCCTCAAAGGATGGACACATTTTTGGAAGTCTCCATACTATAGGGAGCGCACCCTCTAGGACAGAATTCGGGGTGCAGTTTAAGGTTAAAGGGAAGGCTAAGGTTTCCACTGCAAAGAAACCAGGGCACAAAAGATATATTTTCAACAGTAAGAATATGCTTGTAGAAAGGGGGGAAAAGTCATGCTTGAATCAAAGGAAGACACAGGTGGGTCGGGACCAGCGGTTAAATGGCGACTGAAGACACAAAGCTGTGTTTGAAAGCTGATATCTGGGCAGAGAAGGTTCACATCTGGAAGAAGAAGTTGGTGAGTGGCTGGACATTTCTTGTTACATCTAAAGGTGATTGCTACAAACCATTATGCCCTGGCCAGCGCACGTTATGTGGACGGGCCAGGCTGGAAGCCAGAGTTAGGGCAGGAATATATCTCAGCTCTCTAGTGGGCTTTGGTTTAATACCTCCACACCTTCTTTGCTGTCTCCACAATAATTAACAACGTTGGCACCTGATTTGCAATCTTTTCCTAGTCTCCAGCCATCATTTGCGTCATGCCCATACCAAGCAGATGACCGCTTGAATACCTGTTAGCCTCCTCCTAAGACATGGACCTCACGGCCCTCCCCTCCATCCCGCCTCAATAAGCAATGTCTTGGCTGTGTTCTGGACCTTGTTCTCACTTTTGAAGTAATAATTTACTTAGGAAATGAGGTCGCCTGCTCTGTGTACAGGGGTGTAGCATATGTTTCCTAGTGCTATATTTCCTCAAAAACCTTTCTTCAAGCTCAGTAAATCCTCTACCACTTGAAACTTGGCCTATTTTAATCTCTAACCCTTTCCCAACCCTAATGAGCCCAGGACCATTAAGGACTGTATAACAATTTTAATCAATAGTTCGAGTATTAATAATGTCAACGACAACAAATTACCCAACTCCTGCATGTGCTGTAGCAGGGGAATGGAAAAGCCCAGGTGCAGAGACTGAGCTACTAGGCTCAAAGACTCACTTTTGCTACTTTGAGAACGCTTCTGCTGCTAAGTTGGATCCAATATTTAACCAATATTTTTTCTATAGAAAATGTGCTACACAGATATTGCCAGTTTAATGAGCCAGCATATCAATTCTCTTCAGATCAGTTTTTTTTTTCTTTCCCATCTCCTTCACTTAGTCTTCTACTCTATCCGTTCTACAAATCCCCAGCCATGGATTAACACTGTCTATTTTTATGTGTTTCTGCTTCTGTGAGTGTGTTGTTCACCTCGTTGCAAATTTAGACATTGCTACTAATTCTTCAATACCGGGCAACGATCCCTGTGTCCCCACTTGACCCTTTCTGGTTCCTTACCATCACACCCACCAACGCAGTCCTTTCCCATTCTCCTCAACACTCCTCTGGCCCAACTCTCTCAAAAGAACAAAATGAAGACCATCCAGGGTCAGCTACAGCAGTACCCTACCTTTAGGTCTGCATGTAGTATCGCCCACCCCTGCTTCATGATCCACCAGGTGGTGGTGGTTGTCAGTCTGGGGGCCCCACATACAAAGGATTTTAAAACTTCTGGGTCATTTATCACCCCCCTGAGAGTGGTGGAGTGGGTTATGAATTGGGATGCTAATCTCCAGGTCAGTCATTTGAAACCAAATGCTCCATGGGAGAAAGATGGGGCTTTCTGCTCCTGTAAAGACTTATTCTCTTATTCTATTCAGACAACTGCCTCCTGCTCCAAGTACAAGTTTTGTATAAGCACAATAAAGTATTCTGGAATTCCTGAAAAAAAAGATGTACAGCTCTGGAAAGCCGCAGAGGCAGTTCTACTCTGCCCTCCACCATCACTGTGAGTCAGAATTGACTTGATGGTAGTGCATGAGTAAGACTGGTTTTACTCATACATGGCCAGTTTAAGCCATAGGGGATTCACTGACTGGTTGTCCAAAGTAGATCACCACACGTTTCTTCCTACTCTTCCTTAGGCAGTCTTGAAGCTCCATTGAACCTGGTAAGTAGCCGAACACACACATCTCCATTTTAGATGCGCGGTGGGGTGGCTGTCCATGAGAGGGGTTGTCCAGGAACTGAACCTGGACCTCCCACATAGAAGGCAAGCATTCTACTACTGAATCACCAACGCCCGACCACATTTACTGTTCCAGTTTTCTTGGACATTATGGTACCCTATTCCCCTCCGCTACTCCTTACTTCTGTTGTCTATCCCATTCTTTGTCTGTGCAGAGGTGTTATGTAGCGCTCATAAATATTTTAAGATGTCTTCATTTCCATGTGGAACCCAGTTTAATGCACAAAGTAGAAAGGCCTTATCTCTTCTCTTCTGTAACTTAAACTTTACTTGGCCTTTGCTCTCCAT
Source organism: Tenrec ecaudatus (assembly GCF_050624435.1). Taxonomy (NCBI): domain Eukaryota; kingdom Metazoa; phylum Chordata; class Mammalia; order Afrosoricida; family Tenrecidae; genus Tenrec; species Tenrec ecaudatus. The sequence goes on from NC_134531.1 coordinate 92,144,286, forward strand.
CTCTACCTTTTGTCAGTTCCTGCAACACTTTATAGGAACGAAGTGATTTATGCTTTATTTCCTCCCCTTATCTCCCCTCTGGAGGCTGGTGCTAATAAAGGGAGAAATGGCCAGGAGGGAGGAAGATGCCAAGCTTGTGAGAAAGGAGTTTGGCAGGAAAAAGCTATAAAATTAAATATGTATGTTAGATAAGCAAGAGTTCAATGTTAATCTTTTTTAAAAGAGATATATGCTCGATGATGTCAAATTAATTAAGACACGGACAAGGAGTAGGATTACCAAAAAATATGCTCCAAATTGTTGGAATCCTATTAAAACCATGTTATCCATGGCAGATAGGGTACCAAAGTAGTAAAAAGCTTATTTGAACTTTATGTCTAAAATACTAAAACTAGCACTGTAATATTTGTTGTTCCTGGAAAAATGCATTCCAAGTCCCATGTCAAGCTCCCAAAACCCACCTTGATGTGTTAGTTCCTTTAGGAAGTATAACAAAATATACATACACAGTGTAAATGGGGAAAGGGTGTATACTAAGATTTCTTATGAGTATATCTATGCATGGATTTTATTGTATCCCCCACCCCGCAAAATATGTTCTAACCCCTGTACCTATAAATGTGAACTCATTTGGGAATCGGGTTTTTGAAGATGGTAAAATGAAGTTGTAAGGCCTCTCTCTCCTGGCTAGATTCCAACCTCAGTCCTTGGCTCAGCGCAAGAAAGATTTCACGCCGAAGTCGGGCTTGTGATCCAAGTGAATTTAATGAGAGTTAAAAGAAGCTTCAGGTTTTACGTGGCACCCATAGGGTTCCTTTTGACCGTGCGGCCTGGCAGAAGACTGCTCAGGGTCCCTCAAGAATCTCTCTCCCAAGTTTCCTCCCACGAAGACAACCAAACAAGCCAAGACAAGACAAGACAAGACAAGGCAAGACAAAAAGCCCCTCTCCCTCTCAGTTCCTGCCTTTTCAAGGATTCCCAGGGGGAGGCGCGGTGAACGACCCCAGGTCGCTCCCATTGGCTGAATTGCAATCACCTGGCCCAGGTGGGCTGCTCCAGGTGTAACACCCATCCAGGCCCACCGGTGGAAAAATCCAGCTTTGTCCTATGCTGGCTCTCCTGGGCATGCGTCAATGGACTTCCCACCCTTGATGCTAGCTACCTAACAAAGTCACTTTGGAGTAAGTAGACATTAATCCTTTCTGAGAGGAATCTTAGAAAGGAAGAAAACAGACACAGACAGTCGGAGAGGAATAATGTTAACGTGAAGATGCATCTGGAAGCGCAAAGGACCCTGCGCTACAAGAAGTTGATGGAGAAAAGGAAGGATTTTCTCCGCCAGATGTCAGACAGAGCGTGCCCTCTTGCCACGCAGAATTGGAACCTCGAGCTTCCCAAACCACAAGGCAGTATGTTTCTGCTCTTACCAACCACTCAGTCCTTTTGGATATTTTGTTATGTATGTCTAGGATCCTAACCCACATTCGATTGGGGTACTTATAATCTATTTTTACATCTATCTTACTCCTTTTTTATCTCTTCTCCTTTCTCCCTTTGTCCAAATATTCCATTACGGTTTCTTTGCCATTTTGTTCTTCATCCACATCATCTTCCTTCTTATTTCAATTCCATTTTCCTATAATCACCTACAAAATGCAAGAACGAGAGCATTAAAATGGATCCTTCCTTAAAATGCAGAGCATTGAATCGACACATTTTGCAAAAGAGGATGTTGAGACCCCAAAGATGAAGTGACTTGACCACATCTCGGAGTAGTTGGAAGCAGAAGCAGTATCAATTGTGTGGTTCTTTTCAACATACCCATCTCCTCTAACATATCCATCCTTCAGAGTGGACAATGGCTGTCAGAGGATTGGGCATAATGAGCCATGGCAGATACAGGTGACAGTGGAGGAAGGATGTGGATCCGGTGTCTTTGGTGAGAGAAATTAGCTCCCTCCTTTGCCCATTCTCTTCTCTCATAAACCAAAACCAAAAACCCATTTGCCTTGAGATGATAGCAACACAGAGAGGCCTCTGGGACAGGGAGTGCTGCGCTGTGCGTTTTGGAGCCTGTAACTCTTTATAGCAGTAGAATGCCCTTTCTCACTCTGAGCTGCCGGTGGATTCAAACTGCTGATCTTGCAGTTTGAAGCCCAATGTGTAACCATGACACTCCCAGGGTCCCTCCCCATCATCAAAGGAGACTCTAAGTTAAGCCAAGTGCCTTTGCTGGGACTCCTTCTTGCATGCAACTTAAGCTTTATGCCACCGCCAGCCTTCCCCTTCGTTGCTCTCTGCATGCGTACTCACACCTTCTGACAGTTGTTTAATACCACACACTTGCCCATCCATCAGGTTTGTTGTTGTACAATATGCAATACATGTGTTCATTACATGCGTTATTAATTGTCTATCTCTTCTTGTAAGAATATAAGGTTCATGAGGACAGAGAGACTTTTTCACATTTCTTCATCAGTCTATTCCAAGCGCCTAGGATACAATGAAGGTGCGCCCTCTTTGTTAAATGAATGTGTTAAAATAATGAGCCAGAATGCCTTGCACATGCATAGAGCTTCCTTCTTCAGGATTTCTGGAGACTCCAAAGTGTGATCACAGCCCAAACAAATTTAAGATGCAAAACAATCACATAGCCCGATGTGTTGGCTCCTCCCCTGTCGGTGTGTTTTCCATGCCTGTGTATTGGGAGAAAGGCAGGGAAGGAGGGTGGGACAGAGAAAGTCAAGCTAGTGGAGAGGAGAGGAGAAAGGAGGGAGGAACTGTGACCAAAACATTTATATTGAAAATAGTCATTGTGAAGCTTTTTCGTTTTTAACCCTGCAAGATTCATTTTTAGATAGGATGGGTTTTCCTTCTTCCTGTTGAGGTTTGTTTATACCAATGAATCAAGCTCTTCTCTTCATAACCATTGAGGTTTCCTACTTGAGAATAAAATGAATCCACTGTTATGTTTTTCTTGCTGCTAAAAAACAAATCTGCGTGGATAAACAGTGTGCAACTAAAGCATTGATGGGCTTCCTGATTCTTGCCCCATGTGTCAAAATGTCCCATCCAGCTACAGGAAGCGCATCTGCAGCACTGCTGGCCTCCTGCGTGACAAGTCTCACTCTACTGGGCTGTCTAAAGGCAGGGGGAAGCTGTGTCGCCTGCAGGAAGGAGACTGGAGAGAAAAATCAAGAGTCGGACATCCGCATGCTCAGTGATCGGTCCCTAGGTGAGGGGCACTGAGAGCTTTCTGCCAAATACTTCCAAGAGGGCAAAAGTTCCTATTTAATGGACCATAAATTCCTGAGGTTCCCTATGACATCTCACTGGGTCACAACTTCTTGAAGAAAAAAAAAAAGACTTTACAGTCTGAAGGTGCCAAGATCACTTCAGGAGTTAACCCCAGGCCATGTCTGTGCTGACCTCTTGAACTCCCCTCTTCAAAGTAGGAAACTGGAGCCAAAAAGCACCTCTTTGTAGACAGTGAGTCAAACCCACTCAAAGACCAGTCAACCATGTATCTGAAGAAAGCCCAGCTCAGACTGTTTTCATAAATTACAGAAAATCAATAGAGGAAAGACGCAATCCTAACTTCACACTTAAGGGAAAAACAAAGATACAAGTGACAGGTTTGTTAGTTCAAAGTTCCTGAGTTCAACATTATAGCACAGTTGAGAGATGAAACCAGAATTCGTGTCGAGAAATACTTTGCAGCTGTCCACATCTTCCTTCCTCCACCCCGCCCCCCCCCAAGGGCTCGTTAGAAATCAACAAAATGTGTGGATCACAGCTCCTTGGCCCCTTTTCATGAAAAAGCATGTGGTTTGCTTGATTCCCAAAGTTTTGACATGAGCCATTCATGGTTCCAAACTGCTGCGGCTAGTATTAACCTCTTATATGAATCCACAGTGCAAGCACTAGAATTCTGGAACTCAGGACAAATCCAGCAGCTAAGTTGGAGTCTTTGGTTTGAATGTGGCGATTTTTAGTCTTTTCCAAAACTCATTAATGTTCTAAAAATATATATATTTCGATGGGTTTTAGTAGGCCGATTAATGTTCTTTAAATGATGCCTTATGTCTTAATCCCCTAAACTGGTAAAGATGTCAATCTCATTGTAAAATGAATTTTGTACAAGTGATTATGCATTGGGATGCTAAGAGCAAGCAAGTGGAGAAAGACAAGTCTTTCTACTGTCATCAAAATGTATAGTCTTGAAAATGCTATAAACTGGCATCAATTCCATAATTAGGGAATTTGGTTTGGGGATTTTCATTAAGTTCTTTAAAATGGGAGAAATAATCTGCTATATTTGGGGGAGTCCAGAGAAGTGAGGAGAAGATACTGGTGAGTCAGAAATGGGTCATGAGCCAAAGAAAGTCAGCAGTCTCCAGAAATGGGAAGAGGCAAGGATCAGATTCTTGACCAGTCTCCAGAGGACCCCCTTCTGGCCAATACCTTGCATTTAGATTCTAAAATGATAAAAGAATAAATTTGTGTTGCTTTAGATTCGTGGCAATTTGTTGTGGTATGCAACAGGAGAGCAAATTTCCACAGGAAGGTTTTTTCTGGGAAGAAACAAAATATCCCATTGAGGGATATGCTTTCTGGCAGAGGGTAAAACGATGCGAATTCAGTAGTAGTCAAGTTCTGAAGTTCCTAATTTGTGTTTTGTAGACAGGCAATGTGGATTGATATAAGCAGCAAGGTACAGATGAACATACATCTGGACCTATCTTGCCTCTCATTTACCAACCAAAAAAACCCAGGTGGTGCAATGGTTAAGCACTCAGCTGCTAATGCAAGGTTGAAGGTTCTAACACACCAGCTCTTTCACAGGAATAAAAGACCTGTGCGATTTGTGCTTGTAGAGGGAGAGCCTAACAGGCTCTATGGGGCAGTTGGACTCTGTCTTCTAGGGTCATTATGAGTCAGAATCAACTGAAAGGAGAGTAACAAGAAGCCAACTAGAACACATGCTTTGTTGTTTCAAGCATGTTTGGAGAGTCCAGCTTCTTAAACCTCCACTTTAACGCCTGTCTTCCTGGTAAACTAAATATTTAGACATTTGCAACTGTGCCTAATCCCAAAATCACCTAGATTGATTAATTCTTTGGCTCTTGAGAAGAGAGCCTATAAAACCCTCAATAATATTACAGAAACAGACAGAAAAATTTCACCTTCTGTAAGAAAATCCTGGCATGCAGTTGAATTATTCTAACCATAGGAATAATCTAAATAATCCGTGTGAACCAAATTCTTTGCCCTTAAGCAAGGTGTCTTCTCTGTGATAAAGTGGGGCTGGGCTTTTACAATAGGCTTTACAGACAGTGCTGGCTTAAAGAAAGATGACGGCTGATGCCCATCTCCTTCAGAGGAAGTGGTTTGGCAAGGTTTAGCAATTAGGGTTATATTTGCAATTTTACATCATGAACAAGTGTCACAAATATCACAGTGTCATGAGCCTAAAATAGGATCCCCGCTGGCTCAGTGGCTAACGCACTAGGCTGCTCACTGAAACTTGAGCCCACCAGCTTGTCCATGAGCGAAAGGTGTTGCAGTCAGTCCACTTCCATGAAGAATATAGTCTTGGGCTTTCGGTGGGACAATTCCTTCCCACAGAGTCCTGTCGAGCGACTCGGGGTTGGATTCCATTTGACAGCAAGTTTGGTTTGGAACCTGAAGGTTGGGCTTGACTTTCCTGGAAATAACTAAGATTACCTAATACCACAAGTGGTCCCATTCCTTTTTATGGTGGCCTTTTCTAATGGGAGTCTGCATAAAATGTACTTGAATGGACTATAATGAATACATTACTCCAGCCTTCCCTTCAGAATACAAAGGGCTGGAACCACTGAAGGTCTTGGCAGTTTTCTGTAATACGCGTTCACTGTATTCTACTGGGAGTCCCTGTGCAGTGCAGTGAACATGCTCAGCTGCTAACCTAAAGGTTGGGGGTTCAAGTCCACCAAAAAGGGGCTTCAGAAGATAGACCTGTCAGCGTACTTCTGGGGGGGAAATCAGTCATTGAGAACTCAGTGGAACACAGTTCCTCTTGGCATCCCCAGGGTCTTTCTAGGTCGGAATCAATTTTATAGCAGCAGGCTTGTTGTGTTCTGCTGGTCCTCTGGTGAAGTTTCTTATCTCTAAGCCTACATTAGGAGCACATCTACTTTCTGTGGAATGTGTCATACATTCTCACTGGTTTTGGTCTTTACATATGCTACTATCAATTGTTAATTGGATTCAATAAAAAGTTAATGTGAAAGAACTTTATCATGAACTCCAGATAGCTATCCATTTGTAACATCACCCAAGATGTTCCCAACCTGCCAGGCATAAAAGAGATCACACATCTCTGCAACAGGAACGGCCAAGTCCACACCTGACCCTACGCCAGGCTTTCTGCTTCTGTGGAGCTTTACAGACTTCAAAACTCAATGGGGCAGTTCTAATTTTTCCTAAAGGATCATTATGAGTCAGAATCAGCTGGATGGTAATGAGTGACACCTGGCATATTTACATGTCTGAACAGTGACTGATTGATGAAGTTTGTACTTTTCATGGATGGGATTGGATTGGGTTGCCAAACCACAAATTTGTGTCACCTTGCCTCTGCCAGGATTATCCGGTGGTTTGGCACTTATGCAATGATGTAATGTGTCAGTTATGTGATGAGCCCATGATGTGATCTGATGTGATAAACCCATAATAGGATTAAGAGTGGGAGGCAACACTCTTAATCTTTTCACATTATGATATATGTGATATGATATAAGTTTCTGTGAAATGTGGCCTCAACACCTTTCATAAGAGATGAAAAGGAAGAGAAAGGAAGAGGGACAGAGGGACCTACTATCACTCAAGCAAGAAGAACCTTTGGACACAGGATCAGTGAGCTGTGCCCCTCCTAGAACCAGGGCAAAATTGATGCCAACACAAATGGGTTGGCAATCCACCGATGTTGAAAAACACTAGACAAGGACTTTCTTCTGAGATGGTAGAGAAAGAAAGCCTTGCCAAGAGGCAGCACTCTGAATTTGGACTTTCTAGCCTCCTAAACTATAAAGAATATATTTGCTTACTGAAGCCATCCATTTAGGACACATGTTATAGAAAATTAATAACTAAGATATTAATAACCATATAACAATTTCATTACCCTTTTTAGTCAAAAGATAATGAGAGTTATGTGCAGGGCCTATATTTTAACATTGGTAAAGCGGGACACCAGCGGGACACCATTGATAAAACTCATATCCTGGCGAAATAGCCACACGGCAGCCGAAAACTGTATACCCTAGCTTGTCGTGCATTCTTTCCAAAAATCGGGACTTTTTAAAAACACCGCGGGACACAGGAAAAATTGTTAAAAATCAGGTCTGTCTCACTAAAAACAGGACGCCTGGTAACCTTAAGCTATCTGGAAGAGATTTAAATGGAAACATTTTAGTGGTATGAATTTCAGAAAACATGAAAGTTGACATAAATCATCTCAGTTACATTTTCATTCAGTCACTTTCCAGATACTTGCATCCTATCCTTTGTTTTAAATGGGAGTCCATGGAGTAGTGGTTATGTTCCGGACTGCTAACTGCAAAGTCATCAGATCGAAATCACCAGCTGCTCATCAGGAGAAAGCAGAGGCTTTCTACTCTGAAAAGAGTTAGTCTCAGAAAGCCACATGAGGCAGTTCTACCATGGCCTAGGGGTCTCTGTGAGTTGGCATCAACTTGATGGCAATGAGTGAGATCTTTATCACCAGCAGACGTGTGTGATAAACAGATAAAAGCAAAACCGTTTAGGAACTTCCACTGGAGCAAACAGTAACTATGGACTTAGAAGGGCTTCCTGGTATAAGATGTTGATCTGCTCCTGAAAACCATAGCTGTTGAAAATCTATGAGCGCAGCTCTACTCTGGCACACATGCGCTTCTCAGTCAGGAGTCAATTGGTTATTGAGAGAGAGAGAGAAAGAGAGAGAGAGAGAGAGAGAGAGAGTCCATAGAATTAACATCATGTAGATAACCAATAGTTTCTGTTTGTCAGCCTTCGATCCCTGCCATGGAGCCAGAAGAAATCAGATACAAAAAAAACAGAGAGACTCAGAGGTCCAGATTCATACTTTCATGATTTTCTCTAACCTCAAATAGACAGCTTTCCATATTTTTGTGGTTTCCTTGCTAAGTGGTTCATCTTCTTTAATAAACCCTTCCAAGAAAGTAAAATGGCCTGGGGATGGCAACAGGTTACGCCTTGGGCTGCTAGCCACAAAGTCAGCAGTTGAAATTCACCCACAATCCCTTGGACAAAGGTAGAAAAGGCTGGCTGTCCCATAAAAGATTTATGGTCTCAGAAATACTAGTATTTTTTTTTGGAAATTTCCCTGTGTCCCGGGGTTTATATTTGCTGCACTTTGCAAAGTACCTCCATTTGAATGTCCTTAGTTAATTGTGTATCAATAAGTTTTTATTAGTCTCTTTCATCTAGACTACAATCATTACCAGTTTTCCCATTAAAACAAACTACACTTCCTTTTATTTCTTAAATCATCGTCTTTCTATTGCTTTTTGTTTGCTTTAATTCAGCGATCACCCCATCTATAACTTCAACCTCATTCTTGACCCTTTCTTTTCTTCTCATCCACCCCAACATCAAATTGGTTGTCAACCTCCTCATTTCTTTGTCCTAAAATAACTCTTGTATTTCTGCCCTTTGCACTTTCCCATAACCACCAGCCCACACCAGGCGGGCATTTGATCCTACAGAAAACATCACTGCCAGTACATTGACTTCCAGCTTTCAATCGCGCTCACCTCCGATCCACGCACCGCACCCAGTCAAAGCCATCTCTCCAGATAATTACCAACGTAGTTATCATGACTGCTTTCTCGCTTCAAGCGCCCCACCTCATGGGGTAGAGTGCAGCCATAGAGCAACAACAACAACAACAACAAAACCCTTCATGGTTAGATCTTCCTTTTACATACTCATAACCTCCACTTCTAAATTACAGCTACCGAAACTGTATTTTTCCTTCTAAATGCTATGCCCTTTTTACCTGAAAACTTTCCCATACAATCTCTTCCACCGGCCAAGGACATCTCACCCTTTGTCCTTCCCTCCCATTCCCCCCCCCACCCCCGACTCTCACTCATCCTGACATCCTGTTTATATGTCACTTCCTTCAAGAAAACAATGGCTCCAAGGATGACCAGGTCCTAACCTCACGGGAGCATGGTAGTTTATTGATTCTCCCTACACTGATAGAGATTAAACTTTTCTTTCACACACAAAAACACATAAATAAAAGACATTCGAACCATAGTAATACTGGGTGCTGGCACATTAGAACCTCTAGTGATTTCAAATTTGTCTTTCCAAAGTAGCAGCAGTCCATTGAATGGCCAGAAATTCAAACTGGACACAGAGGAGGCCATGGAGCCAGAGATGCAAACACTGATGACACAATGTAATATGTACAGTCAATGAGGCAGTGGTTACAACAGAACAAGGAAATGCTACATGCTTTAAACTTAGGAAAGGCATATGTCAAGATTATATTCTTTCACCACATATATTCATTCCGTTTTTATGGTGAGCAAATCATTCAAGAAACTTTATGAAGAACAATATGGCATCAGGAGAGGAATGCTTACCGGCCACCTGTGGTCTGTCGATGGCACACCATTGCTGCTGAAAGGCAAGAGCAGCTGAAGCACAGAGTGATGAAGGTCAGTCCTTGGGAGGGATCACACCTCGACAAAAGGAGACACAAATTCTCATAAAGGAACCAGGAATCAACAGCATGATCAACAGAGAAAGGATTGAAGTCGCCGAGGAATTTGCTTTACTTAGAATCGCCATCAATTCCCATGGTAACGGCAATTGCTACATCGAACGATGTGAGCAAATCTGCTTAACAGACTTCACTGACGTCCGAAGAACCGAAAATGTCCCTTTGAGGACTAAGGCATTCGACGGAAGTAATGACATTTTCAATGGCTTCATAATGCAGGAAAACAGAACATGACCAAGAAAGACGGAAGGAAATTGTATACATTTGAATTAAGAGGTTGTCAAACAATATTGAACATACCATGGACTAAGCGATAAATCTATTTTGGGAAAAGTACAGCCAGAAGGCTCCTTAAAGGTGAAGGTGACGGGACTTTGCACCTCTTATTTTGGACACGTTATCGGAAGAATGCCCACATGCTTGGTAAAAGAGTTGGTTGGTGATAAAGAGGGAGGATTCTCTGTGAGCCGAATTGACACCATGGCAGAATAAAAGGTGAAAGCAACAGTGATCACGAGGAGAGGGCAAGGCAGAGGAGCATTTGACTCCGTTATGTGGAGGGTCACTGTGAGTCGGAGCTGACCAACGCTATCCAAGTTAATATAAAGGTAATTTCTGATTTGTCTCGCAAAAAAAGGTTGTTTGGTGGTTAGGTACTGACAAGCTGGTTCCAACTAATAGCAACTCTAAGTCCCACAATGCCCATCCCCAGGGTTGCTGCTATGTCTGAACCCATTATCACAGCCACTGGGTCAATCCTCTCTTGATGGTCTTCCTCTTTTTCAATGACACTCTGATGTTACTAAGCATGGCGCCATTTCCAGGGACTGGTCTCTTCTAACAGCGTGTTCCAAGTCTGAGAAGTCCCACCATGCTTGATTTTTAGGAGCATTCTGACTTCACTTCTTCAGAAACAGATTTGTTCGTTATTCAGGCAGGGCATGGTACTTTCCAGATTCTTTGCCAACACCACAGTTGAAGCGAAACAACTGTTCTACGGTCTTGCTGACTCATTGTCTGGCTTTCACATGGATAGTGCACATTTGAAGGAAAAAAACCACAGTTTGGGTAAGGCGCACCTTAGTCGTCAACGGACACTCCGGCTCTTCAACGCTTTAAAGAGGTCTGTGCAGCGCAATTTTCCAATGCAGTGCACCATCTGTTTTCTTACTTGCTGCATCAGTAAGCAGTGACTATGGATACAGCTAAAATCAGGTCCTTGATTTGAAAACTTGCCCCATTTCCCCTGAAGGCTGTTGGTTCCATCGTGAGGATTTGGGTTTTCTTTACACTGATTTGTAATCCACGCATAAGGCTGCAGTCTTAGGTTTTTATCAGCAAGCCCTTCAAGTCCTGCTGGGTTGCAGCAAGCAAGGTTGTGTTATTAACAGATTGCAGGTCGTTAATAAATCTTGATGTCACGTGCTTCTTCATATAACCAAGCTTCTGAGATTAGTTGATCAGCATACGTCCGTACGGCAAAAGACACAGCCTCGTGCACCCTTTTCCTGAGCCAAGCAGCGCTCCTTTGCTCTGTTCAAACAACTGCCTCTCGCTTCAGATGCTTGTTCCACATGGCAATGAAGTGCCTAGATTCCCAGGTCTTCTCGACATTGTTCACAGTTGGTTATTATGATCCAGGCAGACAAATGCCTTTGCAACGAAGGCTTTAACATCCATAAAGTATTAGTCGACATCTTTCCAGTTATCTCCGCTGCAACCAGGAGCCATCTGACATCAGCCAGGATCGCCCTGGTGCCTCATCCTCTTCCAAATTCAGCTGGAGTTTCTGGAAGGTTCTTGCATGGTACTTCTGCAAATAATTGTTGAGTTATCTTCAACCAGATTTTACTTGCATGGCCTATTAATGAGATTGCTCATAGTTTCTGCACTCAGCTGGGTCACCTTTCTTTGCAATGGGCACAGACAGGGATCTCTTCCAGTCAAGGCCAAGTAGCTGTCTTCCACATTCCTTGGGTGGATCAGTGAGTGCTTGCAGGCTTCATCGGCCTGCTGAAATACTTCAATTGGCATTCCATCATTTCCTGGAGCCTTGTTTTTCACAAATGCCCTCAATGCAGGATTTCTACGCATTCTTTCGATATAGTAGAAGTTCACTTTTATTGACATTGTTTTAAAATTCTCTTTTCTAGTTTGAAAATTTCCCAGTACAACCAAATGGCACAAACTCGGTACTGTCCATTACATTTCTGAATGACATAGCATTTTAGAAGTGTACCTTAGTGTTTTCTCCTACCTTCCTCACCTTCAGCTTGGCCTTTTGTTCTAATATTTCATAAGGCTTTCTTTTAGTCTGTTTCATTAAGCACTGCTACACAATCCCCAGGAAGAAACCACACTAATAGTTGCAGTACTCACAGTAATTTCCAACAGCGGCTGCTGGCTACATTTGTGTATTCATTTCCACTTTTCCTCCTTCTGTCCGTGATGGTTGTTTATTTCTTCTACTTTCTTCTTCCAAAGGGAATGTGCCCTCTCCATCCTTTGCAATATGAAATAAATGCTATCAAGGATATTAACAATCAGGTTTTTTTAAAAAAAATAGCCTCCCTCAGTTTGTTTCCTTTAATCCTTTAATAGTCACGTAACAATAAGTCATGGATCAAAATGAATGAGAAATTGTGCTATAATGTTTTTCGTGGCTTTTAGGCCATTGAGAATGCTAAACTCTTTCTTAAAAAGTGTGCAACCATGACATAGGGGAGATAGAAGTAATCAATTAACATAAGAATGGGCACCAGGGAATGCTGAGACCGATGATAAATGATGTATCAAAGAACTCTAAATGAGATTTGTTGTCAGACATAATTAGAAGACAGTTACTATGCTTTTGATGTTGATAGCTTATAGATGCTAGGGGTAAGCTGTGTATTTTAGTGGATGTTAGCTTAACATACGTAAGCAAGAGGAATTATGTAATGGTCTCAATAGATTTAAGGAAAGTAATGAGCACATTATATCTTAATGTCCTATACACTGGCAAATTATTAATGATCTGAAGAGACTGCACTTTCCCATTTAAAAGTTGTTTTGACTGTAATTAAATATCTTTATGCGACAATGGTAACTGTATACAACTCTCCCCAGGTCTCTGCTTTGTGCATGTGGATGCATGGGTGCCAAGCCCAGAGCGTTCTGCTGGACTCTCTCGCAAAGGGACAAAGTGGGGTGATGGAGTCAGGGGGCGAGAAGGCAGGGTTGGTGAAGGAGGACTTTGAAACGGGGAAAGAGGACATGGGGCCAACTCTTTCCCTAGAAAGTTATTATCTGACATGATTCACAAAAGCACTTCTCAATATAAGCTGACAACGTTCAGGATGCCTTGTCTTCTTCCCCTTATTGTTGACCATGTTTCAATGCTTGCAATTGTTAATAATATGTTGCAAGACACTTTGATAGCTTGTGTTATTTTCCAAAACCACGTTTCAGAGCATGTAAAATGTAGACTCTTGGCAGATGTCTAGTCAATATTTTCAAAGTATATTTCCTTTCTGATTCTTCCAAAATTAAGTTCTTCTGCTTTCTGGTATCACTTTACTTTGAAGTACTGAAATATAAAAACTTGCTTCCTGAGAGTGTAAATTATAGATATTTTTAAAGGAAGACACGTAGTAATTTGATCGAGCTACATTGCTAAAATTAATTTGAAGCTCCCAAAAATTATGACTCGTTTGCCATAGCAATTATGAGGAATCCCTTGACAAGTTTTCAAATTGAACAGAACTATCTGCCTTGTTAGAGATTTTTAAATGCCCTGGCTAAGTTTTCCTTAATTATTTCTCCCCTTTTGTCAGCTGTGTTATTGCCCTTCTGGTTTAAAGGTTAAACAAAGTACTAGATCTGTCAAAGTGAGTGAAACCAACGCTGAGGAGCTATCAGAAGGTAATCAGGGCTAATAGGTACATAATGGCTAACAGGGTCCTGTTTGTGCTCAGATACATCACTGCAGACAGAACACAGCTTTCACTGATGTCCTTGTTAAAGAAAACATGGAGCAAGCCAGACGTCCTGTGGTTAAACCAAGGCGGAGATAGTCCTGCCCTCACCCTGCGATAAAAAAACGGATCAAACTCAGGCCTGAAAATGATAGGGAGATTTGTGTGCTAAAACTGGAATGTCAGGGCCAAAATTACCAAAGTTGCCTTTACCCTGTGATCCTTTAAAAAAAATTAATGCAATTCCCCCAAGAGACCTAGTTTTATTTTATGGACTCTTGACGATCAAGCGTCTCTCAAAGGCACTTTCCTGGCAATATTCACAACACCTGGCATAAGCAAAATCAATCGAATAGCTGGGGAAACTACGGCAACATGGAGGAGCAGACCTTACGTTGTTTTGAAAGCTTTTGCGCATCTAAAATACACTTTGATAAACTACTGCTTTCTCTAACCAACTAACAGAATCTAAGCTCCCAGTCCTACTAGCTGCTGGTAATCACAACATTTACACGATCACTGTTGGCTGTGGTTTTTACTGCTTCATCATTTTGACAATTATCTGTTGTGGCTTAAGAGCTTGCAAAGCTTAGTGTAAACAGTACTGCCGGACATTAAAACATTTATTTACTTGTGAGGAAACTAATTCTTCTTAGTAGTTCTTGCAATTGTTGACAGGAAATAAAATCTAAGATACATGCAAGAGACAATGGGCTGCTTGCTGTAATAGTTTCATCTTTTGGAGTCCAGTGAGTAAGCTTAGAAGAAAGGCTTTATTTTTCAAATATATGTATCCATGAATCTTAGAGTTTAACATAATCTTCGTGAATAACAACAACACTACAGGTATCTTCTGTTTAAATTAAGGTTAATACAGACGACTTTAGAACTGAGTTCCGCGTTAGCAGAACGCAGGAAATGACAATACAATGCTTCCCAGCATATACAGGATGGGGAGAGAATCTTGTAGAATTCACTCATTCGGTTAGTAATCCCTGAAAACTTTGCTCAAAGTGACAGAAACAAACAGGTCAAGAGCCAAGAAAAGCAACAAGGGAAGAAATATCTATCAGCATCAGTTGTCTCTCATCCTGCTCCGCTCCCAGCCCTACCGCTACCCTCACCCCACATTTTATTATTAATATTATTATTACTGAAAAACACGGATAGCTTTCCCAATGAGCATCTTCCCACAGACATCCCTAGACCTGGTGTGCCCTCTTTTACAATAAAGTAGAACGTACTGTTCCCTTGGACCTTTGAAATGCACGTGGTTCCCTTGTGCCCCAGAAACCCGCTGATTTAAACAAGGCCTTGGAAGCATTGTCCCTGGAAGGTCAAGGTTTATATCTGACATAAACATTGTTTTGTTTCACATGTAGAGTAACTGACAATTCTCCATCTTTGTGCTACCAGAATTCAGGTTCTTGTCGCACCAAGAGACGCACTTTACTTTTGGAAGACACCGGGTATCCCAAGAGAATTTTATTTAGAGACTCTTTGGAGGGGAACAATTTTGCCAACCAGAACCGCCGGTCTCGGTATTTCTTGCCCTCCTCCCTCCCACTGAATTCATACCAGGAACTTTTCAAGGGTTCCCATGCTTGCTTCCCTGGAGACGGTGTGCTGCGATCTTCAAAGTCAGCAGTTCGAAACCCTCAGCGGCTCCGAGGGAAAAGGATGGGGCTCTTTACACCCATAGACAATTAGTCTTGGGAGCTCACAAGACCAGTTGTGTCTTGTCCTGTAGGCTTTCTAGGAACCAGCATCAACTGGATTCTGGTAAATGTAGTCCCAAGATGCCACCATGAACTTGACCTGCTATGTCCAAATATCCACCTTCTTGTGTTCTCCCTGTCTCAATTGAATTAGAATCCCAAGGGACAGATTAGTTCTTCTCTTTACAACACTTGATTCACACAACATATACTTCTTAGATTGAATCAGAAATCACAAATAAAAAGCAACATAGGTCAGCATGATCGGAAAATGCTTAACAATAATGCCTTACAAAAAAAAACAACAAAACTTTACTTCACATGTTCCTCAGGGTATATATTTCTTATATGATATCATGGTGATTTACTTATAAATATGAATTTATGTTTGATTTTAGGAAAACCCAGCTGAACATGTCATGGGTTTATTTTATGGAGATGCTAAGCCTATTACTGGCAGTCAACCTCTGCTTAACATCTTTTTAACATTACAATAAGTGAACCACGTTGAAGTCCTAATCTTCCCAAGAGTTGTTTACCTAGTTGTTTTGTCCTAAAGGATATCAGTAGAGAAGAACTTCCAACTTGTAAAGGGCCTGGGAATAATGATCTAAGATTAGCTATCAGATATTTTTCCACAGCAGCCAATACCACAAAAGCATGCATATCGCAGTTTTCACTGCAGCACCCCCAGTACCCATCGCTCTGCACGATTTTGAAAACTAGGAATACCTTTTAACAAATGGACACCATTTTAACATCAGTGCAGAAGCACGATCTGTTACGAGTTGAGTATAAAGAGCTTCTATTCCGGCGTTCTTGTTTCGTTTTCGGTACACGCTTTGGGGTAGAAGGAGGCACAAAATGATGATCATAAAACCAGTCCAATATGTTTCACGGAGAAGTCCGTCCAGAATATTGGTCAGTTTGTAACCATTAAACAACATCAAAAGATCTGAAGCTTAAGTACAGAGAGCCTAGTATAAAAGGGCTCAAGTTATAAATGGAATCACTTCCATATATCAAACATAAGTGAGAGGAAAAAAGATACAAAAGAGGCTTTTGTGGAACAAATAAAAGTGAAAATGATTTTCTTTCTTTTCCGATGGCCCTTTCTCTATAATATTTGGGCTGGCATCACACTTGGATAGACTTGGGAGAATATTGTTGTTGCAGTTGGGTGGGGGCGGGTGGGAGAGAGTTTTGCCACCTGTAAGCCATTAGGGCTGGGATGAAGATCAAACCTGAACGCTGCCAATGGTTCCACGTTTAATTTTCAATGAGAGGAGCAAGTCGGAGCAGAGAGCAGCTCCAGGAGTCCAGGACCCAGAAGAGAACATTTAGGGCGCCATGCTTTCCTCCGCACTGCCACGTCGTGTGAGCCCACACCTGCAGAACGTGTTGCCTTTGTCATTTGGTGTCTTTTGAAAGGAACGCTTCAGAGACTGGAACCATAAAGCCATAGTCCAATTAATATTTCATCAACAAAAACATAATCATGTCATGTAGTTGCAGGATGAGAATATTTCTCTATTTACCAAAATATCCTCATTTTCTATTCCCAACCAGTCAAGTAGGACTTTCTTAATCAAAAATTTCACAATTAGTTTCAACAAATTGACACATAGTGGGGACAGCGAGCCTGAAAGGGACTTCCAGCTAATCATGGGATTTTGATAGCTCTTGGAATGTTGAGTTTCTACGTGTGACAATTGCCTTCTCATCCCATATAATTGCTCATCACTTGAAGAATGGTAAAAAGATGATTGTATAAAACATTTCTATAGACATTAAAACAAGTTGGAACAAAGGGCAATTTCATAGCTTCTCTCGTGTCAAGCACTTCAACCTTGCATTTACACTTTAATTCTACCTCAGTTGCACTTAGAAATTATTAAAGCAGCTTTTGGATATCCTTATAATCAAGGTTAGGGGTCTCAGAGGTGACCCAACAAAATAACTTTTAGAGCCTCCTAAGTGCATTGCAGGAAATTGATCAGAATTAATGCTCATATTAAATGATGACCAGTGGATTTAGTATCTCTCTCTTAAGTGTGATAATAAAGATTTTAGAAATGCTTAAAAGGTCTGTTTTTTGTTATTTCCCCTTATTTTAGGGCAAACACTTCCAAGATACAGCTCATGTGGAGAACAGGAAACACATTCACAACCAATGCTCTTATTAGGACTCCTGGCGATGCTGTGGCTAAGCATTCAGTTGCCAACAAAAGCTGGTGTTTCCATCCCCAACTTTTACAAGCATATGTGGCCACAGAAAATACCTGTCAGGCACACCTATGTCACCAAAGGAGCCTCCTGACTTTTCAACACTCCAAAGCGGCCCCATGCAAGAGAATTACCTACGAAAGCAACGTGGTAAATGCAGAGAAAAGAAGGGAAGTGGAGTGGAGAGGTTTTCTTTTTCTCTTTTCTTTATTGAAATGCAATTCACATAATTTTAAATTAACCATTTTAAAAGGTGCAGCTCAGTGTCATAGCACAGTTACAGTTGTGCACAACTCACCTAGTTCCAAACCATTTTCATCATCCCAAAGAAAATGCTTCCCATTATTTGACCCCTCTGGACCAGATCATCACTAATTTGATTTGGGGCTCTATGGACTTATCTATTCTGTATATTTCACATAAATCAACCAAGATAAGATGTGACCTGTTACATCTGGGCTCTTTCACTTAGCCAACTATTTTTAAGGTTTATTCATGCAGTAGCATGCATCAGCATTACATTACCTATATATATGGCCAAATCATATTCCATTGTATGATTACACTGCATTTTGTACTTACGCTGGTGGATAAATATTTAAGTTGCTTGCGCATGTGGTAGAATCTCGAGGTGGTATAAACGGCTAAGCACCCAAACCAAACTCAATGTCATCAATCTTATATCGACCGAGTGGTAGCAACCTTACAGAATGAGGTAGCCCTTCCCCTGTGTGCTTTTTAGACGGCAGCTGTCTACGGGAGTAGAAAACCACCACTAGCTGAAGCGTTCACAGTGTGAACTTATTCAGAGGCCCCTTACAAGACAGGCTTGGGGACCTACTGCCAAGTGGGTGACAGCCTGGAAAACCCGCGTGGCGCTTCTGGGCCTGCACACAGATCCCTGTCAGTCGGAACGGACGCAGCAACCCACAGCACCGCCTCCAGATGGTGCGAATACAACTGCTTCATGCATCTGAGCATAGTGCTTATTTCAACATCTTTTTCAATTATTTAATGTTCAAGAGAGACACTGGTTTTTCTTCCTACCTGATGGGGAATGAACCAGAGGCGAGGAAGAAAAGGCCCACAAATACATGTGTGACTGATGGACGGAAGTTTTGTGGGAAATAAGAAGAGAGAAGATGAAGGATTGGCTTGGAAAGGCTTTCGAGAAATAGGGGGAAGAATCAAACTGGTTTTGAAGGCATGAGTTCCACTGAGATATTGTTCTTTTACCGAGTGTCAGATATTTCGCTTCCAGTGAAGGTATTAAACCAATCCTCCGCTCTGGCTCGGTCCATTTGGGGTCATCGGGGCCCTGTAGGACAGAAGGCAACTGCTCCATGGGCTTCCCAGGCGGCCATGCTTTACAGCAGCAGACTTCCACGGAGAGACTCCTGATGTCCTTATAAGGAAATGCCAGCCCCTGGAGAGGGGCATCATGCTTGGTAAAGCAGAGGAGCAGTGGAAAAGTGGAGCTCATCCTGGGCACAATGATGAGGGCGGCTCAGGACCAGGCAGTGCTTCATTGGGTTGTGCATAGGGTCGCTCTGAGTCAGAACCTACTCTGACAATAACAACAGCAATATATTTATCTTATTTTCTGCCTCACCAATAATTTTAAAGAATATAATCGCCACTCAATGTCTTCACGTACACACTTTCCATAAATTGCTAGATTCATCACCACCTGGCTTTCTCCCCCCAAATCCTCTGATGTTAGCAATTTCAATCCAGAAGACAACCTTTGCATCTTCAATCCACCAGACAGACTGTAAATCCCTTCAAGGTGGGGGTTGTCTTGTTCATCAGTTGATGACACAGTATCTCAGCGCTGTTTCAAGAAAATAAATATAACCACTGCCATCAAGTCCATTCCAACTCACGGAGACCCTCTGGTGCAGCATTTCTGGGACTGGACATCTTAATAGAGACAGCCAACGTCCTCTCCTTCCCCAGGAATGGTCCTCAACCAGTAGCAGTGTAACCCCTAACCCATAGCAGGATGAGGGATTCTTAAAGGTGCTTGATCCAGTCTACTGAATTGAATTACAATGACAATCTTTTCAACTATGACCTTCCTGCAGCATTTGACATTGCTGAACAGTCTCTTCTCTCTGGACTTTTCTGAGAACGCTAATTAGAGTTGTCTTCTACCTTGCCTAACACTGCTTATTGTCCTACATCGAATCACCAACCCAAACTTCCTTCTCACGCCATATCCCATCACCATACATCTTGACATTTCTAGAATCCCATTCTTCCTAGGTATTTACCTCATTTTGCTCTATGTTCTCCACAGAGCTCTCTTCCACCTTCCCCCGTTGAACACCATTGCTAACTCCTGAATCTGTGAAAATGGTTTTCTTTTCTATTATCATTACTTTTCTTAAAGCTACTCTTATCTCAGTTATGTTGTAGTTTTTCAGAAAATTCAGTCCTGAGGCCCCTTGCCTCAGCCTTGGAGTACTAGATTAGAAAGCTTTATTTCTATTTTATTTTCTTATCTTTGGTTATGTATCACCATACACTCATCCATTTATGAAGTTATTATATTGGATGGTATCTGATTATTGCTATGCTTCCAGTGTCTTACATAATGAAAAATCCGTTTATAAATAAGTGTGAAATTATTTAAAATGACTCTTCTATCCAGTCTTTTTAACTACCTCCCAGTGACTGGGAGTTGTGCAAATAAAACACTGAGGATTCTAACTTAGAGATTGGTTTTGCAGTGCTGCTGAGTGTAAAACAAGCCACTACCAAGGCAGAAATAGAGAATCCCACGAGCAACAGAAAGAAGAGGAACGGAGAAAATTGTTCTGGTTGAAGTGGAGGCAGGAGGAGAAGCCAGAACACTGAGCCATGAGAGAGTGTGGTGGGCTTCTTGGTCTGATAGATGAGTAAGGCTGGGCAAGAGCTGGATGACCTGGGGCCACTTACCTGCACTACGGGAGCTTTGGAACACTTGTCTGAGGAAGGTAATGGTGAAGAGGTCCCAGGGCTGAGAAACCAAAAACCAAAGAGAGACATTCTGGCAGGGCTATAAAGGGGTGCTACAGACAAAAGGATTATGTCCTCAGTGTTTCTTTATCATGACTTGGAGTCTGTTAACTTCCCTGTACACCCCGTAATCATGCGTATTGCCTGTGAGTTCTGCGCGGTCACTGAGTGGATTATCAAACCCAGCACAGAAGCGGGGTGCTGTGGAGGGACAGTTGGTGTTGGAATTGGATGATGAAGGATGGCAACTGGAGACAGATCTGACCTCTGTCTCAGAAGAGCCACCCTTGGACAGATAGATCTGAAATCTCCTCTCCTTACGTCGCTGTAGGAGATCACACATGCCCCCCAACATTCCCTCAATTTATCATTTATTTGGTTTGTCTTGTTGCTGTTGAGAATACACAGAGTTGAACATACACCAATTCAATATTTTCTAATGTACAATGAAGTGATATTGACTATTACATTCTTCAAGATGCATACTCATTCTAAAATGCTTTTTCTGAGTTTTCCCTCACCCATTAACATGAATTCCCTGCTCCCCTCAATTTCAAAGTTTTCAAGGTACCATTGACAGTTTGATCCCCTATAGATAGATCTTAAAAGAGCACAATGTTTAAGGAAAATATTGGACCAGTGAAGCTAAACTGTTGTTTGGTTTTAAAGAGACTTGAGGTGATAGTTTGGGCTTAAGACTCTAAGTTTAACTATCTCTGGGCAATAGTTTCAAGGTTTCATCCAACCTACATAACACCAGAAAATCTAGACTCATGCAATTTCAAATTCTGTCCTGCATTTTCCCTCTTTTGACCAGGATTCTTCTCTAGAATTTTTGATCGAAATGTTCAGTAATGGTAGCCAGGCACCATCGAGTTCTCCAGTGCCATGGCAAGGAAGACAATTCATCATGGAAGGAAACGGCCTGATGCTTTAGCTTCCTCGGTGCCTCCAGATGAATCCTGATTTTATTTATGTATTTATTTATTTGTTGGCTTTGGGTGATTGTCCAATGTCTCCTTAACTATGTATCCAATACTTTAAAGTCTGTCTTCCTTGGGTAGTCTCCAAGGATCCCGAGTGGCACTGTGGGCTAAGTGCTAGACCGCTCGGCAGGCTTTGTGGGATAAGGCTTAGACCGGCTCAGACTCACCAGCCACTCTGCTCTCATGTAAAGTCTCAGAACCCTAAGGAGCTGCGCCACTCTGATCCAGAGAGCGTCCTAAGTAGGAAAGGACTTGATGGCCGTGGATGAGCCGATCTTCAAATACTCAAAGCTTGGAGATGAGCTCATCATCCCACTCACAGCTGCCAAATCGGAACACCCACGAGGGCAACAACCGGACCCACCATGCCGTCTTTAAGAGTCCCCTTTCCTCCAGCCCCCGTGCCAATATCTAGAAGCTGCTGTTTGTTCTCCCACTTTTAAAACTTCAATGCATTCTCTTATCCTCATTCTCTCTATGTCAAAGTCGAGTCTTAGCTACCCATGGGTCACCACAAAACGCTTGACATTTGCCTGCCTTCCTTCCTGTGGTCTTTAACCTTGACTCTACTTCCTCACTGCCAACAGCTGGCAGATATGTCACTGCGTAAACATCTGCAGTGCCTCCCTATCCTCTAGTGGCTGCAGTATAAACACCCTCATAGAGCACACAACAGGCCACAAACCTTGCTTGTCATTAATCTTTCCCACTCTAGCTTCTGTCCTTTCTGATAAGCACCTTCCCCTCCCGCCTCCACTGAACTAACTACTCATTGTTCAAAGACACACCAAGTTCTTTCAGGCCTTGAATTCTATTTACAAAGTTTGTAACTCATTTTTAAAGACGCAGTGTAAAGACCCCAGCATCTTTGTGTGCTCATCAGGTGCCTTCACAATGTATGCTAATTTGTCACACACTACACTCTCAGTAGCTTTTGGTAAGGCTTTCTCCCATCCCCTCTGAAAGTGAGTTCATTTTGTATGAATTTTCTTGGCATCTACTGTAGTGCTGGATATAGACTAGATATTCAATGAATGTTTGATGAATGAATGAGTGCATGTGTGTATACATATATATATTTATTTACATATATACATATATAATACATTAAATATGAAAGTACATTTGATTACATTTGATTTAAAGTATATTTGTAATTTAATACATCTGTGAAATCCAAGTAAATGTTACACATTCTGAAGTAGTTATTAAAGAATTCACACTATGGACAGATGGTAAAGAATAACTGAGAAGACTGAAGGATACATATGCGCTCGCACATTCTCCTTCATTCTCTCTGCCTGGTGGATGCCTTTCTGGCCCCACCAAGCCTGTCACTTTTCATCTTCCCACCCTGCCAATTCCCGTGATCAGAGAAGGCAAACTAAAAAGGATGCGGTTGGAGAGGGTAATGGGTACAGAAGGGCCATGGAGTGTTCGAAGCTTAGGAAGTGTGCTGCTTTATAAAATAAGAAACCCAGTACACTGTAAAAAATGATTCTTATGACCCAGTCTGACAGCTAATCCATTTCCCAATGTCCATCCATCACATCAGATCAAGGGTTGAGATATTTTGCAAATTTAACAGGAACAAAAAAAAATCCTATTTTTCATCTTGTCTATCTCTGTTATGATGTAAAAGTACATGTTTATTTTTTCAAAAATTTTAAGTGGTGAGTTCTTTTGTTTGTTTTTCTACCTGTGACATCTTATTACTCAACGAATCATTGCTAATGATCAAGTATAAATAAAACCATATGTCTTGATAAAAGCTTCACTATCACTCAAATCACAGGTCATTTATTTTCAGTACTCAATATCATCTCTCATTTTAAATGATAAAACATTTAAAGAAAACTGTTAATGACCTAGAGAAAGAAGGTTTGGGACTATGTAAAGGACTCCATAATTTAAAAAACAAAATTAAAAAATTAATGTGAATGTCTTAATGAATACTTTTTATGTATGCAACTGAAACACAAAAACACCATCTAGGTTTGAAAATCTGAGGGATAGTGAAGCTAGGCTAATTCAGTGAAAATATCAGAAGTTTATAAAAACACTTAACTTATTTGATATTGATACACAAATCCATATTTCAAAATCCATATGTTTAATCATTTCTATTTTTTAATGTTAAATATTTAGGATAAGAGTATGCATATCCAAATTAGCATCTTGAAGAATTTAGAGATTGTAAATGATAATTACATATATAGTTATTAAGATTTTAATTAATGTTTGATTGCTGCCAACAAAAATTAATGGGTGCTTCCGCATTTTGCTTTATGTTACATCACATATATCTTAAATCATTTTATTGGGGCCTCTTACATCTCTTATAACATTCCATACATCAATTGTATCAAGCATATTTATACATATGTTACCATCATCATTTTCTAAACATTAACTTTCTATTTGAGCCCTTGGTATCAGTCCCCATCCTCATGACCCCTTGATGAATTATAAATTATTATTGTTTTGTATTTCTTATTTTCTTTTGTCTCTCATATTTCTATTAAATTGCTCTTCTTTTGTGTTATCATCATTCATGTTGTTTGGAAAGACAAGATTTTATAACTAACACAAAGACCAACCCACTGAAGCAGGAAAAACAATGAAAAATTCACAGAGAGCCCATGGTACCTGTTCTTCCAAATATGAAGCTGCCCTGGAGTAGTCCACTTCTGCTAAAAGCCACCTGTGGACAGCACCATTGATCAGGGTGGCAAAACTACTAAATAAGTTCTTCAAATGAGGCTATTGAAACAAATAATAAAAGCAATAAAACTAGATTTATATCTTAGCAGAGAGAATGAAAAGCAGGAAGGAGATGTCATGAAAATAAATTTCAGATAAACCTATTATAGATGAGGAGGACTGGTTGGCCCTCGGATCGTTCCTCATACCCTTATGTCCTTGATGTCTATTACTGTGAACACCCTAGTTCTTTAAAATACAGTTATATTATTTTTTTTCAAGAATAATATATAAAAGAATAAAAGATTGCTCCTGGGCTAGGACCCTGCATGCTAAGTTTCAGCCTGGAGCACATTTTTATAGCTGAGTTATAAACCTTTGGAAATAGGTGTTTAGAATGGAAATGTTAAGAGACCCTTAACTGTAGTGGCACAAATAGTGCAGCCAACATTCATCTAGAGGAGGTGTAGAGGCAGTCATAATATTAAAGTTTACATTTCAGATAAAGGAGTCTAAAAGTGGTCAGATTGTATTCTGCCAGAGATTTAAGCATGTTTTAGAAAAAAGGTATGATAATCTATTATGGAGGGAGCCACAGAAAATGAATGAAGCTAAAGTTGATATGTCACTTTGATCTTAATTTTGTCTCAGGTGTAATGGTAATTTCTTACAGCAAACTATGCTTACAAAAATGGCCAGCAACAAATACTGACTACATTGGCATGCTAGCAAATGGCTATTAAATCATTCAGTTATATTTAATAGTTCTTTAAATAAAGTTATGTTGTCTTTGGAAATAAAATACTGATCAAAACACATGTATTGTTATACCTGGAGCAGAGGAAAATTGAAGAGAAAACCAATTTTACACTTATGGTATGTATGGTCAAACAACAGAGTATTTGGAATTTCCTAGATTGTCACTTTATCTCTGTTTGTATCTTGTAATGCATATTCATATTGTCAAAGTGAAATTCTAAAACAAATTTTGCACAGATTACAATGTGTCTTTTCACAGTAGGGAAATACTTTCCTAAGCACTCTCCTGATTCTGAACATCTTCTGCTTCTAACACAGTTTATCTTATCCCTGAAGTTTTTATGGACTCTCAAAAGGCACAATTGCTCATTGACATAAATTTTATATGTATACAATATAGTAATGAAGGTCACAATAAAATAACTCTATACAATATCTGAGAAAGCGATTACTCAGTAAGTGTTGCATAAAATACTGATGTTGGTGCCATTGAGCTGTTTCTGACTCATTGCCATCTTGTGTAGAAGAGGAAAACATTGCCCTATCCAGTGTCATCCTCACAAACTTTGCTATGTTTCAACCCATTGTTGCAGCCACTGTGTCAATCACTCTCGTGGAGGATCCTCCCCCTTTGCACTGATCTTCTACTTCGCATAGCATCATGCGCTTTTCCAGGGATCAGTCTCTCACGTTCAAAGTGGTTTA
This sequence comes from Tenrec ecaudatus, assembly GCF_050624435.1. Lineage (NCBI taxonomy): Eukaryota > Metazoa > Chordata > Mammalia > Afrosoricida > Tenrecidae > Tenrec > Tenrec ecaudatus. The sequence continues at coordinate 92,170,147 of NC_134531.1, forward strand.
CTTCTATGGAACATTCCGGCTGTCCTTTTTCTGAGGCAGGTTTGGCTTTTCTAATTGCTCTTATTATTCTACTGATACATATAGCCCATCACTCACTCACTGTCACTGTATGACAAGAGAGAACTGCCCTGGGAGGTTCAAAGACTGTCCATCTTTACCGGAGTAGACAGCCTCATCATTCCCCCACAGAGTAGCTGGTAGCTTTGAACTGCTGACTTTGGTTAGCAGCCCAGTGCACAGCCACTACCCCACCAGGGCTTCTTACAAAGCACATGGTTTATAAATATTCTTCAGCAGCATCATAAGTCAAATTCTCCGTTAGTTTTCCTTCTTCATTGTCCAACTTTTACATGTATAAGAAGTAATTGAAAATACCCTGGTTTGTGTTAGGTCTACATTAGTTTTCAAAATAAGTAGGGTGTTTCGGTTTCTAGGGTTTTTTTTAAAAACACCGTTTCAAAAGTCTTTTAGAGCTGGCCTGCCCATTAAAACACAACATATATATTTTCTCTACGTATCAATATGTTATTAATTAGTTCAGTTGTGAAGATTTTGGTTCTTTGCGTTTAGGTGTAATCCATACTAAAGACTAAAACTTTGACCTTTATTAATAAGAACATCAAGTCCTCTTCTCTTTCAGAAAGCCAAGTAGTGCGATCTGCATAGCTCAGGTTGCTCGTCAGCCTTCATCCTAGTCCGATACTACCTTCCTCTTCACACAGTCTGTGCAATAGCTCCCTGCATTCTGTTCCAATGGCAGTCTCAGGGGTGAAGTACAGCCTCTGCCTGAGCAAAATGAAATAGTCTAGAAGTCTCATTTTTTCCAATGCTATGCGTAATTTGTTATGATCCCCACAACCTAATACGCACACACACACATATATACATATACATACTCATATAGATTCAATAAGTAAACAGCTCTCAGGTTCTTAAATTCTAGTAGTTGTTACTAACATATAAACAAGCTAAGGGATTTGGTAGTTCCACAGAATATAACCTAAATTGTGAGTTCTTCTGTTCAATTAAGAAATTTTAATTTTACAAATGCCTCTAAAGCGTGCAGAGATTCCAAATTATGTGGTCACTGTCACTATTCTGACAGATTATATCTTATGATCTCAAGTTAGAGGAAAAATATCAATCAAGGCATTCAAATATGATTAATAATACCTCAAATGAATATTTTTAAATGACCAATAAAATCCCTAAGATAAACTATTTGAAATATAGTAAATCCTTCATATGTAGATATCTCATATAAACATAGAACATCAATACCTGTATATGTAACTCTTCAAAGTACTAGGGAATTTTTTTTTAATTTTAAAAATGCTTAAAGCCCCACTAGGCACCCTGCGCCCTTCTCTCCATTAATTTTAGTTCACTTGTTTCTTTGTCCCTGGGTTAGTTCCCTTCCCCTTTCTTTCTCCCACCTCCCCTTCTTCTGTATCTCCCAGGAACCATTGGTCTCGTTCTTTTAATCTAAGAATTATTTATCCCACCTATCTTCTCTAGATAGACATGCAGATATGTTAATAAGAACAAAACCCTGGAAAAGCCAAATAAAACAACAACGGATGTCAAAACCAACAAAACAATAACACCAGCAACAGAAAGAAAGCCACTGACAAAAATGGAAAGGCCTAAAAATAGTTCAAGGTCTGTTTGTTGACCTTTACGAGTATTTTCCAGTCAAGTCTGATGGGGGTGCCACATTCTGCCTCAAAGTCTGTTTTTTGTATTCCTTGAAGATTTCATCACTCTGCTCCCCTGGCTGCTCTGCCTCATGTCCTGAGTGTTTTGCCCCAGCATGATGGGTGACACCACAGCGCTATGGTTTAGTGAAGGGTGCCGGGTCATGGGCCAGCCCTATGGTCCTTTCTGTGCATTGTTTGCTCTGAGCAGGAATATCGTCCCCAGGCCTTGGTGGGTCAGGATGTCATGCCCTCCTTCTCCATCCCCTTTCGTTTCTCCCATGTGCTCTAATCTGACATGCCGCTCTCCCCAAGCTGTAGCTCCAGTGCTGTCTCCTGAAGTGCATTCTTCTGAGGGGTGTGGGGGGAAGTCCACATAGTTGGGATTGGGGCCATGTCTGCAGACCTCTCTATTGGTTCCCTGGTAGATGCCGGTATGTTGTATTCATGTCTCAACACATAGGGTTGAAGCTTGGTCTCTCTCTCCTTCTCTTGTAGAGATATAAACAATATACTCCCCTTGGGTGGATTAGTGCCCTGCTCCCCACCTACCCATGTCTTTTTTTTTTCTCCTTTCATTCTCGCTCTTATTAGTTGGCTGCCATATGTATCCCTGGATTGGGCTTGGCCCCTGTAATAGTTGCTGGACATCACCCCACGAATGTATGTATATAGAAGCTTTTCCTGTATGCCAATCAAGGGCAATGTAGTAAATTACTAAACCTGAATGAAGGCTGAACATGATGTTGGGACAAGAGGAAAGTAAAAGGAAATAGAGGAAATAACCAGGAGACAAAGGACATTTATGGACGTCTAAATACAGGCATATATATATATGACTATGGTATATATATATATATATATATATATATATATATATATATATATATATATATTCATATCTATATGGTAAGAATTAAGATTACAGATGGAGATTGGGCCTCAACACAAGTACTCCCTCAACACAAGAATACTTTGTTCTAATAATCTGATATTCTGTGATTCTCACCTTCCTGAAATGATCACTGAAGGCAAAATGGGTGCATAAGTAAATGTGGTGAAGAAAGCTGATGGTGCCCGGCTATTGAAAGATATAGCATCTGGGGTCTTAAAGGCCACCTAAGTGAGAGGCAACAAAACCCACATGGAAGAAGCACGCCAGCCTGTGTGATCATGAGGTGTTGATAGGATCCGGTATCAGGCATCTAAGACCCAGAACAAAATCCTATCCAATGTGAATGCGTTGGGGGCCATGGAGTGGAGACTCAATGCCCATCTGTAGACAATCAGACATCTCCATACAGATGGGGTCACAGGGAAGAAATGAGCCAGTCAGGCTGCAGTATAGCTCCGATGAAAGACATAACGTTCCTCTAGTTCTTTGGTGCTTCCTGTCCCCCACTGTCATGACTTCAATTCTACTTTATGAATTGGATTAGACCAGAACATGCACACTGCTACAAGTAAGAGCCCACAACACTGAAAATCCAGGATAGATACCGCCCCCCCCCCACCCCACCCCACCCCCACCCCGCCGCCCAGGGGCCAACAGGAGATACCAGGAGGATTAGGGAAGGATGGGGGGAAGAAAGGTGGAATGGATCACAAAGATCAACCTAGGACCCCTCCCAAGGGGACAAACAATGGAAAAGTGGGTGAGGGGCAGAGGATGAAGTAAAATATGAAAATGATAATCTATAACTTATCAAGGGTTCGTGAGGGAGGGCCGGGGGAAGAGGGGGAAGAAATGGAGAGCTGATATCAGGGGCTCAAGTGGGAAGAGAACACTTTGAAAATGATGATGGCAGCATATATGAAAATGTGCTTGACACACAGGATGAATGTATGGATTGTGATAAGAGATGTAAGAGTCCCCAGTAAAAGTATTTAAATTTTTAAAAATGCTTAAAGCTTAATATCTGGCATTGTGTAAATGAAACAACCTGCAGATTTGTTTCTTATTTCTGCTCTTCTTTTTTACCTTGTAAGGCTATGAAAATTCAAAATATTTGAACCAATATATTTTTAACTAATTGCTGAGTTAATATGTATTTAAGCTAAAAACTTAACTACGACTCAAGCATCTAAGCTTCCTGACGAGAGACGTACAGCAGTTGTTTGCACCGTTATTCCCCAGTCTTACTGCACGATGCAATTCCATCCTGATTAGCAGTGAGAGACACTGAACTGTCGACTTGGAAGGTGAAAAAAATCTCCCAGCTGTTCACCTCTAAAATACACGTATTTGTCATTTTTAGAATTCCATATTTATCCTCTGCAGGTGTCTCAAATAGTTAAAAACAAACAAGAGAAAAACTCAAATATCTCAATCCCTAAGTAATTTAAAATGCTGTGGATATAAGGAATGAAAAAGAACTGCTAAAATATCCTTTTTGGGTCACATAACCATTCGATGGATCTATTTGTGGCTCTCAGTCTTTAATAATGTTGCTGCAGAAATTCATTCCTAATCAGGAAATATGTCATTTGCCCTTGAGCACGGCCTATGGTGTCTGAGAATGGTGCCAGGCACATTCCATAGGTCATATAAGATGGCCACTTTGTGACTGGCTGTTATAAATAAGGGCTCCGGGGTCAAGCTTGTCTGGTCTTTGAAGAAGTTGGGAGGTTTCACGCTGAAAGCAACACCAGCCCTCAGTCTGGAAGCCAGGTCCCCAAGGACACCTTGGGCAAGCACTTTCAAATCGCGACGAGTGCGAGAGAAGGCCCAGTGAATGTCAGCTTGCATAAATGCACACGGGAAGAGATGAGAAAACAGTGTCCTTTTGGCAAGGGCAGAAGTCTAACTTTCTTAGGGGAAAAAATTCCAAAGAATGGTGGCATATTCAAAAATGTAGAGAGATGGAAAATGCAAGTAAATAACAGCTGGTTTTAGCCTATATGATAGGTGGACCAAAAGTTAGCATCAAATAACCTGTCAGAGAAGGGATTCATGAGTTTGGCTCTCCCTATCACTTACAAGGGCTGTTTGAGAGGTTTCTCGTAGAGTGGGTACATAGGCATAGCCAGTATTATTGAAGAAGATGCATTGGATAAAAGCATTGAATAAATGCACCTTCATTAAGAGCTATTTCCAATTGCCTCATATGTATGTAAAAGCTGGACAACTAATAAGAAATATCATAGAGGAATTACCACACTCAAATTATGATGTTGATGAAGAATATTAAATGATGGATTGAAACAGTGGCCATGACAATGGGACCAGGCACCGGAGCAATGAAGAGTAGGCTGCAGTACTGGGCAGTATTTAGTTCTGTTGTGCAAAGGGCCCAATGGGTCAGAGTAGCCTTGGTGGCACTTAAGCACAGCAACATAGCCTTCCAAGAGAAGCACAGCAAGAATTCTTCTTCAAACGGGAGATGGTGAAACTCTGTCTCATATACTTTGGTCCCTCATGTTATCAGGATGGGCCAGTCCCTAGAGAAAGGCATCATGCTTCATCAAGTAGAAAGTCAGAAAAAGGAGGAAGACCCTTATCAAGATGGGTTGGTGCAGTGACTGACATAAGGGCCTCAGGAAATGCAATGGTGCAGCAGCCTCAGGACCGGGCAATGTTCCCTTCTGGTGCACCTAGAGTGACTAGGAATTGGAGCTGGCCTGATGGCCCTAACGACAACATTGAAAAAGGTGCACTGAATACAAAGACTTATTATAAAGACTCACAAGAGGGTCACTCATCGTCACGGGAAAATACACACCAGGGAAAATGCTAAATCCTATAGCTCGTAAGACTATCAATACATGTTGCTCTAAAATGTTAACCTGACCGATTATCTCTTGAATTCCTAAGACCAGCCACATCATGTCCAGGAACCACCTCAATGACCATTTTATTGAGACAATAAAACTGCTGTGTCTATTCGCATTTCCATTATTAATCATTCTGGTGTCCCATTCAGATTTTACACTTAGACCTTTACATCCCTTTTTCTCAGAATTCTGAAACAAAAATTTGCTAGACCAGTTGTATGGAAACTGGACGAAATTGGTAGTTGTTCCCATATTCTCTAGTTTGTGGTCCCTAAATGCATTGCAATGAACCTACAAGAGTTTCATTGATGGTGAAAGGTGGGTTCACATTACAGTCCTGAGAGAGGCATAAAGTGCTACATATGTGTATGTATAAATAGGTACTCATGGACACATATACACGTGTGAAATTTAATAAAACGTTTATTTTCTATTTTGTTACATTAACCATATTGATCCAGACAGATACCTTGAAGAGGACCATTGATCAGTCTGTCCTACTGTGTGACTCGCACACTGCTGTAAAGCTGGAAGCTTTATCACTGTATTTCAAATACCAGAAGGGCTCCACAGAAGGTAAATAGACCCAGCAGAGCTTCCAGACTAAGAACAGACTAAAAAAAAGGAATAGCTGTCCACTTCCGAGGAAGCTGCCACAGAAAAGCTTATGGTGAGCAGCAGAACATTGCCAGATCCTAAAAACCTCATGAATAGAGGTGGAAAATTGTCTGATCCAGTACCCGAAGATGAGCCCCTCGGGTCCAAAGGCCCTCAAAACATGACCGAGGAAGAGCTGCCCTCTCCAAGAGGAATCGATCCTAACGACCTAGATGGAGTATAGCTTTCAGGACCATCTTATTGCTGATGGGGAAAAAATCAAAATGAGAAGAAATATCAACAAATATCTATCAATAATCATAACTTAGAATGTACAAAGTATGAATCTAGAAATTAGAAGTTGTTAAAATGAAGTGGAACATATTTTAAGTGAAGATTTTATAATAGAGAATCTGAAACTTGTGTGCTCACCTCCATGATATTATCACTGAAGACAAGTGGGTGCATTAGCAAATGTGGTGAAGAAAGCTGATGGTGCCCGGCTATCCAAAGATAGAGCATCTGAGGCCTTAAAGGCTTGAGGGTAAACAAGCGGCCATCTCGCTGAGAAGCAACAAAACCCACATGGAAGAAGCACACCAGCCTGTGTGATCATGAGGTGTTGAAGGGATCAGGTATCAGGCATCCTCAGAACCAAAAATCTTACCATAGTGAATGAGGTAGGGAGTGCAGAGTGGAGACCCAAAGCTCATTTGTAGGCCACTGGATATCCCCTTACAGAAGCAAAGATGAAAAATACAACTTGCCTCTAGTTCCTAAATACTTCCTCCCCACCCCCCATTATCATGATCCCAATTCTATCTCTCAAGTCTGGCTTGACAAGAGGATGCACAGTGGTACAGTTAGGAACCAGAAACAGGGAATCCAGGGCGGATGATCACTTCAGGATCAATGGTGAGAGTGGTGATACCAGGAGGGTGGGGGGGCGGTTGGAAAGGGGGAACCGATTACAAGGACCTACATGTGACTTCCTCCCTGGGTGACGGACAACGGAAAAGTGGATGAAGGCAGATATCAGACAGGGCAAGATATGACAAAATAATAATTTATAAATTATCAAGGGTTCATGAGGGAGAAGGGAAAGGGGAGGGAGAGGAAAAAATGAGGACCTGATACCAGGAACTTAAGTGGAGAGCAAATATTTTGAGAATGATGAGGGCAATGAATGTACAAATGCGCTTTACCTAATTGATGTATGTATGGATTGTGATAAGAGTTGTATGAGCCCCCAATAAAATGATTAAAAAAAGAATTGCTAAAGCAAATAGAAAAAGTGATGAATAAAGAAAGCTGGTCAGAAAATGTCAAAGGGAAGCACCAGTTATGATCAAACCCGTGAAGACCTGGAGTCAGAAACCTTTTCAGTGTGGGTAGTAACTCAATGTAAAGAAAGCCAACCTTTACCAACTGCGCCAACAGGTAACATCATGATCAATGGGAAAAGATTGACGTGTTAGAGGGTTTTATTGCACTTAGATCCACAATCAAAGCTCACGGAAGCAGCAGTCAAGAAATCTGGGGACCTATTGCATCAGGGAAAGCTTCTGCATAAGCCATCTTTAAAGTGCTCAAGAACAAGTGTGTCACTTGGAGGGCTATGGTTAGCCGGACCCACGCCTTGGTATTTTCACTCACTCCATATACAGTAAACAAGGAAGACGGAAGGGACATTGATGGGCTTTAATGTTGGTATTGGGGAAGAATATTGAAATACTAAGGACTGCCACAATAACATACAAATGGAAAAGCTTCATAGAAATGAGGATGGTGAGACTTCATCTTGTGTACAGTATGCATGTGATCCAGAGACCAGTCCCTGGGAAAGGACATTATTCTTGGTATATTAGGAGGTCGGGGGTAAAAATAAAAGCCCTGGAGAAAACAGTGTGATACAGTGGCTTCCACAAAGGGCTCAAACACGTCAACAGCTGTGAACAAAGCACAGAACCCAGTATTTTATTGGTCTGTTGTACAGAAGGGCCACTTTGAGAGCGCTGTTGACAGCACTGCCACAGTACTTCTATAAGGTAGCTGGTTGGTGCCTGAATCTCAATTCCCCAACAATCAATAACTTCCCCCTGCCTCGGAGCCTTCCCTGCTTCCTCTCCACGCTGGGTTCCACTTGCCTGATGCTCCCAGGCAGGCTCTTTGCAGACACCAAGGTCTCTTCGATGTCAGCCTCAATTCTCCAGGTGTCCTTTAAAGGGAGCCCAAAGACAATTATAGAGTAATGCTATGGGAATAAAGCTACTATTGAAAAGTTCGAACATCGTACCAAGTAGACAAGGAAAATCCTTTCGGTGGGTCTTCAGACTGCGCCCTATGAGCAGGCTTTAGGTAAACAAGTGTGGTCAAAGCACTCCTCAGCAAGGCACACTGCTCAAAAGAAAACAACAAAGAGGAGTCTATAGACATCTCAAATCCTGTCCAGTGTTACCACTGCAGGAAGGATGGCCTTCCACTGAATGGGATCGTACAAAAAGAGGAGTTTCAAACTCCAGGAATGCAGTCATCCTCAGTATGTCTGAAGCAAGAGCCTGGGATTTTCTATTGGTTTTAGAACACTGAAAACATGACACTTAGCATTCATAGAGTCGTATATCCCAGAGTTCTGTGCATGAGTACCAGCATAATTACAAAAACTTCACTTGTGGTGCTTACGCAGAGGGCGACTGCTTACGTATAGGGGACTTCGTTTTTCCACGGAAAGTACTGGATTACACCTGTTGCCCTAAAGTGATTGGTAACAACCTTATTCACATGAGCATTACCAGGCATAATTTTTGTATAAATTTGTAATTGCAGACTTAGAAGAAGTTACTAAGGAGAATCATTCTGCTGTAGAGTACTTATTTTGTTAATACTTTGGGGGTTGTTAGAGGGAGACTGGCTGGTTCTGACTCATAGTAACCCAATACACACAGAACAGAACACTGCCCAGTCCTGGGCTATCCTCACAATTATTCTTATGTTTGAGCCCATTGTTGCAGTACCTGCGTCAATCAGCCTCGTAGAGAGTCTTCCTCTTCTTTGCTGCCCTTCTATTTTACCCAACTCCGATGTCCTTTATCAAGTGCTGGTCTCTCCTAATAAGATGTCCAAAGTACATGAGATGAAATCTTCCCATCCATGCTTTTAAGGATCATTCTAGTTGTAATTCTTCCACGATTTTTGTTCTTTTGGAAGATTGTGGTGTTGTAACTATTCTTTGCCAGCAGTATAAGTCAGATCTATGATGTCGCTATGAGTAGGAACCAACTAGACAGCACTTAAAAACAGCAATATGTATTATATATATATTGTAGCTGTCTTAACATTTTCCTGTTTCTTTAAATATTATTAACATCCTACAGTTCAGACTTATTCAATGGAATGATCAAATGTTTAAGAAAACATCAATACTAAACTTTCCTTAGAGATTTATTAAGATAGCTTTGAATTACATTTTGCCATTTAACTTTGAGCTTGCACCCCAAACCAAAACAAATACAAAGTTTTCTCACTAATGGTCAGAAGTGTTACAATATGTAAAAAGAAAAGAAAATCTTAGGTCTTCAACTATAAAGCCACTTGCTATTATAAGTACTGTGAGGGAAAGAGAGAGAATGCTATTTATTTTCTAAGATGGAAAATCAGAACAGTTCAAATTTTAGACTATCTACACTGGTTCAGCCAATCATCACCATCTACCAGAAAGTGCAGGGTGAATTTTTCCAACCACATAAAACAACAGCAACCCATAAATTTTATAAAGACCACTTAAAAGGCCCTTAAGCACAGTCAATACAAGCATTTTAATCTTTTATATGCATTGTTGAAGATCCCTTGAATTTCACCCCACATAATTTCTTAAACCAAACACATAAAAAACTCAAATTCATTGCCTTGGAGTTGATTCCTGATTCATAACGATCCTAGAAGGCAAGGTAGAACTGCCCCCTGTGGTTTTCTGAGACTAAAACTCTTCAGCGAACTAGAAAGCCTCATCTTTCTCCCACAGTTAGGCTGGTGGTTTTGAACCCCAGACGGTGCTGTTCAGTGTCCTCGTGTTGTGGTGGGTACATTCCACCGAGTTTGTTCCAATCCATGGGGACCCCGTGCACAACAGAAGCCAACACTGCCTAGTCCTGGGCCAGCCTCCCAACTGGTGTTATGCTTGAGCCCATTCTTGCAGCCTCTGCATCCTTCATCTCATAGAACATCACTGGTCTGCCTTGCTAACAAGTTCGCCTACAAATACTGGTCTTCGACTGTGACGGTAGAAAAGCATTGGAAATTTCAGATTTCTTTGATCATTGTTCAAATAGGTAATCTCTATGGGTGAAAACAGGAGCCCTGGTAAACTAGTGGTTATGAGTTTGGCTGTAATCCTCAAGATCAGCAGTTCAAAACCACCAGGCACTCCATGGGAGAAAGATGAGGCTTTCTACTCCGGGAAAGAGTTACAGCCTCAGAAATTCACAGGATATTTCTAACTGGTCCTATGGGCCCACTGTGAGTCTGCTTTGACTCACAGCAATGAATTTGGTTTTGGTTTGGTGGGTAAAAGCATTTTACTGGAATATTTCTGTTGATTCAAAAGCTATCAGGTGAACTTGTTTGGATATTGCTCATTTATACGTACAGTAGGGCCCCAGCACTCGACCGCATCAGTGCTCGACATAATCGGATTTTGATGTGAAATGTCGAGAGAATTTTGCATCAGAGCTTGAACAAAGCATGGGAATCTGACCCGAGGCACATGATTTTTGCAAACAAAAGCAGTTTGCATGAGGACGCATTGTTTAAACCTTTTGCAGCTATCTTTCAAGAGTTTTGTATAATTTTCTTATTTTTTGTGGCTTTTTGTTCTATTTTTAGATAAAAAGGCATGAGTCCTAAAAAAGAGTTTTCTTGAAAAGAATTCTCATGATAAGGAACTGGTTAACCATGTTATTGATATTGTTGATGATAATTTAGTAACCCTTTTGTAAAACAGTTGAGGAAATGCCAACAGCAGACCACATTAGACAGATTGTTTTTTTAGAGAAAGCCTGCCAGGTCCTTTGAAAAAAAGGCAAAGAAGGGGAAAAACTCCTGAAAATAACAACTCTTTCTATCCCTCCTCTCCACATCCATGTCCACAGATCCAGATTCTCATCAATCTCAAGGTATGGGCCACAATATAGTTGTTTAAAACTTTTTAAAAGTTGTGTTTCTTATTCAAATTATATCATTTAATGCTGAACTTTGTAATGTTTTGTATAAAAAGGCAAGATTAGGGTAAAAATTTGGTGGTCAAGAACAGATTAATCTGTTTTCAGTTATTTCTTATGGGAAAAATTGATTCGGAACTCGACTGCATCACATCTCAATGCTCCTTCTAGATGGATTAGCGTCACGGTCCGAGGTTCTACTGTAAAAGAAATAATATACTTTTCTTGTCAAATGAATTCTAAAATATTAGAAAGTATGATCCTTCCGCTTGGGAAACAGAGAGGTTCTGTGGAGTAAAAAATATATTGACAATGTTGAGGAGCGTAACTCCAAATTATATCCACCTTTTATTTACAAGTATCAAATGTGTGCTGTGTTGTATTTTTTTCCCTTCTTGTTTGACTGGGTCTCGGGCTGAATGAAAATGTTACAATTCTTAAGATTAAAGTACGCTACAGTCATTGCATTTAAAATGTGAGAAAACAAATCTGTCCAATTTAGGAAATGATTCATGCTAAAGGCAGACCCTTTTATACTTCACATCAGGAACCTGGAGGGAATGCTCAAATACAAACAGCAAGAAGAGCTGTCTTCTGATTACAGTGTACTTCCTTTTCAGTGAAAATCCAATGTCTTGTTTACAAAAGGAACTTCTTTCATACCAAGAGAAAGTCCTGATGTTAAACAGAGCCTTGCGATAGTCATAGTGGAGCTAATTAGCAACTCGGAAAGGAGTCAGAAGAAACGCACAACGCTTTCTCTTGGTTGGCATGACGCCTTCAACAATATCAAATCCTAACGGGCAGATTCTTCGATCACCATTAGGCTGAGGAGAATTTAGCAGATATAAAAAAAAGCTGCCATAGGAGAGTCAATGAATTTGGTTTCGCTCGGGGAGCCCTGGTGGCATAGATGTTATGAGTTGGGCTGTTAACTGCAAGGTTAGCAGTTCAAAACCACCAGTCACTCCACGAGAGGAGGAGGAAGCTTATTCACATAAAGAGTTACAGTCTCAGAAACCCACTGAGAAATTCTATCCTGTCTTATAAGGTTGCTATGAGTCAGTATTGACTTATTGGCAGTGAGGATTTGGGGGGTTTGGGGTTGTTGTTGTTGTTGTTTATAGTAGCCCCGGTGACTTTGTTGCGTAAGATTAGGACTGCTAACCTCAAAGTTGGTGGTTCAAGTTCAGGAGCTGCTCCCTGAGAGGAAAAAGGAGGCTATCTGTTCCCAAAATGAGTTACAGCCTCTGAAATGCTCTAGAACAGAGGTCCTCACACTCCCTAATGCTGCGACCCTTTCGTACAGTTCCTCATGGTGTGCTGACCCCCAACCATAAAATTATTTTCATTGCTACTTCATAATTGTCATTTTGCTACTGTTATGAATCGGGCAACCCTTGTGAAAGGGTTGTTTGACCTCCAAAGGGGTCGAGACCCACAGGTTGAGAACCACTGCTCTATCAGGTTTCTGTGAGTCGGGATGGAGTTGGTGCGGTACCTTCGTTTCCTCTGCCCCATAGAAAACTATAACAACAAATGTTAAGTTGAAGTTTCTGTCTTGGGGCTTAAGGATTGGTGCCATTCAAGTTCATTAAAACACATTGCTTCTTTTTTCTCATTTTCATTAAGACTTGTTAATACCAATACATTTCTGCTTATTATATGATAAAGAAAATAGCCAGTGGTTAAAAAATGAGGTAGTTTGTTTTTGTTGAGTAATCTATGAAACACAAAGGGAAAACACTCTATAATGGATGATTAAATTACTGAAACAGTAATGCAAACTATGTTTGAACGGCCCAAATTCTTAAACATATGTCCCTAATCATAACTAACAATGGAATTTGAATTTTCTATTTGTCTAGGCTCTCAAAAAGGGGTAGAAGAAATAAAATCTACTAATTCTGTAAAATCCTACAGGCTGGGAGTCTGGAAGGTGACTTCCCTGAGTCTTGTGGTGATGGATGAGAGAGATGGGGAAGGCTCATGGGCCCCAGTATGCATTCCCTTGGACACCATGTGAGTGAGCGTCACCAACTGAGTATGCTACAAAAGTTAGGTGTGCATGTTCAGGACAGGTTACAATTCACAGTTATTTAAAATGCAAGCCTAAATTATTTGGAAGGGGTCCCTAAATCAGATTAGCATAGATTAATTTGTCTGACTAGCTAGCTGAATTGGGGGCCCCTGAGGGGAAGAACTGGAGACTGTCGATGAAAGCAAATAGCAGAGAGAAGGGATGTGTGGGCACCAAGAGCAATCGGAACATGAGAGAGACACAATGGAGAGGGGCACCGACAGCAACCTGCTTTGACCAGGCGGTCCGTCAAGTTGATTCCAACTTGACGGTAGTGGGTTTGGTATTGGTTTTCATTTGTTTCCATATGTGTAGAAAACAAACAGAAATCTCATTAATATTTTGGACCCTGGACTAAGGGGATCGCTTTATAGAGGTGGAGGAAATTGATACAGAGGAGGAGAATCGAACTCCACGCTTGGAAAAGTTCCAACAACTCCTTGGGTAAAACAAGTCATCAAGTGGCAGAACAGAGCCTCTTCTTGCTATGAATCAGTCTGGAGACCCAACCGAAAGTGTTTGGTTCAGAGTCAGTAGATTTTTGGTAATTGACGAGGGAGTCCGTAATAGAGGAGAATGCAGCTTTTCAACAAAAGAAAGCGTCCTTCTGCATAAATTTGACAAAGGGAATTCATCCAGAAAAACAAAATAAAGAACAGCCAAAGCATGGGTATAGCTCAAATACCATAATCCCTCCGTGCTCTCTCTGGCAAAGTTTCCCATGGACCATCAGCAAAAGACTAGCTAAGGATGGAGATGGCGCGAGTGCCGCTACCATCGAGAACACGTCCCATGTAGCTAATAAAACCCGAAATAAAATCAAGTACCCACTCCAAAGTGTTTCAATATGTCACCAGACGGAAATGTTGTTCATTTGTCAAAATGCAAATGAAAATATTTGTGGCCAGTAGCCATCTTGCATCGTTTAATTTCCCACAGGAAAGTTGGAGCTTGAAAAGTCTCGCAGCCTCCCTTTCTATGACAAGAGCAGACACGAGAAAGTGAAGGTCCTTCTTGCTTTCAGGCAAGGCGCCCGGCGAGGCAGTGGTTATAAGGTCGGGGCTGCACACTGACCGAGTGGCAACCGGAGGCCGGCAACCACTGCTACAGGGGAAAAATGATGACTTCCTGCCTCGTTCCGCTCTGTCCTCTGGGCTTGCTATGAGCTGGAGCCTACTTGTCGGTCATGGGCTTGCTCTTATTGAGGCTTACTGTCTGCTCCAGTAAAGATCTGCAGTCTCAGAAATGCGATAGGCTCGCTAAGACTTGGAATCAACTTGACGGTAGTGGGTTTGGTATTGGTTTTCATATCTTTCCATATGTGTAGAAAACAAGCAGAAATCTCATTAATATTTTGGAATTCAGACCTTAAATTGTGAAAGGGAATCTGTTTCAGAAGATAAAATAAAATTCATTAATTTCTCATCCAAATGTTTTCTATTCACTTTCGTAAAATAATTTTGAGGGTACAGAACAATTTTCCCAGCAGGAAAAAAAATCCGACATTTAGATCTGAATCCGCTGACTAGTTATGACCTAAGAAGAAATAGTTACAGCTCTTTAAAGACTTGTGTATATATTTGCCATCACCGCATGAGACTTGGTCCATTCTTTATCCAAAGAAAACTTCAGCAGGATCCAGGGAGTGAGTCAGAGCACCCCAGGGAGCCCAAAGGACCGTTTGCTTTCTCACACACAGCAGCATCCAAGCCTAATCAAAGGACATCCGTGTCCTTCCTACTTCAACAAATAAGCATTGAGTGAAAAAACAAAACAAAGCAAAAAACATCAAAAGATTTTAATCACAAAACTCCTTTGCTACATTACATATTCAGTTTTGAGCACTATTTTTTTAAAGACAGTTTCGGCTTGGGAGACATTCAATTTCAGACCCTCTAGTCAATTTCCTACACATGGAGAATGGCTAATCATCAAGTCATTTTACTTGGCTTTTTGTTGAGTTACTGTTGGTCTCCAGCTTCAGTGAAATGACTTGCCAAATTAGTCAGCACGGAAAATTGTTATCGTTGGTAAAACAGGAAAAAAAGCCTTTCTGCCTTTCATTTGGGAGTAATGTTGGTATTTTTATTCTCTCAGTTGTGCTGCTAATAGGTACTAAGAAAAATTGTTGCATACTCAATGTTATTCATCAACAAACACAGATTTTAGAAACCAAAAACGTAAACAAAGCCAAGATTTGACTAAGTCAAGATTTGAGAAGCAAACTGAAGAAGACGTGGTTTTGTGGACAGGCTGCCTTGCAGTGCACGCAGCTCTGCCATTGGGATATTAAGTCCATGCCAAATTCACGTGGGTGGTGTGAAGGAGTTAATGAACTTTCGCCAAAGGGAGCAATGTGGTCCTTTCTCACTGATAAGATCAAGACCAATCCTTTCCCAGAGTGTGGAGTGGCAATGAACTTCGCCATCCTTGTGAACAGAGCTTGACAGACATTGTCAGACTCTCACTCCTGAGGTATCATTGTCATTCACTCTGCATTAACCCCGCTAGGAGCTAGTGCTGGATTTAGCTTTCAAAGTCTCCTCATTATTTGACAAGTCAGAAGAGGTAGTGGAACGACTAGTAATTGGGGAACTACAACTCCATCCCAGCAAGTGACCTTGTCCCCAAACGAAGCTCTGGCTGGCCCCAGGTAGAGCACCTTAATTGGCAGAGGACTTATTACTGCGGCACTTCACCAGCGTTTTCCAGGGAAGAAATGGGTGAGGAGAATTTCAGCACAGTGCAGTGCGGACGGAGTGCGGATAACTCCATCTGAGGCTGGCATATTGTGGACAAGTGTCAGCCGCTTTGGATTTATCTCTGTCACTTACTTTCCATCTCAAAGGAGAATATGATTTAGAGCTTGAAAAAGTCAATTCCAAATGAATGAGGGGTGAAGATATTAAAAAATGTTTTTATAAGTTAGTTCAGGTCCCTTTTGCCCTCGTGTTTAAAAATCTGATATTTCATCATCAAGTCAAATTGATGTTGATACTCAAATAACTTTGATTAAAATGTTGATATATGTTTTTAAAGGTTTTTGGGCTCTATGCTCCATCTGAAATTGAGGATACACTTTTTTATTCCTTAATAATTTGTTTTCATGTTCAAGTGAATGAAACATTTTAGGTTGCATTAGAAAACTCTGAGACCTAACAATTAGTGTTCGTTTCAATACTCATGAGAATATTTTTATAAATAACTTAGCCTTGCCAAAATTAAAGAGAACTCAACATGTAGAATTTTATTCTAAATTGTCACAGAACTTCTCTATGGGAATTATGTATGTGATATTCAAATTTAATAGGGTATTTTGAACTATTCCTCCAATCTAATTGGTTTCCTAAAAGCCAAAATACGCTAGTCATTTGACATATAAAAAAATGTGTACCTTAAACCCATGCATAGGATTTGAAATATTCACACTTGTACCTTAGTCCCCAATAGTAAAAGGTGTAATACTTTGCTCTTTGTTCTGCTCGTGTGCTTTTCCATGATGCGCCACTTGCAGAAGTGTGTCCTAAGAACAGA
The DNA here is from genome assembly GCF_050624435.1 of Tenrec ecaudatus. Taxonomy (NCBI): domain Eukaryota; kingdom Metazoa; phylum Chordata; class Mammalia; order Afrosoricida; family Tenrecidae; genus Tenrec; species Tenrec ecaudatus. Next base: position 92,187,045 of record NC_134531.1, read on the forward strand.
AACAAGTTACACCTGCTCGTCCATGCTCCCCAGAATAAATCCACTAATAGCAGAAGGTGCTGCTTTTCTAAGATACGTCCACATACTTTCTAAGGAAAATATGATCTGTTATAACTGTTTGCTGTATTTAATTGATTTCTCTAAATTGAGCTTTAAATACCTAGTAAAGCTTCATACTTTTCTTTTGTACACTTATTTTTATTCTAATTGTAAGAAATCCAAGGTCTAGACAAGGGGACATCGCTCTTTGAACTTGTGAATGTGAGTGTGTCAGTTTTAAGCTGGGTTCTCTGGAAGACCAAAACCAGTGAGAGAGAGAGAGAGAGAAACCAAAATGATCATGTTAGATGGGAGGCTGCTGGCTCATGTCTCAAAATCCAGAGGCAAGAGGTTGATGAGATAGGTGCAAGATCGAAAGAGGCCAAGCTTTGCCAAAGCAGTCATCTGTATTGGTTGCTGTGTACACCCCCAAGAGAACGCACCTTCAATGGCTGCCCCCAGCAGGTCACACAATGGAGCCTGAATGCATAACAACTGCCAAAGCTGAGAGTCAGGGCCCAGCCAACTGATACCAGACCTTCCTCATCATGGTTTCTCAGAGTCAGTCAAATTGATTGCAGTGAAAAGGAAAAATACTTGTCCCTTCTGACTATAGCAGAAGAGTATTCTGATCCAATTACAATATAAGCCAAATTTATCCAAATGTTGTTTCATGACCTTTGCTTGCCTTCTCAATCAGCTACAACATGGATTAATTTCATTATGACTAAATGAATTTAAAAACAACCATATCTGCCCTTGCTTTAATAAGATGCTAGATAGTTTTATCTAATGTCACACTTAGTAGACTGCACTTTTGCATTTTTGATAACTTTTAAAACTGGCTCATATGAGTGAAAAGAGTTGGATTTGTATTTATTTTCCCATGACTTTTATTGAAATTATATAAGTCTTGGGTTCTTCCAGGTGCCAAGAAGAAAAAGCAGTCATGGATTTCTTGAATAAACCTTCAACTCCAGGCATCTAGCTGCAGGATTATACCAGAAGACCCCTCAGGAGCCAGAAGAAAGGTTCTCAGGAAACATGACTGGATGCTCAGTGCTAAAACCAGGTGTGCGCCAGGAGAAACAGGATGAAACAGTCTCTGAAGGAGAGAGTAAATAAATACACACCTTGTCCTCCAGTCGATTTCTACTCAGAACAAACCTATAAGACAGTGAAATTACCTGATATGATTCAAGCGTCCAAGAGTGTAAATCTTTCCGGAAGTAGCCCACCACATCTCCGTCCCACAGAGCATCTTGTGGGTTCCAACCACCAAGTGAGTAGCCAAGAACTTACCACCGCACCGCTAGAAGAGAATTCCTTAATGAAATTCACTTTGGTGTATTTACCAAGCTTTCCCTTGGCAAATATGTGGCCAAGTCAAAAAAATTTTTTCTTTGTGTGATGGGGAACTTCTTTTAGGTCTGAAGGTATGGGTCTGAAGAACACAGAGAATGGGAGAATGGGACAAAGTCGTGGTCCTTCAGCAGTGGCCTTTCCTACGTATTTTCACTAGGCATCCCAAGCCCGTGTTGCCAAGTATTCCTTAAAGACATACGCAGAGCTACTGCATGGTGACAGGTTTTATAAAGCAGCAACGAGAAGCTAAAGATATCTGTACATATTCCATTTTCTTATCCCATTAACACGGTGGCTACCGATGTTGTTTAAAAATCTTTTAAGATTCCTTTTTTCCCCCTCTTTTTCTTTAAATGGGAATAAGAAACTAAAGAATTAAGATGAATGTAGCACAATGATGTGATCCAAACCCTCTGAAAAAGGATGGTAACTTTTTATTGAACAGGCGGAGGTACTGGTAACAGTTGAAAGATTAATAAATAACCGGGGGCTTGGCAGAACATCCAATAATTTCTTCTCAGTAGCCTTTTTAATGTAGCTGAGATCCACAGCTATAGTCCCTGCAAATTAAACAGCCCAGCCCAGTTTACTAGCACCACAATACACAGGTAGAAGCAATAAGTAATAATGAGTTTTGGGCCATTGAACACTGTGAATTTTCCCAGTGTACTGCAATTATAGAAACATCTGTGCTAAATAAGTTCCTCCTGAAAGCTAGGAGTGTTTAATAATCCTCACAATCTCTCATTATCAACCCTAATAGAAGAGAGAGGACTCTGAAAAAGTTTACCATCATCAAAGAAAATTGCCAGGAATGTGATCCTTTCTGGTACCACATTTCCCCGGACGATAAAAGCACCAGAGACAACCGCCTTGGAAAAGAACATTAAACTGCAGCTTTAATAACGGACCACAGCACAAGGCAAATTATGCCGCTTTCGACAGCCAGGCCACTCTGGTGAGAGCATCCCTGTATTACAAGCTGACAGCCAAGAGATTGATGATGCCCCTCAGCTTTCTCTACTGCCTCGGACAAAAGAGGAGTGGTCTAAAAATACACACAGCCCTGTCCCAACCACCAAAGCCCCGAATGAAATAGCCCTCCACGAGCTGATTGCTTCCCGAAGGACTCATTCCACCACAAGGCTCCGTTTCAGGTCCAGGATCTGACTGACATTAGCAACCACTGCGGATGGGCTGTGGCTCCTTCAGGAAATGCCACTCCTCGGGAGGAAAATGAGGGACTGGGTTGTGAGCCTCAGTGTTGAGTAGGTACCTCTTTAATTAGTTTGGGAGTCATAGCGCCGATATTGCTTTGGAAGAAGCGACCGTGTGGGACTCAGTGACTGTCCATAGTTGGAACAAGTTCGTGAAGGAGCACTTGACAAACACAGTCCATTACAGATCATGACCCTTCCACTGTGATCAAGGAGAAACGTGATTAGCATCCAAGTCATAGCTGCTTTGAGTTCTAGGCATGAGGCGAGAGCTCACGGATGTCAAGACAAGATATGAAAATCTTCCTTTAGACACAGTTAAGGGGCTTCGGAATAAAATCAATAGTTTGCTTCTAATTCTTCTATTTTCCTGCTAGTGACAGCTGATATTTATTACCACCCCTCACCTGTCCATTTCTCACAGTAGCTACCAAGCTACTGTGATAGCTTGCATGTTGTCATTACACTGGAATCTACGCCACTGCTTTCTCAAGTACCAGCAGGTCCACCACCCATCACGACAGGCTTCTGAAGAGCTTCCAGACTGAAAACTAGCTACTGCAAACCCTACGGATGGCAACTGGCTATTGCCCACGATAGTGCTGGAAGGCGATCCCTCCAGGGTGACAGGAACTCAAAGCACACGGTGGGCTCAACAAAGAACTCGAGCACACCAGCAACCAGGAAGACAGTGCAAGACTGGCGTCATTTTGTTCCGTTGCACATGGGGTCACCGTGTGCTAAAGTGACCCAAAGACCGCTATCCACACGATTTGTTTTCTACCAGCCACGGTGTTACATAAACGTGCATCCACGATTACTATCTGTATTTGAGAGATGACCAGACCAAGGTTTACAGTTGTTTCAGTGGCTCAAGACCACGTGGCCAGGTGTGGATTACCTAATAAGGCAGGTAAGGGCCGACCTAGGTGTGCTTCCTTATGCATCAGAGGCGAACACTGTTTGCATAGGTATCACTTACCTTGCTTATTGGGTAATGTGACACTGTACAAAGCTAAGAAGAAAGAGAACCAGGATCCAGGCCAAGGTCTGGCCCCTCCACAGTCTGCATTCTCCACCGCTGTAATAGAATGTCTTCTGTCAAGTAAGAGCTGCTAAAAAAAAGATGGTTACTGCTCAGTGGACGCATTCAATGTGCTAGAGTTCTATCCCTGCTCATTTTGCAGCTTGCTTTTCCCAAAAGTAGCCTGGGGCTGGGGTTTAGCCACCCTGCGTGCTCAGTCCAGCGCCAGCTACAGGACAAGTTCCCTTACTTAAATGAAGTTCACTCGTTGGTCACTCTTTCACTCGTCTGTCAAATACACATAACCCTGAACAAGCCCCTTAACCTCCCTGAGGCTCAGTCTTTTTATCATTTAAAATACATTCTGTATTTGGGCTAAATAATCACCCACCAGCCTTCCTAATAACCAAGGTGGAAAAAAAGAGTCTGAAAAAAGGGAAAATATTATTTGTTGCTCTAAAAATTCTCCTGAGAATAAAATAAAATACATTTGAAAGTGTTAGGGGAAATGAAAAGGCATTCGGTACATATTTGATCTTCTAAAAACCGCTTCAGAGAAAATATTGCCTTGCTCAATCTGGGAAGACAAGGAATAATTTGAATAAAGTTTTTTGATTCCTGTGATTGTGATTCATGAAGCATTTTGACACAGAGGATTGATTCAAGATTTTTGCTGCTTTGTAGGGAGGCTGCATTCATGAACTCTAGTTCTTGTAACACAGCCCCATGAGGTCTGAGGCCCAGAATCACCGCCTTCCACTCTCCTAACTCACCCTGCTCTGAGAACATCTCTTGCCACACCTGATTATGTCATTATTTACATGCTGTCTCCCAAAATGCCACTCCCATTTGAGGGAAAATGTCATGAAGTCAGAGATAATATCTCCGTTCTCCAGTATCCATTGCCTAGCACAGTAATCAGCAATTAACTGGGCAAGAGGTGCTCAATCCCCCTCTCCTTTGTCAGGGTAACTTACTGTGGCAACTGGCCTGTTGATGGAGTACTGGAAGCTAGGACACAGGTGTTTCAAACACCGAGGACCACCCATGGTAGACAGATGTCAACAGAGCTTCCAGATGAAGCTAGAACCGGAAGGCCTAGCTATGGACTTCAGAAATCAGTAAACAGAAACTTTGTGAATCACAGCAGAACATTGCCTCACTTTGGGCAAGTCATCAGAAGGGATGAATTGCTAGATAAAGGATGTCATGTATGGTGAAGTAGAGAGTCCTGGCAGACAAGGGAGATCCTTAGATGGGCCTAGAAGCTGCACTAATGAACTATAACATGCTGGCGATTGTCAGGACGAACCCGGTCCTGATCATGCCATGTTCCATAGTACATAAAATTTGTACAGTTGAAGTCAACTCAGTGGCAGCTAACTATCCATTTATATCGTGTCTTAAAATACCCATCATCACTGAGTCAATTCCAATTCCTAATGACCCGATACAGGGTTCCTGAGACTGAAAATCTTACAGGAGCTAAGGGCCTGGATTTTCTCCCATGGAATGGTTGGTGGGTTTGAACCACTGACCTTGATGAGCTACAAGGTAAACAGGGCTCCATCTAGCTATTCAGGTGCTCATTTAATATTTATAGAATGAGTAAGCATATGATAACTAAATTCAATTTATTGTTAAAATAAAGTCATTTAATATTTTAAAATTACCCTGACCATTTATGCAAAAAAGGCATAGGGTCACATTTTATCTCCTCTGACTTCACAAGGGGGAAGAGAATCAAAGCCAATATCAGTCCCGGGTCAATTCCTATGGAGCAGAAGTCAGACAAGCATCCAGCCTCCAATCATCTTTACCAGATCTTCTGCTTCTCTGCTGGGTTCAAAATTTATTTCAATGGCTGTACTGAACTCAGTCAAAATGCATGATTATAGGTTTTATTAGGGAAGTTAACAGGGTACAGTTCAGGATAAGAATTGCTTAAGATACAATTCTTTTTCACTCAAGAATGCCTCTTCTCAGTCATGTCTGTAGATACACCTCTCTCTGGCCCTTGACCTTTAGGTCAAATGGCCCCTTGAATGCTTCCCTGCTCAAGTAACTGTTACAGGGGTTCTTTAGCACTGCCAATAAATATCCAAACAGCACTACACTCTTCCACAAGCCTAAGTCAAAAGATATTCAGTTATAGTTCCATGGTCAGCAAATCCAGTCCCCCTGATTAAGTGCTGTGTTAGTCTGAGTAGACTAGAGAAGCAAATTCATAGAAATGCATGTGTGTATAAGAAAGAGCTTTATATAAAGAGTAATTGTACATTAAGAAAACATCCCAGCCCAGTCCAGATCAAGTCCATAAGTCTAATATTGGTCCATATGTCTGAAACCAATCTATAAAATTCTTTCAGACTCACGAAACACATTCAATGAGGCCGATTGCAGGAAGATCACAGGCCAGTGGATGGGAAGCCTTGTGGATCTAGTGGTGGTGTAAGCATCTCAGGGCAGACAAGGGTCTCCAGCTCTGAGGCTCTGACTGCCATCAGCCTGTCTCCATGTGGCTTGTCAGATGCAATGTCTCCCAGAGATTGAGCAGACAGAGAAAGAGAAAGTCTCCTACCTCCAAAGAGGAATACAGGAGTTCCCACAATCCTCAGAAGAAGGCCATGCCCACACAGAGGCCTCATTGGATATTACATGATTGACAAGCTAGACCCCACCCCTTCACTCTTAATCCTCTCAAACTGACACTATTATATAACTACCATAATGCCTACAGGAATCCCACTTGTCAAGCAAGCCTCCTGCCCAAAGGCACTTAGCCTTACTTGTCCCATGGTCAGGGAAACCCACCATTCTGTCTCTTTTTCTGGCTCCTGATTCTGCTACCTCTGCTGTCACTGCTCCTCTGGTATCAAAGATGTCTCTTGGATTGAAGTGATTTGGTAGGTAGGCATTTTGGTATCCAGAGGACACTCTTCACTTCTGGTTACTTTTTCTCTGAGGCAGTGAAATTCCCCCGTCCTACTTCTGGTTTGGCTCATTTTATAACCAGAGGAATGGCAAAAGGATCTTAGTGGGTTACACATTGGGCTGCTAACCACATGATTAGCAGTTTGAAACCAGCAGCCATTCCACAGGAGAGAAAAAATGAGGCTTTCTACTCTCATAACGAGTTACAGTCTCAGAAACCCATTGGGGGCAGTTCTGTAGGGGTAGCTATATGTCAGAATTGACTCACTGGCAGTGAGAAATGGCAAAAATGACCAAACCCCATATTAGATTTCCACCTATCCTATTTGCCTGGCCCCACCCAATCATCGGGTGGGAGTTTCAAAGACTAGAAGAGCCATATCAAGTAAGTTACTGCTGCACAGCTTTGACTGAGCATTTTTCTATGCGCTAGCTTTGGGTTAAATGCTTTCCATGCCGTGTTGCATCATCTTCCTTTTGCCTATAACACACACAGCATACATGCACGCAGAAAGCTGATGTATAAAGAGTCTGCACTATTTGCAAATAAGATATGCCATGCATGTGATTTGCATAAAAACATGATATCCTCGGCCTGGTTGGGGTATTTTGAACTGTCTTTGGGCAACCTGTGTGTGCAGCACAGAGATTTAACTCACACCTGAGGAAGTCTGGTAAGCTTCTCAAAGGCTTGTTTTCAATCAAGGTTGGATCTAGGATGGGACAGCCAGGTACCTAGTGCCTGACACGTAAGGAAGCATGAATTCTCAAGGTCATGCAAGTGTAGGGTCATGTAAAACTGGGATGTGGGGAAGTGTCTGACCTCTTCTGATTTCACAAGGGAAGGGGAGAATCAAATTTATGGGCTCAAGGCTGGTTTGTTTGTTTGTTTGTTTAGGAGACGGAGGTCAGATGTGCGTCCATGTTCTATCTAACCTTCCCTACCAACCATCCCTCCCACAGCATGTCTAGTTCTCAGCTAGCCAATTCATTGCAATGGAACTCATAGACCATACAGCCGTGGGCTTTGTTAGGAGAGCTAACAGATTCTTATTTTGGCTTAAAAATTTAAAAATGTTCACAATGCTGTTCTTCCAACCAGGGCAGCTTCTTTTCAGATGTGTCTGCAGGCAGACCTATCTGGGGTTCTTGACTTCTCAGCCATAGCCCATTGGTAATTTTACAAATCTCTTTTAGTATTACCGATGAATGCCCGAAGGACACTCTACTCCACCATCCACTCCACAAGAAGGTGCTAAGCTACAGCTCCATGAGTCAGTAACCCTGGCTTCCCTGAGTCAGTGCCAAAAAGCGAGCGTCCTGCCTCTCTCCGTGCACTGAGAAGCCCACCAGCCTGTCTCCTGCTCTGGCCCTGCTGTTGCTCCTCCTCTGCCCCTCTTCCGGTGCCACTGCTTTCTGTCTCCTGATTTAGGAGGTTCCGCATGCAGGGATCTCGAGGCTCAGAGGACACACTCCACTAACGACTGTTCTTTAATGTTTCACTCTGAGAGGGCTCATTTTATAGCCAACTGGATGGCAAACCAAACCAGACTTCATATTACAGTAGCAAGTTTTTAAAATCACATTAACCTTTTTAGTAGTCCTTCAGAATTGAACTCTATAATCCTACGAGCATACACTCCCACCTTCTTTTACCTAGATTCATCAAGAAAACCAGAAATATGCCCAATCTGCATAATTACATAGAGTTGTTTTCTAAGAGTTTCACATGCTATGGCTAAAAGAGGCAGATCAAATAAATCGCGGCACCAGTGGTCAGCCCCCTGCAAGGAGCTCCTTAAGGTTTGTATCCTTGGCATCCCTTTGCCTCATCCAACTTATTTAATTTCCTTTATAGGGTTGTAGATGCAGAGCACTTTGTAGTGAATCAATTTTCTCCCAACATAAAACAAATCCGTGGCTTTCAAGTCAATTCCAACCCCTAGCAACCTTACAGGACAGAACAGAACCATTCCAGGGCATTTCTGTAAGGATTCATCTTTGTGGGATCATAGTAGCCTCTTTCCTCTTTCTCCTGAGAACTGGCTGGTGGGTTTGAACTATGAACCTTGCAATTAGAAACTCATTACTGTACCAGCAGGACTACAATTTGAGGGCTCATGAATTACATAGGGACTGGGCATCTGGAAGCAGTAGAGGCTTCAAGAGACTTTGGGGGCTTTAGACGGGTTTCCCAATTAACTCCTGAGGCCCTAGTCATCGCCATTTCTGACTATAACAGCTGAGTGACACAAGTTCCCGAGTCCACACCGGCTAGTTTGTGATCACCAGCATGTTGAACAATTAGAAAGAGAATTCTTCCCAAATTATTTCACAACCACAAAACATTTTAGGAGGTTTGCTAGCCCCCTGAGACCTCACCAAATCAAAGTGGATCTTGGGGGAACTGATTGGAAGTGGAGCAGGAACACGTTCATTAGAAAAGTGATAAAACACAAGAGGTTTCCAAGTGAGATTGATGTGAGTCCCTGAACTCGATTTTTTTGTTGTTGCTGTTGGTGTTTTTTGTTTTGTGAATTAGATGAGGCTTACATTTCATTTTTTTCAATCAACTCAAGCAAGCAATCTAATCTCTCAATAGCTGTCATCCCCAACTTTTTTTTCTCGATCTCCCTTTTGTAAGATATTATCTTTTCCTTCCGCCAAACGAACACCCATCTACCCTCTAGCCTATGGCTTCCCTTCCCTTCCTCTCCTCTCCCACGCTGGCAAGCATCAAATTCTCTTTCTTATGGCATGAAAATCTTTAGCTTGTTTTTGTTTGTTTGCTTCCTTTTATAAGCGATCTCATCCAATATTTGTCCTTCTGTGATTGACTAATGTCACTCAGCATAATATCCAACAAATTCAAAGATGACATAAGATGTTTCACAGTCTCATCTATTTCATTATCCAGAGTATTCCATTGTGTGTATGTACCAAAGCTTAGTTATCCATTCTTCCACTGGTGGCCAGTTACTTTCCATCTTCTTGCTATTGTAAGTTGTGATGCGTTGAACTCTTATGGGCTTTGTAAAAAACAAATTACTTTTCCTGTTAAAGTAGTCACAGACTTACAAGATGACTTTTTATTCCATGGCTTGGAACACTCATGGGTAGACAGCTATATGTCTGAAGGTGCTCCAGAAGCATCATTGATACTAGCAGACAAAACTGTACTAAAATACATATAAAATATACAAATATATTGTTGTTGTTTTTGTTAAATACTTCCAATTTGATTCTGACTATAAGAGACCCCGTAAACAAATGAACAAAACACTGCTGAGGAATGTATTGCATATTGCATCGCAAATGTTGTTATCTGTAAGTCCACAGTTTCAGCTGATATCAATCCATTTGGGGGCGTGTCTTCCTCTTTGCGCTGACTTTCTGCTATACAAATATGACGTCCTTCTCCAGGGGCTCCTTCCTCCTGACACATGTAAACAATGCCCATGCTTCTTCCAAGACAGGTCCGTTTGTCCTTCTAGTGGCCCCTGGCATATTCACTATTTTTGCAACACCATAATTCAAAATGATCCATTCTTCTTCCGTCTTCTAATGCTGATGAGGTGATTGAAAATATCTTGCTTTGGGTCGGGCACACCTTAGTCCCCAGGATGACGTCTTAGCTTTTGAACGCTTTAAAGCGGTCTTTTACAGCAACTTTCCTCAAAGCAACGTGTGATGATAAACAGAGAAGAGACTGAAGTTGTCAAGGACTTCGTTTTACTCAGATCCGCAGTCAGGTCCGTCGAAGAAGTCAGAAAAGCAAATGCTATCTCGATGTGAGCAAATCTACTACCAAAACACTCTTTAACAGGTCAAAAAGAAAATTAGGCTTTTAAAACATACTTGCCTTTTCACACAAGTTAATATGTGTCTAAGGAACTACTGGGTAACCAGAAATCAATCTCTCTCTCTCTCTCTCATTCTGTGGTGTTGTACTGTGATGGTTTACTTATTACTGTGATGCTGGGAGCTGTATCCCCAGATTTCAAATACCAGCAGCATCACCCAGGATGAAAATATTTCAGTGGAGCTTCTAGACTAAGAAAAGACTATGAAGAAGGAACAGGCTCTCCAGTTCTGAAGAATTAGCCACTGAATTGGAAGAAAATCATATTTCTGCCCATTCCAAATAAAGGTGAAACAATAGAATGTGAAAAATACCAAATGATATCATTAATGTCACATGGTGATATATCTTTGTATCACCTTGACTGGGCCAGAGTTATTAGTGGTTTGGCAGTCACCCCCCAGGGGGTGATCTCACACAGTGAAATTAACTCCATATTATGATCTAACATAACTTACCCTATTAACAGCCTACAGCTGTGGTGGAATGGAATCCCCTGATTAGGTCACAGCCTCAATTAAATTGGAAGACCCCTACAAAGTGAAACATGTTTCTTTTCAAACAGACTCCCTAGAAAAGCTTCACCCAGCTCTGGATCCTGCCATATGCCTGCTGGCTGATCCCAGGAGCAATCAGTAAAATGCCAACCTGCATTCATGACACTTTGCATCTACCAGCCTGTGCTCTTCCTGATGCCTGCTTCATTAGCCCAAGCTACATGTGTCAGGAGAAGCCTCCAGATTAACAGTTGAACTTGAACCAGACAGGACTTACCCACTGTCACAATGAGTGAGCCAATTTCTTGATATAAACCTCTCTTTTTATATACCTGTGTAAGCACCATTGGTTTTGCTTCACTTAAGAACCCAGCCTAACACAAACTCTGAGGGGGCGGTGGGGTTGTTACATACATATCGTCTTGCTTCTATAAATTTCTTTGTATATACATACACATCTGTCACTGGCTTTGCTTCTCTTGGGAACCCAGCCTAACACATACATGCAAGTAAAATTTTGCCGATGATTATTCAACAACAGTTGAAGCAGTATATGCCAACAATAGTTGAAGCTGCTAGAAATTTAAACTGGATTTACAAGAGGATACGGCATGAATGCCAGTCATGCCAATGTCAGGTGTATTTTGACTGGACGTAGAAAATGCCAGAAAGATGTTACTTGTGTTTTATGAACTATGCAAAGGCATCGGGCTGTGGCTATCATAACAAACTATGGATAACATTGAGGAGAATGAGAATTCCAAAATCCTTAATTGTGCTCATGCAGAACTAAGAACATGGACCAAGAGGTAGTTGATTAAGCAGAGCAAGAGAAAACTGAATAAGTTAAAATCAGGAAAGGTGTGAGTCGGGGTGTATCTTTTCACCTTACTTATTCAATCTGTATGCTGAGTAAATAATCTGAAAATCTGGACTACATAAAGAAAAATTCAGCACCAGAACTGGACGATGGCATATATGCAGGTGACACAATGGTGCTTACTGAAGATGAAGACTTGAAGCACTTGCTCTTGATGATGAAGGATGATAGCCTTCAGGGTGAATTACAGGTCAATATTTTAAGAACTACACACAACTGAAGCAGTAGACAGCATCATAATAAACAGAGAAAAATGAAGTTGTGAAGAATTTTATCTTGCTTAGATCTACAATCAATGCCACAGAAGGAATGAAAAAATATATCTCATTGGGAATATCCTCTTTAAAATGTGGAAGTGCAAGGATGTCCACTTGCAGACTAAGGTTGGTCTAATCGAGCTGTGGTAGTTTCCATCGCCTCCTATACATGTGGAAGTTAGACAGTGCATGGGGAAGAAGAACTGGTGCATTTGCAAGGTGGTGCTGGTGGAGCGTGGTGAAAGTCCTGTAGACTGCCAGAAGGACAAACATGTCTGTTGTGATAGATGTGCAGTGTGCGTGCTCCTTCCAAGCAAGGATGGTAAAGCTTGATTTCAAGTGCATTCTACTTGTTATCGGGAGAGAGCAGTCCCTGGAAAATGACATCATGCTTGCTGAAGCAGAATGCCAGGTTAAAAAGAGGAAGAACGTCAGGAGACGGACGACACAGTGGCTGCAACAAGGGGCTCAAACGGAACACGGACTGTGAGAATGATGCAGGACCCAGCAGTGTTCACTTACGTTGTAGGTAGGGTCCCTATGGGTTGGAACTGATGAGATGACACCTAAAACAACTAAATATAGATACAAAGACATAAATGCATGTGTCTTCACATGTGTGGGCTTAATGCTCCCTAATGTGGTATATAGCGAGCCTCTCATAATTTTTAATATTATGGTGGTGATGATGCTTATTTCATACATTATTGGCTTTTATCGCCACTAAAATTTTCACTCCAACAGCTGAAATTTTTCATAGATCAACAGATCACATAAGGAAAATGAGATATATAGGTTTTGCATCTGTAATAAATAGTTTTTGAAAGAAAGAGGTCATTTCTTCACTTGGTGCAGGCAGCTGGCACACAGAGAATTAAAAACTCAATTCATGTGAATTAGAACTTTGCAAATATGACTGTATCATAATTATAATAATTATGTAGTACGCTAGTGCTAAGCACAACACTGCTAAGTAGAATATACATAAAATTCTTAAATTAAGCAGAGTAGTAGTGGTTTTATTCAGAACTCCTTTTTCGGTGAAGAGTCAAGCACAGTTCTCAGAGAATCCCTTTATTTCACCTCTTTCGGTTACTGTGCCCCTACTCCTCCCAAATGTCCCTTGTGCTTGTCTCCGCAGTGCCCTTTAGCCACTCAGTCGCCACGACTCGTCACTCCTTTGAGCAGACAAGCAGAGGCCATCTGAACATGAAACTGTTTCGTTTTAATGAAACAACATAATTATTTATTCATATAACTTGTGTACCTGTTAGATTACATGTATGTTAATGGTAAAATTACTGATTGATATTCTTTGTTTTTCTCACATGGTGAACTAGCAATATGGCTTGGACAAAAGATACAGTCAGTGCACGTTCCTGATTAAGTGAATGAAAAATATGTGTATATTCATATGTATGTGTGTACATGTGTACATATGTGTGTATGTGCATACGTATGTATGTGTGTATGTATGCATATGTGTGCGTGTGTATGTATGCACTATGTGCGTGTGTATGTGTGCATGCATTTATGAATGTACGTGCGCAAGTGTGTATGTATGTGTGTACGTGTGTGTGTGTGTACGTGTGTGTATGTACACGTGTATGTATGTATGTATGTATATGGCTGGACTTTAGATGATACTAAGAAAGACTAATCCTCATTAAAACTTGAGAAAAGACATGCTCCATTCACTCCTGTGACTCCAGCGAGTGGGACCTTCGAGAAGAGCTGTGACTACAGCCTGCCTGTGTCTGGTTTCCAAAAGTACATAAATAAACCAGAGGAAATAGTCGATGGCAGCATTACTTGAAACCCATCTAATCCTAGATTTCATAAATGAATGATTTTGCTCTGGGTGGAATATTTTTTGTGTGTGAGAACTTAATCGAAGACTCTTCTACTGGTGCAAATATCCCCAACAGTGCCTAACATTATTATGTCATTAACTAGTATAATGTCATTTTAAAAGAAATATCATACCTTATAAGCTTCAGACTTACCTGTTCATGATAGCGAGAAAACAAACATGATAAAAGGTTAGTTTGAGAGCAAAGGTACAGGCTGCTCATAAATTACATTTGAGGAGACAAAATAAAAAAATAAGTGACAAAATATAGTTAATGGCTCATTGATAAATGTAGGGAAAGCAGTGTTTTCAGAGGACCTTCATAATTACCTGTATATCATATGCCACCGTTATTGAGGGATATTTCTCAGTTAGCTATTTTAATGACAAATAATGGCATTTAATTCAATAAATTACATTTACCTAGATATCATATGTGGCAAAGCATTGCCAGTATATAGTTATTTAGTGGGAAAAAATTTCTATTTAGAATAAAATATGTGAAAATTTGACCTTCAGCTTCAGAGTGATTTAATACTAAAATTCCTAGTGGTAGGCCCAATGAATCCAGAGAAGCTGTTTTACAGGGAAGTGATTCTCCTTTAAGGGTCATATGGGAAACCAGAGCCGACCCTGTTGTAGGCAGTAGCTCATAAGTAATTTAACCAAAGAGTGAAGCATTTAGTATCACAGTGGCTAGAACTCTTTTGGTTGTATGCATTGGAGAAATCTTTGACAACCAGCTCCAACAAAATAGGATTTCAGGGACTCAAAAAACTAACAAACAAAAAGCAGTGAATTAACAGAGAGGACAATGGGGCCTGGCCCAAGTTGAGCTATGTTGACCCCCTCCCCAGAAGGCAATACAGAGGAGAGCACTGAAGACATAACCCGAGGGGAGAGAGGCTGGCCCATCCAGACTACACTAAGAGAGAGAGAAAAAAAGAGAGAGAAAGCGAGAACCTCATCCTGGCCCACCCAGCCCCTGGGACCCCATCACTGCTCAAAGAGTACCATAGGGCCCACCCACCAGGAGACATATTCCCTCACTGACTCATACCTCTACAGGGGACAGCACTGGAGGCACTGTGGGGAAAGTTTGCCCCGTCTGTCACATGCACAGCGGAGTGAAGTGAAAAGGGGGTGCAACAGGGCCGCAGGGGAGGGGGAGTCGGGAGCCAACAAACTCAGGGATAAGGGAACAAGAGATCTAAAATTGATGGTGAGGAGGGTGCATAGTGCCTGTGGGAACTAATCAAGTGCAATGTGTGCAAGAGGAACGACTGAGAGTCAGCTGAGGGTGAGCTTGATAGTGGGATTGGAGGAAGGTGAAAGGAAATAGGGGAAAGAACTAGTAGGCAAAAGCTATTTATAGAGGTACAGCTATAGGCATTTATATAGGTAAATATACTAATTTATAATGAAAGGGATAGAGGCCAATGTACATATATTCATGTTCAGTATTAAAATAGCAGATGGACGTTGGGCCTCTACTCAAGTCCCCCTTTAACACAGAACACTTGTCTCTAATAACCTGACACTCTTTGATATTCACCTTCCTGACACCATCACGGAAGACAAAATGGGTGAACAAGCAAATTTGGTGAAGAGAACAGATGTTTCCAACTATCAAAATATATAGCATCAGTGGTCTCAAAAGCTTGAATTAAACAAGCAGCCATCCAGCAGGGAAGCAAATAAGCCCACATGGAAGAAGCACACCAGCCTGTGTGATCATGAGGTGTTGACCGGATCTGGTTTCAGGTATGAAAATATCCAAAACAAACAACTATATTGATGAAAATGAAGGAGTTTTGAGTGAAGACCCAAAGCCGATCTGTAGACAGTTGGATATCCCCACCCCAGAAGGATTATAAGGAAGGGCCGATTCCGCCAGTGTGCAGTACAGCACCGATGAAACACACATCATTCCCCTGGTTCCTGAAGCTTCCTCCCACCACCCCGCCCCACTACCACGATCCTGTTCTACCGGACAAGTCTGGCTAGACCAGAGCACACACACATTGGTATACCTAAGAGCTCTCAATACATGGAATTCAGGACAGAAAAACCCCTCAGCCACAATAATGGAAATAGTGATATCATGAGCATAGGAGATGGTTGGGAAGGGGGAAGGGGGAGAAAGAGGGACCCCTCACAAGGTTAGGTGTATAGCTAACTCCCACCCGAAGGGGACGAATAACAGAAATGTGGGGGAAGGGAGACAGAGGACAGTGTAAGATACTAAATAATAATAACAATATATAATTGATCAAGGATTCACAAGTAGAAACTGTTTTGGAAATGATGACAGCAACATAGATACAAATATGCTTAATATAATTGATGGACATTATAAGAACTGGAAGAGCCCCCAGTAAAATGATTTAAAACAAAACCAAAAAGCACCAAACCTATTGGCACTGAGTCAATTCTGATTCGGTGAATTGGATTTTCAAGGCGGTCATCTTTCCTGAGGTGGACCGCCACATCTTTCTTCCCCAGCGCAGCGATGGCTTCTAACTGCAGAAGTTAGTCAGCAGCCAAGTGTTTCAACACTGTGCCGCCAGGACTTCTCTCCCTTGATTCCAGGACATGCAAAGCTAAGACACAGTTCGCGTCAGTCCTGACTGCGACTCTGAGCTGTCTTGTTAAGATGCTTCAAGATAAACCCGCACAGAAGAAGCACCGCAGCCAGTGTGACACAATTACTGTACCTAACAAAATCCCAGACCAGAGGAGGGCACGGTAGTAGAGCTTAAATTTTGAGCACCCCGTTCACAGAAGACTCTAGATAGCAATGAAAGCCAAACATCCATTCACAAAGTCACCGTAAGTATTAAGACTTCACTGAACTCCCTTGGAGGAGAGAAAGGCAAGGATTTCTACTCCCATAAAGAGTTACAGTCCTAGAAAATCACAAAGAGCAATTCTACCCTGTCCTAGTAGATCTATAGGCGTCAAAATTGACTTGATGGCAGTGAGTTTGTTGTTTTAGTTTTGCAATTTCCTTGTACCACTGACCACTCTTGTGGATCGTCTTGTCTTCAGAAAGAATGCCTTGGAAAAGAGATTACAGCCACACTCACTTCCATCAAGTCAATTCTGATTCATTGCCACCCTCGAGGCTAGGGTAGACCTGCCCCTGTGGGTTTCTAAGAGGGAAACTCTTTACCGGAGCAGAAAGTCTCGTCTTTCGCCTACAGCGTGCCTGGTGGTTTCAAACTGCTGACCTTGACGTGAGAAGTCCAACAAGTAGCCACTATGCCACCAGGGATCCTGTAGATGTAATGAGGTTAAAGTGAAACATTTCACCCTTTGTCTTCCTTTTGGAACCTTTTATAAGTTGTTCTAGTTTCTTTTTTTTGTTTTGTTTTGTTTATTTCTGCTTTCTTTTGGACTGAAGATATTCTGTGTTTTAATTTGCTGATGTGACTGCATTTTTTAATATAATTTTCTTCATGTAAAGTCAAGGATAGGTAAATCTATACAGACATTAACTATGTTAATAGCTTCTTGGGGTTTTTACAGAAGTTGAGAGGAAATTGGAAGCTCATCATATTGGATAAAAGAATGAAGAAAATGACCTAAAATTGATTGTGATAACAAGTGTAGAACTCTTTTTAATATATTTAAAACATTGAACTGTATGATATGTGAATTACATGTGAAGAAAATGGTTCATTTTTTTAAAGGTGCTTCCATGGAGCCTGATTCACGACTTTTGTATACCCTTGAGTCCTGGCAGCGGAATATGGTATTCATCTGTTATGATGGTGTTAGACTGAGTTGCCTAGAAAAACAAATCCAGAGAAACTCCTATATGTATAAGAAAGAGCTTTATATCAAGGAATAATTGTATAATAGAAAAACATTCCAGCCCAGTCCAAATCAAGTCCATAAGTCTGATAGCAATCTATGAGTCTGATACTAGTCCATAAATTCTTCTTCAGACTCCTGCAGGATAAGCAATGATGCCAAATGCAGGAAGATCTCAGACAAGTGAAGGAAAGTCTTGTGGATCCAGTGGTGGTGGAAGCAGCTCCATGGTTCTCGCAGGTCTCAGTGCACCTCTGGCAGCTCTCTGAGTGACTGGACAGCAGGATAGTGAAGCCCAGAGAGAGAGGCTCATGCAGGGGTTCAGCAGGTATCTGAGTGGCTTGTCATCAGGAAGACAAAGGCAGATAGAGAGAGAGGAATTTCCCAGAATTCTCAGGAGAAGAGCACACCCACAAGATCAGGCTGTGATCTGCTTGACAGGCTCGACTCAACCCCTATACTTCTTTATCAAGATAACATGAAATTATAACTACCAGAGAGAGGATCACATGCCCATTTATGACCTAAAGAATATTAATTCACAGGGAATCTAGGACAGACGAACCCTTCAACACCAGCGGTGGGAGAGGCGACACCAGGAGGGAAGGGCATGTAGAAAGGGAGAACCAATCTCGGAGATCTATGTGTAACCTCCTCTCTGGGAGATTGTCAAGGGGGAGGCGGGTGAGGGGAGACGCCGGGGAGTGTAAGATAAGATATAATAATTATTTATAAACTATCAAGGGACCAGGGGTGGGATTGGGGAGGGAGGGGGATGGGGGAAAAAAAAGGGAAACCGAGCTGATTCCAGGAACCCAAGTGGAAGGTGAATTATGAGAGTGACGAGTGCAACGAATGTATAAGGGTGCTTTGCTCATTTGATGTATGCACAGATTGTGATAAGAGCCTTATGAGCCCCAATAAAAAGATTTAAAAAAAAAGAAAATGATTAGGGCAAAGAATGTACGGATGTGCTTTATACAATTGATGTATGTATATGTATATGTATATGTATATGTATATGTATATGTATATGTATATGTATATGTATATGTATATGTATATGTATGGATTGTGATAAGAGTTGTATGAGCCCCTAATAAAATGTAAAATAATTAATTAATTAATTAATTAATTTTAAAAAAAAGAATATTAATTCAGGCAATTTCTTCAGATCTGAGTCAACATGTTATCCTCAGACCTGAGGACGGAATCGATTTCACCAAAACCAAAGAGAATGGTTGTGGCGAGGAATAAATACCCACCTAAAGTGGCAGGGAGATAAATGGATGATAGGAAACCCCCGATGGACAAATTGCTCCTCTATTTCTTACTTAAAAAATGCATACCCTTACATTACCTTACAGCTTACCTTGCTTATGTTTTCTCTTTCCAAGAAACGAAAATATTAGTTTGTGCCTTTGGTGAAAGTTGATGCAGGAAATTAGACTCTTATTAAACAATTTTTACACAATTAATTAAAGCATAGGTTACTTTTTTTAATGTGTCTACTTTCTCATCATTTGCACTTAAGTTTTTTTACACTATTTACCAAGGCTATCCTTGATTTTCCAAGCCACTCTGTTATTTAACTAATAAACATTTTAGTTCCTGGTTTAAAGACCATCTCAGGGCACTAATGTCTAGAAGTCCTTCTGTATCAACTGTTCACCATCATGTCCCTGCGTTCAAAGTCAATATACCCAATAAACGCTCATTAAATAAATAAATGAATAAAGAAAGCCCATTTGTAATAATGAGTCTCAGTTGCTCACCTCTAAAGTAATGCACTGACACTCGATTGCAAACCATCCATCTCTGCTCTAGACTCTCTGAGTCTAATTCAACCCCTGAAGGGCCTTATACTACAGAGTGGTTAAGTATTTCTTATTACTATTTCTGAAGCAATGCCTACAGAAACATGATTATTTAGTCTGTAGGCACTAAAGGAGAGGGGGGATTGCTAAGTAATTGCTATCTAATTTATGGTGACTAATTCCCCATTGCCATTAGGACAGGATTAAAGACACATCTTATAGCCCCAAATAAGAGCAGTTGAGTGGGTTTGGAAGAACTCTATGAATTCAGTGCGAAAGGATCTGTGAGTGGGAGGGACAGGGTTAGCACTGTGAAGAGAGAAGTAGAGTTTGTCTCTTCCATCCATTTTTTACATTCTCTCTCTCACATTTTGGGGACAAGTACATCCAAAACAGAGTCTCCAGTGCCATCTCTCTGCTCAGCAGTTTCTCCTATATTGTTGTTGGTGCTGCTGCTGTTATCATTAGCTGTCTTTTTAGCTGGACAAATGTGTGTCAACCGCATCCACCACAGATATATGGGTACTTGGTTGTGTGTCAGCCCCATGTTTGGTATGGATCGAACTATTGTGGTCAATAGGATTTTCGTGGGATGATTTATAGAAATGAATCTCCAGACTGCTCTTCTTTGTTCATCTTAGTCTGGAATCTCCACAGAAATCTGTTCAGCATCATAGCAACTCGCAAGCTTCCGGTGAGAGCGTGCAGGTGGATGCCCGTACGATGCATTGTCAGGGAAGGGAACGCGGGCCTCCAGCACGGAAACTGAGAATTCAATCACTGAGCAATCCCAGCCCTGTATCCTACTGAGTCAATTCGGACACAAGATAGTTTTGAGTACTATTTCTGAATAAATGTCTACTGTCCAGGTATAGAATTCTCGATAACTGATGTTTCAAAAGTAGACCCCAGGCCTTTCTTTAGAGACATTCTGGGTGGGCTCATGCCTCCGACCGGTCGGCGAGATACATCGACCATTCGCCCCACCCCGAGCCTCCCTAGCATGGAGCGCCCCCCCACACCCCGAGGACCGCCCTGTAGACACACGCACGCTGTAAATCACCGTCTTCTCCTTTTCTATTAAAAAGTACCTGCCCTTTCTTCAGAGCACTGATCTGTGCTGGGTGTCGATGGTTGTAATGGGTTATTAACAAGAAAACGTACCCATTCTAATATGTTATATAGTTAATTAATGTTACCTCCCTCAAGATAATAGGGCATATGTCCTCTTAAAGGCTTTTAAGAAACGACAGTAATGACGGAAATTTCAAGCACCACTGCAGACTGATGAGGGAGATGGATTTGAAAGCACGGAGTCCTCTCATGGATCCTCAATTATCCCGGGCAGGCAGCTGCCGCCTGTGCCCGTGAGTGAGTGAGGCGTCTCTGGAGCTTTGCAGCAGCGCGGGCCGCACCGTTGGGCGTGGTGAGGCAGCGCTCTCCCAGCCAATGCCCTCGGTCCGGTCTTACATGTTTACGAAGCCGCGGCGGAGATCGCCCTTAAGACCAGGAGAGATGCCCCTGCAATTGGACAGGTCGTTCTGCTCTGGGAAATGGAGAGATTTGAAGTTGCCGGGGAATTTACTTCCCACTGTCATTTGGGCTTCCCATTTCAGTCTATACGCTAATCGACACGAAAGAGAAAACGGAATTCCCATTGTGCGCCCCGCTCCACCGGAACCTAATTTTTCCTTCCATCTGTGACTCTCCTGTTGATATCAGGGTGAGTCGCCACGTGCAGTGCAGGGAGACGCGTGCCGGGAGAGGGAGGCCCATTATGTACTTGAGAGCTAATTTTGCTTAATCTTCTTGATCTCCATAAAGAGCATTCGAAGACCCCACAGGACTTAAACAGAAAAGATAAAGATGAAGAGGGACTGCTCAGGCAGAGCCTGTGTAATACTTATTTATTAACGTCGTCCATCACAGTGTGTTTATGTGCCTAGCCGAAATTTAAAACTGTCTGATTGAGAACAGAGGAGGACAATCGGCGCCCGGGTCAGGGTAAAGCAGACTCATCCCATCCCTGCCTACGTAGATGTGGGAAACGAAATGACATCAAATGAGCCCAGTAGTTGAACCTCACATTTCCATTTAAAATGAGGAGAGAGGTAAGCACAATCACACATCTGTGACCGCCCCTCCCATTTGTTCTGAAATAGAAATTTCATCATAAGAGGGATGCCCATATTCCAATGTGATAGTTAGTTGCCAATGCAACTGATAGTGAGTCACCCCTGTGTGGATTTCAAGGCTGCAACCTTTCAGAACCTGATTTCCAGACCTGGCTCCCAGCCAACCCTGGGTTGGTTCAAACCACCAAAGTGTTGGCTAGGAGCTGAGCAGTTAAATATTTGGGACCGCTAGGTACTCCTGTTGTGAAAACAGAATTCGTTTTAAGGGGACCTCATTTTTCACATACTCACACTCCCCTGGAGGAAGGGCGGTGAGTGCTGAAACAGGGACTATCAAAATTTGGGCGGGGGGGGGGGGAGGGGCAGTATTAAGGAGACCAACATGCAGCAGGATACTTGAACCACAGACTCTGAGTTGCAAGGTTCCTTCCAGGTACCTGCTGGCAGAAGAGCTGGCGGCACAGGGACTGGCTGTACCTTCGGCTGCTATCCACAAGGACCTCCAGCTTCAGTGAAATGAATGCATTTTGTGCTTGAACTTCTCCAAGGGCAGGATGGTTATCCATCCTTCAGATAGTCCACGCTACTTTTGAATAGCTTCACATATTCGGAAGTTCACCTTTGTAACACTCTGGAATTCATGCTCTTTTTACTTTTCGTTTAGTAGTGCTGCTATTCTCATGGGAATCACCAACAATAAAATCGATCTCAGGTTTCTTGAACTTTATGTGCCTTCAAATGTGGAGCGATAGTTTTCCTGGGATCTCACTGGATTTTCTTCCTCGACAGCGTAATACGCAGCCTCAGAGCTGCAGCACTATTACTAAACACTCTGCAAGCTTTCGGAGCTTTCCCGCCTTCCAAAGCTTGGCATTATGTAGTTGGACTTATTTTTTCTCTGAAATGTTCCAATTCACTTTCTCTGACGTGAGTGATTTATCTGTAAGACAAACTACTTGGGGTAGCAACTTTTATTTGAATAGTAGGATAAGTAAGACCCTTATGTATCTTTGAATCCTATATAACACCTGTACCCTGGCACTCATGCAAATATTAGGCATGAATATTAACAGATTAATAAATGATGAATACTGATATTCTTATACCTACATAGTGTTTGACACTTTACAAAGGAAATCAATACAGTATTATATAAGTGTCATAATAAACTTGAGATCAGCAAAGGAAGCATTACTACTTATTTTATAAATTTGAAAACATCACTAAGAAATAATAATATACATTTTATCTTTTTCTTTTGACAAAGACAGCTTTGAACTCAATCTACCTAAATCAGTGCAACATACTTTCATACAATGTCAAAAAGAATAAGATTTCATTAAATATTTCCCACTGTAGAAAAACTAATTTATACTGTAAATTTTTATGCTACATATCATAGCCAAAGGTGAACTATCTAAGACTATCTTTCCTGCTGTAATGCCAAAGTCACAGTAACAAGCTATGCGTGCGCTAAATTGACCATCCAGTTTTAAAACTCACATTTTTAATAATTAACATTAGAGTTCAAATAAGAAAAGCAACTTTTGAGGTTAAATATAGGGAGATGGAAGAAATGCATTTTCATTACTCTATTAAATAAACACACTAGAGCACTTTATTGTGCTCTCACAGATCACCCAAAGAGAACACTAGATCTTTTAAAGTCAGAACAGGTGTGCATCAAGGTTGCATCCTTGCACCGTTCTTGTTCACTCTGAATGCTGAGCCAGGAAGTGCATCAGCTGGAGCATATGAGGAATACGGCATCAGATTGAAGATAAACTCACTAACAACCTGTGATATGAAGAGGAAGCCTTGCTTGCTCAAAGTTGAGAGTACTCAAGGCACTTGTGAAGATCAACGAACACAGCCATCCATATGGATTACAACTTAATATAAATAAAAGAATTCTCACAACTGGACAAATAGACAACATCGTGATAAATAGAGAAAAGATTAAAGTAGTCAAGGGTTTCATTTGACTTGGATCCACAAGCAACACATGTAATCAGCAATCAAGATAACAAGCAATGAATTGCCTTGGGAAATCTGTTGTACAGGTCCTTTTGTGTTTTCTTTTTTTTTAATTAAAATATCATTTCATTGGGGGCTCCAACAACTCTTATTACAATCCATACAGCAATTGTATCAGGCATATTTGTATATATGTTGCCATTGTTCTTTTCTAGACATTTACTTTCTATTGAGCCCTTGGGATCAGCTCCTATTCCCCCCACTCCCCACCCTCGTGGCCCGTTGATAGATTATAAATTATTATTTTCATATCTCACACCGATCGCTGTCTCCATTCTGCCATGGTTTCTGTTGTCCTCCCCCTCGCAAGTCCTCTTTAAAGTGTGGAAGGCAAAGATATCACGTGGAAGTTTGAAGGATGTCTGATCCAAGGCACGGTGTTTTCAGTGCCCTCATGTGCTTGTAGGAGACCAGGCGGTTCTTCACTGGGCTGCGAACAGCGAGATCAGCAGTTAACACTCACCATTCCATGGTCTTGAAAACCCACAGGCGCAATTCTACTCTATTTGACAGGGTTGCGTCTGTCTGTTTGTTTGCTTGCTTGCTTGTTTTTGGTCATATGCGTGTGAAATTTGGACAATGAATGAGGAAGGCCAGAGAAGAGTCAATCCATTTTCATTATGGCGTTAATGAAGAATATTGAAAGTAGCCATGGGCCACCAGAAAAACAAGTAAATGTGACTTGAGAGAGGCACAGATACGAGGGTGGCAAGCCTTCATCAGACTTTCTTTGGATATGTTATAAGGAGACCAGTCCCTGGAAAAATGCACCAGGCTTGGTCAGCAAAAAAAGAGGAAGATTCTCCACGAGATGGACTGACACGGTAGCTCTAACCATGGACGCGAACATATGAACAATTGGGAGGATGGCACAGATGGAGCCGTGTGTTATTTAGCTGCACTGTACATAGGTTTGCTATGAGCACTGGCTCCATAGCCCTGAACAAGAGTAACATTAAATAAACATTCATTGGGGTCTACGTGTGAAAGCACCAGGGGCTCCTGTAAAGAGGTGCAGTCTAGGAAACTCACAGGGGCAGTGCTCCCCGGTTCTCTAGGCTCATTGAGTCGGTGTCACCTGGATGACAGTGAGTTTGAAGTGTCCAGACTAATTGAGAGTTGTTAAAGAAAGACAAGAAGAAGAGTAGAGGAGTGTGGCACCGCGTACAAAAGCAAGTGTACACTGATGGGACACATGTTTAAAGAAGGAAGATTTTCGGAGGGGGGGGTTGTCAAAGAACTGCAGTCAGATGAAGGAGGCCAAGTACCGTTCACATAAGCTACATGGTCTTACGTACACTATGCAAAAGGATCGGCTATCTGGTAGTTTCTTCATCTAGCAGCTGCCACCTGTGTCATATCTCATCCGCCGTGTTTCATTCACGCTGTCAGGCCCACTGGGGAAGGACAAGGGAGTGAGGAGCATGTATCCCAAGGTGACGACGTTCTCATGTTATCACGGTCAAGAGGTTTCACAGCTGGCTGATGTGAAGGCCAAATGACTGTGGCATGACCTGTCCTTCTTGTCAGTTCTAACGGCAGTGTCCCAATAACGAGCATGTGGATGGTTGGGAGCATCTTTTGCAGTACTGGGTGCATTGAAGACCAAGGATGTCACTTTGAAGACTAAGGTGCACCTGACACAAGCCACGGCGCTTTCAGTTGCCTCATATACATGTGAATGTTGGACACCGACTGAGGAGGCCACACCGGAATTGACACATTTGAATGATGCTGTTGATGAAACACAGAGAATGCTGTGGACTGTGGGTTGCCAGGTGGACGAGGAACAAAGACAGCCAGAATGCTCCTTGGAAAGGAGGATGCAGAGACTTCATCTGCTGTACTTTAGACTTTACCAGGAGAGACCAGTCCCTAAGAAAAGGACATCATGCTTGAGAAGCAGAAGATCAACTAAAAAGAGGTGACTGTCAAGGAGATGGACTGACGGTAGGGACAACAATAGGCTGAAGCACAACAATGGTGGTAAGGATGGCCCGGGACTGGACAATGTTTCTTGTTAGTGTAGTTTAGATCAATATGAGTCACAAAGGGATAAGACAGCACTTAACAACTGTGGGAGGTGTTTTAAGGCCACTGGGTGGTATATTTGCAAGAGACCACTAACCAATGTTTGGCAGTTTGAACCCAAGCAGTAGTACCAAGAAAGAAAGGCCCATGATCTGCTTTCATAAAAATTACAACCAAGAGACCCCTATAGAGCAGTTCTGCTCTGTGACACATGGGTTACCATGGTAGGAATCCATTCAACAGCAACAGTTTGTTTGGGGTTTGGGGTTAAGGAGGATTCTCAGCCTTCTTGGGTGGTGCAAATGGTAGCACTTGATTACTAACTAAAAGCTTGGTTCATTCGAACCCAACTCAATGCAACTCAAAATAAGGAGGGGAAAAAAACCCTGCTCATCTGCTCACAGATCCAAAAGCTCACAGCCTTGAACATCTTAGGAAGTTGATTTCTACTCTGAAACCTGTGGGGTAGCCATAGAGCAGAATTAACTGGATAGTGACTGGCTTGGGTTTTTTAAGAGCATGTTTTCTGTGTTCTCCTCCTGTTCAGCCCAGTCCTCACACTCTTCCACTAGCCTTGGCCCACTGGCTGCCTGTACTCTCTGTCCTCTTCTGCCACAACTTGCCTGCTTCCAGCTATACACCTAAGATCATTAAGGTTTATTGTGTCAACCTGTCCGATAAACACACGTGGGATTAATTGAAGGGCGGAGAGATAAATGGCTCGGTGAGCCTCGCCTTTCTAGTTCTCGGGTCTCTTGTTTTCTGATGGTCAGACCAGGGTGGAGCTCCCTTAGCCAGTTCCCTGCTTCAGCTTGTAAGGCTCACTTCCTGCAAGACATCCTGAGGAGAAGCCACATGTACCTACGCCGATGCAGCCCTGAGTGCCGGAGCAGCTGCGCAGAGACGCCTATCAGTGCTAAGATGCTTACACGCTCATTGATTTGGCTTTCCTCCTGCAGTCGGTGTCATTGAGTGTGTTTTGTGAGATTGAGGAAGACTTTGTAGATTGGTGTCATATATATGGACTAATGTTGGACTTATGGGCTTGGACAGCACTGGGGTGGGATGCTTTTATTTTTTTTTAAAAAATCTCTTTCTTATACATATGGGTTTCTGTGGATTTGTTTCCCTAGTTTACACAGACTAACACAACACCACACAAAAAATATAATAAATGTGGGGGGAAAAAATCTTATGGCAAGTTTGAAACCACCAGCCATTCCCAGGGAGAGAGACGAGACTCCCTACTCCTATAAGAGTTATAGTCTTGGAAACTCACAGGGAAAGTTCTACTCTGTCCCATAGGGTAACGATGAGTAGATATCAACTAAATGGCAGTGGGTGGGGCCACTAAATGGCACACCGGCCAGGGCCAGCCTAGGACAAAGAATAGTCTCTGTAAGCCACCTATGTCTAGCCGATCACTCTTGTCATGAAAGAGCTCATCTCAAAAAAGTCCAGCCAGGCCCTCACACTACTTTGTGTCACACACATGAAAAAATGAAGTTACCTTTCCACTCCTAATGATTCCCATACCTTTTTTATTTTAGCCACTGTAATCTTTTTAAAATTCTTATATTCTATTTGCATTTTTCTCTCTTTCTCTGCCAAAGTTATCTAACTTAAATTCAAACCTGGAGCAGTGATCCCTCAGGATCATTATCAGTACCATTTACTCATGATGCATTGACTGTCCTTTTTAATTCCTGCAAATGAAAGGATTTCCATAGCTTCCCCCAACACTCCACAAATATTTCATGAACAATATATGCCAAAATGAGTCTCTCATTCCAGTAAAAGTCAGTTTGGCATCTGTGCCATCCAAGCATTTTCTGACGGATAATTTCTGCTGGATGCCCGGGCATGGTTGAAGGATTCCTGCAGATGTGGGGAAGCGGGGCAGATTTCAGGCTTACCCCAGCTCCCATATTGCTGGGAAAACTCACAAGCCCCATAGGACCATTGGGTGCAGCGAATTCTCTTGGTATTTGGGTATAGCAAGGCTATCTGCAGTGTAACCCTGACAACCAGAGAACACTGCCGTGCTGTACTAAGGAGTTGCAATGAGTATCACAAACACGAAATGATGACGACTCCTTGGGACTGTCAAATTCCAAGATAAAATACATTCTGATTAAATGAACATAACTTACAACTCATAAAGTCCAAAAAATATTTTGCTATGTATTCAAGTCTCCCAATATCATATAGTTCTGGAATCATGTAATGACACATGACTTACAAGTACCTTCCTAAAGTTTGTTTCAAACATGAAATCATGATTTCCACAACTTGCTTCTTCACTCTGTACTTGGTCTGCCCAGATTCACCATGGCGGACTACAGAGCAGCCAGTCTATGAAACGGAAGTAGCTGACTCCATACCCCATGGAGGTTTTGAGGATGCAATTTCACCCAATCAGATGCCTAGTATGCAGTTACCTCTCCCATTCATGTGTTTCCTTTCTCATCACCGTCCAATGGCTTTTCGTTAGTTTTCAGTTGTCAACTCCTGCCTGTAAATATTCCTATGAGCCTCCCATCCTATTCTGTTCCAAGGACTGTCTCTTCGATATTTTCCTTTAGGGACCATCTCTTCACAAACTTTCCATACCCTATAAAGAGCCCTGGGAGTACATCGGCGCTCTGGAAGAAAGTCTTTAACAAGATAGATGGACACAGCGGCTGCAACGATGAGCTCAAACATTAGAGTGATGTGACAATGGTACTGGATCAGGCAGCGTCACATCCTATTGTACACGGGCCTCTATGAGTCAGGACAGGCCTGATGGCACCTAACGACGACAGCTCTACTCCCCAACCTCAGGTCTATGGGAGGAAAAAGGAGCCTGTCACCTCCCATAAGGATCTAGAGTCTCGCCTTGGAAACACTAAGAAGCACTTCTACTATGTAGGGTCTTTGTGATGTGAGACCAATGCAGTGACAGTGGGTTTAGGTTGGGCTCTGTATCCAACACTAGAAAACATTTGTTTCCAAAACACCCCATTACTGTAGAGGAATTAAATTTTTGCTGAAAAGTTTGTAACCATCACTACTCACACTTATCCATAGAGTGCCAATTTATTCCATCCTAGTAAAAAAGCATTGATAGGGAACTGCCTGAATTTCAAGCCAGATTCAAAAGAGAACAGAGAACAAGGGACATCATGGATGATGTCACATGGATTTTGCCTCAAAGCAGAGAATAACAGAAAGATGTTTAGTTGTGTTTCATTGACTTTGCAAGGGTATTTGACTGTGTGGCCCATAGCGAACTATGAATGGCCTTGAGAAGACTGGGAATTCCAGAACACTCCATTGTGCTCATGCGGAACTTGTACATGGAGTGAGAGGAAGTTGTGCGAATAGAACAAGGGAATAGGGCATAGTTTAAAATCAGGAATGTATACTCTTACCATACGTGTTCAGCCTGTATGCTGAGCAAATAACCATAGAAGCTGGCTTGTATGAGAAGAATGTGGCAACAGGATTGGAGGATGGCTTACTGGCAGCCTGAAATATGTTGATGCAACAAACTTGCTTGCTGAACGTGAGGAAGAATTGAAGTACTTGCTAATGAAGGTCAAAGATGACTCAATGTAAAGAAGGCTAAAATCCTCACAGTTGGGCCAAGGGGTGACGTCACGATCAATGGAGAAAAGATATACATTGCCAAGGCGTTTGTCTCGCTTGGATCCACACTCAATGCTCATAGAAGGAGCAGTCAAGAGATCAAAAGACCTTATGCATGAGGTAAACCTGATGCACAAGACCTTTTGAAAAGCAAGGATGTTCCTTTGAGGACTCACGTGGGCCTGACTCATGCCAT
Organism: Tenrec ecaudatus; assembly: GCF_050624435.1. Taxonomy (NCBI): domain Eukaryota; kingdom Metazoa; phylum Chordata; class Mammalia; order Afrosoricida; family Tenrecidae; genus Tenrec; species Tenrec ecaudatus. Next base: position 92,216,640 of record NC_134531.1, read on the forward strand.
GGCATTTTTCATTGCCTCATACGTGTGCAAAAGTTGGACGCTAAATAAAAAAGATGATAGAAAAATGAATACATTTGAATCATGGTGCTGGAGGAGAACACTGAAAGTACATGGACTGCTACAAGGTCAAAGCCATATCTGTCTTGGCAGAAGTACAGCCAGAGTGCTCCTTGGAGGCAAGGATGGCAAGACTTCATCTTACATACTTCAGACATGTTGTCAGAAGACGCCAGTCCCTGTAGAAGGACATCCTGCTTGGCAAAATGGAGGGGCGGTGAAGGAGAGGAAGGGTCTCAATGAGATGCATTGGCTTTAATGGCTGCAACAACGGGCTCAGGCATATCAGTAATTGCAATGGTGAAGCAGGAGCGTGCAGTGTTTCCTTCTGTTGTGCTTAGGGCTGTTATGAGTTGTAGATGACTAGAAGGCACTTAAAAACAAGAACAGTAAAACAAAAGAAACATTTATAAACAAATGTGCAATGCTAATAACTGAGATAACTTAATGGATATAAATACTTCACCAAGGTGTTGCACAAGAAGAGGCCTATTAAGGAGATGTGTGAATCTGTAGGAGGAGAAAGAGTCATTCTGTTTAATAAGATGTTTCAAGCATTATCTTACTAATTTGCTGAGGAGCAGGTATAGGCCATAGAGCACTTACAAGTAATTAGAAATCCTTGATAATTGTTTTTTTAATTAACAACAAAATCTGAAGAAAAAAAACCCTGCTACTCATTCCCACTTCTCTTCTGGATTAATTGTGTTAGATTCAGAAAAGGCAGTTTATGCACAAGAGATTTTTCCATTCCAAATCGCAGGATGAAGAAGAGCCGCTTGAGTACCCTTGAGTAATTTATAGAGCCAGAGAGAGCTTCTTTATTTCCACCCCTTATGATGGTCCTTAGAAGCAAGCCTGCTCATCATCTCTGACAAACTGTTGGTCCCTCTTAGGGGAGAAAAGATCTCACGATGGACACTTGCTTGACTCTCAGCACTTAATACATGTTCCTTTCTCAATCATTGGCAGTCACTGAGTCACAGAAGTCCACCAAAGAGAATTCTGATCATCAGCGATGATGACATGGCCGTCAGCAGAGGTATAATGAGACCTGCATGGTTTACAGAAAACAAAGAGGAATATTACTGTGATAAATCTAGACACTCCATACTGCAAGCCAATGACTGATCACTTGGATAGCCAGAATGAGCCCCCAATGTGTTTAGGCTCCTGTTTTATTTCATATCAGCTATTCTGTTTATCCCTGTGTTCCTCTAAGTGAAGATCAAATAAGCCTTCCAAAGGAAGCAAAAGTGCTGATGGGCATTCCACCAAAATCAACCCTCTCCTCTCCATTAAAATGCTACCAAATTTTGAAGTTTATAAGATAAAGTGTCATCTATTTGAAAGTCAATGTCCTCCATGAGAATTTCAGCTGCTACTTGATGTGTTGGAGCTCCTGTGTAAGCTGTTATCTTCCTGGACTCTGGAAGGAACGGGGTGTGGGCGTTCCTCTGGCTTTGTTTTCTCGTCCTCTTTTATGCCAAGGGATGGAGACGGTGCTTTGGGTGGAATGAAGGATATAGGCAAGGACTAATCTGCTGAATAAATTAGGAAAGGCTATTTAGGGAAGTGTGAACCACCCCACTGCTGTCCTGTCTTGCCTCTTTTGTGGCCACTGAAGGGGATGCAAGGTAGATTGGCATACTGGCAACCCATCCTTCAGAAAGTACCAATTTATTTATGACTAGGTGACCGTTTACCAAGGAAAGTCCTTGTATAATTATTAAAAGTGCCCCTTTCACCCTCAAAAGTGCTCCATTCCTGGCAATAAATTATATCTTTTCTCTCTTTATAACCATGTTGAAATACAGAAGCTTTCAGATTTCTTAAAGGAAGATACTAGCCTATGTGAGATTTCTACTGTCACTGAAACACAGAGAGAAAATAATTTTTAAAATGAGGGTCCATTTAAAGCAGATTTTCACCTTTAAGACTCAAATCCTTATGATATAAAAATTATATAGAAAAATCAGTCAGTATAACCAAGGATAGACTCATTTTTTATGTGTTCAATCTTTATAAAATCAACAGAAATTCAAAATTTGGCACTAACATCAACCCCCTCATTATGATGACCTCATTCATAAACTTCCTCTGAAGTATTTATGGACTGCAGTATTCTACTTCTGTGTTGGAAACGGCCCATCTTAGAGACTAATTCAGAAAGTTAGTTCTACTTCCTACAGAACTCAGAGAAAGTACTGGCACCTATTTATTTGACTCTAAAATGTCTGAAAGACTCCGACTCGAGTCGGGATTAGATGCTGCCTCTAGGGATCCCTATCAATGCAGGTGGCTCTGAGATGGACTGAACCGAGACTACTACTGTCCCTTTCCATAGGAAAACATCCTTTTGGGGATGATGAGAAAGCAGTTATAGATACATCGAATAACTATGGCATTTCAAGAGTTTTAAACCAGCCATTGCAAAATGCAGAAGAATGCACAAAACTTAATTCCTCTTAGAGTGACGGTGGGCAAGAAAGAACAATGGAAAATTTGCTTAGGGTCCTCTTCAATTCCTCTGGGTTCGAAATCAGATCTCCTTCTTTGGATGCTCAGTACTGCATAAAGCCTATCGAGGCCGTGCTCCAAATATCAAGGCATGATGCTGAGACTACTTTAGATGAAAGATAGCCCAGACTGAGCTCATATATTCCTGGACTCTTGCCTGTGAATGGATTCTGATGTTATAAATTCTACTGATTGGGCCATCCAGGAAAATCCCTGGTCGGCACAAATGGTTATGTACTTGGCTACCCAAAAGTTGGACGTCGAGCCCCCAGAGGTAGCTTGGAAGAAATTCCAAATTTTATCCCTTAAAACCCCTGTGGAGCTCAGTTCTGCTTTGACACCTGTGGGAACTCCATGGGTCATAACCGACTAGCTGGCAACTAGTTTGGTTTTTATTCTGGAACATCCAGTCCTGAGACCCAATGGGACCAGTAGTAGCAGATGTGAAAAGCGTTGACTGACATTGATTGGAATTTGAAATCAACTTTGAATTTCCTGAGCCAAGAAAGATGGAGCTTGGCCAATGCTCATAATTTTCTAATCTTAATACAAAACTGGATGTAGAAGAGCAGCTGGATTTCATTTTAATTTATCAGGATATTGACTATTCTCTTTGCTCAGGTCTTGCCAAAGGACAATCTCTGGAGCATGGGATGAACTGGAAACTAGTAGAGAAATGATCATGTCTTTGAGGTCTAGAAGTCTTGTCATGAAACATTTAGGAACATTGTTCTGCTGACTGTATTCAAAAGATAATGTTGGATCACTATTCACATCAGACTTCAAACAGAAACTAACAGTTAAATACAAATGTGTGTGAGGGGAAGTGGGCTTTGGGTTGCAACATAACTAGGTTAAATTAACACTGTTTACAAAAGGGCCGTCTTCTCTTTTTTTAATCATTTTATTGGGGGCTCATACAATTCTTATCACTATCCATACGTACATCCACTGTGTCAAGCGCATATGTACATTTGTTGCCATCATCATTCTCAAAACATTTGCCTTCCACTTGAGCCCTTAATATCTGCTGCTTGTTTTCCCCCTCCCTCCCCACACCCCTTACCTCATGAGCCCTTCCTAATTCATAGATTGTTATTATTTTGTCATATGTTATACTGTCTGACGTCTCCCCCTGCCCTCTTCTCTGCTGCCCATCCCCCACGGAGGAGGCTATACGTAGATTCTTATAATCAGTTTCTCCTTTCTATCCCATGTTCCCTCCACCATCCAGGCACAACCACTCTCACCACTGGTCCTAGAGGAGTCATCTGTCCTGGATTCCCTGGGTTTCTAGTTGCTATCTGTACCAATGTACATCCTCTGGTCTAGCCAGATTTGTAAGGTAGAATTGGGTTCATGAAAGTGGGAGGGGGTAGGGCAGGTAGTATTAAAGAACTAGAGGAAAATTATGTTTCTTCGTTGCTACCCTGCACCCTGATTGGCTCATCTCCTCCCCACAACCCTTTAGTAAGGGGGTGTCTGGTTGGCTGCCAATGGGCTTTGAGTCTCCACTCTGCACTCACCTATTACTGATGGGCTTTGAGCCTCCACTCTGCACTTACACATTTACAATGATATGCTTTTTTGTTCCTTGATGCTTGATACCTGGTCCTTTCGTCAGCTCGTGGTCACATAGGCTGGTGTGCTTCTTCCATGTGGGCTTTGATGCTTCTCAGCTAGATGGCTGCTTGTTTATCTTCAAGCCTTTAAGACCCCAGATGCTATATCTTTTGATAGCCGGGTACCATTAGCTTTCTTCACCACATTTGCTTATGCACACGTTTGTCTTCAGCGATCATATCAGGAAGGTGGACACCCACTGATATGATTTTTAGTTCTTTGATGTCTGATAACTGGTCCCTTCTACACCTCATAGTCAGACAGGCTGGTGTGCTTCTTTTTTGTGGGCTTTTATTCTAAGTTAGATGGCTGCTTGTTTATCTTTAAGCCTTTAAGACCCCAGATGCTATATCTTTTGATAGCCGGGCACCATCGGCTTTCTTCACCACATTTGCTTGTGCACACAGGCCATCTTCTCTTGTCATTAACATTTTTACTTCATCTTCACAATGAGTCATTAAAGTGAACTTTTGAAGAGGGTGTTTATTTGTTCTAATTAATTACACTGCTTTCATCTAAAGCAGCAGTTCTCAACCTGTGGGTCATGACCCCTTTGGGGAGTCAAATGACCTTTCACAGGGGTCACATAAGACCATCAGAAAACTCATATTTCCAATGGTCTTAGAAACCAAAACACTGTTCCTCTATCCATCTCCACGTGGGTCTGCCCACATGCAGATAAGCCCACATATGCTCCCGGCGTGAAGATTGTTACCCATGCTACCCCATGCTTCAAGACAAAATTTCATTTATTTGTCATTAGAAATAAATATTTCACAACATATAATTGCATATTGTTTTTCTGATTAATCACTGTGCTTTAATTATGTTCAATGTATAACAATGAAAATATATCCTGCCGATCAGATATTTAAATTATGAATCATAACAGTAGCAAACTTACAGGTATGAAATAGCAACAAAAATAATTTTCTGGTTGGGGGTCACCACAACATGAGGCAATGTATTAAAGGATCATGTCATTCGGAAGTTTGAGAACTGCTGATCTAAAGGAAGATATAAAGACCATAAATCAGTTCTCAAGAAACAATGATTTTCATTGCATACAGCTTTGGGTTGTGGAGATAAATATTGCTTTTAAAAATCTGGAATAATATTCCTACTTGGTACCTAGACACATGTGTTCTTCCTTTTGGCCCACTGCTACATAGGGAGAGGGGAAAGGAGGCCTCTGTGCATTGTACTTCAGGGCCGGTGCTAGTCATGCAGGTCAATGCGACCCAAAGAGCCCTGGACCTGCACCTGCTGCCTCCAATGCCCACAGGACTTTAGCAGACTCCACAGTATCAGTGCCTATAGGTTAGAGATAAGCAGAGAGAAGATATGACTTAGTAATTATGTGGAAAGGTGACAGAAATAAAGAGAATCATCAGGATAATAACTTATAAATTGCTATTGAATTCCTGACTCAACCTAGAAGAACCCTCAGCGGCAGACATCACTCATCTGCCCATCTTTCATAGAAGGCAGCTGAGACTTCAAAGCTATTAAGTGAGGAACCCCGATTCCAGAACACTCCCCATTGTAACCTCTTTACGAAAAGAGAAGATCTCAAGTGTTTTCTTGACTATGCCATGAATCGGTTGGCGCCCAGGCCCTCGGGTCTATGTTAAGCAACAGCCCCACCTTAGGACATTTTCCTTAAGCTGTTCACCTACGTGAATGCAACATCGCCAGGGTTTGGAGGTGATTAGAGTTGAGAGATACTCTGAAGAATAAAGTATGCTTGAACTTCCTGTCCTCCTGCATCCCCTGCCCCATAATTATAACCTAGTAAAACACCATAATACACATTTGGGAAAATAATGGTTAGTGACTAGCATTTGCTCATCCAAGTCACTGCTGATTTCATATGGGCTCAATAATGTATACATTCATGTATTGTTTGTACCCAGGATATCCTCACAGTCTCCTTGTACCTGAAGAAGTTCTTGGTAACCTAGATGTTCCAGACAGTGGTTCTCAAAGTGTGACCCTCCCCAGGACCAGAAGAATCTGCACCGCCTGGCTTTTGTTATAAGTGCACATTTGGGGGTCCCAGAGACATAGTGGGCTATGAGTTGGTTTACTAGCAGAAAGGTCAACAGTTTGAAACTACCAGCTACTCCTCAGGATAAGACTTTCTAGTCCCTGAAGATGTACAGCCTCTGAAACCCACAGAGGCATTTCCACTCTGTCATACGGGGCCACTGTCAGTCAGAATCGGCTCAGTGGCAGTGAATGATTTAGCCCTCCTGACTCAGAAACTCCGGAGAACGGTGCTGGTAATCTCTAAATTGATGCACCTTCAAAGTGCTTGCGACGTACTCTAACATTGTCGTATACGATGACATCCCTATCAAAGCCAGGGAAGCACAGTAAGGACTGACATGAGACAAGCCCTAGAGGAGAGAAGGACGTAGCGACAACAGGTCACAGGTGAGGTGAGATGCACTTGACCAGGAACATCTGAATAGACAGGCAACAGGACAGGTGGACAGGCTGCGGCTACAAGTCTGACCACAAATAGGCTTCTCATTCCTCAGATTTCCCTGGGACTGGACTTGACCTAGTTTACCACAGCGAGGACCTTTGATGCACAGAAAAAGGCTGCCGGCACTGACCATTATGCCATTAATACCACTTCAGCGCCTAACAAGGCATTTGGACTCTTGGAAAGTGAGACTGCAAGGCCAGAATCCGATCACCGGCCATGCTGAGAAGGCTCTTGCCATAAGAAATTTCAGGAAGTTCGCAGGAAGGGTTCATATACCGCCTGGTTAGATCCCTAGGTGGCTCGACAGTTGGCTCAGAACCACTCACCTAAAGATGGTGGTTAGCCGAGAGTTTGGAACCCACCCAACAACGCCATTGAAGAAGTGCCTGGTGGCCTGCTGAGGTCAAGATGATAGCCAAGAGCAACTGAGGGCCCTCCGTACTGCTCGGCTACACCCGGGAGAGCCAGGAGTTGGAACTGACTTAGCAACAATGGGTTTCATTTCATGGACAAAATTACTCCCCTGCAGTACCTTGTAGAGAATTTCATCGAGTTCTGCCCTTTCTTGGGTGCTTGCCACAGATATTGCATAACAGAATAAATGGAAACCACATTGAATTACTATTCTCCTCCGTGTGATAATGGGGGCAAAGCACCACCATAATGTCAAAAACCCCTTCCTTTTGTGAACCGCACATGGCACAAGCATTGCTGAAAGTAAATCAATCATGAGCTGTGACCAGGAAATGTTTTCCAGTTTCCCACATGTTTTCATGGTATGCAACCAAGCAAACATTTGAACTGAGATTCAGCAAAAGCCCTGCCTGCAACTATAATGCAAAATTTTGCACTTAGCAGGAGAAAGCCCAGTATATCTACATCTTAAGGGGCCCATTCATTTTCAGTTTCCAGGGTTGAGGTCCCCTTTGGAACGATAGCAAATTAAGATGTGTGTGATTCTTGGAGCTTTGTCTCTCTTGCATTAATAAAGACTGCACATGTTTAAACATGTTAGCACAGTGAGCCCAGGGATGTGGGATAGGATGCCAGTTCCAAAGCAAAATTAGTGGTGTGAAGGAAGCTATGTGAAAAGTCGTGGAGAGAAAATGATTGAAAATGAAAATGAGGTGTCTTTTGAAGAAGGTGGCCTAGAAGTCTGACAGTGTGGACCGAAAGCAGAAGGATAAAAATATATACTCACACAAAGCTGGACTGTGAGATTAAAATAACTCTTTTGCTACTCACTACAAAGAAACAAAATTGAAAGGAGGGAAAGGTATAACTGTCATATACATATTGCACAGAAGATACCTTTTAAAAAGAGTCCTGGGGAGAAAACTCTCTGTGTACAAGAAAACAAATGAGGCAGGCAAACCGCTCACTCTTCAAAACTGGAGAAAATCTAAAACTGCTTGCACCTCTCTCTCTTTTCCTTTCTCCTTTTTCTCCCTCCCTGCCTCCATTTTCTTTTTCAGAAACCAACACACTGGGCCTATCTTGCTCCCTCCATCTTTGAATCCCTTGGATTAGATTGTGTGCATCCAAAGCATGCTCCTGCCCCTTAGGGAACACCTCTAAGAATCCATTAACCCCTGTGAGTGGTGACCATCCTGTTGCTCTGTGTGCAAAATGTAGACAATGATAGCTCGTCTGAACCACTGGTATTGATTGTGTGCCAACATGCACCCCTCATTGCAACTAGGAAAAAGTAAGGCATTGCCTTGGGGTGCCAGGCTGTATACCCCAGATGAGACCCCGCACATGTCCCACATTAAAATCCAGGTAGTGCAACCTGTACAATGTATTTGACGCTGCCTTCTGAGAAAGCCCAAAGCATACACACACAGGTACAAGTCATAAACCCGACTGCAATGAGCCACAACCTGCTTGTTAAATGTTGTGAGCAGTTCACAGGCTGCAAGAATCTTGGCCTTCAGGTAAGTCATTCTTGCGACTAGGGAGTCCGAGTCTCTGCAGGCCATATTCATTTTGCCAGAACAACATTTTCATGCTGGCTAGGATTTCTTTACTTAATCATTTTTTCTTTTTCCATTGCATGGAATCACAGAAAAGATCATTGAATTGAAGGAAGATAATTTAAAAATCTAGGGTATGAAGATGACACAATTGTGCTTACTAAAAGCAGACAGAATGTAAAGTGTTGATTAATATTAAGCACAACAACACTTGTCAGATGGAGCTTGACTAAAAAACCGAGAATACGAGAAAGATACTGACCTGTGTTTCATTGACTTCACAACGGCATTTGACTGTGCGGACCATAACACACTAGGGATAATGTGCAGGAGCATGGGAATTCCTGAACATTTCATTGATTTCATGCAGAATCTGACCAAGAGGAAGTTTTTTGAACAGAACATGGGAACATGGGAACAGAACATGGGAACATGGTTTAAATCAGGAAAAAAAGTACACATTTATTCAAAAGATCACCATATTGAATAAATAATAAAAAAAACTGAACTAGATAAAAAAAAATTGGTGTCAGGATTGGAGGAAATCTCCTAACAACGGTTAATGTGCAAATGACACAGCCTTGCTTGCCTGAAGTGGAGAGGACTTGAAGCAGTTATTGGTGAAACCAGAGACTACTTATGAATATGAATATGAATATGAATACAACTCAATGTGAAGAGTACCAAAATCATGACAACTGGGCCAAGAGATAATATCATAATAAATGGAGAAAAGACTAAAGTTGCCAAGAATTTTATTATACTTGGATCCACAATCACCACTCATGGAAGGAGCAGTCAAGAAACCGTAGGAATTCTTCTCGGAAACTCACGGGCAGAGTTCTGCCCAGCATACAGGGTCGCCATAAGTGGTCACTGCCTCCATGTCAGTGAGTCGAACAGTAAGCAAATCTGCCAACAAGACCACTTCAAAGACGGCTCTTTGAGGACTCAGGTGTGCCTAACCAAAGCCATGGTATTTTCAATAGCCTTATATGCATATGAAAGCTGGATAATGAATAAGGAAGAATAAATAGATTTGGATTATGCTGTGGAAGAATAATCAAAGTATCATAGACAAGCAAAAAAACAATAACTAATTTTTTGTGGGGGGAGCAAGTACAACCAGAATGCTCCTCCGAAGCAAGGATGAGGATACTTCATGTCATGTACTTTGAGCATGTTATGAGAAAACTGAGCCAGAAACAGAAAACAAAAATAAACACTACCATCATTTGATTCCAGCTCTTAGCAATCCAATCAAAAACTCAAACTCACTGCCATACGTCGATTCCAACTTACCTATAGGACCGAGAGGAGAGGGCAGAACTGCCCCCTGTGAGTTTCCGAGACAGCAGAGAAAGCGTCCTCGTTCTCCTGTAGAGGGCTGGAGGTTAGCAGCCCAACGCTCACCCACTCTACCGTTAGGACCTGCGTAGCCATCCTAGAGGCCCTGCGAAAAGACAAAGTGCTTGGTAAGAGTCGTCGGAAAAGAGGAAGACCCTCCACAAGCTGCACAGACACCGTGACTGCAACACGGACTGGAACACAACAACAGCTGTGAACGTGGCGCCCGAGCAGCGTTTTGTTCTGTTATTGCATGAACTCAGAGTGGGCTGCACGTCACCTAACAACACACGGCATAGGCAAAGAGCTTCGTGTGCATTGTGCCGTCATAACTTCATGCGAATGAAGCAGCATTCTTTTCATCCCTGTTTTATAGACATGTGATGGAGTGACAGACATCGACCAAATCCATGCCCTTTTGCTTTCATTTAATAGTGTGAACATGTGGCATCAAATTTTAGTTTATCCCAAAGTAAGCTCCTTGTAATTCTCTTATTTCAAACCACAATTTGTTCAAACGTTCACATATCTAACTACTCAATGTATTTAAGGATGTCTGCGAACTTTTTATATTTTATCAAAAGTAATACAGAATGGTGATACCAGAAGGGTGGAGGGAAGGTGAAGGAGAAAGGGGGAACAGATTACAAGGATCTACATATAAGCTACTCCCTGGGGGGACAGACAGCAGAGAAGTGGGTGAAGGGAGACATTGGACAGTGTAAGATATGACAAAATAATAATAATTTATAAATTATCAAGGGTTCATGGGGGAGGGGAGAGCGGGGAGGAAGGGGGAAAATGAGGAGCTGATCCCAAGGGCTCAAGTAGAAAGCAAATGTTTTGAGAATGATGAGGGAAACAAATGTACAAAAGTGCTTGACACAATGGGTGGATGGATGGATGGATGGATGGATTGTGATAAGAGTTGTACAAGCCCCCAATAAAATGATTTTTAAAAATGTAATTAATATACCATCTCTAGCGATGGGTGTATTTCTTACCTCAAGTATCTGCCTATGAAACCACTAATCTAATGGGAAACAGAGCACCAGGGCTCTTTGAGAGAGCATGGAGCCGTCACACAGAGAAAACTGGGTATTAAATGAGAGAAGGAGGCACATCGTAATTTCTTTTCATCTCCTTCTCACCCAACCCATGGACGTGCAGACACACTGAATAGCCTGTGTGGTTGAGTTGATTGGTAGGAGTGAGTGGAGGCTGAGGCAGACAGCTCTCCCAAATTAGCCCGCTGCCAGTCTTGGTTGGCTGGCACTTTGACACCAACGTTAGGGCACACAGCTTTATTGCAGTGGCACTTTGGCAGGATACCATTTCACAAGGAGCCCTCAGCTCAGAGAGGGAGAACAGGCCTGTTATTACCGGATGCTTTAAATTCATGGGCCTTGCAAATGGAGAGATGTGTTTGTCAAGGAATCCACATTTAAAGAAAGCGATGTTGGCTTTCTGTGTGGGTGATACTCACTTAACCATCTGAGCTCTCCCATTTCGGCTAAGACAAAGCAGGGGTTAGCTGGGTTCTGTAAGGAAGATATGGATTATAAATTATCTTCTAAAACCCAAATTTACTCAAGAATTCACAATGGTAATGAGCATTTATAAATGCCAAGAATAAAGCATTTAGTGAGAAGGCTGATGTGAGATTGCACGTATTTGTCATTGGATTACACTGGGAGCCTTTTAAGAAAATTCCTCCAGTTTCAGCGATAATTTGTGGGTTGACAGAAATGCTGTGATGTGTTACAGAAGCTGAAAGTCCTCTGATGCTGAGCCTGTGAGTGTGGCCAGCAGTACCCTCTCCAACTTCTTTCTTTTAAGTTGTAAACAGACAACACTAGGGGTCTCTAAGTGTGATGGCTGAGTTCACGAGATGTTAGATGTCAAGGTCATGAGATGTAAGATGTAAAGAAAAATTAATATTCATAATTTAAGAACTTGATCTCACTGTCTAAGAGTAGAGAATTGACTATTTTAATGAAACTCAATTTAGCAAAGTTAACACAAGACATATTTAATAATGAATGTTATTGATAGATTGCTATTCCAACAACTCCTGGAGACTTGTTTTGGGCTAATGCGCTCAGTGCAGTTTGAACTTCCTTCAGTACCATTGGTTCTTGCTCATCTGCTACTTCCTTAAATGATGGAATACCAACTAGTTATTTTTGGTACGATGACTCTGTGTATTCTTCCCATTTCTCTTGATGCTTCTTGTAATATTTATTATTTTACGCATAGAATCTTTCAATATTGCAACTCAAGGCTTGAATTTTCTTGCGTTCTTACAGTTTAAGATATGTTCAACGTAGTCCTCTCTTCTAGGTCTTTGCATATTTCATTATAATATTCCATTTTGTCTTCTTGAGTTGCCCTTTGAAAGTTTCTATTCAGCTCTTGACTTCATCATTTCCTCCTTATTATCTAAGCATTAGTCTGCTAGCCACATGACAGCACTTCAACCCCATCACTACTCCACACGAGAAAGAGGAGGCGATCTGCTCCTGTAAAGGTTTACAGCTTCGGAAGCACTGCATAGGGTTGTGTTAAGTCGGAATCAACTCTATGGCAGTGGATTTGGGTGTAGGTTGAAAGATAATACAGAGCCCAGAAATAACAACACAATTTTTGCACATGTCTTGGTGTTTCGGAATGTTCCTTGGGTTATCTGAGGTGATGATTTAGAAAATGGCATATGATAGACCTCATCAGTCTGGTTTCATGATATGATGTTCCACTATATTTTCAGCTATTAAATTATGCTACTTTATTAATTTATCATCTTAGTTTTAAAGATGAGAAGGATTCAGACCCCAAAATTACAGGATAAGACTAAAGAGCTAAGAAATATTTAAAAAATAATTAGGCATTAAAAGACTTCCAAGGGAAGCTGTATATGGACCCAGGGAGGGTGGCTGGTTAGGTATTGAACTGCCAGTCATAAGGTCAGGCATTCAAGCTGCAGGCGTTCAGTCACGCTGCAGGCTTTAAAAGATTTAAAGGCGTGACTACCCCAAGAAGCGGTTCTTTTCTATCCGATAGGGTCAGTGTGATTTAGAATCAAGTAGATGGCAGGTCTTAGTCTTTTCCTTTGTGGTCTGGGAGGCTGTGTGATCTATACAGAGACTACACGTTGGACACTGCCCAGCCAGAACACAGCCCAAGAGGAGTGGAAAAGAAAAAAGAAAAGTGAAAGAGTGCACATATGGAAGGTGTGAGAGCAATTTAAAGTGCTAAAAATTCTAGATTTCATAGTAATTTTCATAAATATTTTGAAGGCAAATTCTCCTTCCTCAAATTATGCAGCAAACATTTCAGAACTCATTTTAATATATAGAAATCAACAGGTATTTCATGTTAAATGTTTCAGAGGAGAGGTTGACTCCACGCTGCTTTATAAAATAAAAATTCTAACCTTTAAGAGTTTCTGTGCACATGTGGGAAAATTGTGCCATCTTATAACAAGACTGGAACGTTTTCAGTGTAATAAAGGGGTTTAAACACTGAATGCCCATTTTAGATTCCATAGCATTTGAATCTATATTTATTGTGCCAAACGCACTACCAGTCAGTTGATTGCGACCTATAGTGACCCTATAGGACAGAGTGGAACTTCTCCTGTGGATTTCTGAGGCTATAAACCTTTGGGGGAGCAGAAGGCTTATCCTTCTTTGGCTGGTAGTGCCAACGAGCCGGTGTTGGCGTTAGCAGTCGAACACGTAAGCCAACGCGCTGCCAGAGCTCCTTATTTATTATAGTGACTCTTCTTTCTGCCCTCCTTTTCAAAAGGTAGCAAACTGGAAATGCCTGCTATTCAGTCCCAAATAACGATGAAGTGACACTCGGAGAAAATTCCAAGATTATGCAATTTTTACTGTACAAATATTTCTTGGGAGGCAAGGGCAACATGCGAAGCGCAACTTGACTTAAGTATTTAGTACAACCCAAACTACTTTACATAAAACCAGCATGCAGTTGCACTGTTTCAGATGAGGCAATACTATATTAAAATATCCTCATTTTTTATGGGCAAGCAGTGTGGTGAGTGGTAAATGGTTTGACATCTGTATCTCAAAGAGCCCCAGGGATAGAGTGGTTACCTGTTGGGCTGATGACCACAAGGTGAGTAGTCTGAAACCACCATAGGCTCCTTGAGAGAAAGGCAGGGCAAAGAGTTGCAGTCTCTGAAATTCACGGGGCTGTTCTACCCCATCCTACAAGGTTGCTGTGAGTTGGCATCAACTTGATGGCAGTGAGTTTGGGCTTGTTTTTTGTTTTGATTTGTTTCTGTTTCTCAAAATCTAGATTTGTTAGGGGAAACTTGATGTCATGTTTTTGAATCAGCGGGCCAACTATACCCAGAAACAAGTTGAATATTTGAGGAGTGAAAATGTGTATTGCCCAGTAAATTAGTTTTCAAGATGATTCAAACATTTATTGTTTATTTCATCAGGCCTTATTCTCCACTATGATTCCTCTCACTCAACTCACTGCCATCAACACCTACTCATAGTGACCCTATGGGACACCTACGCATAGTGACCTCTGAGACTGTAACTCTTCACGGGAGTAGACAGCCCCATCATTTTCCTCAGGAGCAGGCTGGTAGTCTCAAACTGCTGACCTTGCAAGTTGGCAGCTCAATGTATCCACTGTACCAGTAGGGGTCCTAATGCCTCCTTTCCAGGAGCCCTGGTGGCATAGTGGTTTACATGTTGCATTGTTACAGGGAAGGTCGGTAGTTTGAAATCACCAACCTCTCCAAGGGAGAAAGATGAGGCTTTCTACTCTCAATATTTACAGTCTTATAAGCCCAAAGGGGCCGTTCTACTCTGTCCTATAGTGCTGATATTAGTCAGAATTGATTCCATAACAGTAAGTTTGATTTTTAGTTTTAGGCCATTTTTTTGGGGGGGGAGGGGTGGAAATTACTCAGAGCTCCTTGGCAATTAAAAACGTTCCTTATATCCCATAATCCAGGATAAGAATGATTCTGCTTTGGCAGCCGCTCTGGGTCATCCCCAGGCTCCCTAAGGGAGATACCGCACACAGTGCATGACATTGCTCTAGCCCAGAGGTTCACAACCTGTGGCTCACTACCCCTTTGGGGGTCACCTAAGACCATCAGAAAACACATATTTCTGATGGTCTTAGGAACTGAGACCCCGCTCCTCTCTCCGTCTCCAGGCTGGTCCACCCACATGCAGACACGCCCACATATGAGTACCTGGCATGAAGATTGTTACCCATGCTACACCATGCTTCAAGACAAAATTTCATTTATTTGTAATTAGAAATAAATATTTCACAGTATAGAATTGCATATTGCTTTGTGATTAATCATTATGCTTTAATTACGTTCAAATTGTAATAATGAAAATACATCCTGCATATGACGATTCATAACAATAGCAAACTTACAGTTATGAAGTAGCAATGAGAATAATGTTATTCCTCCATGTGAGGAACTGTATAAAAGGGTGGCGACCTGAGGAAGGTTGAGAACCGCTACGTCAGTACATAAAATTGGCACGGACGTGGTTCCCAATCTTTGTATTACAGTTTCCCGTGTGTCACAGTGAATTCACTGTTGGTTATTGTACAGTTTAGAAGACACCAGAGATATTCGATGTCAGGTATCACACTAAATACCACTTCAAGACTCTTCGCCTTTTCAATATTATTGTGCTAGATTTGCTTGAACTGATATTGTATCTTTTGAGAGTGGGCTTCCATTAGTTGATATGAACAAGTACCTCCTGAAAAAACATGGAACAGAACCTCAGTCCACCCGTGTTTGATCTGATTCCAGGGTCTGGAAAAGTGGCACAGTTTCCAAGAAGCACACTTACATTCCAACTTTTCTATACTATTGGCTGTTTCAGAATTAAATATACTTTTCAATTTATGTGTATATTTTTTCACCTGACCACTGTTGTGAGGACCTGAATGTTTATGAAGCTGCTGAAACTTAACTACCCAGTGGAAGTATTGTGTATTTATTTTTATCTAGGAGCATCATGAACATGTTACTGAAACACCGAGGGCTCTGTGACCGGTGTGGGAACCCCGGCTGCAGCAGGTCCCCCTGGTCTCCCTAGTGTCCTCTCACTTACTTTGGAGGTTGTCAGGAGAGACTAGTCCCTGGAGAAGGACATCCTGCTCAGTAAAGTCGAGGGGCATGGAAAAGAGGAAGGCCCTCTAGGAGATGGATTAGCACGGTGGCTGGAACGATGAGCTCAAGCAGAGAAACCGTTGTGAGGATGGCATGGGACTGGGCAGTGTTTCTTTCGGCCGTGCAGAGGGTCACTGTGAGTGAGAGTCAGACCAACAATAACAATGTTCTCTCTTTCACACGCAGACCCTCTATGTGGAATCTTTTCCATTTAACTTCCTTTCAGCAAATATTTATTAAGCATCAAATAAGTGCCAAGTACTGAGCTAAAGGCTAGCTGGGAGTGAAAATAGTCTCAATTGCCATGAACCTTAAACTTTTGAAAGATGAGCAGCTAATAAACAAGTAAACAGAAAATACTAACAACATTAAGTTCTATGTCTAGATTTCACTTCCTAATTGGAAGAGTCCCTTTTCCGCACTCCCCAGGCTACAGGATGGCTTCCCTGCCAAAGACCCCGAGAGATCCATGAACCACATATGCCAACCTCCCCTATGAGGCAGGCAACCTTGTAATTAACACACTGGCTTGGAAGTGGAAGGAGAGAGAGTGCCGAGGAGAAAGCACTCTGGAGATACAGACGGTAAGACTTATTTAGACTTGAGCCAAAGGGACAAAGATGTGGCAGGAGGGAGTTTGGATAAGGCAAGAGGCAGAGAAGAGGAGGACTGCAGGGGGACTGGTTACAGGTGAGGACCTCTCTTCAGGGGAAGGCCCTTTGTCTGATTAATTTGCTCCTCCAAGAAGGTAGCCTTTCTAAACCACGGAACTTCACACCGAAGAGCTCCTGAAGGTAAAGGAATCGGATTAACTATCAGGAGGTTATTAGCCATGTAAAGAGGAGATCTAGGACAGATTTGCCATTGGGCCAGGCTTGCTATTGACGCTGAAACAAATAAACTTGTGCACAGAAAATCTCCTGTCCAACGTAAGCGTCCTATTCCTTCTAGTACAGAGCACGCCTACAAGGATAATGAGGTATTACCAAATTGCCCTTGCTCTAACTCTCAGAAGTACTACTACATTCCTGTTACCAGAAATAACTGTACCATCCATATCACTCACCAAAGACAATCCTCCAAAATAAAGCCACTACTGTCCACCTTTGATTCCAACTCGGAGCATCCCTATAAGCAACAAGCTACACACGGCCCAGCCTGTGCCGGCCTGACAATTGGTGTTATGGTTGAGCGCATTTTTGCAGCCACTGTCTCCATCTATCTTGAGGGGGGTCTTCCTATGGTTCCCTCATCCTCTGCTTCACCAAGTGTCCTGTGCTTTCCCAGAGACATGTCTTTCAACAAAGACATCCCTCAGAAATGCCAACCACAGGGGGATTTTGACTAGAAGCAAACCCCCTACCTCTAGGAGTGTCTGGTTGGTTCAGTTAATGTGTGGAAAGCCGGCACATTCACGCCCCTTAGAAGTGCTCTTGGGAGAAAGGTGTGGTGGTCTACCTCAGAAAGATCAGTCATCCAAAACAACTAAGAAGCAATTCTGCTCTGACAAGTGTTGGAGGGTTTCCAGGAGTCCAAGTCCACGCAATGGCAACTAGGGTGGTTTTTGTTAGTTTTCTTAATCATTTTATTGGGGCCTCACACAGCTCTTACCACAGTCCATACATCCATCCATTGTGTCAAGCACATTTGTACATACGCTGCCATCATCATTTTCAAAACATTTTCTTTCGACTTGAGCTCTTAGTATCAGCTCCTCTTTTTTTATCCCTGCCTTCTCCCAACCTCCCTCTCCCATGAACCCTTGACAATTTTTTTTTCATATCTTACACTGACCAATGTCTCCCTTCACACACTTATCTGTTGTCCATCCCCCTGGTAAGGGGTTATATGTAAATCATTGTGATCGGTTTCCCCTTTCTCTCTCCACCTTCTCCTTACCCTCCTGCGATTGCTATTCACGTGATTGTTCCTGAGGGGGTTTATCTGTCCTGGATTCCCTGTGCTTCCAGCTCTTATCAGTACCTGTGTACATCCCCTGATCTAGCTGAATTTGTATGGTAAAATTGGGGTTATGGTAGTGGTGGGGATTTCCAATTGTCCACAGATGGGTTTGGGGTTTCATCTCCACCCTCCCCCTCATTCACATCAATATGATATTTTGTTCTGAGTCTTTGATGCCTGATACCTGATCCCATCGATACCTCATGATCACACAGGCTGGTGTGATTCTTCCATGTGGACTTTGTTGATTCTCAGCTAGATGGCCACCTGTTTATCTTCAAGCTTTTAAGAACCCCCAAATGTTACCTTTTGATAGCTGGGAACCATCAGCTTTCTTCACATTTGCGTATGCAGCCATTTTGTCTTCGGCAATCATGTTGGGAATGTGAGCATCACTTACTGTCAGGTTATTTCAACAAAGTGTTCTTGCATTGAGGGAGTACTTGAGCAGATGGCTTAATGTCCATCTTCTACTTTAATACTTAACATATGTACATAGATCTATTTCCCTATCATTATATACAAATATATTTACATATGTACATGCCTGTATTTAGACCTTTATAAATGTCCTTTCCCGCCTCATTCTTTCCTCTATTTCCTTTTACTTTATTCTTGTTCCACTATCATGATTGGCCTTCAACAGGGTTTCAGTAATCCCTCTCGGCTACTTTGCCCTTGGTCAAGCCCCACTCACCAGGCATCCTATACCCTCCCTTGCATCCATTTTAGATCACTTGTTATTCCTTTGTCCCTGGGGCAACTAGTTTTTTCTGTGTACAACTTTACTTGGAAAAGATTATGGTTGTAAGAGGGTGCCACATCAAAGAAACTGTTAGTGAGAAAAGCAAATGCAGATTGTGCTTCTCCAAACACAGTTGGAATTTTACAACGAGAGAATTGACTTGCCCGATCTGAACAGTGGTCCCTGAAAAAGTCTGTCATTTAGGTACCACCAAGGGCAGCACATTCTGAATTATGATTCTTTTGTTGAAGAAAATTTGAGACTCCTTTTTTTTATCTTATTTGCATTTATTTTTTTAAACATTTTATTAGGGGCTCATACAACTATTATCACAATCCATACATACATCAATTGTGTAAAGCAGAGAAACTTGAGGAAAAGGAAATGACCTCCTGTCTATATTTAGCAAATTAGGCTTATAAAGTACCTTGTGTCTTTGGACATAGAGCTGTGAAAATCACTAATTGTGTTCTTCGCAGAGATTAGACCAATTGGAAGTAAAAGAGGAAAGGAGGGAAAAGGCAATTTGAGAAGTAATGTAATGTTCAGCTTCCATAAGAGACCAAGAGAATGTTGCTTCTGTCCTTTCCAAGGACAGCTGTAATTAGGCAGTTATTTGACAGCTCCTTCAGCCTGAGATAGGACAGCTAACAACCTTGTAGTTTAAGTATAAGGAAGCCTCCCAATGAGAGGGGTTGATAATGTGGCTGCAACAAAGGGCTCAAAGCAAAGCAAGGGTCCTGAGGATGGCTCAGGATGGAGCAGCGTTTCCTTTTGTTGGCCTAACTACAAGCTCCGCTGTTCAAACCCACCAGCCACTCCACAGGAGAAGAGGGGCTGGCTGCTCTCATAAATCTGCAGTCTCAGAAACCCTCAGGAGCAGTTCCATTGTGTCACTGTGAGTTGGAATGTACGGAATGGATTGGCTTTGGGGCAGTTCAGTTCTGAAAACTTCTAGGCTAGAGCCAAGCTTATTCCCTCATTAATGCATGATGCACACTAATGTTTGGAACTTCTCTGTGTCTCTCGTGTGCGGTGTTCTTAGCCATTAAGGGATCATCTGCAGTCGAGTGTTCTCTTTTTTTATATCGGAATCACAATAGCCGTGCACAGGGGAACTCAATTTTCAAAATGAAGAGGAGACTGTTAATGCTTCAAGGATCTGTTTAGAGAATGGAGTGAAGGTTTGTTAGATGTATTATCTTGCTGTCTTCAGCAGGCAATTTAGCACTTAATTGTATACTGTCTTGTTTTTCTCTCTACTCAGATTGCTGAAGCCTTGAGCTGGAAACGACCTTCGACCCTATCTGGTCCACCCCTCTAATTTAAAAGAATGAAAATAGAGCAGTGTGGGAAAGAAGGACAGAGCTCCTGCTCAGTTAGGTGTCCAGGTCCTCTGGAGGGAAAATATGAGGAGCCAGATTTTCAGATTCTCACATTGGTGCTCTCTACCCTTTCATCTGGTTTAGATGTCATAAAAGACAAGGTCTGGGGTTGCAAATATGCCCACATCTTTATAACAATGCGTACCTCTTTCAATAAACTATCATTTTGTTCTTTCCTTACTTTCCTGTTAAATCTAAGAAATAGCTATTATACCATCACTCAGAGCTAAAAGTAGGACAGCCCAAAGAAGAGGGTCTCATTCCTTGTTCTCAGTATGGCATCTTAGAAGGGCATGGGAGTTTATACAGCGCCAAGTGCATGGGAAAGGGTCATCCTGTTCCTCTCTTCCCGTTAACCTCTTTCCTCATTGACTCCACTCCTAACTCATGGTCCCTTTTCATTGTAGGAAGTCCCTACTATTGGTGTTAGGTGCCACCCAACCCCATACACTCAAAAAGACCGTAGGTACCAAAACAAACAAACAAACAAAACCTACCCCATCCTGAGCCATCCTTACATTTCCGTTGATCAATCCCATATCCCGTTGTTACAGTCATTTTATTAAACCATCTCAATGAGAGGCTTCCTCTTTTTTACTTTATCAAGCATGATATCCTTCTCCAAGGACTAGCCCACCTGATAATATATCCAAAGTAAACGAGATGAAATCATGCCATTTTCACTTCAGAAGAGTGTCTGGCTCTATTTCTTCCAAAACTGACACTCATTGTTCTAGCAATTCAGTATTCTTTTCCAACGCCACAAATCAAATGCTTCAATTCTTCTTCACCTTCCTTATTCATTGTTCAACTTTCACAGGTTAGGAGACAATGTCATGGTTTAGGTCAAGTAGACCCAAGTCTTCAAAATGACACCTTTATTTTTTAACATTTCAAAGAGGTATTTGTAGTAGATTAATCCAATGTCGCATGTTATTTGATTTCTTATCTGCTGCTTCCATGGGTGTTGAGTGCGGATGCAATTAAAATGAGAATCTTGACATTTCGGTCTTCTCTGCATTTACCTTGATGGCACTCCTAAGTTCAGCTGTGAGGGATTTGCTTTCCTTTTGTAGTCCATACTGCAGGTTGCAGTCTTTTGTCTTCATTCGGAATTGCATCAAGTTCTCCTCTTTCAGGAAACGAGGTGTGTCACCTGTATATCGAAGATTGCGAGTGAACCTTCTTCTAGCCAGGCTTCTCCGATGATTAGCTCAGCATTCAGATTGAATGGTTGTTGTTGGTGGTAGTAAGTGCCATCAAGTCAGTTTCAACTTGTAGGGTTCTATGTTCAACAGGACCAAACATGACCTCACCCTGTGCCCTCCTCACAACTCTTTGAGCTCATTGTTGCAGCCACTGAGTCAATCCGTCTTCTCATTGCCACTGGCTCTCTGCTTTACCAAACATGATTTCCTTCTCCAGGGACAATACGTCCAAAGCATATGAGACAAAGTCTCACCATCCTTGCCTTTAAGGAGTATTCTGGCTGTACTTCTTCCAAAACAGATTTCTGTATTCTTTTGGGGGTCCGTGTTACTTTCAATATTCTTTGACAGCACCCTACTTCAAATACATCGGTTATTCTCCAGTCTTCTTTATAAGTCAACTTTAACATGCATATGATGTCATTGAAAATACCATGGGGGGACCGGGAAAAAAATTGGCGACCCAATGGGACTCACCCGGCCAGAGCTCCTGCTGCCAGACCAGAAAATTGCGAGGTAAGGTGAAGGAAACAGGAAAGTGGACTCCTGAAATTGGAATTAGGGTACTAGAGTCTCTCCTGACCCCCTTTTTGTGGTATTTCCACTCACAAAGAAAATCAAGAACACTCTAAAGCACTCTAGCTTTGGTGAGCCCACTGGTGCTGGCTGCGCCCTTGCCAGAAGCAGCAATTTCGCCAAGCTGATGCCCGAGAGGGGACAGAATCCCAGACACGAGGAGAACCCACGCTGGAGCTCTCAGCCTTGAGCTTACAGCCTGGGGACTGGTGGTGGAGGGTAGCCATAATTTAGAGTAGAAGAAAAAGCAGATTTTTACCCCAGGTAGATCACAGTGTGGAAGAAAATAGGTGGATAGTCAGAGTCCAGGGAGTGAATTTAGTTCCAATTAGCTGAGAAGGAAACAACCCCCCTGATAAGCTGGATTTCCCCCTCTGCGGGTCAGCCTGACAGCCCCCAAATCAGAGCACATCACAAGCATAATTTAAAAAAAGGTGAAATATATATCATTGGTTTAAAACTCAAACCCAAGTCTGGTTGCTCAGCTCCAAGGAGCACATGGGGGCAGGGAGGTCTTAACATAAATCAGCATAAGAAGAAAGCTACCTAAGGAATGTCAGAACTCAGCTACAGGACCTGGGTGGCTTTTTTGCATAACAAAGAGCCGCTGTGGCAAGTGTCAGCTTCAAACTTCACTGAGCTACAGCCCAGAGACTTTGGGAGACAATTTAATTTGATTTGATTCTAGCTGGCCAGAGGATAAAATAAAATAAAATCCTCTGATCTAGTAGGCAATAGCAGACTAGATAGGATAATAAGCCAGCTTCCCTCTAAGTGGAAACACCCCATCCCCTGCCCCTGCTGCAGTGTTACATGCACCACAAGGCAGTTACACCAGCAAACTCCAGCACTCAACTGACGCCTGGCCATGGGTGCGATCTTGCCTTTGAAGTAATCCCACACAGCATCTGTGGAACCCTGCATCAAATGGGTACACAACTCCGCTAACTTGAGGAAGAGTTGGAACGCCTCCAGTCTCACGAACAGGTGACCAAGTCTCAGTTATCTCCTTACCTACTACTCTTATTTCTAGCCCTTCTGTCTTTCCCACAGCAGTCAGTTTCAACGAGGTCAGGTTTGTGTTGGGGCTTTTATTTCTCTCTTCTTTTTCCATCTTTTTTTTCTTTTTCCCTCTTTCTCCTCTTCTCTCCAACTCTCTCCTATCATATGCCTCTACTGGCTTCCAAGTCACTACCCTCCACTTAGGGCAAATTAATACAAATAGCAGGAGGAAATCCAGCCTGCCCTCCGTGGGAGTGCTGTGCACCACACAGGGCAGCTGGGACAAACATCTACACTGAGCTGCGCTGCTGAAGAAAACTCTGTCAGAGCTCTAAGGCCATCTCATCAACTAGGGCAATTCTTCCCAGCACTACTGGGTCCCTGCATTAAAAGGGGACACCAACCTGGTATTGTGGGGGCAGAGCATAGACCCCTCTGGAAACACATTCAAGCAATTAGGTCTCAGCTATCCCTTTATTCTTTATTCCCTCTGTCTCTCTCTCCCCCCTCTTTACTGTTCCAGCCAATATTAATGAACACAGTTGGTTTTTCCCCCTTCTTTCTCGTTTTCTCATTTTCTTTCTTTCCTCTTTGTGCCTTTGTTCTCTTCGCTTCTCTCTCTGCTTGTATGAATCTCTCCTCTCATTCTCATTCATTTCACAGGCCACTGCTTGTTCCTAGACCTCTACACTCTGCCTAAGGCAACCCTGTCCTCCCAGTGGGCAGCCTGACCCCTAAGAAAGTACTGCACACATCATGGGGATTTCTTTATCTATTTTAAAAATTCTCTCCCTCCTTCCTTTTCTCTTCTCTTTTTTCTACTTTTGTGTTCTTCTTTCATGTTTTCTTCTTTTCTCCTCTTCTTCTAACTCTTCTACATTTCCTACAACACGCTCAACATATTCAGTTCTCCTTTTTGTTGTTTTCTTTTCTTGCTTTCTTTTTTTTAATGTTTTCACTTTTGTTTACTGTGTGAATTTTACATGTGTGTGTGAGAGTGGGTGTCAGTTTGCTTGGCATTGTTGCTCCAGTCTGTGTCTTCCTCTCTCTTTTCCCTCTCCTTTCACTCTCTTTCCTGTCACAAGCCACTGGCTGCCTCTGCCTAGGACAGTGTCACATGAGAGGAATATACAACATACTTTCCAAGTAATGGAATCCTGGACGGCTAGGATAAGAGTGAAACCACATGAAGATGTAGCGATAGCCTGACCCCTCAGTACAGCTACTGGCAGGTAGTTCATAGAATTACTCATACAAATGCCCCAAGAGAAAGCCCAGGGCTCTTCGACTCAGGAAGATGACTCCAGGCATCTCTAAAACAACACGTAAACAGAAACCAGTTCTAACAGCTTCAACGAAAAAGCGAGAGAAACAGAAGACAATGCCGGAAGAAGTCATGAACTTAACGATGGGCATAGAAGAAGCAGATACTGACCTGCCGCAATAAGAAATTTTCAAAATACTGTTTGAAGTCATAAAGGACATGAGGGAAGCAACGCATGAAAATGATGCAATGATACAGAAGACAAAGGCAATGCACCAAAGGGAAATATAAGAGTTATGGGGTAAAATAACAAATCTAGTGACAAATTGACAGAGCTTGCCAATAGGGTTGAGGAGGCAGAGAATCGCACCAGTAACCTAGAGGATAACCAAGCAGACTTCAGAAAATGGGAAAAGCAGTCAAATAAGACAATCAAAATAGCTGAAGAACACTTGAGAGCCATGTCTGCTGCTACCGGAACAAGACACAACAAAGAAGTCAACAGTGAAAATAGCAAGGGAATTCTTAGAGGAAATTTTCCCCAGCTTAATAAATCAAAATCAGACAACCATTCAAGAGGCTGAAAGAACACCAGCCAGACTGAATAGCATGAAGCCACTAAGACATATAAGTGTCAACTTATCCAACTATGAGGAAAAGTAGAAGATCATGAAAGCAGCTAGGGAAAAGCAAACAGTCACGTATAAAGGTACCCCAATAAGAGTACGTTCAGATCTATCAGCGGAAACTAATGAAGAAGAGGAAGTAATGGAGTAACATATTCCAAAAATTGAAGGAAAAAAACGCAAACCCAAGAACACTTTACCCAGCCAAATTATCTATTAAGATAGATTGAGAAGTAAGAGTCTTACCAGACAAGGACAACCTCAAAGAATACATAAAAAGAGACCCAGTCCTACAAAAGATCCTTGCCAATCCAGTATGGGCAGAAGATCAACACTCATCAAGAGCAAATAAGAGACCATCACATAGAATAATTACACCAAAAGGTCAACAAAGAGGAAACAGCCCCCAGGATCGCATCAACTCAATAGTGGAAAGAAGGCAAACGTAAGCCACACACACAACACAAGCAGATAAGATAGGTAGAGAGGAAAATGTCCAATGCAAAAGGTACAAGATGACATCACAGAGTCCACAGATGGATATAATAACACTGAATACTAAAGGCCTGAACTCAGGCATTAAAAGGCAGAGGCTAACAGACTGGCTCAGGAAACATAACCCATCAATCTGCTGCCTCCAGGAGACTCAGCTCAAGCTTGCAGGCAAAAAATAGGTTGGGTATTAAAGGCTAGAGAAAAATGTACCAAGCAAATGGTAATGCATAAAAAGCAGGGGTAGCGATCTTATTATCTGACCAAATTGACCTCAAGATACAGACCATAACAAGAGATAGGGGGGCACTATATAATTCTCAAGGGAACAATAGACCAAAAACCAGTGAGCATAATAAACATATACGCTCCTAATGAGAGACCTGTGAAATTCGTAAATCAAACACTCCAAAAGATGAAAAAAGAGATCACAGGCTCAACATTAATAGTTGGTGACTTTAATACACCACTCTCTGAAAAAGACAGATTTTGGGGAAAGAAACTCAACAAGGAGGCTACAGATCTAAATTGCACAATTGGACGACTTGACTTAGTAGATATTTTCAGAGCTTTCCACCCACATGCAAAGAAATTCACATCCTTTTCAAGCCCACATGGCACATATTCAAAAATAGACCACATGCTGGGACACAAGTCCAACTTGAGTAAATTCGGGTTATACAGACATCTCTCTCCAATCATTGTGCCATAGAGCTGGAAATTAACAGGACAGTGAACTAAACAAGTGCAAAAAATTGGAGGATGAACAATTTCCTATTGCAAATGGAGTGGGTATTGACCCAGATCAGAGATGAAATCAGGAAGTTTCTAGAAACCAATGAGAATGAAAATACGACTTACCAAAACCTGTGGGATCCAGCAAACGCATTTATCAGAGGAAGGCTGATAGCAATAAATGCACATATTAAAAAAGAAGAGAGACACGTGGGTGACATGCTCACACAAAACTTACATCAATTAGAGCAGAGTAAACAGAACAACCCTACTAATAACAAGAGGATAGATATAATAAAAATCAGAGCTGAGATACAGGAGAAGGAAAACAAGAAAACTGGAAAAATTTAATGCCTCTAAAAGTTGGTTCTTTGAAAGAATTGACAGAATTGATAGACCTCTGGAAAACCTAATCAAAGAAAGGAAGGAACAAACGACAATTGCAAGGATGAGGGATGAAACATGGGACATTACAATGAACCCCAATGAAATCAAAAGAATAATTACACAGCGCTATGAACGTCTATACTCTAACAAATTCAATAATTTGGAAGCCATGGACAAATATTTGGAAACATAATCCCTCCCTAGACTATCCCAGATGTATGTCAAGAACCTCAACAGACCCATAGCAATGAAAGAAATAGGCAAAGTAATCAGGGATTACCAACAAAAATATTCCCTGGGCCAAATGGCATCACAGGTGACTTCTACCAAGCATTCAGGGAAGAATTGACCCCAATCCTATACAAACTCCTCCAGAACATAGAAAAAGATGGAAAACTCCCAAACTCTTACTATGAAACTAGTATAATTTTGATACCTGAAATGAGCAAAGGTGCCACATGAATCGAGAACTATAGACCAATATCCCTAATGAACTTTGTTGCAAAAATCCTGAACAAAATACTAACCAATAGAATACAAAGCATATTAAAAAAATAATTCACCATGACCAAGTGGGATTCATGCCAGGGATACAGGGATGGTTCAACATATGAAAGACCATCAGCATTATTTGCCACATTGGCAGGAAAAATGATTTAAAAAAATAACCTCTTGATGATATCAATAGATGTGGAAAAGGATTCAACAACATCCAACACACATTCCTGTTTAAGACACTCAAGCAGATAGGAATAGAAGGAAACTTCCTCAATATTATACAAGCCATATATGAAAAACCAGCAGCTAATGTGGTAGTTAATGGAGAAAAGACTAAAACAATTCAACTGAAAAAGGGGACCAGACAAAGATGCCCCTTGTCCCCACTCCTATTTAACATCGTACTGGAGGTCCTAGCTAACATCATAAGACAAAGGAAGGCTATTAAAGGTATTCAGCTGGGGAAGGAAGAGGTGAAATTATCATTATTTGCAGATAATATGATTCTATATATTGAAGATCCCTTCAACTCCACAAGTGGAGTGTTGGAAGCAATAGAGGAATATGGCAGAGTGGCAGGATACAAAATCAACAAACAGAAGTCTATTGGACTGCTCTACACATCAGACAAGACCACAGAAGAGACGATTAAAACGGTAACACCCTTTATAATTGCCAAGCACAAATTGAAATACCTACGGATATACCTGACTAAAAAAAAACAAAAGATTTGTATGAGGAAAATTATAAAACACTACTTCAAGAAATCAAGAGTGACCTCAACAAATGGAAGAATATCCCATGCTCATGCATTGGCAGACTCAATATAGTAAAGATGTCAGTTCTGCCCAAGGCACTATAAGTTCAATGCTATCCCGATACAAATACCACCATCCTTCTTCAAAGAATTGAAAAAACAGATTACCAACTTCATATGGAGGGGGAAGAAGCCCAGAATTAGCAGAGAACTCCTCAAGAAGAGGGACAAAGTAGGAGGGCTTTCTCTACCCGACTTTAGCATATACTATACAGCCACAGTAGTCAAAAAAGTGTGGTACTGGCATAATGCAGATATTCAGGCCAATGGAAAAGAGCTGACAACCCAGAAATAAAAACTTTAGCATATAGGCAATTGATCTTTGATAAAGGCCAAAAAATATTAAATGGGAAGCAGAAGCAATATTCAATAAATGGTGCTGGAAAAAATGGATATCTACCTACAGAAAAATGAAGCAAGACCCTTACCTCACTCCATGCACAAGAATAAACTCAAGGTGGATCACAGGCATTGAGATAAAACCCCAAACAATTAAGGCCGTTAATGAGGGAATTGGGACAAACTTGAGAACCTCGGCACAGGGAATACACAGGCCATCAGAAATAGGGAAGGATACAAATACAGAGGAGTCACAAATAGACAAGCGGGACATACTGAAGATAAGACACCTGTGTACATCGAAAGAATTCGCTGAGAGTACTAAGAAAGTCCACTGACTTGGAAAACATCTTTAGCAATGACACAACAGACAAAGGCCTTATTACTAAAATCTACAATAATTTGCAAGCTTATAATAAGAGGAAAACTAATTTCCCACTGAGGATGTGGGCAAAGGAACTGAAGTTTCACCGAGTCTGAAATCCGAATGGCCAATAAACATATGAGAAAATGTTCCTTATCATTAGCCATAAGAGAAATGCAAACCAAAGCAACTATGAGATATCCCCTAACACCCTCAAACATAGCCCAATTGAAAAAAATCAGAAAGCAACAAGAGTTGGAGGGGCTGTGGGGAGACAGGAACTCTCATCCACTGTTGATGGACCTGTAGATATGTACAGCCCCTATGGAAATCGATTTGGCGATTTTTCAAACAGATGGAAATTGAGTTACCATACAACCCAGCAATCCCCGTACAGGGCATATACCCAGAAGAGGCAAGCACCAAACCTCAGCCATACATCTGTGCTCCAATGTTCTTTGTGGCACAGTTCACAATCACAAGGAATTGGAAACAACCCAAATTCCTATCAACAGACAAACAGATTAAAAAACTGTGGTACATACATAAAATGGAGTGCTATGCATTGCTAAAAAGCAGTGATGAAATTATGCTAAGTGAAGTAATCCAAGCACAAAAGGACAAGTATAACATGAGTCCGCTGTGGTAAGTCTCTCTCTCTCTCTCTCTCTCTCTCTAAAAGAACAGAAAGGTGAATGCAAAAGGGGCACAGGGAAAAATCTACTGTATTCAAACACTCCAGGGGTGAGGTCCAGGTAGTATGGCAGGGGCCAGACCAAATCCAGGGGTACATATGGTAGTCAACTAAGAAGGAGGTGGAGGGAGGAAAGGGGAAAGAAAAAAAGATGTGTGATGGGGGAATAGGGAACTGGTCCACCAAGGGGAGAGTATTGCTTGTGTCTCCACAGGGAAAGAGGGACCAGATATAAAGCCAGTGCCAGACGAATGCAGTGTGCCGGCAAGGAGTGGGGAGCCAGTAGAGGGGTCTTAGGACTCGGCCCCCATACCAGCTATGTGGACAACCGCCCTTCCCCCCAGAAGAATTTACTTAAGAGGATGGCACTGAGGCTGCAGCTAGGGGAGAAGGGAATGTCTGATCAGAGCAAATGGGAGCAAATGAAGGGGGAGGAAGAGAGAGTGGAGCACATCCTGGCCGATCAGGCCTGCCGGATGATATCCCGCTCTGAACAGCCAATGGACAGAGTGGACAATATGGCTGATCCCACTGCAAGACATGCCGTCCCTTGATGGCCCAGGGCACTAAGGGGGACAACACTGGAGACTCAGTGTAGGGACTGGCCCAGACTGACCCTGTGACACCGAGGCAAACCACTAAAAGCGTGTGGCAGAGCAACTGTGGGAGCAGAGCAGGGAGTCCCTGAGGGAGTACAAAGGACAGACTCTGGGGCCAGAGCATGCTACCCCATTGGACCTGACTGAAGGATACACCTAAAGATCAAAAATTAGACCTTAATCTATTTACAGGTTTTTCTTTCTTTTTAAATTTGTTTCTTTCAATTAATTTATTCTTCTATGGGTAATTAGTTTCCTTTCCTTTTTTGTTGGCATTGCTGTGTTCTCACTCATCGCCTATCTTGCTATGGCTTGAATTTTGGTGCATATTATTATCTCTACAGATCTATCTAATAAGATAGACTGGATGAATAGTCTACAGGAGAAAACAATGGGACCAGTAGATCTGTGGGAACACAGGAGAGAGGGAGGTGGGGGGAAGGAGGTGGTCCTGACCAACCCAGGGACAGGGGAGCAACAGGTAATCGAAAATCAGTGGCAAGGAGGGTGTGAGAGGCCTCAGCATGGTTAAGGTAATCGAGAGAAATCACTGATACCCAAAGGAAGGCTGAGCATGATAGTTGGACAAGAGGAAAGTAAAAGGAAATAGAGCAAAGAACTAGGTGGAAAAGGGTATTTATAGAGGTCTAAAGACTGGAATGTGTCTATGTAAATATATTTATATAAGGTGTGGGGAAATCTATGCACATATAGTTATAGGTTTAGTATTAAGGCAGCAGATGGACATTGGGCCTCCACTCAAACACATACTCAGTGCAAGAACATGTTGTTGTATTAAATTGGCATTCCAGGATGCACACCTTCTGACACGATAGCTGAAGAAAAATGTGTACATGAGCAAATGTGGTGAAGAAAGCTGATGGTGCCTGGCTATCAAAAGATATAGTTTCTGGAGTTTTAAAGACTTGAAGATAAATAAGCAGCCATCTAGCTGAGAAGCATCAAAGCCCACACGGAAGAAGCACACCAGCCTGTCTGACCACAAGGTGTAGAAGGGACCAGTTATCAGACATCAAAGAACTAAAAATCATATCAGTGGGTTCCCACCTTCCTGATATGATCACTGAAGACAAACGTGTGTATAAGCAATGTGGTGAAGAAAGCTAATGGTGCCAGGCTATCAAAAGATATAGCGTCTGGTGTCTTAAAGGCTTGAAGATAAACAAGCGGCCATCTAGCTCAGAAGCAACAAAGCCCACATGGAAGAAACACACCAGCCTGTGTGACCACGAGCTGTCGAAGGGATCAGGTATCAAGGATCAGGAACAAAAAATCATATCATTGTAAATGTGGGTGAGGGCAGAGTGGACACTCAAAGCACAACGGTAACCAACCAGACACCTCCTTACTGAAGGGTTGTGGGGAGGAGATGAGCCAGTCAGGGTGCAGGGTAGCAACGATGAAACATATAACTTTCCTGTAGTTCTTAAATGTTTCTCCCCACCCCCCACTATCATGATCCTAATTCTACTTTACAAATCTGGCTAGACCAGAGGATGTACATTGGTACATATAGCAATTGGAAGCATAAGGAATCCAGGACAGATGACTCCTTCGGGACTAGTGGTGAGAATGGCAATGCCTGGAGGGTGGAGGGAATGTGGGGTAGAAAGGGAAAACTGAATATAAGAATCTACATGTAGCCTCCTCCCTGAGGGATGGACAGCAGAGAAGAGGGTAGTGGGAGACGTCAGACGGTGTAACATGACAAAATAATAATAATTTATGAATGATGAAGGGTTCATGAGTTAGAAGGTAGTGGGGAGGGAGGGAGAAAATGAGAAGCCAATATTAAGGACTCAAGTAGAAGGCAAATGTTTTGAGAACGATGATGGCAACAAATGTACATATGTGCTTGAAACAATGGATGTATGTATGGATTGTGATAAGAATTGTATGAACGCCCAATAAAATAATTTTTAAAAAAATAAGAAAACGCCATGGGGTAGGGTCCAATGTGCCTTAGTCCTCAAAGTGACATCCTTGCTCAAAGCACATTGTTGCAGCCACTTTATCAAGCGATCGCATTAGCTGGATTGACTACGCATGGTAAAAAGAGATGGTACTGACACACAATTTTGCTGCCCTTATTTTGGTTTTAACTGTATGAAATAATAAATGACCTTTAAAAGTATCTTGTTTTGATACTTAAAACAGTAATTATGGCAGTGAATTAATGGTTAAATTATTTGAATCCCACCACTGCTATAAGCATCACCGCAGTGACCTCCCAACCAGCTGTCCAAACATCAGTTTCACCTCTGCCGTACAGAAAAGGTATCCTATAGGCGTCAGACTTCTGTCTGGGTGAACAAGCCATTCACCAATATCTGCTCTACACGAGCTGCTTCCTGTTGTGAGGTTGTCTATGAGAAAGCGATTGCTGGACTGTTAAATATCGTATTTGCACAGTGCCCTCTGTTGAACCTTCCTGCTCAACCTATACCACCAATCACTGCCCTCCCATTGCCACCAGGGGTCTGGATGCCAACATCCATCTCTCAGTTCCCACCCCTGCCCCTTCTCTCTTCTGTCCACGATGTCCCTTCCTATCCGAAGTCTGAAACGCAAAGCCCATTAATGGCCTCCTGTTCAGGAGCATTCTGCTACTGATTCAATGTACGAGGAGGAAGGAACTCATACATCAGGTGCATTTTAAGAAAATATTAACACCAATGTCCTTTTGTTCTTGTCAGATTTTGTATCGGCTTTCTTCCTTTTGTGGTTTGTTTGTTTCCAACCCTGTTTCTTAGTAGTAGTGTCATAGATAATTGATTGATGGCAATGTCTATACCTTTGACAGAAGGACAAAGGAAGGAAGTGACATGACCTGAAGGAGGATGACGTTTGAGACATTATCGTCTCTGACGGCAAAATGGCCTGTGTTTAAAAAAAAAAAAACAACAAAGCAAATGAAAGATAAAGAAGCTGCTATCACCAAGGAGACTTATTATTAATTCGGATTCTTAAAAGGACATTTTTGGGGGCTTTTGTCACTGGGGGAGAAGGGGGAATCATGTTTTACCTTCAAGTCCAAGTTGGCTTTTTGCCTTGTTGCTGGTAATCTGGTTTTAGAAACTGTCCTACATGTAGTGTTGGAGCTTCTAACAAGGTATCTCTCACAGAATCAAGGTGTTAGAACTGGCTGGGCTCCAAGAGTTCATCTAAGCCAGGCCTTTGCAAATATCTTCCAACTATCAAAACCATGAAATGCATCCCTCTTCCAAAACAATCCATCTTTCTCCAAAACCTTTTATTGGAAATAGCAGTGGTACTAGCAGTACTTGAAATCAGGATAGAGCTCTGAAGTTCAATTCATGGTGATCCCAGATACATATACATAGTAAAATCCTACAGTGGCTTTTGGCAAAGCACTGATGATCTATTTTAAAGATGAGGAAGGCTAGACGGATGGCCTCACTATCCAAGTTCACCCTACATGTGTAATTTACTAATGCCCTCCTCTAGGTCATACTTCCATGTAATTTAGAGAATTTTGCCAGTGGGTTGATATTTTCTTTGAAATTTTATGCTTATTTAAATGTCTACATTGCTTGGGAGCTTTTTTTAAAAAATGAATGTATAGTCAATTGGAGAAACATTTAATTTTCAAGAATTCTATATTCAGAAACTAAGTAATAGGGGGAAATACACCTCTTTGTATTAAAAAACACAGTTGCATCTAGAAACAAGCCAGATGTAGCCCATAAAATATTTTAGGAGACCACTCTGTCCAAGAAGATTATTTTCCAATGCGAATCATTAATTTACTACACCAAGTAAAATGGGACTCACGGGTTGAAACAATAGTCAGGTTAAAAAAAATTAACTGGATGGTTAGGGCCAAGAAAGGTTGGAAGCCTGAGATTTTTCTTTGGATCGTTTGTTTTTCTTTTTCTTTTGCAAGTCTAATTTCTCAGGTTTGAACCTACAGCAAGTCTCATTATACTTTGAAGGGCTTTACGCAGATGTTTAAACTTCAGGAACTACGAGATCTTTAAAGCCACGGAAGATTGATTTCATGTTTTTCTTTTACAGCATTTTGATGTGGACTTGGCACAGATTGTGGTTCCTGTGCTAATTTCCTCTTGCTCTGTGTAATTAGTCAGCATTTTAAATGAGGTAACAGGATATAATTGTCTACTGACCATTGCAATCCATTTGTTTATGACACACTCTCCAAGCTTTCAGATGTGCAACGTTATTATCCACCTCTTCACTTGTGTCGCTGTCTCTTTCCTCTTGTTTAATTTCTCCAGTTCTTCCCCCATCAATCCGCACTTCCTTTGTGGGCAAGACAAGTAGGCACTTTGCCTTCCAGCTGGCAAGGCATCACGGAGTTCAGAGGCTGGTGTAAGAGAGTGACTTACACACTCCCTGGAGACCAATTACACTGGGAATCCTCCTGATCTACCCTGATCAGGGAGTGGGGCTTTCCCTCACAGCCTATTGTGCTGGTTCAGAGCCACCTGATCAGTCTGGTCCTACCCAGTATTTAAATTAGGGCGTCACCAATCCTGAGCCCACAGCAGGGCCTCTAGGTATCACTGGGGAATAAATTAGCATTCTGCTGTTGTCCCAAAGCCACATGGACACATTACTAGAAACCCATCAGTAATAAAAGGGTTATTATGAAAATCCCAGGAAGAAAGGGGTTGAAATAGCATCATGAAAGTGTGTGCATTTGCACTGTGTTTTAGTCCAAAAATTTGTATGTTGTCTTTGTTAAATTTGCTCAAGGGGCAATTACAGTTTAACCTGTCATCACCTTAAGTAGCTACTAAGGTGAGCTTACATTCGTATTTCTGTTAGGATCACCAAACTTCACACACACAAAAAGACAACTACATGTGCAGCTTTGGGATTTCTGTTTACTGTGATTGTCATCCAAAACACTGGGAGGTTAGTACATACAGTCAAGCTATTTCAGAGCAAAGCAAAGACAGAAAAAGAGAAATGAAGGAAAATGACTAATAAGCAAGTTAGCAGACATCAAAAAAAGTGTCTCTAAGTAAAAATGATATGAGAAAATATATGTTTCAAAATCAATAATAATGCGCTTTTCAGAATTTGGGAAATGAATTATATTGAATTTATTGATGATAACTCTTGTCTGGATATCATGATGAAATACTTTCATTTTACAGTAAAAAAGAAATACTTATCTATGTATCTTTGTTGAGAGTTCCTACATTCTCTTGAAATCCTCATTCCAGGGCATTCTGTAATAAAGCTACTGAAAGTGTACAATGAATTTCCACACTAAGTTTCAGGATCCTTCACACTCAGAATACACATTCATTATGCAATTAAATCTACCAGTCTTACCAGCTGTCTGACTTCTCACTACCTTTACAACTGTGCTCAGGCGCTCTCAATGAACATGAAAGAAGGAAGCAGGGAGATCACATGCTCTAAATAATTCAAGCAGCCTATTAAATGAGGCAATAAAGATATTTTGGTGTGGTATGTTGTCATTCTCCTCCATGAAGAAACTATGTATAAAGCAATAATGTAGAAATAATACTCCAAATGTTACTGTTTTATAAATGTACAAATCTGAAATGAATGACGTTTTATAGCTTATAGTAAAAAAGTAATACATAACTAATAAACTCCAGAATTTTAAGTAAATTTTAAAAAATTGTTTGCTATTTGGCGCAAAGACTGATTTTAAAGGCTATTTTGGATCTTTATTTTAAGAGAGAATTTGGAAGCTCACATAATCACCTTCATTTGAATTATTTTCATATCTTGGATTAAATAAAAATAGGGAGTTTAACTTTGCCACTCTTAAAAATAAGGAAAATTATTTAAAACTTTAAATAAAATTAAAATTTAAGCCATTTGGTGAATCTTGTCACTTTGAATTTCTGTTGCAAAATTAGATATATTTTGCTACAGCTTGTGTCTTTCGATGTAAAAACTCACCTTTTTATAGAGTAAGATTTCAGATAAAATTTTTAAAGTAGTAAATTGATTGGTAAAGGACAAATATATGATAGGAAGTAATTAAATTAATTATAAACATGAAATATGTTCAGCCTCTTTAGTGATCACATCAATGCAAATATTACCAATAAGGTATTTATAGCAATTACAACCAAATATGTAATGACTTAAAAATGAAAATGCTTATAAATAACCATAAGACAAGTACAATATTCTTAGTCAAATAGCACACCCTTCCAAGTCAAATGCTTTTCTTCCCTAGGTAGTAATTTTGTTCATGCACTAAGCTATTTTGTTGGTGGGCTTATTAAAACTTCTTAAAGGAGAAAGCTGTTGGCAAACACAGAAGACATATGTTATTTGCATAAAAATATAGTACTAATACAATAATGGTGATAGCAGAAAAAGGTATTATTTGTCTAGGAAGCAAATTTGATAAGAAATTTAATATTTTAAATACTTTAAACTAATTTTTCATTTAAGACTGAATATTATATAACTTTACCAATTTTTAAAAAAACGTATACAGCTGTTTTTCTTATAGATTTATTGATACGTCAGACTGTTGTTGGGTGCGTAGAGTTTGTCCTGCCTTTTAGTCACCTCATGGGCAACAGAAGGGAAGTCTGACCTGTCACACACCAGCCTCACAGTTTTGTCTATTCTTCTGGCAGTCAATTATATGATCAATATTTTTGTCCAACGTCATTATTCAAATGCATCCATTCTTCTTTGATCTTCCTTATTCATTGTCCAATTTTCACATGCACATACACAATTGAACATATCAAATGGGTCCAGTGAACCTCTATTTTTAAAATAACATCTATCCTCTTTAACATTTCAAGGAGGTCTTTTGCAATAGATTTGCCCAAAGCAAGGATTCACATCCACGGAGTCAATTGGGACTCTGAGGGACCCGATTGCACACAGCAGCACTGTTCCTGGGAGCTTCAGAGATGAAGTCCTGTCAGGGGTAGGAAGCCTAATCTTTCTCTTGCAAGAGTGGCTGGTGACTCCAAATTTCTGGCCTTTCATTTCGCATCCCAAGGGATAACACACTATGTCACCAGGGCTCCTCACCCAAAGAAGGACATTCTTTTCATTTAAATTTTTGATAGTTTTAGTGACATATAGTTTACATATCAAACAATTCGATAGTTTAAACATATTGTAAGAGTTGTACAACCATGATCACAATCAATTTTAAAATATTTTCTTCTTTTTTTAGTCATTAATTTTAACTCCTCTTTTCACACCAACCTCCCCTGTCATAACCCCAAGAAATTATTGATCCAATTACTGTCTCTATAATTTGACCTCTCCAGGATTATATCTAAAGAAAAACATACAAAAATGAAACATAAATAAACAACAACAAAAAAACAATACTAACAAAATCAAACATTATAACCTTAGTTGAAAAGATTACAGAAAATATTAGAGAATAGAACTAATTTAAAATGAGCCAAAGGGGAGACAAATGAAAAGTTGCTAAAATTAATGCTAATTTTACCTACATTAGTCCCTGAACTCTGCACTCTGTCTGATAGAAAGATTATTCACATTCCTAGTCAATGGTGAAAGGGGATTCACTCGAGATTTATTGCAAGTGGGGACCCTGCAAATGAATTTGAGGCTTTTACTATCAACCATTGCCTTCTGAAAACTGAGTGTTCAGAATTTATGCTCTAACAGCATTCCCTCCTCTGCTCTTGGATTTTACTGTTTACAGTCCTTGGATCACACAGGCTGATGTGCTTCTTCCATGTGGACTTAGCTGTCACTTCACTTAGATGGCAGGTTGTTTTAAAACTAGTCCTTGGGACCCTATTATTGCTGATAGATTGGCATCATCACCACACTAAGTTATAGCACTCATATCTTCAGTAATCTCTGTATGAGGGCAAGTATTGAGTAGGTCCACATCATAAGAACTAATTGTTGTTAGTTTGGAACAACAATTAAGTGTGAACTCAAGATCCATTTATGTATTTGTGGTTATATACACTGTAGAAACTTCATTATGAGGCATATGGTAATCTACTGATAGTAACATAATTTAGTCAATGTTGTGGGATTTCCACTACTGTGTATAAAAGGAAAGTGTACATGTGTAGGACAGCTTTTTAGACCAAAGTACATGGGTTGTTGACCTGCACATATCAAACAATGATTTGTGAATCCAAGTAAAATGAGATCTTGGGCAACATCAATCATTTTTGTTTGTTTATTGTGGCGTTGCTTATTTGTCCACTTGTGGGGGGGGGGTTTCTTTTCTTTATGTTAAGGTATAATCAACCTTGAAGACTGTAGTTTTTGATCTTCATCAGTAACTGTTTCAGGTCCTTTTCTATTTCAGCAATAAAGACTGTGTCATCTTCATGCCATGGTTGTTAAAAAGTTTCCTCCCAATCCTGATACTACATTCTTCTTCACATAGTCCAACTTCTCTTATTATCTGTTCAGCATACAAATAAGTAAGGTGAAAAAAATACAACCCTGACTGACACTATTCCTAATTGTAAACCATGTAGCATAACCTTATTCTGATTAAACAACTGTTGCTTGGTCTGTGTACCAGCTCTTTAAGAGCACAATGAAGTCTTTGGGAATTCCTATTCTTCAACGTTATCCATATTGTGTTATGGTCCACACAGTTAGTTATTTTTGCACAGTCAATGAAACACAGGTGAATATCTCTTGAGTATTTTCTGCTTTCAGCCAAGATCCCTCTGATCCCAGCAATGATATCCCTCATTCCATATCATTTTCTACAGCCAGATTGAGTGTATAGCAGTTCCCTGCTGATGTAATGCTGCAACCATATGTTTTCAATTTCTTCAGCAAAATTTCACTTTGATGTGATATTATTAATATTGTTTGGTATTTTATTAATTTTCATCACGTTTTTGGAATAGGCACAGATATGGATCTTCTCCAGTGAGTTTGCCAGGTAGCTGTCTTCCAAATTTCTTGGCATAGATGAATGAGTGTGTCTAGTGCTTCAAGGGACTGTCAAAAGATTTCAATTAGTGTTCTGTCAATTCTTGATGCTTTGTTTTTCACCCTGCCTTCAATACAGTCTGGACTTCCTCTTTTCAATACCATGTGTTTTTGATCATACGTTATTCCTTGAAATGGTTGAACATTGACCCATTCTATTTTATAATCCTTGACAATGTCAATCTCGTCTCTATTTTTCATGATATTGTTTGATTGTTCCAGTTGTGAGGATTTTGTGTTCTTTCCATCAGGATCTAATCCATACTGAAGGCTGTGTAGTCTTTGATCTTCATTTGTAAGTGCTTCAAGTCCCTTTCTCTTTCAAGACAAAAGGTTATGTCATCTTCATGTTGCAAATTATTAATGATTCATTTTGTTCCTAACATCAGAGCATTTAACATTATTAATAACTATCTCACCAAACAACTATTATTAATATTTAAAATATTAAAATGGGTGACAATAATGCTGTTTAAAACTAAAGTCATGGATAAAATAAATTGTATTGTCTAATATGGTACCTATGTAATGTTGTACATATGCAATGTTATGTAACTATCAAATTGAATTTTAAGACATTTCCATGATATAGGAAAATTCTTATAAGAATATTTTAACCTTTAAATGCAAGATTTAAAAGAATACAGTTTGTATTTCAATTATATTATAAAACTCGATGTACATGTG
Source organism: Tenrec ecaudatus (assembly GCF_050624435.1). NCBI lineage: Eukaryota > Metazoa > Chordata > Mammalia > Afrosoricida > Tenrecidae > Tenrec > Tenrec ecaudatus. The sequence goes on from NC_134531.1 coordinate 92,256,212, forward strand.
GAACATTTGCTTTTGGAACTTGGCCTCCATGCTGTGAAGAAGGCCAACCAGCCCGAGGAAGAGGCATATACGGGAGGGCGGTGGTGAACTAATTCACTAGGCAGTGGCTCCAAGTGGATCAAGTATTATGCAGCCATTCATAGCAATGTACTACACACAATGAAGGCCATCCTGGACCTTTCAGACCACCCATTAGTCAGTTGAAAGGCAACAAGAAACCTCAGTTGATGCCACGTCAGCAGCAGAGGAGACACCCCCTAAACCTTTCCAAATTTCTGTCCCACACAATTATGAGATACAATGAAATGGTTGCTAATGTACTAATGTAATAGATGAATAGAGGCAGAAATATAAACGTGGATATACATAAAGTTAATATTATCGTGAAAGAGTTAAAAGACACTTTAAACATTAATATTAGTGTTCTTTGGGTGATATGTTTATTGAAAATTTGTAATGCTCTGTGATTATTGTTTTGATTCAAATGATAAATAATTATTATTTGTCTTTGAAATTTTTATTATTTAATTGAAAATTATATTTTAAAACAAAACATATTTTAGCATAATATAACCACAAAATGTGACAAAAGAGTGCTTTGGATTAAATTACTTATTTTGAAATTTAAATAATTTACATGACCAGACTAATAAATAAATGAAAATGGTTTATTAAATGTTTTCTACTTAAGCTATCTTTTAAAGAATCCAGCCAAATTTAAAAAATAGTGAATGATTACTTTACACTTAGGTGAAATTACTCTCAGGCCCTTATTTATGATAATGTATTCACTCATGTACTGTTATCTAACTTTGGATCAATAAACCAGACTATTGAGTCAATCAGTTTGTGGGAATTTCTTATTTTGTTCGTGAGCTTCATTTGAAATTGCTAGGATTTGTATTAACTGCAGGCGTTTGCTTCCAAGAGGAGTGTAGTCTTTAAATTATACATGTCAATGTATCCCTTACATCATGTCATATGCTGTTATGCTTCTTCTCACATAAATTGGCATAATTCAGTATGACAGAAGATAAATGCATTGACATGGTACAAGATGTCAAAAAACCAAACACTACAATTTTACTGGATAGTACTGTAAAGTTATCTGAATTTTTTCCTGAACAATTTTGTTGACCTTATTAAAGTTGGTTGTTCAAAAAGATATGGTAAAATCACTTGTAGTTGAATCCAAGAAATCCTAATTTAAGTTTTGAGGTTGAAAAATGTTAGGTGGGGTGATACTGGGAGGGTAGAGGGTGAGTGGGTTCGAAAGAGGGAACCAGTTACAAGGATCTACATGTGACCTCTTCCCTGGGGGATGGGCAACAGAAAAGGGGGTGAAGGGAGACATAGGACAGGGCAAGATATGACAAAATAATAATTTATAAATGATCAAGGGCTCATGAGGACGTGGGGAGTAGGGAGGGAGGAGGAAAAAAAGAGGACCCGATGCAAAGTGCTTAAATGGAGAGCAAATACTTTGAAAATGATGAGGGCAAAAAATGTACAGATGGGCTTTACACAATTGATATATGTATGGATTGTGATAAAAGTTGTATGAGTCCCTAATAAAAAGGTTTTTTAAAAAAGAAAAATGTTAGGTGATAGTGTTGAAAAGAAGAAATATTTACACTTTAGGCACATTGTATCTGGAAATGCTCTGTTACAAATATACCTAAAACTCTCAGAAATTGTGTAGAATGTTGATTTATAATAAAATAATTGTGATTGCTTCACAGTAGAGGAAGTGAACTGTTTATAAAGGGCTGTAGAGCAAAAAGTCACAATTTGCAAATCAAAATGCTAACAAGGAACAAGTGGTCAAAACAAACAAGTAAAAAGGAAACAATTGGTCCAGGTAAAAAATGAGGAGAGTAATGCCTGTGGTGTACTTAAAGTCCAGAACACGCCAAATATTGCTTTATTGGAACAGTGGCTCCAGTGTTACCAGGAAATCCAAATTATTTGGGGTTGAAAATATATTAAACTTTGAATATTGGAAACTAATAAATTATTTTAAATGTAATTCAGGCAAAAATAATATCATGTGCTGGATATAGCTGACAGAACTACAATTCTCCCTCTGAATTAGTCTTTCTTGTTAATATTTCTCACAATCATTCTGTCCATGGCTGTTTCAGGAAGCTCTGTTGCTCAAAAGTTAATACTATATTAAGTCAGGGAGGAAATCATTGTCCAGAGTAAATTTCTATTTTTTACTATGATGATTTACTATCATGATTTTCTTTTTTTTTTTTTTTAACAATTTATTGGGGCTGATACAATTCTTTTCACAGTTCATACATATACATACATCAATTGTATAAAGCACATCTGTACAGTCTTTGCCCTAATCATTTTTTTCTCTTTTCTTCTTTTACATTTTATTAGGGACTCCAACAACTCTTACCACAATCATACATATACATACATCAATTGTATAAAGCACATCCATACATTCCCTGCCCCAATCATTCTCAAGGCATTTGCTCTCCACTTAAGCCCCTTGCATCAGGTCCTCTTTTTTTTTCCCCCCCTCCCTCCCCTTTCCCCCCTCCCTCATATGCCCTTGGTAATTTATACCTCGTTATTTTGTCATATCTTGCCCTATTCGGGGTCTCCCTTCCCCCCTTCTCTGCTGTCCCTCTCCCAGGGAAGAGGTCACATGTGGATCCTTGTAATCAGTTCCCCCTTTCCAACCCACTCACCCTCCACTCTCCCAGCATCATCCCTCACGCCCTTGGTCCTGAAGGTATCATCCACCCTGGATTCCCTGTATCTCCAACCCTCATATGTACCAGTGTACAGCCTCTGTCCTATCCAGCCCTGCAAGGTAGAATTCGGATCATGGTAGTTGGGGGGAGGGAGCATCCAGTATCTGGGGGAAAGCTGTGTTCTTCATCGATACTACCTCACACCCTAATTAACCCATCTCCTCTCCTAAGCCCCTCTATGAGGGGATCTCCATTGGCCGACACTTAGGCCTTGGGTCTCCACTCTGCACTTCCCCCTTCATTTAATATAATATATATATATACACATACATATATACATATACACATATATACACATACATACACACACTTATATCTTTTTTTTTTTTTGCATGATGCCTTATATCTGGTCCCTTGGGCACCTCGTGATCGCACTGGCCGGTGTGCTTCTTCCATGTGGGCTTATTTGTTTCTGAGTGAGATGGCCGCTTGTTCACCTTCAAGCCTTTAAGACCCCAGACACTATCTCTTTTGATAGCCGGGCACCATCAGCTTTCTTCACCCCATTTGCTTGTGCACCCATTTGTCTTCAGCGATCCTATCATGGAGGTGTGCAGTCAATGATATGATTTTTTGTTCTTTGATGCCTGGTAACTGATCCCTTTGGGACCACTCGATCACACAGGCTGGTGTGTTCTTCCATGTGGACTTTGTTGCTTCTGAGCTAGATGGCCGCTTGTTTATCTTCAAGCCTTTAAGACCCCAGTCACTATCTCTTTTGATAGCCGGGCACCATCAGCTTTCTTCACCACATTTACTTGTTCACCCACTTTGGCTCCAGCCGTTGTGTCGGGAGAGTGAGCATCATAGAGTTCCAATTTAATAAAAGAAGGTATTCATGCATAGAGGGAGTGTTTGAGTAGAGGCCCAAGGTCCTTCCGCCACCTTAATACTTGACCTATAAATATCGACACAAAGATCTATTTCCCCAACCTCCTATATATATTTGCATGTACATGTCTTTGTCTAGACCTCCATGAATGCCCTTTGACTCCTAGCTCTTTCCTCCATCTCCCTTGACCTTCCTCCTGCCGTACTACCATGCTTCATCGCCACCTGGGCTAGAGTATACCTCTTCTCTAAGCAACCTTACCCTTGATCATTTCCCATCAGGCCTGCCACTCCCCCTTCTCTACCCTTTGGGGTCCCATGTTTTTCCCTTGTCCCTGGGTTTGTTAACACCACTTCCTTACCCCCCTACCCCCCACCCCAAGTCCCCCCGGAACTGTCGGTCCCGTTGTTTTTCATCCAGATAGTTCATCCAGCCTGTCCTATTCAGACAGACCTGTGGAGTCACTAACATGCACGAAAACTAGACAGAGGAACACAAAGCAACAGTATACAACCAGACAACAAAACAACCAAAACAAACCACTGAAAAAGAACAGAACAAAACAGTTCACAAGAGAAAATCTTGTAGTTAGTTCAGGGATCTTTGCTGGCCCTTAGGAGCGTTTTCCAGTCCAGTCTGTTGGGGCACCACGCCCTGGCCCCAAAGTCCACTTTCAGCATTCCCTGGGGACCTTGCCACTCCATTCCCTTGCTGTTCCGCTGCACTCCCCCAGTGATTTGCCTCGGTGTGGTGGGATCAGGTCAGGTGCAATTCCCACACTGTGTCTCCGGTGCTGTCCCCTGTATCGCCCTTAGTCACTGAGGGGCATCATGTCTCATAGTAGGGCCAGCCATGTTGTTCTCTCTGTGGACTGGCTGCTCTACTCAGGAACATCATCATCACGGCCTGGTGGGCCAGGCTGTGCTCCACTCTCTCCTCCTGCCCCTTCATCTGCTCCCGTGTGCTCTGATCAAATATGTCACTATCATGATTTTCAATAGCATCAGGACACCAGCAGATCCACTGCTGAAATAGTATAATATTAACCAACTAAAGCTGGACCTGTCCCATTAAAGGGTATAATCTTAGTCTAAAAGCATTTTTTGGTATCAGCCGGCTCCAAAATATGCTATGAACCCAGCAACCCTATCTAAACTCTGCAACTCCCATGGCCTCTGCTGAAAGAGCAGGGACACGAAAATGGTGAGGTAGCTACTTAAATTCATGAAAAAAAATTTGAATTCTCAATTTTAGCTCAGTTTTTCTACTCTCGGGCAAAGGTAGCAGCATTTTTCTTACTAAAATAGTAGTGACATTTACTGATGAATTGTTACATGCCAGTCCTCTGTAATGGACTGGACATACAAAAATGAGGATCTACATGGTCCTTTCCTTCTAGTGGAGGAATAGTTATGTAACCAAATCATGGTGCATTAATGATTCCTGTGAAAGGCGGAAAGGACAATGGATGAAGATCCTGAAAAGAGCAGTCAAACATTCTTGGGTACAGAAGGAAGGTTTCCCAGACAGAAGCCATTTTGACCAGCCTGTGCTGGAGGACTGAGCTAGTGTGATCCATAGGGCAGACTAAGAGGAATTGATTATCGGGTAGAGGGGGAAAAGAGAGAACAACCTTGTATAGATCACCATAACAGTCGGGTTTAAATGTTGGGAATTGAGAATTACTGAAGGATATCAAGAAAATCAAATGTGTTCACTAAGAAAACTGGTGCAATGATTAGAGTTAGTGTCAACCAGACAGACACGAGTAAAGGTAGAAGTGGCGTCCAGCCAACCAATCAGGCAGCAGCCTGATGACACCTGATTGTGGGTTCACCTTTTATATCAGAAAAGACTCTTTCTTATACATAAACGTGCAGTACAGCAGACCTTCTTTGCCTCCGTGCCTTTTGCTGGATCTGGGTCATGTGTCCGGTTCATCAGTCTCCTGTTGTGGAGCCATCAGCAGTCTGCCAAACTTGGATTGGATCCGCCGGCCCCGGATTCATTTACATCCACATCAATCAGTCTGTGGCCCTCCTGATTCTTCATCTTGCTTTCTGTTCCTCAGTTTCTTCAGCTACATAAGTTAGAGAAGTCTTCAGCTTACATCTGAACTACAGACGTGAACAGAACTATACTTAGCTACTCCTACAACTGTGAAGGCCATTTCTTGATGTGTGTGTGTGTGTGTGTGTCACTGGTTTCACTTCTTTCGAGAACCCAATCTAATACAATTAGAGAAAAATATGTCAATATATAGGAACCCACAGGGAAAGCAATGAGGTAAGAAGCCATTTCAACAATAGATTAAAGGATCATGAAACCTAATTTTTTAAAACTTTTTAAAGAGACACAAGAAAAGAACAAATACTGCATGTAGTATGATCAACATACTATACATTATTTATGGCCCCAGGGTGGTACAAATGTTTTGTATCTAACTGCTGTGGTGTAGTGGTTACACATTGTGTGATGCTCTGAAAGGTCAGCATTCAATATCACCAGCCCACTCCTCAGGAGAGAGACAGGGCTTTCTACTCAGTCCTTCTCATACAGGTTGCAGTCTCAGAAACCACCAGGGGCTCACTTTTAATCAACACCCAGTCAATGGCAGTGAGTTCGGTTGGTTGGTTGTTTGGCTAACCTAAAAATTGACCGTCCAAACCCGCCCAAATATGTCTAACAAGAAATCCTTGGTGCTGTACTTCTATCAAGATTATAGGCAAGAATGCCATTTTCTACTCTATTGAGGAGTTCTACTTTATGACTTATGGTGTCACCATGAGTCAGAATTGCCTTGACCACAACTGACAACAGCAACATATTTTGTTTTACTTTTTAACATTTTAGGTCTTACTGCGTGTGATAGGTAGGTTTATTGTGCCAACATGGCCAATGAACACATGTGGGATTAATGGAAGGACGGAGAACTACATAGCTCGGTGAGCCGCGCTTGCCTTTCTGGCCTCTTGCTCTTGATGATAGGACCAGCATGAGGCTGCCTTAGCTTGTTCTCTGCCATAATTGGAAAGCTACACTCCCTGTGGGACACCTAACCCATGGACTGTGTAGCTGTAGTTTGAGGTTCCTTCAAGACCTGCTTTGCCACGCTACTGGAGTATACATCGCTTGAGCTGGGGACTGCCAGACCCTGTCATTTGGCTGACTGTGGTGACCTGCCTTGCTGTTTGCTGCCTGTGGCCAGAGAGCCTGAATTGCTCTACGGAAGACTACCTGGCAGCCCTCAAGATTTGAAGGACTGCCAGTGTATTAGCTGTCTCATTGAAGTGAATTGCACTAAGCCAATTATGCTGCTTTATAGATTAATTAGCTGTTTATATTTTGGTTTTATATATATTTTTTGGTTTTATATATATATATTATCATTAGTGTGCTGGTTCTGTTTCTCTAGAGAACCCTGTCTAACATACTGAGTCTCAGTTGACTAAAAGTGCAGTATTAGTAGAACTTCAATTTGTAAACACTAGTCAATGATGAAAAACATACAAACCAAAAAGAAAAAAAAAACCACTGCCTTAGATTCAATTTCAACTCACAGTGATCCTACGTAAGATTTTCAGATTATAAGTCTGTTTGGGAGCAGACAGTCTCATCTTTCTCTAAGAGACCCACTGGTGATTTTGAACCTCCAACCTTGTGGTTTACAGTCTATCATTTATCCTAAAGCACCATCAGCTCCTACAAGGTGATCTAAAAGTTCCTGGAAAAATTCCATTAACTGTCAATACTATTCACCTACAAACTTTTGGAGGCCCCTCATACATCACTAAAAGTCTACAATGTTGTTGTTGTTGCTGATGCTGTTAGGTGTCATTGAATCAGTTCTGACTCTTAGTGACCCAGTGTCCGATGGAATAAAACACTGCCCAGTGCCGCCATGCTCACATTTTTGCTATGGGTGAGCTTTTATTGCAGGATCAACCATCTCTTCTAAAGGGTTTCCCTTTTTCATCTACCCTCTAACTTGCCGAATGCAATGTCCTTTCCCAGGGATTGGCCCCTTCTGATAGTATGTCTGACGTACATGAGTCAGGTGTGCCTAACAAAAACAAGCATGCGTTTCTCTGTGGTTACACTAAAGATAGGTAAAGAATGCTTTTAAGGAATGGTCTTGACAAAAGACTTTTGTCAGAAATTTCCCCAGAAGCCTTCATAAAATGTTTTAAGATAATCACTTTATGAGACTCTATTAATGCAGCTGCCCCACCCCTAGTCCCATATTTAAGTGATCCAAATAACCTACATCCCTATTTTCAACCAATCAGTGCCTCCCCTGAGAGTGGTCCCATCCCCAGCTTCCAATCAGAATGTTGTACCTTTGGTTCTTGATTTTGCCTCATACATCTGCCTCTACTATTCCACCACTAAAGAGCATTTGGCTGCATTTTTGAGAGCAGACATAAGTCTAGTTCTGTTTTGAACCTTCAATAAATCTCCTGACTTTTATTTTAACCAAGGGCCTGTGGTTATTGGATGACACTGCCTACCTCCCATCTATTTATCTACCAGTTCCGGTTCTGAAGAGAATCCTGACCAAGACAAAGGGCGTTATGATATTGTTTGTCTAGGTCCCCAGAGGGGTCTCATATTCTGAGAAGGAGGGGCGATGGGAGCATGGTTGGGAAGAGGAATGGACCAATACAAAGGCCTGAGTTTATGTCTGACGTTAGGAACGGCTAGGTTCCACTGATTGTGCCAACCTCTGGAAGTTTTACAGCCAGTTTCTGTGAACTTTTTTTTAATAGAGCAAAAGGAGGAATAACTTCTTTATGAATTTGCACATGTATCTGTTAAATTGCCACCTTACTAATTGTATATATTTCCCAGTTGCATTCAAGTAACAAACTACTCATGCAGAGCTCCACACTTGCCTGCTGATATCCATGAGAGGTAAGAGACTTAAAGAAGGCCCCTGGGGACTCTGTCTGATTTTACCAGCGTGCTAGCTGCAGTGATGACTGGGACAAGACAGGTGAGGTCAATAATATATGAAGCAGGTCCCCCGAGGTGTCTAACACTGAGTCTGACTTCTGAAACTGACAACACTTACTGTCAAAATGATACATGAAAAGTCAAGAAATCTTTGTTAATTACTTTTTATAATCACCATTTCCCTAAGAATTTAGAAATATAACCAAACATATAAATTATTGAAGTGTATTTGTTGTTCTGACACTCAATAATAATTTGCTTTTGAAATTAACTGTACTAAATGCTAGAGCCTCAGCTGGTTTCACACTGTATAATTCAACCCCCTTTAAGGTCCCTCAGGAGACCTGGAAGTGTGGTGGGTTATATGTTGGACTGCTAACCGTAAGGTAAGTAATTCAAGACAACTAATGCTCCACAGAGGAAGATGAGGCTTTGTTGTGCCACAAAGATTTATGGGTTTGAAAATATAAAGGAGCAGTTTCACCCTATCCTATAAGGTCCTTGTGTTAGGCCAGATAGACTAGAGAAACAAATCAGTGACACACATACATATGTGTAATAGAGAGCTTTGTATTGAGAAGTAGTTGTATCTATCAAGAAAACATCCCAGCCCAGTCCAGATCAAGTCCGTAAATCCAATACTACTTCATAAACCCTATATTGTTCAATAAATCCTTCTTCAGACTCACACAGCCACATGCAATAATGCAGATACAGGCTGGTGGGTACAAAGTCTTGTGGATCCAATAGCGGTAGAAATATCACATGACTCGGAAGTCTTAACATGGTGACTTGCCAGCAGGAGGTGAAAGCAGAGAGCAAAAGGAAGTTCCCAGGATCCTCCTCATGAGAAGGTCACCCCACAAGGAGGAATCATCAGGCTGAGACCTGATAGGTGAGACTCCACCCACATCTTCTTACATGGGCCATGTTGGCACACAAAAAAAACTTTAACTGTTGCTACGAAGGAACTCAGTGTGAAGAAATTTGTTTGGGTTGGTCTTTAGCTAACCTCCCGTCCAATATGTCCACCTCTCTTCACACTTTAGACTCCATAGTTAACTATTATATATATAAATATATATATATAATTTGTGTTATATCAACTCCTTTACCCTTCTCTCATGGGTCTTTTGCAAATCCCATATTACCTTTTCTTTTTATACACAAGATTTAGTGCCAGCTCACATATATTCATATGACAGGGACATTTTCTATATTGTTCATTTTTTATATCCTTAATGCACACAACAAGGTGCCCTGGTGATGCAGGACTTAAGAATTCAGCTTCTAACTGAAAGATGAACTGTTCCAAACCACCAATCGCTTTGAGGGTGAGAGATGTAGCAGTTTGCTTCCATGATTACAGCCATGGAAACCCTACAGGGAAGTTCTACACAGCCCTACCTAGTCCCTGTGAGTCAGAGTGGACTCAGCTGTGAACTGAATCAACAAAGATGCCAGTGGGTAATGAGCAGAGCAATGGCTGGCACTTGGTAAACACCAAAAAGATATTTGTTTAATTAATTAAGAACTTAATAGCTAAGTGTAAAAGGAATAATCATTTATTAAATTCCTTTAGGAACAACTTCACTCTTGAAAGCCACAATTTAATTTGCTGAAGAGAAAATTCTAAGTCATTTCAGAAACCAAAATTTATTTATAACCTTGGTTAAGTGGATTTAAGAAGAAATTGAATCAGATGTTTATTTTTTACTTTAAATCATTAAAGCCCAAGTTTATACTTAGTGACTATGTGCTTTCTTCAGTTAGTTTAATTCTGGAGTAAGCGCACAGAATGGGCAGAGGTACATATCAAGAGGATTGCGATTGTTCAATGCAACTGTGATGGTAGGAAAGGAGTCTTAGTGGCACAGTGGGCATGTGCTGGGCTGCCAACCTAAAGATTGGGGATTCAGATCCACCAGCTACTCCATAGGAGAAAGATAGGGCAGAAATGACAGTCTTGGAAATGCTATATGGCAGTTCTACTCAATCACGCTCAGTCGGAATTGCCTCAAAGGCAAAAGGTTTGATTTTTGTTTATTTATTTATTTAATGAATGATGGTGAGGGGAAAAGACGAGAGGGTGGTTATATGGTAATGAGGTGATTTTTGACAACTGTCCACAGAATATCATTAGGAAAGCAGAGAAATGCAATGAAAGAAGGGAAAGAGCAGTAGAATCAGAATTTAACATTCCAAATTGATATGCAAACAAAGTGCCAGTGAGTCAATAACTCATAGCTACTCTGAAGGACAAAGTAGAGCTGTGCCCTGGGATGTCCATAGCTGGAATCTTTATAGAAACAAACTCCAACATCTTTCTCCTACAGAGTAGCCGGTGGGTTTGGACCACTGACCTTTATGTCAGCAGTTGAGAGCCTTAACAAGTGAAAAACAAAACAACAATAACAACAAACAGGACTTCTTGACATGTATATACCGATCCAAATCAAAGTCACTTTCATCAGGTGGATTTTGACTCATAATATCCCTTTATAAGGCTTCCCAAACTGTAAATCTTTGCAAAAAAAGATGGCACCCTCTTTCTCCTTCCGAGAGTGCCATCAAGTTAGTTCCGACACATACAGACCCATACACAACAGAAGGAAACACTGCCAGTCTGGCTCCATCCTCACAATTGCTCCTACACTTGAACTCATGGTTGCAGACACAGTGTCAATCCATCTCCTTGAGGACCTTCCTATTTTTCGTGGCCCTTCTATGTTACTAAACAAGATGTGCTTCTCCATGGACTTGTCTCTCCTGACAACATCTCCAGAGTATGTAAGTGGAAGTCTCACCATCCTTGCCCCTAAGGATCACTCTGGCAGTATTTCTTCCAAGACAGACCGGTTTGTCTTCTTAGCAGTCCATGATACTTTCAAGATTCTTCTTCAGGACCACAATTCAAATGCATCCATTCATCATTAGTCATCTTTAATTCAATTTCCAATTTTCATATACATATAAGGTAATTGAAAATACCTTGGGCTCAGTCAGGCACGCCTTAGTCCTCAAAGTAACATGCTTGCTCTTTAATATTCTAAAGAGGTATTGTGCAGCAGATTTACCTCATACAATATGTCTTTTTATCTCTTGACTGCTGTATTCCATAAGTACTGATTGTGGACCCAACCAAGACAAAAATCCTTGACAACTTCAATCTTTCCTCCATTTGTAAAGATGTCACTTATTAGCCCAGTGGTGAGGATTCGGGTCTTCTTTACATGGAGTTCTAATCCACACTGAAGGCTGGAATCCTTGATCTTCATCAGCAAGTGCTTCAAGTCCTGCTCATATTCAGCAAGCAAGGTGGTGTCACCTGCATGTTGCAGGATATTAATAAGTTTTCATTCAATTCTGATGCTACATTTTCTTCATATAATCCAGCTTCTCTGGCTATTTGCTTAGCATAAGTGTATGAATAAGTATAAGTATATGAATAACTATAATGAGAAGATAAAACCCTAACACACATGTTCCAGATTTTAAGTCATGCAGTATTCCCTTTTTCAGTTCGCCCAACTGCCTCTTGATTCATATACAAGCTCTACATGAGCACAGTGAAGTGTTGTGAAAGCCCCATTATTCGCAATTCTATCCAGTTTGTTATGCTCCACAGAGATCGATCCCTTTGAATAGTCAATGAAATACAAGCAAATATCTGTGGTAGTTACATAATCTGGTGTCAATTTGAGGATTAAGAGTGTAGGGGTGGAGTCTAGACTGTCACTCAGGATATAGCCAATGAGACCTCTGTGTGGGCATAGCCTTCTCCTGAGGATTCTGGGAACTCCTGTATTTCCTCCTTAGAGGCAGGAGACACACTCTCTCAGCTCACTCCCGATAGATGCTCTACTGACAAGACACATGGCACTATGCTGATAGACCCTATTGCCCTGGGAGCTGAAGGAACCATGTGGTGACCCCTGTCAGTGCTGAGATGCTTACAATGCCACTGGATCCACAAGACTTCCAGCCCAATAGCCTATGATCTTCCTTCATTCAGTGTCTTTGCATGTGCTTCATGAGTCTGAAGAGGACTTTATAGATTGATATCAGATATATGGGCTAATATCAGACCTATGGACTTTATCTGGGATATTTTCCAAATATTCAATTGCTCTTGTTTATAAACTTCTTTCTTATACACATGAGTGTCTATGAATTTGTTTCTCTAGTATATCCAGACTAACACAATATATTTCTGGCATTCTCTGCTTTCAACCTAGATCCATCTGACATCAGCCATGGTATCCCTTGATCTATGTATTCTTATGGATCTGGCCTGAACCTCTGGCAGCTCTTGTCAAAGATGTGAGATCTAAGGTGCACCTGACCCAAGCCATGGTATTTTCAATCACTTGCTATGAAAACTGAATAATGAATAAGGAAAGTGGAACACGAATTGATGCATTTGAATCATGATGTTGGCAAAGATCATTGGACTGCCTGAGAAGAAACAAATTTGTCTTAGAAAAAATACAGCCAGAATTATCCTTAGAAGGAAGCATGGGGAGACTTTATCTCATGCACTTTGGACGTGGTATTAAGAAAGACCAGAACCTGTAAAAAACAAAAAAAAAGCATTATTTTTGTAAAGTAGCTGGCTAGCCAAAAATAAGAAGAGCCTTGAAAAGGTGAATTGATATAGTGTCTGCAACAATGAGCTACTAACAAGCATAAATGTAAGGTTGACCTAGAACCATGTTGTATGCTCCTTTGGTTGTACTTAATGTCCCTATTAGTTAAAACAAATTTTATAGCACCCAACAACATATCTTGATAGTATCTACATAATGTTCATGACTGTTTCAACTACATCATAAATACATACACAGAGAGTCATTTCTTATCTTAATCACAGAAAGTGATTTCTTATCTTAAATAATTATGCTATTAAAATCAATATTTTCTGATTTTTAGAAGACTGATATGTCTTTATGGGTTTATATTTTACAATCTCTTTCACACTGTCCTAAATGTTATGTAAATAGAATATTCATAAGCACCTCTGTTGTTGTTGCTACTACTGTTGTTGTTAGGTGCCATCAAGTTGGCTCCCAATGACAGCGAGCCTGTGAACAATAGAACCAAACTGCCCGGTCCTTCCCTGCTCTCCCAGTTGTTTCCATGTTTGAGCCCATTGTTGCAGTCACAATGTCAATCCCTCTTGTCCAGAGCTGCCTTATTTTGTGACTCCTATACCAAGTGTGATGTTCCTCTTCAGAGGGACTGGAGACACTCAGGGCCCAGAGACACTCAGTCCTAAGTGTTTCAGAAGTCTCGCCACGATCCTTGCCTCTGAGGAGCATTGTGGTTGGATTTCTTCCACAACATTTAATTGTCCTTTTGGCAGCCCATAATACTTTTTAATCTTCTTCACCAGAACCATAATTCATTGGGCCTTTCTTATTCAATGTCCAACCTTCATGTATACATGAGGCAATTGAAAATACCATGGGTGGTGAAGGTCGCATCTCAGTCCTCATAGTAACCTTTGCTCTTAAAAACTTTAAAGAGGTCTTGTGCAGCAGATTAACCCAATGAAATTCATATTTTGAGCTCTTGACTGCTCCAAGCAAGATAAAGTACTGACTGTGGATCCAAGAAAGACAAAGTATTGACATAAATCTTCTTTTCCATTTTTTATGATATTGCCTATTGGTCCAATTGTGAGGGTTATGGTCTTCTTTACATAGAATTGTAATCCATACAGAAGGCTACAATCCTTGATGTTCACCCACAAGTACACCAAGTCCTCCTTCCTTTCAGCAAGCAAGGTTGTGTCATCTGCATGTCACACATTGTTGTAATCCTTCCTCCAACCCTGGTGCAACATTCTCCTGTATATAATCCTGCTTCTCTGACTGTATGCGCAGCACACAAATTGAATAAGTATGGTGAGACGAGACAATATAACCCTGTCACACAACTTTCTTTATTTTAAACCAAGCAGCATTTCTTTGTTCCATTCCCACAACTGCTTCTTGATCCATGTACAAATTTCACGTGGGCGCAATGAAGTGTTTTGGAAGTCCCATTCTTCTTAAGATTACCCATAGTTTGCTATGATCCATGCAGTTCAATGCCTTTGCATAGTCAATGACACGAGTAAACACCTTTCTTGTATTCTCAACTCTCAGCCGATCTTTATCTGAGATCAGCAATGACATCCCTTGTTCCATGTTCTCTTCTCAAACCATCCTGAGCCTCGGCAATTCCTTGTCAACATACTGCTGCAACTGCTATTAAGTGTTCTTTAAAAAAAAGTTTATTGCACATATCAATGATAACTGTTCTGTAACTTGAACATTCTGATGAGTCATCTTTCTTTGGAATGGGTATAAATATGGATATTTTCAAGTCAGTTGACTGTCTTTAAAATTTCCTGGCAAGTGAGTGCTTCAAGTGCTTCATCTGCTTGTGGAAACATTTCTATTCATATTCCATCAATTCCTGGAGCCTTATTTTTGGATGATGACTTCAATGCATTTTCCTTCAGTTCCATTGGTCCTTGCTCACGTGTCTCTCTTGAAATTGTTGAATGTTAATTAGTTCATTAGACTGTGTATTTTTAATTTTTTTAGCATTTTATTAGGCTCCATAGTTCTTTTAGCTCAAACAGAGTTGTACAGTTGCTGCCATAATCATTTTAATGCATCATTTTCTTTCTTCTTGAACTCCTTGATATCAGCTTCCCTTTGCCCCTCCCTCATCCACCCTACAACCCCCCTGAACCCTTGATATATTGTTGTTGTTATTGCTGTTTTGCCATAACTTACTCTCCTATGTATCCATTCACCTAAAATTCTGAAGTTCGTTCCCCTTGTGGGGTAATAGCGGCATCTTTGCTATCATTTCCGCCTTCTTCCATTTCCCCATCCTCTTCTCCCATACCCTCAGGGAATCGTTACTCCCATTACTGTTTCTGAGAGGTTTATCTGTCTTGGATTTCATACTTCGAAAGATGTTATTTGTACCAATGTACATGTGCAGGTCTAGCAAGGTTAGTGAAGTAAAACTAAGGCCACAATAGTGGGTGGAGTAAATTTTGAAAACTAGAGGATAGTTATGTGTTTAATCAGTGCATCCTGGATATATCATCCCTTCCATGTAGCCTTTCTGTGAGGAACTGTCCAATTATCTTACAGATGAGTTTTGCCTATGCTCCTTCATGCCAACTTGATTACTTGTTTTTGACCTTCTGATACCTATTCCCATTGACACATCATGATCACACAGGCTGGCATGCTTCAACACTGATGGCTGCTTGTTTAACTTCAAGCCTTTAAGACCCTTGACACTATATCTTTTAATAGGCAGGCACCATCAGTTTTTGTCACATTTGCCTGTGCGCCCATTTTGTCTCCATCTTCTTTTAAAGCTTCCTACATCATTCCATATTTTTCCCATTGAATCTTTCAATATTGCAACTCAAGGTTTAATGTTTTTTCCTTCAATTCTTTCGATTTAAGATATGTTGAGCATGTTTGTCAATTTGGGTTTTCTAGCTATAGGTCTTTGCATATTTCATTATAATATTTTCTTTGCCTTCTTGGGTTGCCCTTTGAAATTCTTTGTTTAGTACTAGAATTCACCATTTGTTTTCATGTGCCTTAACTACTTTATGATTAAAAGCAATTTCAGAGTCTTTTCTGACATCCACTTTGATCTTTTCTTTTTCTTGTTTTTGCTTTCTTCATATATATCGCCTTGTTTTCCTCATGTGTGACACCCTTAGTAAAATCCCACAGCTCACTAGGTCTCTATCCTTAGTATTCACCACAGCAAATCTATTCTTGAGAAGGTCTGGGAAATTTGGTGGGATAGACTGAAGATCATAGTTTGGCTCTCAAGGACTTGTTTCAGCTTCAAACTGAGTTTGCATATGAGCAATTGGTGGTCTGTTCAAATCGGCCTCTCGCCTGGTTTTAGGTGCCGATATTGAGCTCCTCCATCATCCCTTCCCACTAATGAAGTCCATTTTGTTTCTATGTATCCAATCTAGAGAATTCCATATACATTGTGGCTCTTTGTGTTATTGAAAAAAGTTCTTACATCTTGAAAAATTCCATCATGCAATCTCCTGCAGTGTTTATATCACTAACACCATATTTTCTAATTATTTCCTCCTTATTTCCAACTTTTGCATTTCAGTTGCCAGTAGTTACCAATACATCTCGATTCCATGTTTGATCAATTTCAGACAGAAGATGTTGATTGTATTATTCCAAATAGAGTAAACTATATGATTTTCTTATTCAACATGGCCAATACCAACCCATTTCAACTTACTAATAATGGCTTTATGTGGTCTGTGTCATTTGGGGTGACATCCAAAATCTTAGAGTCATACTTCGTCCACTCCAAGTTCCAATTAATCTGAGAAGTTGGACTGCATGAAGAAGACTGTAGCATTACATTCATCATCAAAAAGGACATTTCAAGATCTATCTTCAAGTCCATTACTATCTGTAGTAAGATTGCTTCTATCCATAGCCAGAAAATCCAATCAATATAGCTATTATTCAAATTTAGGTTCCAATCAGTTTTCCCCTCTTTGAAATCTGCTCCAGCCCCACTTGTCTCCTTGAACAGGACTGGGCAGTGTTTTTATCGGTTGTACATATGTCATTAGAGTTGGATCTAACTTGGTTTAAAATCAGGAAAGGTGTGTGGCAGCATTTTATCCTCTCACCATACTTACTCAATTGGTATGCTGAGGAAATCATCATAGACACTGGATAATGTGACCAAAACATGTGGCATCAGGATTGGAGGAAGGCTTGTTAACAACCTGTGATGTACAGGTGACCCCACTTTGCTTGCTGAAATTGAGCAGGAATTTAAGGACTTGCTGGTGAAGATCAAGAATTGCAGTCTTTGGTATTAATTACAACTTCAATGTAAAGAAGACCAAAATTCCTCGCCACTTGGCTAATAGCAAAAAAATGATAAATGGAGAAAAGGTTGAAGTTTCACAGGTTTTGCCTTGCTGGGATCCACAATCAATACTCATAGAAATAGTAGTGAAGAGGTCAAAATATGAGTTGAATTAGGTAAATCTGCTACACAGGGCCTCTTGTAGGGTATTGAAAGGCAAGGGTGTTACTTTGAGGACTAAGATGCACTTGACTCAAGTCATGGTATTTTCCATTCCATTGAAAGTTGGACACTGAATAAGAAAAACTGAAGAAGAATCAATGCTTTTGAATTACGGTGCTGATGAAGAGTCCTGAAAGTACCGTAGACTTCTAAAGAATAAGCAAATATGTCTCAGAGGAAGTACAGCCATGATTCTTCTTAGAAGCAAGAATGGCAAGACTTTGTATGACATACTTTGGGCACTGTATCAGGAGGGACAAGTCCTTGGAAAAGGACATCAAGCTTAGTAGAGGGGCAATGAAAGAGAGGAAGGTCCGTTATGAGATGAATTGAAACAATAACTGCAGTTTTGGGTTCAAATACAAGAATAAGTGTGATAACGGCATAGGACAGTATGGTGTTCTGTTATGTTGTACATAGGGTCCATATGAGTTGGAACCACTTAACATACAACTCCCAAAACAACATGCCATGTACATGCACCTTCCATAGTAGCAATCTACAAGTTAATGTTTAGATGAACACACAGACTGAAATGTGTGAGACAAAGAGTGAGACTACACCCAAAATGATACATAGATTTGACAGATGGTAGAGCATATGAGGAAAAGTTATGAAAACATCTTAGACATAATCACAGACCCAGAGGGAATGAATTGCTGGGGTGTCTGGACCATAGTCCTTGGTTTCAAGAACACCATGGCCAATTGCCATAACATATTTCACAAGTTAATGTGCTATATTCAACCTTGGCGAACAGTGACTGGGCTCTCAAACGCACATGAACACACATCTAAGGCGAAACAATTGGTCTTTCCCAGTCCAAAGGACAGAAGAGTGATGAAATTGAGAGACATATGTAAGCAATTAGTTCAAAGGACTGATGGACCACACAGATATCAGTCTTCCCATCCCTGAATCCAGAAGAATTAGATGGTGACCATCTACCACTACCGACTACTCTGAAGATTATCACAGAGGAAAATCCTGGCTAGAGTGAGAGGAAAATGTAGAATAAAACTAAAAATCATAAAGGAAACCAGGCTTGCTGCTCAGAAAACTATGAGACCTCGAGACTAAGTGGTGCTTAGCCACTCTTCAAGTCCGGCACTCCATTCACACCAATGTCTCAGCAATCAACCCTTTAGGATCAAAAAGGTGACCTTGATCCAAGAGCAGAGTTCTGAGGGTTAGGAAAAGAAGAAGGATGGAAACAAGGAACACAGGAAGGAAGCGGGATGACTGATGCACTTTGAGTGGATTACAACAGAGAAGTTGACTGAACAGTGGAATCACATGATACTATATTAATTCCCAATAGAATCATTTTGGGAAAAGATTGCAAAGGAAGAAAAAAAAGAAAGAAAGAAATACCAGACATCATGATTTCTTTAAAATCAATAAGCAATTTCCATTTTTGTTATAAAAATAGTTGAGACAAAATGTTTGACCTATTTAATGTAAAACTGATAATCTGCTCTGTAAACCATCACCTAATCCAGAAGAAGAAAACTTTAAAATAGTGAGATAGAAGATATTATAATAGTTTTATAGTCCCAAAGAAAGGGAAAATAATCAAAGTTAACATGGAGAAATAACAGATACCCTACAGAGAAATGAGGCCGAATATATTTGTAACAGATTTTCAGCAACAATGATTTTCTTTAATCATTTTATTGGGGGCTCATACAACTCTTATCACAATACATACAAACATCCATTGTGTCAAGCACATTTGTACATTTGTTGCCATCATCATTCTCAAAACATTTGCTTTCTACTTAAGCCCTTGCTATCAGCTCCTCATTCTTTTCTTCCCTCCCTCCCCGCTCCCCCACCCTCATGAACCCTTGATAATTTATAAATTATAATTTTGTCATATCTTACACTGTCTGATGTCTCCCTTTACCCACCTTTCTGTTGTGCATCCCCCAGGGAGGAGGTTATATGTAGATCCTTGTAATCAGTTCCCCCTTTCCACCCCACCCTTCCTCTATCCTCCCGGAATTGCCACTCTCAGCACTGGCCTGAAGGGATCATCTGTCCTGGATTCCCTGTGTTTCCAGTTCCTCTCTGTACCAGTGTACATCCTCTGGTCTAGGCAGACTTGCAAGGTAGAATTGGGATCGTGACAGTGGGAGGTGGGGGGTGGAAGGAAGTATTTAGGAACTAGAGGAAAGTTGTATGTTTCATCATTGCTATTATTTTTTTAGCAACAATAATTTAAGATAGGAAAAATTACGAGTTTCAAAGAAAGGTCTTTTTTTTACATATAGACTTCTTTAGTCAATCAATTATTTAAATAATTACAAGAGAAAAATTAAGGCATTTTCAAGAAAGCAAAGAGTGAAAGTTTATATCCTGAACATCCTTTTGAATAATAACTACTGACAATGGGTGAATTTCATACCAATGGAAAACTCAATGAAATTGATTATGTAAATTACCAAAATTGTTTCAAGATGTAGCAGAACATCTAAACAGAATAATTAATATATGAGAAAACATTTAAGGCTTATTCCTAAAAAGGCACCATGCCCAGTTGATTTCTCATAATACTTTTGTCCAACATTTCCCAGAACAGATAATCCCCAAGAGCACAGAAAAAGAGGAAATGTGGAAAGCTGCCCTACATATTCTTTAAGGTTAACATAATCCTGATACCAAAAATTGGAAGAGGATAAAACATTGAAATGAAATTGTAGTCCAATTTCACTTGTTCTATTAATCTAATAATTACTAATAAATGAACCCTACAGCCAAGCCAAAAACTAAAGGATTATTTTCAAGTTGGATGTATTACAGAAATGAAAGGCTTGTGTAATATTAGGAAATGTATTTATACTAAGTATAAAATATGGATTGAAAGAATACCAAGACTTTTAATAAAATTCAATACCATTCTCATTTTAAATTAATTAAATGCTGTGCTTGGTCTCTGTCTCGCCAGAATGTCTTCATCCCCATGAACAGAAGGCTGGTTACATTGCCGCATTGCCCAGCGTGACTCAGCTTACAGATGAGAGCTACCACCGATTTTCTCAACAGGGTCAAGTTGGGTTAGAATCAAGTGGGAGCCCCAAACCCATTTATATATCTGTGGTTTATAGATGTCTCTGTTTTGCCTTAGAAAACATCACTATCATTTTATGATAGAAAACATTATAAATCATCCCATTGGAGAGTAAGTTAATCCTATTGGTAATGTCATTAATTCAGTCAATGATATTGAATTTAAAATACTGTTGAGAAAAGGAAATTTAGACAAGTATAGGCAGACAGACATGACTTGTTAACTTATACAGATTAAACTCTTAAGTGATCGGTCACTATTTACACACAAAAATGGGGGTGGTTGTGTAAAAGTTTCACAAAACAAATTGGGCAAAATTTTCAATAGCACTCATACACTAAGACAGAATCATGCCTACCAGATTAATACATGTCATAAGAAAGCAAGGCAGGCATTAAAATTGTAAGTATATGGTAGTCCAGTGTCATCTTTCTTTGGGCACCTTCAAAGCAAGAGACCTGAACCAAAGTCTAATGACTGACAATTCTGTAACCTAGTCATTGTGGTGGGTTTTTTTCACCCTGGTGGGTTTCACACTGGACTTCAGCAGTTTGAAACTACCAGGCATCTCTGAGGGAGAAAGGTGAGGCTTTCTGCTCCCATAAAGAGTGACAGTCTCCCCCAAACTATTAGGGTTATCAATGAGGGAATTGGGACCAACTTGAGAACTTTGGTAAAGGGAATACATAGGCTATCAGAAATAAGGAAGGACACAAACACAGAAGAGGGACAAATTGACAAATGGGAATGCTGAAGGTGGACTTTGGGACCAGGGCATGGGGCCCCCACAGACTGGACTGGAAAACACTCCTAAAGGCCAACAAACAATACTTGAACTAACTATAAGCTTTTATTTTTGTTGTGTTTTGTTTGTCATTGGTTTGTTGTTGTTGTTGTTTTGTTGTATATTTTTGCTTGGTTTTGTCTTGTTTTTGTACATGTTATTATCTCTGCAGGTCTGCCTAAATAAAATAGGCTGGATGAACAGTCTGGACGAGAAAACAATGGGGGCATGGGAGAAGGGGAGGTGGGGGGAAAGGTGGTGGTGTTGGCAAACCCAGGGACAAGGGAACAAGTGATCCAAAATCAGTGGTGAGGAGGGTGTAGGAGGCCTGGTAAGGCGTGATCAAGGGTAATGTAACCAAGAGGAATTACTGAAACCCAAATGAAGACTTAGCATGATAGTGGGACAAGAAGAAAGTCAAAGGAAATAGAGAAGGGAGCTAGGAGGTGAAAAGCATTTATAGAGGTCTGGGTGAAGGCATGTACATATGCATATATATTTATATGTGGGAATGGGGAAATAGATCTATGTGCATAAATTTATGGGTATAGTATTATGGTAGCAGAAGGACATTGGGCCTCCACTTGAGTGCTCACAAGCTGCAAGAATACTTTCTTCTATTAAATTGTCATTCTGTGATGCTCACCTTTCTGACACAATGGCTGAGGACAAAGCGGGTGAATGGGCAAATGTGGTGAAGAAAGCTGATGGTACCCAGCTATCAAAAGATTTAGCGTTTGGGGTCTTGAAGGCCTGAAGGTGAACAAGCGGCCATCTAGCTCAGAAGCAACAAAGCCCACATGGAAGAAACACACCAGCCTGTGTGATCACAAGTGCCAAAGGGATCAGTTATCAGGCATCAAAAATTAAAAAAAAATCATATCATTGTGTGCTCACCTCAATGATATGATCGCTGAAGACATATAGGTGCATAAGCAAATGTGTTAAAGAAAGATAATGGTGCCCTACTATCAAAAGATATAGCATCTGGGGTCTTAAAGGCTTGAAAGTAAACAAGCCGCCATCCAGCTCCGAAGCCACAAAGCCTACCTGGAGGAAGCACACCAGCCTGTGCGATCACGAGGTGTCGAAGAGATCAGATATCAGGCATCATCAGAACAAAAAATCATACCATAATGAATGAACAGGCAAGTGCGGAGTGGAGACTCGAAGCCCATTTGTAGGCCACTGGACATTCCCTTACAGAAGGGTCTCAGGGAGGAGACAAGCCAGTTAGGGTGCAATGTAGCAACGATGAAGCATACAACTTTCCTCTAGTTCCTAAATGCTTCTTCCTCCCCCACTATCACGATCCCAATTCTACCTTACAAATCTGGCTAGACCAGAGGATGTACACTGGTACAGATAGGAACTGGAAACACAGGGAATCCAGGGAGGATGATCCCTTCAGGACCAGTGGTGTGAGTGGCGATACTGGGAGGGTAAAGGGAGCGTAGGTAGGAAAGGGGGAACTGATTACAAGGATCTACATGTGACCTCCTCCTGGGGGGGTGTACAACAGAAAAGCGGGTGAAGGGAGACATAAGACAGGGAAAGATATGACAAAATAATAATTTATAAATTATCAACGGTTCATGAGGGAGGGGGAAGCAGGAAGGGAGGGGAAAATGAGGAGCTGATGCCAGGAGCTTAGGTGGAGAACAAATGTTTTGAGAATGCTGAGGGCAATGAATGTACAAATGTGCTTTACACAATTGATGTATGTATGGATTGTGATAAGAGTTGTATGGGCCCCTAATAAAATGATTTTAAAAAAAAGAGTGACAGTCTCAGAAACCCACAGGGGTAGTTTTACCCTGCCTTTTACCCCACGGGTTGCCCTAATTCAGAATTGACTTGTTTTAGTTCTTAGTTCTTCTTGCACTAAGATGTTGCATCATTAAGTCCAAGGGAGTATGTCAGTTCCTTAAATCTGCTGCAGTGAGTTTGAAATGAAACCCAGCCCACTTAGTGGGGTTTACCTCTGTAACTCTGCTGGTGTGGCCACTGAATGAGGATGTTCAGCTAGAAAGGGCAGAGTCTGAAGGCCTGGTGATCTGCAGCGCGTGGCCGGGGTCCCCGAGGCCTAGCCCCAGATAGAAACTAGGTCAAAGGTGTCCAATTAGGAACATAGTACCAGGCATATGTATTCTCCTCTTGGCTTCCATATAAGGTTTGTTAAAGGTCTCTCCCTCTCCACTCCCAGCCCCCCATGGGCGGTTGTGCCTCCCGGTTTACCCACCAACAGAAATGTGACCACCTTCTTGAAGACTTACATGGCCCCTCCCTCATCTTGACCTGAATTTCCAGGAAGGCTTGCTTATCACTCCAGTCGGAGTGTCTGTTGATGGGAAGGTTACACCATTGCATTTCCTAATGCTCCCTTGAAGACAGAGCTCTGTGGACCCTCTCACTTACAGTGCAAGTGTAAGCAAACAAAGTCACACATGATCATTTCACCGCAGCATTTCTGTCCAACCAATTATTTTTATCTCTTCCTCTCGAAAATATCAAACCATTTCTGATATCTTAACTTCTTTTAATGGAGACCACCCTTAAGAAGAAATTTCAGACGAACATCAGAGCAAGCTATTAGGACCGTTGCCTGTTACATTGCAGTTTTGAAGCCGTATATGTTTTGCTTTGTGCATAACTAGAAGGTAAACTATTTAGACCAGACATCATCTTACTCTTTGGATACCCTGTACCATTTATAATAGTATCTTTTATATGCCAGGCACTGATATTCTTTTTCAATTAACTTAATAGCAATTATCTTTATTAAATAATGTCTTGATCTGCATATTAAATAAAGTAGAACTTAAACCTCTAAATAAAGCAATTTTAGGAAACAAAAAATGCAAAATATATTCTAATAAAAGGTTTTTTAATATGCTTTTCACTTTATTTTAATTCAAAGTTTGAAAAATATTTTTCTAATTTTATATCCTGAGACAATCTTTTCTGTGCACTTGGGATCTTCCCGTGTTCCAACATGCAAACTACTTTGTCAGCGTGCTGATGTTACCTAAGAGCCAGACACAGTGAGATAGAGAGTCTGATGCTGGATGCATAGAATAGCTGATACCTAATTCCTTAATATCCACTGCTACACACTGCATTACCACCTTTACAAAAATTACATTTTCCATGATCAAAAATAATGAATGCTTTCCCCAGCACCCACTTGACTAGGGGAATACATTTGAGACTTTGTGGTCGAAATTAATGATCTCAATATTACTCCAGTGGCCTGAAATCCTTAATGAGCATCCCTAAACACCTAGTACTGAGAAGAGACATTGGCACGATGGGGAACAAAGGTGTCTATTACTTAGTTTTTTATTTCAATCATTTTGCAAATTGTTCAGCCTTTCCTCACATAATGTGGAGCCTTGGTGTTAGAAGACATCACATGTCCTGACTCATATAGTTGGAAGATGAGTATTAAGCACATCCCTGGGCCTGGTGGCTCACGTGCCATGGGCCAAATTAGTCTCTACATTAGTGGGTCTTACTTATATGTCAACAGTCGCCCACCCAACTCTAGTCTATCAAATGTTCATGGAAAATCTTAATGAATATTTGACTGGACCAGAGTTTGACCACTGAGAAATCGCTGTGTATTCAGAATCATTTTTAAAACGTCCTCTATCCACAGAAAAAGAGGCCTGCATTTTGCCTCCCCATCATCTCTTTTCTATGTTTTTAACTTAACTTTAAAGTCACAGAGAAATATCTGATTCGTACCATTAATAGCTCTTTGTTCTTGGTCCTACTGTTTTCCGAAAAATGCTGTAGGCGGTCCCCTGGAATAGCTAATTTACTGGAGAAGTTATCAGAGTCCATTCAGCTGCAACCATAAAATAATTCAAGTAAAGCAACGTGCCTGCTAGCGCTCATTGGCAAAGGTTTGCCCCTGAACATCTATTTATGATCCGCCCTCAGTATAGTCATCCATGAAGTTAAAGGTCACATCTAGAACTCTCTTTTCACAACCAGTCTGTCTTTCTTCTTAGAAATGTAGAAATTAAAATGCAGTTTTTAAAATGTAAAACTCAATGAAAATATTTTCAAAGTCCTTAGTTCCATTTTGTATCACAGAATTTAAATATTTAAATTCTATATTAAAATATGTTAAAGCAAAATTGCCTTACCAGAGATGATTTCATAAGAAATCCTTTGTCATATTGCTCTGTTATTGTTGGTAGGTGCCACTGAGTCAATTCTGACTCACAGCAACGCAACGGACAACGGGACAGAACACTACCCAGCCCGGCACCAGCCTCACAGTTGTTCCCAGGTTTGAGCCCACTGTTGCAGCCAGTGTCAGTGCATCTTGTAAAGAGAGCCTTCCTGTTTTTCTCTGTCCCTCCACTTTATCAAGCATGGTGTCCTTCTCCAAGGACAGGTCTCTCCTGATAATGTGATCAAAGCACATGAGGCAAAATCTGGCCATCCTTGCTTCCACGGTGCGCTCTGTCAGTACTTCTCCCGAGAGAGATCTGTTCATTCTTTTGGCAGGCCATGGCCCGTCCAATATTCTTTCCCTGCAGCATAAATCAAAGGAAGCAATTCCTAGTCACTGCCCAGCTTTCAACCTTCCTTATTCAATGCCCAGCTTTCACAGGCAATGGAGACAAGTCAGAAGCGCCTTACTCTTCAAAGTCATATCCTTGTGCTCTGCACTTGAAACAGACCTACCCCTGGCATTGTGTCCTTTGAGCTCTGGATTGCTGCTTCTGTGAGCATCGATTATGGATCCAAACAAGAAGAAATGTTTGACCCCTTCAATCTTTTCTCTATCATGATGTTATCTACACCTTCAGCTAAGGGGATGGTAATGAAAACCAACCACACCTTTTAGCTAAGGGGATGGTAATGAAAACCAACCAATCCCCTCTACTAATGTCATACACGCCCTACTTGCATCCCCTTTCCAATCATTTGGCAGGAGTTACAGGGACTTGAGTAGAAGGGCCATAGTAAGAAAGTGTACTCCACAGTGGGCACGTGGCAAACACGTGGAAGGTCAGTGCTGAAGAGTTGGGCTTTCTTTACATTTAGATGTAATGATCTGCAAGTGCTTCAAGTCTTGCTCATTTTCAACAAACAAGGGTGTGTCATCTGTAGATCTCAGGCTGCTCATAAGGCTTCCTCCAATTGTGATGTGGCCACCACAGTAGAGCACACTGATGGAGAAGCAGTGAATTTAAGTCAGTAAACACAGTAAATAAATTACAGACCCAAATGCATTTTAGTGCAATATATTTAACTATCTGACAATCTTTTTTTTTAAATTAATTTATTTATTTTAACAATTTATTGGGGCTGATACAATTCTTTTCACAGTTCATACATATACATACATCAATTGTATAAAGCACATCTGTACAGTCTTTGCCCTAATCATTTTTTTCTCTTTTCTTCTTTTACATTTTATTAGGGACTCAAACAACTCTTACCACAATCCATACATATACATACATCAATTGTATAAAGCACATCCATATCTGACAATCTTAAGTAGCTTTGCGTTCCTTTCCGTCCTAATTGACATCTCTTGGAACTAATCCTGATGTTTCTCAAGCTTATGGTTTTTCAGTGACTTTACCTTGTTTTGTTCAACAACCAAAAGGTGAGATTGCTGACCATTTATGCTCTGAATTGTCTCTCTCAATTTACGACCAAACTTAAGTATTTGCTGTCTTACTTAGTTGACTCATGGAGACCCCGTGCATAACATGCTGTTCTTGTGTTTGTGTATTTTATTCTGTTGTTGCAATGATTGTGTCAATCCATCGCATTGAGGGCTTCCCGAGACTTCTCTGGCCTAGTTTACCAAGTATGCTGTCTCTCTCTAGAGATCAGCCCCTCCTGGTGATACGTAAGTGAATTGAACTCTTGGACAATATTCTATAGTCCACAGGATTTTAATTAGTTAATTGTCAGAATTAGATCACTGGACTTTTCCTCAAAGTCTGTCTGAGTGAGGACACGACACTGAAACTGTCCACCATGGGAAATCTTTTTCATGTTTGAAATAGCAATGGCATGGCTTCCAACATCGCGGCAATGAGGAAGCCCTTCAAGATGAAAATGTTAGCATCCTGATGGATGAGCGCTGGAGAGCTAAACATGAAGTGACTCTGGGGAATGCTGCAGCTAATGCTCCACAGGGAATTTGACATGTCTTTGTGAAGAATGGTGACTGTGAGCGGCACCGCGGCAACAGAACCCTCTTCGTAGAGCGTCGTGCGTTGTTTAACCACCCACACTCTCATGGCCCTGACTGTCCACGTGTCGGGCATGTGTCCACCGTGGAGTAAAACATCTTTCTATGGCTCTTCTGCTCGAGTCCCTCTAACTCCCGCCAAATGACTGGAAAGGGTATCCCAGGAAGGCATGTGTAGCACTGGTAGAGAGGATTGGTCAGTTTTCTTTCCCACCCACTGGCTGTCAGGATGAGCCATCTTCGAAGAGTGAAGAGAAAGCCCAGGAGTGTTCTAGAAGAGCACATCCAAGAACCCTGTCTGAAGCAGCAAGGCCACGGAAACCCAATGCACCCAGACTGTGGCAGCAAGGCCACGGAAACCAGATGCACCCAGACTGTGGCACAGAGACTCAGCGCAGCAGCAGGAAACTGAGGTACCTTCTCCTCCTCATGCCAAAGACGATGGAACTGTGGGCGAGAGTGAACAGCCAGAAGACTCGTTTCCTGGCCCAAGGAGTCAAAGGCCTAAGGAGCACGTGGCTGAGAAACAGGACCAGGAAGAGACTTGACTAGCACATGACTGAAAACCAAAGAGATACGTGGCTACTGCAGAAGAGATCCAAGACTGGATCCGAACTTGCTGATTGTGACCTGTTGACCTCCCTAACTATCACTCTAAGCCAAGGTCATTGAGTTCTGCGTGGCTCTTGCAACGAAGCATGGACTCCAGCGTCGATGTGGAGCGCTGAGTGAAGAATGGTTTGTGTCACAGTAGGTTAAGATGTGTGGGCCACAGGAGATCAGATATGTCTGCCTCCGTGCAGTTTCTTGTACCAACTCCGGCACGTTGCTTAACCTCTATTTTGCAACTAACCACCGAACACCTACCAATGGGAGGGATTGACACTGTGGCTGCAATCATGGGCTTGGGCACAGGAGCAACTGCAAGGAGGGCACAGGATCGTGCACTGCTTTGCTCTCCTGTGCAGAGGGTCGCTGTGGGTTGGAACCGACTTAATAACAAAACCTAACGTATATTAGGGTATTCTTCCAATACTTAATGGCCAAACACGTAAACAGATAGCCAGCTAGCGCTGCACCGAGGGGGGAGGGTGATCATTAAAGGAGTCCTGGAACAAAAGGCAGAGGAAGCACGTCCCTCAGGACCGCCCACCACAAAGGAAGGTGAAGGGCAGATAAGACGCATGTCCTTATCAAGGGAAGAAGTGGGAATAATGAAAGGGCGTGGGCAGGAAAGGCAGGACATCCACACTGTCCCACAAGGAGAGGCTCAAACCTGGAGTTGTCTTCCTATGTCAGTTATAATAAAGGAGTAATACAGGTGTGACATGGAGATAGGCAGACACGGCCGGGCTGTCTGCATCCCTCTTGCCGCAAGTCTCTGGTCCATCCGTCTTTGCTCACTCTCACACCTGCCGTTCCTCTTAGGCCACTCTATCTTTGTGGCACATTCAATATTTGAGGCAACAGGCACACAGAACTCCCAGACAATGCTCATGGCTTAGGGGATTTAAGGGAAGTTACTAGGGTACCACAAGTCAGAATCAGCAAACAGGATACAGTCTTCGGTCTCCTCAGCCAGCAGCCAACTCCTTCTCAGATTCTCAGTCTCTCAACCACATGGTCCCTTTGGCCTTTGGCCCCATGGGACAGGAAGCCAGCCTGCCTGCCACTGTCCCACAGTCCACAGTCTGGACCAGATTAGACCGTAGCCTCAGGGCTGCTTCTCTGAGTCTCCAGGCCACAGTCGGGGATGCATCTGGTCTCGGCAGTCTCTGCGGCTTCAGAGACCTCAAACATGCTCTCGGTCCTCCAGGTTTCTCCCTCGTTTCTGCTCCTGCAAGGATGGCTCAGCCTTGTAGCCAGGGGGGGCAGCAACAAACACTGACCATCTCCTCCACGAGGGCCCCACACGCCGGCCTATGTGCATCGCCCCACCCAATCATCCGGTGGGATTTATAGAGACGTGGGTAAAAGAACCACATTAGGATGTCTGGATTGGCTCTGAATAAAAAGATTTATTTTGGGGGGGAGTGGGAGATTCCAGACAATAAAGGCCTGTGACGGTCCTATTCTGCAACCCAGGGGGACTGTCAGGAAGGAGAATCTGTCTGTGGATGAGGCCACAGCAGTGGGAGGGGTGTCTGAAACCTAAGTTCTTAAAAAATTATAATCGGAAAAAAAATGGTGAAAAAAAGAGAAAGAAAGAAATCTCACTCCACCACAAATAGAGTGGCTATAATGAGAGAACAAGCAATGCTTCCAGAGGCAGAACTTTCAAAATTGTTTATTTTGTCTCTCCCTTTGGTATTTTAGAGTTCATGTGCATAAGATTCGAATGAATTAGCAGGAACGTTGGTGAGGGCTCAGAAATGGCTGCCAGAATCTCAAAAGAACTTAATTTCTTTTTTAAAAAAAACAAAAAACCCACAAAACCTACATATTCTTTTTACTAATTCAGCCTCAGCTCCTAGGTTTTCCCCATTTCCTATGTACTCTGTAGCAAGATTGAACTATCTGAAATTCCCTAACAGGACAGATCTTTTCATAAAACCTTGTTATTAAGCATAACATTTCCTCTTTCCTTCTGATAAATTTCTGTTTGACCAAGTTTCAGCCCACATATAACTTACTGTAGGAATCCTTTTCTTACTGTCCCGGAAAACCCGGCTTCCCTTTCCTTCATATTCCCACTGAGTGCTTTACAATCTCCATTACTAGAAACGTTCGCATTTTACTTATTGTATCATAATCATGTACATTATTTTTCTCCCTATTTGGCACATTTATTTCCTTATTTGGGGGGCTCTTACAAATTTTATAACAATCTATCGTTCAATTGTATTAAATACACTTGAACATATGTTGCATCGGCATTTCCAAACATTTTCTTTCTACTTGAGCCCTTAGTATCAGCTCTCTTTTTGCCCCTACCTCCCCCACTCTCTCACCCTTGTGAATCCCTGATCAATTATATATTATTATTGCTATTTTGTGTCTTACACTGTTCGTTCTGTCCGTTCACCCACATTTCTGTTATTTCTGTTACTCATCCCCTTATATCCAACCTCGTGATGGGTTCCCCCCTTCTGCCTGTCCCCTCCAACACACACACCATTCCTTTACCCTCAAATCTTTACTCCTACTACTGTCTATGAGGGGTTTATCTGTCCTGAATTCCACCTGTCCAGAGCTCTTATCTGTACCAATGTGTGTTCTCCGGTCTAGCCAGATTTGTAAGGTAGAACTGGGTCACGGTGGGGCATCTGAGGAGGGGTGGGTGAGTATTCAAGAACTAGAGGAATGTTGTGTGCTTCCTAGGTGCTATCCTACACTGTGGTTGAATTGTCCCTTCCTTGTCACGCTTCTGTGGGGGATGTCCAATGTCTACAGATGGGCTTTGGGTCTCCACTCCAACGCCCTCTTTCACATCAATACCATTGTTTACTTTAGATCTTTTGATACCTGATACCTGGTCCCCTGGACACCTCATGATTGCACAGACCGGTGTATTGGCAATTTTTTTTTGAGAGCAAGAATCATATGAGGCTTGTTCTCTTGGGGAAGGGGAATTCCTAATAGATTTTACAGAGCCTTGAATACTTTCAGTGATTGATAGACATTCGTTTGAAAGAACAGATGAGGAAGTTTTAAAAATGAATCAATGAAGTCTGACTGAGGTTTCTTCCAGGGTGTTTTAAAGTGGGAAATAAGAAAAGAGAAACAAACCGCACTTTCAGGAGTATTTCCAGTGGATTATTTCAAAATAGCATCTCTGGAAGCGATGGGATTTGTCATAAAACCGCATTCGATACAGAGTTCATACAGAGCTGGAAGGGAAGGGGACTTTGTACTAACACTGTAGGAATTCAATTTTTTTTACATATTTTAGAGCTGTGTAAAAAAATAGCCATATACAAAGAAGGGAAGAATAAAGCCAGAACAGTGTACTTGAGGCTAAGGAACTAGACCTTTATGAGAGAGGGCATGGCTGACTCAGTGAAGTGCTACTGAGGTTACCTAAAGTTAGTTCACAGAAGTATCCCTTGGACTGAGCAGTGTGGGGGCTCTAAGGACCTTGACAAGTGCAAGTTCTTTCCAGAAGTGGAATGAAAATCAAATTATAATAGGCTGGAGATTTAACGGTAGATGAGTGAATGGCAGCAAATTATTTAAGATGGCTCTTCTAGCTAAAGTTTCTAACTTCACCAAATGACCTTCCCTTGCACGGGTCAGGTAAGAAGGTGTGGGTAGATACTGATAGGATTCACCTATGAGTGAATAACTGTGACTTGTGTTCTCCGGAGTGTCATCCTGCTGGGTATAAAATAAATCCTCTGAAAAGCAGATCTCAGTTCCTACAAGATCCAGGGATGGAACACGTTCCATGGACCTGAGATCGTCTCCTGGATCCAGAAGACCACCCTCAGAGGAGGAGCAGCAGAACCGGGAGCCAGAGCATGGAGCAGTGATGGTTCCTCAGCCCACCGAGCAGGTAAAGCAGGGTGCTTTTGCTCAGGAGGACGTCTTGTGGAGTGGGGTGCCTCAGGGCACTTAATTAGGGAAGTTGGACTTGCTGACCCACAGAGGTGGGGCTCGGTGTCTTTGGACTAAGGCTTTCCAGAGTGGGGGGTCTCTGGGTAATTAATTCAGGAAGCTGGGTTTGCTGGACCGCAGAGTCTAAGCTGCATGTCTTCGGGTTGAGGCTTACAGTGGAGTAGTATGCCCGTGGAGGATGTATTAGCTGATCTGAAAGAACTTTGTAACATGTCCTGCTAATCAACTCAACCCTGAGCATTTCTGAATGGCCTAACAACTTGTTAACGTCCTGAATGAACGGTTTAATGGTGAATTTTGTCTCTGAGATCCATGTAGCCATTACAGTGGATATTAAGACCCAGAGAGGTACATTGCTGTTATTGTTGTTAGGTGCCAATGAGTTGGATTGACCCATTGTGACCCCTTGCACAACAGAACCACACACCGCCCGGTTCTGTGCTACCCCGACAATTCTTCCTATGCTCCAGCCCATTGTTGTAACCACTGTATCAGTCCATCTTGTTGAAGACCTTCCTCTGGTTCATGGTGGCTCTACTTTACCAAGCATGATGTCCTTCTCCGGGGACTGGTTTCTCCTGACAGCACATCCAAAGCGAAGGAAAAGAGAGATGCTAATTAGGACAACACAAGTGAGACAGTAGCAACTGCACACACAGTTAAATCATTTCACCCCAAAGGAAGTGAAAGGAGCTAGCTGAAAGAATTATTGTAGAGGAAATCCAAGAAAATTATTCTCAGAATATAAGACGCGAATGAGCCATTACAGAGGAGAGATTACTACTGCACAGAGGAGGAGGTGTATCAGTAGAAAAGGCTGTAAGTATTGAGAAGAAACTGGGCCAGAGCACAAGTAGAGGGCTTTATTGGACTTGAAGGATGTCCGCTTTATCTATTAGAGAGGATGACAGGAGTTAGGAGAGATAGCAACTAGTTTCCTAGACATAGGAGCTGGAAAATGGGGGTTCATTTCATTGTAAACCTCAGTGTCATAATTAAATCTGTATCTATTGGTGCATGGTGAAAGGTTACCATTAAGGAAATCAGTTAGGACAGAGTATGTTTTACCAGCATAAGAGACAACTCCCAAATCTCAAAGACTTATAATTACAAAAGTGTGTTTCTCAGGCATACTGCATGTGCATCACAAATCATCTGTGGTCGCGCTCCACTTTGTCTTGACTCGTGAAGTTTCTGCTGGAAAGGTTGCGCCTCATTTTCGCTCACATTTTGCCACTCAAATCAAGTCAAAAGGCCATTCCAGAATTAGACAGGCCAGGCATGTGTAGCCTGCCTACAGGAAGAGACACTGGGAGAAGCACAGGAAACATGGGTGAGGAGCAACACAAGCCACAAGCCTCACAGGAATTCATGCATGACATTCAGTTAAAAAGAAAAGACTGAGCCAGAAATCTATATTCCCTGTCATATATATATATATATATATATATATATATATATATATATATATATATATATATATATATATATATATATATATATATATATATATATATAGAAAGAGAGAGAGAGAGAGAGAGAGATATACACACACACACATATATATACATATATATACTATGAAAACGTATTTTCCACATTTATGCTTAAGACCTCCGGTGAGCTATTGCCACCATACAAATGATCACTCCAGCTGTGACTCTTGCTTTCCGTCTGGTCTGAGACTTGCTGTCTGTCATTCATTCATTCAAAAGGCACTTGCTATATGCTAGGTGTGTCAGCAGTTAGACTCCACTAGGGAGAAAGACTCGGCTTCCTACTCCCATAAACAAATAACATCTAGAACACTCACAGGGCAGTTCTACTTTGTTCTTTAGTGACGCCATGAGTTGACATCGACTCAAAGCTTTGGTTTGGTTTTTTTGCGAGGTATGTCACGAACATTTAAGACCCCAAACTTGCCTTAATGAAAATTGTTATATTTTCCATGTGATAAATGGATAAAATATACTTCTAGAGTTCATAATTGAATATCTCCTAGGTGTGAGAAAACTATAAGAAATATTAAATGTAAAACTAGGTGTTGGCTCCTAACTTAAATGATATCTTGTAATGATTAAATTGATTTACTCTTGCTTAGAGAAGGACAAAGTGCCTATAAGAAAATCTGTCTCTTGAAATCTCACCTGAATTATGATTTTTTTCATGATATAATACTCAGCAGAAAAAAGCATCACTTTATTAATTAATTGGGTAACTTTCTAGGATGGACGCACTGGGGAAACCATGTAAGACTGAGCCTATTCTACTAAGGTTCAAGAGGCAAAAAAGATCATTTCAAGCTCTAGACTCAATGGCAGAGGAGAGAAAGAAAGCAAGGTAAAAGGAGCTCATTGATAAATGAGGAAATCGAAGGCTTCCATATAGTAAAACAGCCTCATTGGTATTGGACCAGGCAGCACCTACAGTTTACCCTTTACATAAGGTTCTCGCTAGTATTTTCCTGTATTTAAAATGATTCCTGTCCAGGGCATATTGCTACTTTGTATTCCTCTTGATATTTTCATTTAAAAGAGAGCCACGGTGCAAAATAATGTCCTTGTCTGTCCCTTCCTCATACAAACCTCCAATCAAATTTAATAAAGCTAGTTTGATACAATGCCAGCCTACACTTGGTTTACCCTTGGTCGACTTTAATAGGGTCAAAAATATTTTCGCATTGGCAGTGTACGCATTAATCATTTTTCCAGAGGATTTAGAAAATTGGAAGAGACAAGGCCAAGCAAAATTTTAAATTAATTGGGCCTACCCCAGCCTTCCAGGGTCACCTTGTGGCAGTTGTCCCACATTTTCCAGGTCACAGAGCTCCTGTGCTTCCTACAGCTGCCAAGAGGGGAGATCCAGGCTGTAGGCACACAAAGGTGAAAGAATTTCTCTCCAAACATGTGAGTTTTCCTACAGCAACCACAACAATTGCAGTTTCCAGATTGTTGCCAGACACCAAACACTTCAATAATGCATGCTCGGCTGCCGCCTTCACGTGTGCATTTTCTAAACGAGGAGTCAGAAAAATTTGCAAACACTCTGTCATTTACCATAAATCCACAGCCTACTTATAACCACAGAGTAATTAATTTTAGTGCTGCTCAGAATTATTAATTTCAGCCAGAAAAAGAAATCTGTTTTCCACAATGGCTGTATCGCTCTTTTTCCTTTTCTCCACGAATATATCTTCAAAAGGGTGGAAGCCGTTTCTGTACAGAGAAAGGAGCAGTGTTACTGGGAATGGAGGGTGAGAGCAATGCCGAACCTACATCTCTGGTTCTAATCTACACTCCTGTGCTTGCGGGCGTTTGGCTGCCTCACGGGGTGGTATCGGAGCATGAAACAAAAGCTTTCATGACAGAAGTAACATAGTGACTCGTAGAGGTTTACCATGTGTTAGGCAACCCACCTCGTGGTGGGATTCTTCTCATCTGAGAGAGCAATCGTCTACATGCTCGGCGCAAAAAACATCTCGGGCTGTTCAGGAAAGCAGCAAATATTACTCTCACTTGTTTAAGTGATCTAAACATTTGACAGGGAGGAGAGGAAGAGCCCTTACTAAGGATAAAAATAACTGGTAGAGGAAAACCTGTTATGAATACACTGGTGTGAGAATCCCATCACGCTCATGTCCAGCAGACAGAGAATGAAAATTGAGCATTAAATAAAGTGAGTTTTGTCTTGGTGAAGCTAAATCTGGCACTCGCTCATTTGATATTAGTTTCCCAGTAAATCGGTTGCATGATGTGTCACAGGAATGTCCATGTAATAAATATGTAAGTAGCATGAGAACGTTGGTACAGTAACTAAGGGCAGCATCTTTCCCTATCCGACCCAACAACGAACAAGCAGCGAACAAGTATTGGCACGTTAATTGCCACAGAAGAGTTTCATTTCCTCTTTACACTGCATGAAGGATCAAAAAAGGGAAGAAAAAAAAGAAGAGGAAGTAAAAGTAAACTACCATTGAGAGATGTAAACATGACTCACTGGGAAATCAGACATGGTTAAGTAAATTCCAGGATGTCGGTGGCTATCTGGGTCTAAACATTGCTGATAATCCCAAGGGCTCTTGTTCTTAACTGTTTTCCCTCTGGGTGTCTGTGAGTCTGAGTGCATTCTTACACAGACCTTCACCCCTTTGAGTTAGAACTGTCTGAGTCTTGTGGAGAAGGAAGTGATGTCCCACAGTATTAATGAAATTAAAATTCGAAAGCAGGGTTGAGAAAGCCTGACATTGTTACCATCTTCATACTGTATTCGGAATGCTTCCCAAAAGGTCCTGGGAAAATAGAATAGAAAGAATGAAATTTTTCCAAGAACTTTTTTCCCCCAAGAACTTTTCAAAACCCTTTTGTACCTTTTCCGCATAATACAATGGGGTCGTTTTGCGATGATGGAACTCCTGTGTTACATCTTGAAAACTCCTAAAAAGAGATCAAGCCACAGATATATAGACCATAAACATATGACAATATGTCGGAGGGGGGATTTGTAAATAGAAATAATCTCTTTGAATGGTGGCGCTGGCAGGGAGACTGAAAGTGCTGTGGGCTGTCAGAAGCACACACAAATCTGTCTTGGAAGAAGCATGATCAAAATGTTTGAGACTTTGCATCAAGTACAGTTGACATGTTATCAAGAGGGATCCGCCCCCAGAAAAGGCCATCATGCTTGGTAGGGAGTCGTGGAAAGAAAGAACAATGCTCAACAAATGGATTGACACGGTGGCTTCAACAAAAGGCTCTAGAACGCTACAGAGCACCGTTCACGCTCACAGGCTTGGGGTTTGCCTTGAGTCAGAATCAAATCCCTGCACCTGGTTGACTATGGCTGAGGGCTGAGAGGTGCCTCGGAAATTGTTGCGTAGTACTGTGCATGTAGTCCATGATCAGTAGTGTCATTATTAACTGGAAGTCTGCTATTCGTGCACAGTCAGACCGCACCCCAGACCTCCTGAGTTTGAATCTACATCTTTATTTTTTAACATTTTATTAGGGGCTCATACAACTCTTATCACAATCGATACATATATATACATCAATTGTGTAAAGCACATCTGTACATTCTTTGCCCTCATCATTTTCAAAGCATTTGCTCTCCACTTAAGCCCTTTGCATCAGGTCCTTTTTTTCCCCTGCCCCCCCCTCATGAGTCCTTGATAATTTATAAATTATTATTTTGTCATATCTTGCCCTATCCGGCGTCTCCCTTCACCCCCGTTTCTGTTGTCCATCCCCCAGGTAGGAGGTCACATGTAGATCCTTGTAATCAGTTCCCTCTTTCCAACCCACTCACCCTCCACTCTCCCAGCATCGCCCCTCACACTCCTGGTCCTGAAGGTATCATCCACCCTGGATTCCCTGTGCCTCCAGCTCCCATCTGCACCAGTTGAATCTACCTCTTACTAACATCCAGCCAGGCGTGTGCATTAAAGTTTAAGAGGCACTGATAGAAACGCAGCTGTAGAAGGTAAAGAAAACGCATGGATTATTGCGTGTACTCACCTTTCACCTCTACTTGACCTGTGTTCCTCATTGCCACGATGTTGATTCCAGCTCATGGCTAGAACTGTCCTGTGGGTGTGCAAGGATGTAATACTTTACAAGAGCTGCTGTTGATTTCAAACTGCTGACCTTGTTGTGGTTACTAGCCCAAAATGTAGTCCCATACACGTTTAGGGCTCCTGGGATACCCTCTGATCTGCTGACCACAAGGTGCAAGGTTTGAATCCAACAGCTGCCTCTTGGGAAGCTTGTTGCTCCAGTAAAGATTTAAAGTGGAACCCCAATGAGTAGTTCCACTCTGTCCTATAGGGTCTTTGTGAGTGGAAATCAACTCGATGGCAGTTCTGTATTTGTACTCTAGTTCTATATTTAATTGTTTAATTGTATTCCAAGATAGCTTTATAATTATATAATAGTAAAGATACAGGTATTTAGTGTGAGACCTTAAACGCTAAGCCCTTGGTTTCAGAAGGCCATGTTTTACAGTGGAAGTGTACTTCATTTTGAAGTTTGACAGAAATTCAGCCTCCATTGAGGTCTTTCTGACCATTAACCAGAAAGCCAGCCCCATGCAGAGGCAGTTTTGATGGAAATTGGGGGACCATGGTCATAAGTCACACTTGGACAAACACAGCTGGAGAGGCCTGGAACCATCCCGTACACCTTTTCCGTCTGCAACAGCATGAGTATCCCAGGCGCAGTCCTTTCCACCTCGGCAGTTCCACCAACAAGAGTTTCTTCCCTCTATTTTCTCTGATCAGCAATGTGACAAGACTCCTTTAGGGATTTTCAAGGCCTCAGACTGATGATCTCCCTCATTCGGATAAATTTGTCCATGGGTTGACTTTGTCCTATTTAAAACTTAATCTCCCAGGAGACTTGGTGGCTCGGTGGTTACGTGGTGGGATATTAACTGCAAGGTCAGCAATTCAACACCACCAGCCACTCCATGGGAGAAAGACTGGGCTTTCCACTCCCGTAAAGAGGTACCGGTTCGGAAACTTATAGGGGAAGTTCTACCCCGTCCTATAGGGTCACTCTGAGTCGGCATGGACTCGATGGCAGTGAGTTTGGTGTTTTGTTGCTGTGTCTGTAAAGAGGTCACTACAAAACACATTTAAATTTGTTCAAATTTCCTTTCCTCTCAGAACAGTCTCTCGTGCTGTTTATATTACATCACCACTCTTCTCTCTTCTGCTCTGGTCTTTTGTTGAGAGTGGTAGAACTGGCAATCCTCCTTTTGAAGTTTGTTTGTTGTTGTTGTTGTTTTGGTTGCAGGGTGAAAACCCCGAGATTAATCACAAACTGATGAAATGAAATCCATCTCCCTCTCTTTTTCAATTTTTAAATTATTTGAGCTATGATAAAGGTTCATTTTTAAAAAAAACTCTTTTGAGTCAGTGTGATAAATAATTCAAACAGTGTGTAACTAATCCAGAAAGAGAACAGAGTTCAACCCCATTAATTAGGCATTACAAACTACTCACTTGTACCATTATATCAGTGATGTTTCTGGAATAAAATATATAATTATGTCCAGGATGGAGATAGGATACATTAAAACACATGACGGTTTGTAGAATTTGTTCCTGGAAATATTTGTTGCAAAAATGTGCCACAGTGAAGACGTTATGTTACCGGATGTTACTTTTTCTCTTCGTCAGAGCCATTTAAACTTTAATTCATGATATTCTGCTTCAAAGCAGGACTGTGCTGCTCCTCCCTGTATTTTGACAGCAAACTGAATTCTGGTTCACAAGTATAGGCCTTGTTTAGCTCCAGGCATCTGTGCTTGGATTACAAGAGTGCTGATTGGTTCACTGCCAGGGGCACCCAAAGGTCAAGCTGTCCTTTGTCAAAGTCTCCCTCTTTCTCTCTTCCCCTCACCCCTTTGTCTAATTAATCAGTCATTAAAAGTTGGTGGGAAAGGCCATGGCTTAAAATCATTTGATTGTTTTTCAAGGCTGTTTTTAAAGTCAGAACTCAACGTTGGTGTGCGAGCCCGTCGATGTAAGTAGAGATCACACTACCACACTTCTGACAGGTGACCTGAAACCTTTCAAACTGACATCTGTCACAGAGACAGGCGCGAGTTTTTTAGCCCGAGAGCTTGTTTTCCTGACATTTCGTTTTTCATCAGATTTTCAGAGAAGGGAAAAAAGATGAACTTGAAAAAGTCTTGCCAGGGGCAGAAAATAAGATCAGGTTTTCTGCAGCTGCCTGACTCACCTTTAAAGGTTAGAGGTCTAGCAAAGTGAACAAAAAAAATCTCCACTTGATGTCATTTGATAAAGGGACATGCTATTACTTTATCTACGTGGCTGAGTCTTGCATAACCATTAAGCGGCAACAGAGGACAAATAGAATCAGCGTAAGGTTACAAAGTCATTTTAAATCCACATGTTCAGAGTTTGATCATGGTTGTAAATCACATCCAACTTCACCCATCCCTCTGTTACAAAAGCACGTGTTGCATCCACAGGTGCATGGATTTTCTCATGATCTGAGTCATTCCTTGCTCCTGTGATATTGAAATAACCAGTGGGTTTGGACAAAGTTTTGAAATTCTTACTTTGAATGAGAGGGATTTCTGCGTTAACAGAGTTCCTTGTTTTGTCTTGACTAAAAGACAGTAGAGAAAACATGGCATGGAAGAACAGACGAAAGTGAATGTGGAGTCAAAATTACCTGGGTTTTACCAAGATAGTCTTAGCTCTAGAAAAAGTGTGATCTTGGGCAAGTGGCACCTCCGTTTCTGTTTTTCCATCTGTAAAATGGGAATGCTAAAAGCTATATCATTGAATTCCACTGAAAATAAAACAAGATAATGTGCTTGAATAGATTCTGTCAAATATAAAATGATACATTTATGGATGAAAGGGATATCATACTCAACTTAATTTTTTTCTTTTTATTGTGAGTGCTTAATGTAATATCCATCACAGAACTAGCATTTGATAAATGGCTCTTGATTTGAAATGGACTGTGGTACTTTCCCTATTATCAGATAGCCATTTTTATCTAAGGAACTTTTCTCTGAATAACAACAGGGTTGAAGTTTGAGAAATATTTTCCTTACATTACCTCTTGATAAGGATATAGGAGTGCTAACTTCAGCATCCACAAAGAGACCAAAGAACCAGGTGAGACATACTTATGTGAAACAGAATTAAGCATAGTACCCAAAATCATGGCCCACGTATA
The DNA here is from genome assembly GCF_050624435.1 of Tenrec ecaudatus. Classification (NCBI taxonomy): domain Eukaryota; kingdom Metazoa; phylum Chordata; class Mammalia; order Afrosoricida; family Tenrecidae; genus Tenrec; species Tenrec ecaudatus. The sequence continues at coordinate 92,297,257 of NC_134531.1, forward strand.
TCAAATCTTCAGCTTTCATACTCTTCTTAGTATTTTAGCAGGAAATCTGAGAAGGAACCAAATGAACTAGGTAATTGGAGCTAATAGGTGGAAAGTGCCCAACAAATTGTGAAAATCAAACACACCTTGTTGAGTACACTCTCAAAACGGTCTTAAAATGCTACTTATTTACATAGCCTACAGACAGCCTCTCTTTGAAAAAAAACCAACAGAACATTATTACAGAATCTGACTTACTCATTTGAGGTACGTTATATAAGGTGTTACAAAGCTTTGAGTCCATTATGTAGAAGGTGTGTGGCTGGATGAATTTGGACGTGACCTCTCCACCCCCAGCCCAGTGCTCACTGCTACATGGATAGTCTTACCTTGGTATCGTATGTCCCACCCTATTTGTAACACACTCTACAGGAGTACATTGTAAGTAACTGAAACTTACATGTGAGAAATTCACTTCAGAGAACGCTAGTAACATATACGTTAAGGCATGAAACATACAGAACTTGTCCAGCCCTGTTCTACTTTTCCACACATACCATGGTAAGTAAAAGAGATCCCCATTCCTAGCTGCATGGGTCTGTTCTACTCTAAACAAAACATGCTTGAAAGTGTCTCTGCAGTCAGTGCAGTGGGTGCAGATAAGATATCTCAGTAATATGAGGGGGTACCACAAAAAAGTGGAGTTTGTATCCAAAGCTATATATTTAACTTTTTATACAAAACAACACCTTCAACGCATTCTCCATTACACTTGATACATTTGTCTAGTCTGCGATTCCATTCTTGGAAACATTTTTCATACATCTGTTTGGATGGCTGATAGCACCTCCCTTCTTTTGTTTATTTTTCCTTTCACCTCTTCTACTTCATCAAATAGCTGTTCTTTCATGTCCCTCTTCCTTCACGGAAACAAAAGAAAGTTGCATGGAGTGAGGTCAGGTGAGTAAGGTGCATGGGGCACGAGATACATGCTACTTTTCTGCCAAAAACTGGCACACTGAGATGGCTGTGTGAACAGGTGCGTTGCCATGGTGGCAAAACCAGTCCCCTGTCTGCCACAATCAGGCCATTTTTGTCACACAGTGTTATATGCCATCTTTCCAGAACCTCTAAATAGAAAGTGTAATTAAAAAGTCTGACCTGGTGGGACAAACTCCAAATGAGTTGACAGACATCCAGAACAAGGCTTGTCATCAATTGATATTTCATCTTTTTGAAACAAGAAAACCACTCGTACACGAGTTTTTCCCCATAGAGCGGTCCTTATAATCTGTGGTCAACATCACAACAGTTTCTGCAGTATTTTTCCTGAACAGGAAAAAAAATTGCAGAGCTCCATGCTGTTCTCTTAAATTGGCCATCACAAAAACAAACAAACAAACAAAAAAACGAGATCTGAGCAAAACTGCTTTATTGAAAAAGTTCAGTGTGACCAGAGAGCACCTCCCCAGGCGATACCACTGGGTGCACTAACTCAGAGCGAGTTGCTTGGTACTCACCTAGTGGGAAAAATGCATACTGCCAAAGCTCTGCTCCGCCCAGCACAATTCCAGCTGGGAGGGAGGGGTACCCCTCACACATTTCCCTAAGCTTCATGAAGGTTTCTTCAAAAAGTGATACTTCTTGTGCCATGCAAAAAAAAAACATCAACAATATTGAGATCAAGGTTAATATCAAACTTTTAACAAAATTCAAATGGAAATCATCCCAAATTATTGATACTTTACCACAAATTTATGAGAAGGCTGCCACACATAAGTCAACTGTTTTCATCTGAGTAGCAAGAGCTGTCCTCTGAAAATTTCATTTGAAAACTGCTCCATCCACCACAGAACACTGATCTTGCTCCTTCAGATTCCTTTGGTACCCAGAACTCTATGAACACGTAAAAGGAACACAGTTGCCCCATCCCTGCAAGGTGCCCAAACTGCTGTTTGGAAGTGGTGCCAATCAAAATGGTGCAAACTTATTCTGGGAAGGGTTAAAGGACTAGAATCACTGCCTTCAGGAGTATACAGACTTAAACGGAGGATATGTCAAGAAATAATTGCATTGTATTTGATACTATTGTTCTATAAATGTTTTTATGATTCTATGGCAGTACTTTTAACTTTAATATTATTCAAATTCTGTTTTACCTTGAATTAGACTCACAATCATCATACTATAGGTTTTGATTCTTCATAACATAGAATTCACAAAAAATAGTGACAGTAACTTGGATCCAACTTTAGGTCTATCTGTGTAAGCCCTTGAGGACTCCCATTCCCGGTGATCTTCTGAGTAGTTCACCATCACTATTATTGTCCATCCTGAAAATCAATTGTATCTAAATTTCTATATTTTACATTCATTTATTAATACAATCTGCATACTTCTGAAACACAATGGTTGACAATTGCTTTGGTGATCAGTCACAAAAAAAACTGCATGAAAATGTTCATCTCCACTTCATGAAGCTATAAAATTAAAGAACAATCTAAATAACCGGTTTCTAAAACCGCGTCCTAGGAAGCTTTGTACTGCTTTGGAGATTTCACCGGTCCTATTTAATATCCTAAGCTTTTTAGATTCGTTCATATGTTTTCCTCGATCATAATCTATGTGTTTGTTCCAAATGTTATTTCTTATAATTCTTGACACGATTACAGAACTCTATTTTAAAGGGACAGTTTTTGAATTTTACTTCTGGACCTACTTGTAATCTGAGATGCATAGTGCACATTTTTAAGTCTTTAATAGTTATGAGTTCACCACCCCACAAAATTTACATACTGCAGTTCATAAGTGCTACTTGATATCCAAGATCAGGCAGAGTCCACTTCTGAGACATTTAAAGTCATTCTTCTTCAAAACAAAAGTTCCTTGTTCTGATGTCATGTGGACTGAAGTGCCAGAGTTCAATTTCAGTTCAGAAATACAAACTCAGAAGATATGAGTGGGTTTCCAGTTTGGTGAAATATCTTTGACATTGTTTCTGAACTAGAAAAAAAGCTATGAACAAATAGACATTTCACTAATGCGAGCTTTAGACAAGTTAAAGGGGCTGTAAACCATGGTAAATATTTCATTTTATGTCAAGAAATGGGGTTCTTTGGACTCCATCAAAGGTTCTACCTGAAGAGGAAGTCACACATGATCATCAGGATCTGCCCATGACTGCTTGTCTTCCCAATCTGTAGCGACCTGTTATAGGTGTAGTCGTCTTAAAGAATAAAAATTTTAAGTCAGGAAACCTATTTATAATGCTGTGCACATTATCTGTCTTCAGATCTTCCCAAGCTTCTTTTTAAACAGGGAATCCAGGACCGATGAACCCCTCAGGACCAGTGGTGAGAGTGGCGATACCACGCTCAGGTGGGTGGAGGCAAGTTGGGGTACAAAGGGGGAACCGATTATAAGGATCTACATATAACCTCCTCCCTGGGGGATGGAAAACAGAAAAGTGGGTGAAGGGAGACATCGGACAGTGTAAGATATGACAAAATAATAATAATTTATAAATTATCAAGGGTCCATTAGGGAGGGGGGAGCAGAGAGGGAGGGGAGAAAGTGAGGAGCTGATGCCAGGGGCTTTAGTGGAAAGCAAATGCTTTGAGAATGATGAGGCCATGAATGTAAAAATGGCCTTTACACAATTGATGTATGTATGCATTGTGATAACAGCTGTATGAGCCTCTGATAAAATGATTTTTATAAGATAGTTTAGAGGCAAATAATCCACATATCATACAATGGAATCGTTCAATCATGTTAAGAGGAGTGTGCAATTCCTCAATTTCAAAACATAGTTTCTCGTACTCATTATTTTTAGTTCCCTATTTTCCCCTAACGTCCCCTGCTATGGCCCTCAAAAACCCTGCTGCCATTGAGTGGATTGTAGCTCAGAAACACTCGCATAGGACGGGCTAGAACTGCCCCCTTTGGTTTTCTGAGACGTTAACTATTTATAGCCTCATCTTTCTCTGTGGAGTCACTTGTGATTTCAAACTGCTGACCTGGCAGTTACCAGCCAAATATGTAACCACTACACCACCAGGGTTCTCACTAAATTATTGCTAATCCAGTGACTATCTCTATAGAATTATTTATCCTAGATTGCATATACAGAAAATCATACAAAGCAGAAATTGGAGACAAACAAAAAACTAACACTAATGAAAAATAAAGCAGAAAATATTAAAAGCTGAAACAACTTCAAAAGGAAGATCAAAATAAAAGGTGTTGCATTTTAACCTATAACTATAACTTCCATAAGAGACTTTACAACACTCTCCGTCTGATGGCCAGGCTACGCATATGCCCAGACCAGGGTCAGAAGGGATCCACTGGAGGTTTAATCTTTGTGGGGACCCGGAAAATTGATTTGGGGTCTCCCCTGCCATCCACAGCCCTCTTCAAACCAGGTATTCAGAAATGAAGCTCTGTCTTGGAGACCTAGGTCACGTGCTATGGACTGCTGTGTCTTTAAGCACTGTTCTTCCAAGGTGAACAACATCCCTCATGCCCACACCAGGACTCAAATCGCAGAAACACCACTAAGGGAGCGGAGCTTTCCCTCAGACTCGTTGCTAGCACTTAGACTTAAAGCTGAAACTCCCTAGTGTGAAAAGAAGCAGAGACAGTTATTTCAAGGACATAGAACCGGTGGACTTTGAACTTCGGTTTGGATATCTTGCCTTGAGGGCACACAACGAAAGGTGGCCGGGACCTACCATATACTTGCCACTTCGATGCCCTCCTTGCTTATTAAAGGAGCCCTGCTGGTGCAGTGGTTACGCATTGGGCTGCTAACCAAGGGGCAGCAATTCGAAGCTGCCAGAGACTCCAAAGGAGGAAGATGAAGCTTTCTACTCCAGTAAAGAGGAACCGTCTCAGAAACCCGCAGAGCCAGTTCTTCCATGCCCTCTGAGGCCACCATGAGTCAGAATTGACTCAATGACCATGAGTTTGGTTTTGTGAGTTTAATCTGATAGGTGTGGCCGCCCTGCCATTGTTAATGCGTATTATTGCAAGTTTATTACTAAGTTCCACATCTTTTGTGTGGCAATTGTAATTGGTGCTGATTCCCTGATGTCTTTTACAGACCTCTCTCAGGTATATAGAAATCCAGTTGATTTCTGCTTGCTAATCGTGAATCCTGCTACTTTACCAAATCCCTCAATTCTTTCCAACAGCTTTTGTCCTTGGTGTTTTCTGTGTATGAAATCATATTGTCTTCATAGTGAGGGTGTCACTTCTTTGCCCAATTGTATTCCTTCGATTTATTTCTGCTGTCTAACAGTTCTGGCTAAGACTTCCAGCAGGATGCTAAGTAAGAATAGGGATATGGGTCAAAGTTATCTAGTTCCCATTTTCAGGGGAAATGTTTTTCGGTTTTCCCATTGAATGTTATGTTGGCCATTGGATTTTCATACATAACCTTTATTATGTTGAGAAATTCCCCTTCTATTCCTATTTTATAGAGGGTTTTTTAAATCGGAAATGAGTGTCAAATATTGTCGAATGCTTTTTCTCCACATATTGATATGATCATGTGGGTCTTCTTTTTTCGGTCTTGTTTATTGATTACATTGATTAGGCTTTCAATGTTGAGCCATCCATGCATCCCTGGTATGAATCGCATGTGGTGATTACAAATTAATTTTTTGATATGATGTTGGATTCTATTGGCCAGAATTTTTAAATCACTTTATTGGGGGCTTTTACAACTCTAATAACAACCCATTCATCAATTGCATCAGTCACATTTGTGTATATGTTGCCATCATCATTTCTGAAACATTTTCTTTGTACTTGAGCCCTTGGTACCAGCATCCAATTTTTTCCTTCTTCCCCCACCCTCCCAGCTTTATGAACCCTTGATAAATTATAAATTATTATTAGTTTCATATAAGCTGTCCACGATCTCCCTTCACCCATGTTTCTGTTGTTCTTCAACCTGGGTGGGGTGGGGTGTGTTATACATCAATCATTGTGATCTGTTCCCCCTTTCTTTCCCCACATTCCCTCTACCTTCGTGGCATTGCTACTCCCATTACTGTTCCTGAGAGGTTTGTCTGTTCTGGATTCTCTGTACCAGTGTACATGCTCCAGTATAGCTGGATTTTTAAGATCGAACTGGGGTGATGGCAGTGGGGGGGTGAAGGGGGGGGGAGGAAGCATTACAGAACTAAAGGAATGTTGTATGCTCCATCAGTGCTATACTGCACCCTGGCTGGCTTGTCCCTTCCCTATGACCCTTCAGTGAGGGGATGTCAAATTGTCTACAGATGGGTTTGGGGTCTCCAGTCCATGCCCCCTCATTCACATTGATATGATTATTTGTTTCGGGTCTTCTAATGCCTGATACTTGATCTTATCAATGCCTCATGATCACACAGGCTGGTGTCCTTCTTCAATGTGGCCTTTGTGGCTTCCCAGTTAGATGGCTGCTTATTTATCTTCAAGTCTTTAAGACCCCAGACACTATATCTTTTAATAGCTGGCACCATCAGCTTTCTCACCACATTTGCTTATGCACCCATTTTGTCTTCAGCAATCATGTCAAGAAGGTGAGCATCACAGAATGACAGGTTATTAGAACAAAGTGTTCTTGCATTGAGAGAGTACTTGAATAGAGCCCCAGTGTCCATCTGCTACCTTAATATTTAACATATAAGTATACGCATGTCCCATATCTACTTCCCTATCATTATATATAAATATATTTACATATGTACATGCCTGTATTTATACCTCTGTAAATGTCCTTTGCCTCCCAGTTCTTTCCTCTATTTCCTTTTACTTTCCTCTTGTCCTACTGTCATGCTCGACCTTCATTTGGCTTTCAGTAATTCGTCTCAGTCAGCTACATGACACTTGATCAAACCCCACCGTGCACTCTATGTATTGGCCAGAATTTTGTTGAGAATTATTCTATGTTTGTGAGGGTTATTGGTCTGTAGCTTACTGTCTATGTTCATGAGGGATATTGGTCTGTAGCTTACTGTCTGTAGCTTACTGTCTTTGTCTGGTTTGGGTACCAGGATTTTGCTCATTTGATAGGATGAGTTTTGGGGTTGCTATCCCTTTCTATATTCTGGAATAGTCTGTTGAATTGGTGAACGTTCTTGCCTGAACACTTGGTAGAAGTCCCTTGTGAAGCCATCTGAGTCTGGGCTTTTCTTGGTTGGATGTTTCTTGATAATCTCTAGTTATTCTTTTGTTATGGGTCTGTTCAGGTTTTCTAAAACATGTCTATGTTAATTTAGGTAAACTTCTTGAAATTTCTCCATTTCTTCTGGATTATCAAACTTGTTGGATTACAGCATTTCCTCATTGTGTGTTAGTATGCTTTTTGTTTCATTTAGATCTATTATGATGTCACTCTTTTCACATCTAATTCTAGTTATTTGCATCTTTACTTTCTTTTCCTTTGTTAAGTTTGACAGTAATTGTCCATTTTGTTTGTCCTTTCAAAGAATCAAATTCTTCTCTTGTTGATTTTTCCATTTTTCTTCTGTTTTCCAGCTCATTTATTTCTGCTCTAATCTTTATGATTTCTTTACTCCTCTTGTAGAAGAGTTTATGTTGCTGCCCTTGTTCAAGATGTTGGAGGTACTGTGTTAACGTGCTGATTTTGGATTTCTCCTCTTTTACTATGTGTGCAATGCTTGCTCTAATTTGCCCTCTGATAACAGCTTCTGCTGGTTAGAAAGGATCTCCAAACGAAACGAGCTTCCATTGAGTCAGTGTTGACTCATAGTTACTCCTCTGTGGGTTTCCAAGATTATAACTCTTTATGGGAGTAGAAAGCCCAGTCTTCTCCTACAGAGCTACTGGTGATTCCGAGCTGCCCACCCTGTGGACTGCAGTTCAGCTCATAACAACTATACCACTACGGATCTAGACAAAGGATTTGGCATGCTGTATTATTGTTCTCATTTGTTTCAGGAAATTTCTTAAGTTCCTCCTTTATTTGATCTTGCTCAGTTTTAAATAGCATGCTGTTCAGTTCCCATGACAAACATGTCCTTATATTCCTGTTCATTCCACTTTTGATTTTCAGTTTTATAGCGTTGTGATCTGAGAAAATGGAAATAGGATCTCAATGTTTCTTAATTTGTTGAAGGTTGCTTTGTAGCCGAACATGTAATCTATTCCAATATGTGTACTGTGTGCACTGGGGGAAAATGTATACTGTGTTGTTGGTGTTGTTGAGTGGATTCTCCCTAGTGGAGTCTAGGAGCTTGAGATACTTGATTATGTTGTTTAGCTATTCTGTTTCTTATTGAATTTCATTACTGATGATGTATATTTCCTTGAGAATGGAGTGATTGAGTCTCCTATTATTATTGTTGAGTTATTTATTACTAATTTCAACTCTGTGAGCATTTGATTGAAATATTTTGAAGGTTTTCATTGTTTGCATGTTTATAAAGGTCATATGTGCCCGGCGTGTTGTTCTTTTAATTATGTAATGTTCACTCTTGTCCGCACTAGATTGATCACTTTGAAGCCTGTTTATTCAGAGATTAATATTGCCTTCTTATGTTTACTGTTAGCTTGGTGTGTGTATATATATATATATATATATATATATATATATATATATATATATATATATATATATATATATATTTGCCATCTTTTGATTTTTAGTCTACTTTTCTGCTTGAGTTTTCAGTGTTTTTCTTATAGGGGCCATATCAATGGGTCTTGTTTTCTAATCAAGTGTGCTACTCTTTGTCTTTTGATAGCTGCATTTAAACCATTGACATTCAGTGGCATTGATACATGTATGTTTGTTTCTGTCATTTTGCTCTATTTGTGTTTGTTACCTTTTCCTTTTTTGTTGTTTGATGGGTATCTTTGTTCTACTCTATTTCTGTGTTGTTTTGAGTGCTACTTACATTATATCTGTTTCTGCATGTGATGCTCTCAAGTTTGCTGGTCTGCTGTTGATGATTCTCTACCACTAGTGATCCAGTCAGTATTTTTTATAGTGCTTGCCTTCTTTTATGAATTCCTTTAGTGTTTCCTTTCTGGAAATAACTTTACTTCTCCTTCATAAGCAAGGGATAATTTTTCTGGATATATAATTCTTGGTTGGGAGTGTTTGTTGGTTTTTTCCCCGCCAGCATGCTGTTTGTGCCACTCCACTGTCTTATTCAATGAATGGTTTTTATTAGGAAATCTGAGCTTATTGTATAAAATTTCCTTTGTAGAAGACTGTTCTTTTTGTTCCTTTTTCCTCTCTACCTGCCCTCAGGATTCTCACCTTTTACATGAAATTGATGAGTTTGAATATAATGTGTCATAATGTTTTTCTTTTGATTTCTAGGCTATTCGGGGTACTCTGGGCTTCTTGAATAATTTTTCTCCTCCTTTGTGATGTTGGTAAAATTTTTCCTATAATTTCTCTGTAGGATTTTTAGTTTCTTCTTACTATGGGATCCTATTGAGATGTAAGTTGTTTCTCTTGATGGTGTCTCACAACATTTTTAGGCTTTCTTCAATTTATTTTTTGTTTATTTATCACATGGATTGTAGTCAGAGTAATTGTCTTTGAGTTCACTGACTCATTTTTCCTTTTCTTCCATTCATTCTATCCCTCAGACCATACCACTAGATCCACAAGACTTTCCACTCACTGGCCTGTGATTGTCCTGCATTCCGCATCAAGGCATGTATTTCATGAGTCTGAAGAGGACTTTATAGATTGGTATTGGACATATGGGCTAATATCAGACTTATGGGCTTGATCTGGAATATGCTTGGATGTTTTCTCAATTGCTCCTGTCTATAAACCTCTTTCTTACACACATGAGTGTCTATGAATTTCTTTCTCTAGCCTATCGGTATAACACATGGGGAAAGTGGTTTTACATTATAAGAACTATAAATATATCACCAGAAAAACTTATGAATCATTGCATGGATAGCCAATTGTCTCTGTAAAAATATCCCCCAATCAAAAGAACAACAAAATAAAAGTACAGGGGTGAGGGTGGTGGGAGGCAAGAGGAGAAAAAGAAGTGAGGTTGACAAGATTTTATCTCATAAACTTTGAACTTCCTTTCAGGAAGAACCAGACTCCAGAGAAGAGTATTATGTTTGGGAAGTAGACGATCATTGAAATGAAAGACCCTCGGTAAGATGGATTGACACAATGGCTGCAACCGTGGGTTAGAACCTAGCATAACTGTGCTGATAGCACAGGGCTAGACTGTGTTCCATTATGTTGCACTTGGGGTGGTTATGAGTCAAAACAGACTGTGGGCCCCTAATAACAGCAACACAGCACACCTGGTGTTGAGTGCTGCTGAAACCATCTTATGCCATCCTTACAATTGTTATATTATTGCCCAGGGAGGAGACAAGCCTGTCAGGGTGAAATGTAGCAATGATATACAACTTTCCTCTAGTTCCTAAATGCTTCCTCCCCACCTCCCCCTGCCCCCCGCCCCACCCCTCACCACCACCACTATTATGATCCCAATTCTACCTTACAAATCTGGCTAGACCAGAGGAACACGGGGAATCCAGGGCAGATGATCCCTTCAGGATCAGTGATGTGAGTGGAGATACTGGAAGGGTGGAGGGATGGTGGGTTGGAAAGGGTGAACCAATTACTTGGATCTACATATAGCCTCCTACCTGGGGGACAGACAACAGAAAAGTGGGTGAAGAGAGACATCAGACAGTGAAAGATATGACAAAATAATAATTCATAAATTATCAAGGGTTCATGAGGGAAGGGGAAGAGGGGAGGGAGAGGAAAAATGAGGAGCTGATGCCAGGGGCTTAATGGAGAGCAAATGTTTTGAGAATGATGAGGACAATGAATATACAAATGTGCTTTACACAATTGATGTATTTATGGATAGTGATAAGAGTTGTGTGAGCCCCTAATAGAGTGTTTTAAAAAATAAAGAAAAGAAAGGAGGAGTTAGTAAAAAACAGAGAGAGAGCCCATGTTTGCAGGTCCTGTGTCAGTCCATCTTGTCAAGGGTCTTCCTCTTTTTTACTGTCCCCCACTTTACCCAGCACGATGTCTCTTTCCAGGACTGTGCTTTCCTGCTATCATGTCCTAAGTACACGAGACATGCTGGCTGTATGGATTCCAAGAGAGACTTGATTTGGGTTTTTTAGCAATCCATGATACTTTCAATATCCTTTGCCATCAGCATAATGCAAATGCAAATATAATTTAAGGAACACATTTAGAAGTCTTAAACAGGAAAAGATTTTTAAAAGACAAAAGAACATCATCTAGTTATGGGAGATCATTAGGGAAAGGTCATAATGATGTTAAGGGCTTGTGGAGATTCAGAGACTTATAAAAGGATATGGGAGGACAGAGGAAACTAACAAATACATGACTGGTGGCAAGGCAATACATCACAGCCAAAGACGGGACTACAGAAGGAGATCTGGGACTGTGATTGGACTGTGCATTATGCTAGACAGGAGACATTACAAGATTGGTTCAGGGCCCTACTACTGTCTCACAAACGTGTTCCATAACCATGTAACCTTAGCACCTCGATTCCCCTTAAAGCACACCAGGTGTGTTTCTGAGGACTATGCTACTGCTCCTAAGACTGGTTAGGGGAATGGCAACAATCCACTCTCTAAAACACTCAGCCTGAGGACAAAACTATCGACACTTCAAGTTAATGGTCAAGGAATTTACTGGAGGCTGAATTCATATGGAGACCGTAAATGGGTTTGGGCTTCCACTATAGACCATAACCTTTTGTAAACTGAGTGCTTTAAAATATATATAAGACAGCATTTTCCAAAGTGAGGAACTCCGTCCCTGGGAGGTGCAAGAGCAGATACTTTAGTCTGGATTATAGGCTAAATAAGTACAACGGTTTCTAACTTCCAGGAGCAGGTTACGTAATTCTCCCCCCTGAAACAAAGGGCAGTAAGTCAAATAAGTTTGGGAACCTATGCAATGGTTGCAGGGAGCTAGTTGGAGAGAAGGAAGAATGCCAGAGGTCATGAGGAAACACTTGGCGGTGGCACATATGTTTGTTATCTTGATTGTGGTGATGATTCCATGTGTGGTTAAATATGTCAAAAACACAAATAAATTTGATTAGAGATGCCAAAAGATAGTTATTGATTCGGATTTTTTCTCCCTCCTGCCCACAGATAAAATAGTTCAGGTTCTGTCGCTGGCGATTATGTCTTGTCACCAAACCCAACAAGGATATCATCAGAAGAAAAGGGCAGCATTGAGGTATAATATATTTATTTTGTTTTGTCATGTTTTAGGTAAACCATGGAAGATCAGTAGGCCTACAATCTTTTATAGTTTGGGTTCTCAGGAAGAAGATGGTGAGGCAATGTTTACTATAAACCAAACCAAACTCACTGCCATCGAGTCAATGACAACTCATAGTGCCCTACAGGACAGAGTAGAGCTGCCCCTGTGAGTTTCAGAGACTGTAACTCTTTACAGGAATAGAAAGCCCCCTGTCTCTTTTGGAGCAGCTAGTGGTCTCAATCTGCTGACTGTGGCTAACAGCCCAGCATGCAATCACTAAGCTACCAGGGCTCCTAATGTTTAGTATGCAGAATATCTATTGGGAAATGCCTTTCCTGTCAACACCCATAGAAGAACGTGGGTGGGATTAGGTAGAGAGAGAAATTAAGCTGCTACAGCGTCCCCAGATTCTCCCAAATTAATCCCACAGGACTCTCTGAGCTGAAAGGACCATAATATTTAAAGTAAAAGCAAACAGGTAATGATGCAACTGCGAGCTATAACATGTGTTCTGGGCAAAGACTCTGGAGGTTGAATGAGACATATTTTACAAGGAGCCCTGATGGCTCAGTGTGTAAACACTAATCTGCTGACTGAAAGGATGGTGGTTTGAACCCAGGCACTGCTCCACGGGAGAGAGAGGGTGTAGTTTGCCTCCATCAAGATTGCAATCTTGGAAACCTATGGGGCCAATCTGCTATGTCCTGTTGGAACTGGCTTGGCAGCAATTGGCTGGGTGTTCTAAAAGATAATTAAAATCATCAATTACCTCAATGTATCCCAAGAGTTAAGTAATGGGAGGAAATAGGATGTAAGAATATTCTAAAGATCTGGCCTTGTAAAGGAAGTACCATGGAAGGGTGGAGGAAATACTGACTTATAATAAACAATAGGCAACTAACCAGTAGGTGAATGGAGCTCCATGGTGGGACCTCCACATTCCCAAGATGGGCAAACAATGAAAAGGAGGATGAAAAAGCAGTTCGTGTAAGTAAGCAACATTTTTGTGTTGTTTTGGTAAGTAACAGATTGCAAAGCAACACTGCTTAAAACAGTGAAGAGATTTGATTAGCCCATATACTGAAAATGCCAAGATAGATCTCAGTTCAGGTAAGGCTTGATCCAGTTTTCCAATATGTCACCAAGAGCTGCTTGTTGCTCTCTCCCCATTGTGCTTTCCACAGGCTCGGCCCCATCCTCAGGCCTCATTCGGTGGTTTCCTTGGTTCTGTAGGTTTACTTGCAATAGAAAATGAAAGATGCCATCGTAGCTTTTACATCCTCCCACCAGCACCCAAGTGAAGAACAGACCAAATGCCTGGTAGCTTCTTTAAACAGCAAAAGGCTTCTCTGGGGAGGGGGGTGGGGAAACTGACTTTTAAAATCCAGCAAAATCTCTTTATAGCTCTCTACATGGGCTATGGGCCCCACATGGGGACCAGTTTCCCTGGTCAGCACTCGGGACTCGACAGATTAGCACAGCTGGAAACTAAAGAGGAGGCATGATTTTCATAACTAAACTTCTGGGAATTTGTATCAAGCATCAGAGGTAATATATACTGAACCACACAAACAAAAGTAGTACTCCAACAGAACTAAAGTTGTTTGAAGCAAATCTAGACATAAGCAATGGGGCAGGGGCAGGGTTTGAGGTCTGGGGCTTTAACAAGCAGACTTTTGGGGAGCACAGGGACGATTTGATAGCCACCCCAGCATCATCACAATTAGGCAGCTAACCCTGCTTCCACACGCACACTCTGTGGGTGATTTTCCCTACAGAAGACATATCTTCCTGGTAATGAATTTAAAACTCAAGAAATGTCAAAAATGGGGAAAAAATGAAATCGAAACTCTATTAAAAAAATCCTAGTTCAAAAAAGACATAATTGGGCTCTCTAAAAACCTGGCAGCTCCCAAATGCAAACAAGTTTTTCTCTTAGCAAGTCTGTTCTCAGCCATTCCAAGAAAGGAACGGAGAACAGAGCTATATCATTTTGATGTCAACCCACTTCTAATCCACAGGATCATATGCCTTTGCACCATGTTCAAAGGAAACTTGGCCTAGAAAAGAATTAGTTTCATAACAAACCAGCCATTCTGAGAATAGAGGTGAGAAGAGATCTGGTGGAAGAATCCGTGACAGAGCTTGGGAGTCGGCGTGTTTTAATTGCCAGTTGGTATGCAGCTTCAGGGGTGTGGGGATGACCTGAGGGACGGGTATCTATCTTCCCAAAGTTTTAATTCAAAAGTTAAAAAAGAAATCATCTGAACTGTATCTGCTCCTTCTACAGGTGTGACTGTGTGTGTGTGTGTCACATTTTTGGTGACTGAGGCAAATGCACTCAATTTCAAGGAAAATAGATGACTAGGAAAGGTCAGTATCTGTGGGATCATCGTCATCACCCTCATGGTTATGTGCATGGTTTCCAAGACATGCCCAAACCTAGGACTCCAATTTAGTCCTGTTGGCAAAGGAAATTGGAGACCAGCAAGCCAGTGGAAGACATACATTTGGGATGTGACTATGGAGCACAAACATCACAAAGCAAAACCCAACAAAATTTAGGAAGGAGTAAAAATTCCAGCAAAGGTATGCTCCAAATAATATGGACATGACTTCAAAGGCCTGTGTCGATCAGGCCAAGATACACTGCAAGCCGGCTAGCAAAACAATCTAACACAAGAAGCAGGCGATGTGGGTGCAGTTGCCATCCTGTGGATCCCCTTTCTCCTGCGTGTGTCTACATGGCACCATTGCTTAAGACTCGTCTTTCTCTTCCCCCCACTTTCTCGAGGTACTTATCACTCCAAGCAAGTTTCACATCCAAGAAGTTACTGCTGTTAATGAAGCAAATGGCAGTAATGAAACTCAAGCTGTAGAAAAGTAAAGGGGGAAAAAAACCTACTTTAACTGTTTTGAGTTCTAATAAAACCACTTACAAATTAAAGCCATACAGGTGAAATGGGCACATTGCTTACTTTTTCATGGTGTGTTGATGAAATAAGCAAGAGGGCATGAAAAAAAAATAAAGTTGCATCCGAGCTGTCCTTTGTCCTCATCACCCTGCCCCCCAACAGGCCCCCAAACACCCTAGAGAGTGATTCCGGAGAGCAGCAGACATGCGCCTTTGGTTCTCTTGATTTCCTCTCATTCCTGTGAATTTAATTTTCTGTGTGAGCATGTGTCTGAGCCGGGGCAGACAGATTGGTGCAGGGTTTCTTAAAAACAATTTTTTGCTCCATCAGACACAATATATTCTGCTGAAGGAGAAGAAAGCACTAGACCCCAGGGAAAAAAAGTTTCCCCAAAAGTTTGTTCCCTCAAACTTTACAATGGAAGGAGGCGTCCCTCTTGGGCGATTTAATTTAATTGTTATGTTTTTTAACTTTGTTCTGGGGAAAATTAAGCAACTATCAACTGCACTTCATAGACAGATACCACTTTTTGGTAGAGAGAACACAGAACTAAGAATTGGAAACCCAAAAAAGGATCCTGGCAAAGCACTAGGTGATTTCATCTCCACACGCCTAAATTTCCTGTTTGCAAAATGCGATCGAGCTTCCCACTCATCATTTCCTTCTCGGAGCTGCTGCGAGGATGAATAGTCTTCGCTCCGATTCTTGCTCCCAAGAAGGAGCAGGGATTTATTTAATGGTGCAAAGATGCTCCTTGATAAACATGGACAGGGAAAACAGACATGATTCAATGGTTGCACAGGTAAGGCATGTTCTGTGTCCTTCAAGGGCTCACCAGCGAGGGCCACTGAGCAGACATTTAGTTGGTAATTGAACATAGCAAATGCTGAGATGCAGGTGAGAAGAGCCGCCACTCCCAGAGCCAAGTCTCGAAGGAGCGAGGTGGCTCTCATGGTTGATGCAGACTCCTGGTCCAGATTTCCACTCGGGCAGGTTACTTCACTTCTCCCTGCTTAAGTTTCCTTCTTAGGAAAGAGAGGATCATAGTGCATCCTTCATAGGGATAATATATATTTAAAGTATTTAGAACAATCAATGTTGGCATGCAAGTTGTATCGAACTATTAGGTGTTTTCGTTGTTCCTTCCTGTTATTAATATGGATGGCGAGTCATTGGCTCACATACTTTGGCATGTTCTCTGGAGACACCTGTCCCTGGAGAAGGACACAAGGCTTGGTAAAGTGTAAGAAGTCCTCTATTTCTGAAGGACAAAGAGGAGTTGCTGGGTGGCAGCTGTGGGAAGGCCCTGAACTCTTAGCTAAGAGGCTGGTGTGAGCATACCCCCAGGTACACCAGATGGCAAGCCCAGTGATCTGCTTCTGGTGCTACCAGTGCTGGAACCCAGTGAAGCAGGTGGTCAGAACCGACTGAACAGCAACTAATACAACAAACCACCACCACCACAACCAAAAAGGTCCAGAAAAACCAGGCTGGTGTGATAAACTCAGAGAGGGCTTGGCAGCACATTTAGACATTTTAGAGGGAATTGGCTCAATGACGATGACAGGACTTCGTAGCGTGTATTCTGCATGTTATCAGAAGAGACCTGTGTCTAGAAAAGGACGCCATGCTTGTTAAAGTGGAGGGACAGTGAGGAAGAAGTACACTTGATAAGACGGATTGACAAGTGACCTCAACAATGGGCTAAATGCAACAGTTGTAAAGATGGCACAGGACTTGACAGTGTCTTGCTCTGCTGTGCTAGCGTCCCTATGAACTGACTTAATGGCACCTAACAAGTCGTTTTAGATAAACTAATATGGTCGATTTGGTGACTTGGCAAGTACTGAAGACACTTCCAGAGTGTGGTAGATACCTTGCACGGTGGTCACAATGATTTCCCTTCTCATGCCACAGCTCTTCTCAATATGCCTTTCGAGGGATTCTCAGCATGAGGAGGAATTTATTTCTTTGCCTCTTGAAGATAGGCTGGCCTTGGATTTGCTTCTTTTAATCAAATGTAACAAAGTGATACTGTACCGGTTAGGCGAGTAGCCCTTTAAGACATATTAGGGGCTTCTGCTGACTCTGGGGGTTCTGCCTCCACCACGTGAACAAGCTGGGTGGGTCAACGAGAGGATGAGGGACTGAATGGAAGAGAGAAAAATGGTCCCTGAGATTAATCCTAGACTGGTTAGGCCCCACACCCCACTGACCTGATAGCTAGCCACAGAGTTCTCATAAATTCAATTACTCCATGGAACCTAACCTAAATTGTTGGCCTGCAAGATTATGAACCAAATAGCTGGTTACTGATGGAAGCAATCAAATTTTGGAAGGAGGTTGCTATGTAGCATTAACTAACAGATATATATATATATATACATAAAATGACTTACTTCAACTAATATGTCCCAAATAATTAACATATACATGCATATGCCAATGAACACATGGGCATCGTGGTCATAACAGAGAGTTTTATTAGTAGGGAATTTGAAGTTTCACAAAGAACTTTCAAGTGAGTTATCTCACTACTATTAAAACAATTCTTGAATTATTCTGTGACAGACATTACTTTCTCATTTAATAGAGAGTTTTAGTTGCTTATTAATAGTCCTGTAATTACTCCAGGCTGGGATTTCAGATGTCTGGTGGGGTTCGGTTTCATTTTGTTTTAACAATATCATTAAATATCCTCAGGAAAAAGACGTGTTTCTGTTGCAGTTCAGTGTCACTGTGTCCGTTTCACTCCCAGCAACCCTGTGGAGAGCAGGACACCGGCCAGTCTCGTGCCATCCTCATAATCAGTGCTACGTTTGAACCTCTCACTATTTGTGTCAACCCACAAGCAATGAGAGGCTCCCTCCTCTTGGAAGACCCTCTACTATACCAAGCATAATGTTCGGCTCTGGGGAAGTCGTCCCTCCAGGTGAAAAGTTTAATGAAAAGGAGATCAAGTCTCACCTTTCATCAATCTCACTTCTAAGGAACAATCTGACTGTAATTCTTCCAGTGCAGATTTGTTTGTTTTTCTGGCAGTCGCAGTATAATTTAATATTCTTCACCAGCACCATATTTCAAAGGCTTACATTTTTTTTTGTTTTCCTTGTTCTTGTCCCCCTTTCATATGTAAATGAGTATGAAAAATAGCATGAGGTTAGCTTCTCTGTGTTCTAGACTCTAGAGCGAGTTTCAGAATCTCTTATGTCATCCTTCTTGGTCTTTCTCTTTGCTGTCTTGTCAATGGCCTGGGGGGTTCCCTGGTAGTGCTGAGGGTTAGGCATTAGACTGCTAACCTTCGGGTTGACAATTCAAACCCTTACCCCTGCCACTCCAGGGTGTAAAGATAAGACTATCTTCCTCCTGTAAAGATTTACCTAGTTTCAGAAAATCTGTATTGGACCACTAATGAATCAAAATTGACTTTATGGCAGAGGTTTGGACATGGGTTTTGTTTTCTTTATGTATGATGTTTTTGATAAGGATGCCATTCTTTATATTCATTCATTTATTCAACAAATAAGTGAAAGTTGTGTGTGCTCAGAGACCTGTGTTAGGGGGTGCAGTACGTTAAGCATTGGGCTGCTAACTACAAGGCCAACTGTCCAAATCCACCAAGTTGTCTGCTCCCATAATGAGTCACAGTCTTGAAAACCCTACTGAGAAATCTCCTTTCTCCTATAGGTTGCTTGGTCATAATTATCCCCACAGCAGTAAGAGGGGATTTTAGTTTTCTGTTTCAAGGCATTATGCTGACTCTTGGAAAGAGCAGCAAGGTCGGCAATTAGAAACCACCAGCCACTCCTCAGGAGAAAGATGAGGTTTTCTTGTCTACTAAAGCATTATAGTCAGTCTGGCTGGACCAGAGGATGGACACTGGTACAGATAGGAACCAGAAACACAGGGAATCCAGGGCAGATGAGCACCAGTGGTGTGAGTGGTGATACAGGGAATGTAGAGGGAGGGTGAGTTGGAAAGGGAGAATCGATTACAAGGATCTACATACAACCTCCTCCCTGGGGGACGGACAACAGAAAAGTGAGTGAAGAGAGATATTGGACAGGGCAAGATATGACAAAATAATAATTTATAAATTATCAAGGGTTCATGAGGGAGAGGAGAGCGGGGAGGGAGGGGAAAAAATGAGGACCTGATGCCAGGGGCTTCAGTGGAGAGCAAATGTTTTGAGAATGATGAGGGCAATGAATGTACAAATGTGCTTTACACAATTGATGTATGTATGGCTTGTGATAAGAGTTGTATGAGCCCCTAACAAAACTATTTTTAAAAATAGATAAATAAAGCGCTGCCGTCTTGGAAGCCCACCCAGAGAGTCTTGCTCTGTTTTATAGGCAGAATCTCCTCAATGGCACTGAGATGGGAATTCTACAGCACTTTATTGTTCTCATGCAAAACTTGTACATGGATCAAGGGGCAGTTATGGGAACAGAATAAGGGAATATTGCATGATTTAAAGTCAAGAAAAGTATGTTGGGATTGCATCCTCTCACTATAATTTTTCAATGTGTGTGCTGAGCAACCCATCAGAGAAGGTGGAATATAGGAAGAGAATGTGGCAGCAGGATTAGAGGAAGGCTTATTAACAACCTGCAATATGCAGATAACACACCTTGCTTGCTGAAAGTGAAGAGGATGTGAAGTACTTGCTGATAAAGATCAAGGAT
This sequence comes from Tenrec ecaudatus, assembly GCF_050624435.1. Classification (NCBI taxonomy): domain Eukaryota; kingdom Metazoa; phylum Chordata; class Mammalia; order Afrosoricida; family Tenrecidae; genus Tenrec; species Tenrec ecaudatus. The sequence goes on from NC_134531.1 coordinate 92,317,122, forward strand.
TTTAGCCTTCAGTATGGATTTTAACTCTATGTCAAGAAGACCCAAATCCTCACAATTGGACCAGCAGGTAACATGATGATATATGGAGAAAAGATTGAAGTTGTCAAGGATTTCAACTTGGACTTACAATCAATTCTTATGGAAGAAGCAGTCAAGAGATCCAAGAATACATTGCATTGGGTAAATCTGCTACAAAAGACCGTTCTAAAGTACTGAAAAGGATGGACGCTCCTTTGAGGACTAAAGTGTGCATGGCCCAAGCTATGGCATTTTCCACAGACTCATTTGTTGCATATAAATGTGAGACATTGAATAAGGAAGATGAAGAAGAATCAATGCATTTAAATTGTGGTGCTGGAGAAGACTCTTTAAATTTAAATATTTAAATTTAAATTGTGGTGCTGGAGAAGAATACTGACAGTAACATGAACTGTCAAAGAACACACAACAGTCAGAATGCTTCTTAGAGGCAAGGATGGCGAGACTTTATCTCATGTGCTCTGGACATGGTATCAGGAGAGATGGGCCCCTGGAGAAGACAGCATGCTTAATAAAGTCGAGGGACAGGCAATAAAGAGGAAGGTCTGTGACAAGATGTAGTGACACAGCAGATGCAAGAATGGCTCCAACATAGTAACCATCGTGAAGATGGTTTGGTTCTGCCGCACATAGGGTCACTAGGAATCAAAACTGACTCCATGGTACCCAACAATACCCTAGGCTAAGTGTTAGACTGCTAACCACAAGGTCATTGACTCAAATCCACCAGCAGATTTTCAGCAGAAAGATGAAACTCTTTGCTCCTTTAAAGATTTACAGCCTTCGAAACTCTATATGGGATAGCCGAGTTGGAATCAATTCATTGACAATGGGTTTGGGTTTTTTAGTTGATTCATTCTAATGTATACATTAGAATCACCTAGGCATCTTATCAAAATGTAGATTCTGATTCAGTGGAAATGCAAATTCGCAGCAGGGATCCAACATTAATGAAGCACTTGTAAGTTGTGGTCTGGCACCCAAAGAGTCGGTGACCCAGGTGTTCCCAGCCTGTACCCGCCACCAGACTTGGATAACCTGCATTTGCATGAGCTCATTTCATTGTGAAGGCATCTGTGGAAGATCAAGGACTAGACATTATTAATAACTCTCTGTCTTACAAGTGAACGCACTGATGTAACTCCTAGTAACTTCTCGGGTCCCACAATGGGAAGATCTGGGATTATATACTTCCTGATCTCCTGATTTAAGACCCAGACCTGTTCTCACGAAGAAGAGGCCCTCTCCACTCTCCAGAGAACACTGGGTACTAAGAAAGGGTAGGACATGATCTTTGGGATCAACTGAAAGTCGCTATCATGTAACCCAATCACGAACAGGAATGAGAATAGTTAAGGTAACTTTATGAACGAGGTACGGCTCTGACTCTAATTGAAAAACTCAGGAAGAAAAGGGGTTTGGCAGAGGGCATCGCGTCATGTCTAACTGACGCTGCTGGACAAGAAGTGACCAGGCAGGCTTCTAGCTGAGACAGCTCCTGTCTGTCAGTAGCAATAAAGCTTGGACACCTTTTTGGATAAACAAGATGGAAGGTTGAGCTTTTCAGGAAATTGCCTCTTCTACCACAGCCACATACACAGCCTCTTCATGAGCGGGAGTGTTTAAAATGGACCGGGCTGTATTCTAAAAACAACGTCTGGGTTTATGAAAACGAGATCCTAAAATACGGATATTGCTTTAAGAGTTAGGCAGATTCTGAATAGGGTTCCTAAGGGTGCCTTAACATCCATCTAATTCTGTTTCCCGGTTATCCACAAAGAAAAGGGCACTTATTTACTCACCTAGCTGGCAGAAGCACATGTGTCTTAACTGATAAATGTGTTCAGATGAAGGAGCCAAAAAAGGATGTTATTTATTAGAAAATACCATAACTAGAGTGTCTCTGGCTATATTTTTCCTTCCTACCTTTCTGACATTTTCTTTGAAGGTCATGGAGATGGGCGAGCGCAAAGAAGTTCACGGTGTTTGGGGTTATTTATGCAACTTCCTGTGGACGTACAATTTAAGTTACCAGTGTGATTGCTCTGGAATGAACCCTGGCCAAGGAGTAGGGATTAATCTGCCAGGAGACAGTCTTCGATAAATTATTTGGTTGGTTATTTTTTTCTTTTCCTGGTTTAAAACCTTTTCCTCCAATAAATAATCAAGTTGTACATTGGAAAACGAAAATAACTGACCTCCTCTTAAAGTAAAAGAATGTCTGAAAATGGAAACTGGAGAGCTTTACCTTCTCGTGTTGTCCACTGAGTCAGAAAAGGTACTTATTTATTTGAAATACCAGCAAATGGGCTCCCATGTAATGAAATATTTATCGAAATTGCTTCTTTGGCCCTCTACAGTGGCTGATGGGGTTTAGCGAGAGTCGGGTGAAGAAGCCAGAGTGAAGGTATGTCTATTTATTTATTTATGGTTCAGGCAGCTTCCACCAGAAGACTTACATTGGGAAATCATACAAGCAGGACCATACATGACTGACAATAACAGTTATTTTCCATTTTCATTGAATTGTTTGCACAGCTCAGAAAAATCCATCGTAAAAGATTTCTATATTTTCTTTGTTTGGTATTTAAGCTTTCACTCTGTGAAGATATATTTGTGTTAGCTTTAATTAAGTTTCACAACATTGAGTACATACTTAATACTTTGTAGGATTATGTCAACAATACCTCCATTCTCTCTTTTGTTCGTGTGTGTGTGTGTGTGTGTGTGTGTGTGTGTGTGTGTTTCTCCAGCCTGGGAGAATCACTTTTATTCCACCCACCCAGGCGGAGGGCATTTTCCACCCCGTCCCGCTTTGATGCAGATATATCTGTTACATGCCTTCTCAAACTATACCAACGACCCTGCAAAAGCAATTATTTCTAAACAATTCTTAAAATAAACCAGCTGGATGAGCTATGCTCAGAAAGAATGAAAAGTGTCTAGCATTCTAAAATCTCATATATACCAAATAAAGACATTTGGGGAAAGAAGAAACCTCTGCTCTTCGAAGAGCGCCGGCCGGATAGTGCTGTGGCTGCGTGGATTTTCAGGAGGTTTATCATGATCAGTTGGGAGAGCTTGAGAAAGTCACTAACTGGAGATGTGCCATGCAACACTCGCCAGTATTTACTTACAGAGCGTTCCAACATGCGTATTTACTTTTGCTATTGCTGCCTTTTAGAAGCTAATAAACTACTAGAACCATAGAATATCACAGTTGAAAGTAGCCTTAGAAACCATCTACCCAAGGCCTCTCAATGAAGAAGCAAGGGAAGCGAGCCCCAGAAGTGATATGTGGATTGAACAAAGTCATGTTGTCAGCAGCAGACAGGAAGCCAGCATCCAGGTAATTTGATTCCAACGTCAGTGCTTTTTCACAAGATCAAAGACTTTTTCCAAAATGCCAAGCACACCCATGCCAGACACACCAGCGAAACCACAGAGTAGAATGAGTGTGATAAAAGTGTTCAAAGATCACACATGATGGAACAGGCTGCTAACTCTCAGTGTCCATACGTTTCATGTGGTGGGGCGCATGCCGCGCTTCTCCATCGGTTTACCCACTACCACCGCGCCCTCATTCCCATGCTGCAGGGGGTGCTGCCAAGTCAGCTCAGCCAACTTCTCTCTTCTGGTCCTAACGTGGCTGAAGACACCCCACGTCCTGAATTAAATGGCTGATCAGCAGGGGTAGACAAGCCAAGCTCCCTGATCCCAATTTAGAAGCTTCCCTAGCTACAGGCCTTGGCTGGTTCTACAATATAGCTCAGCTTCTCCTTCTGTCCAATTCTACTTCTTTCATATACCCACAAGTATTGATTCTCTGTCCACTAAATCACCCGTCTGCACATTTTCGCCTGATACCCTGCCTTCCAGGAAACCTGACCAGAGACGTGCTTAAGAGATGCCACGGTTAACAGTGCAGACTAGAGAACCAGGTTTGAATCCTGACCCCACCACATTCCAGCTGAACAAGTTACTCTAAGCATCTTTTTGATCAGCATTTTAAAAATATATTAGAGCCCACTGCACAGGGTGGATATGTATCTGATGAGTCATCCACCTCGAAGTCATAGCTCAGTACTTGGCACAAGCAATTGGCAGTATCTGTCAGACTGCTAGAGGAAACAGATGGCACATTTAAAATACAGGACTTATGATGGAGGTGTGGGTAGAGGTTATGGAACCAATAAGAAATAGTGAGGTGTCCAGGGACTGGCATCAGTGGGACCCAGTATGACCCTGAGACTTCAAGGGACAGGAAGATAAAACAGCACTACAGCTCCTGAGAGAGCTGGGGTGGGCCATGCAGAGCAGGAGAGGGATTCACCTGTGCAAGGACGGGGGGAGGGTGCTATATAGCATGGTTGTCCCCTTTTCCCATCCTCTTGTCCCCTGGCGGTCTACCAGTCTTACCCTTGGCCAAATACAACCAGAAGTCACAGGCAAGTACTTCCAGAAAAAAGCAGTCTGTGAAGGTCAGCCCCACCCTGGATACACGCACGACAGAGAATGGAACAAGACAAAGAACAGCTGTGACTGGATCTGAAGTTGGAGCTGATTGACAATTGGTCGGTAGCACAAATGAGGTGACTCCAGTCACCTCGAAGTCACGGCAACTCAATGGCAGTGAGTTTTGGAAAGGGGAACAATGGCACTAATGTGCGCGCGCACCTTAGATAATCAACGATTGGAAGTGATGGGGAAACACTTAGCCCAGAAAGTTCAGAAGGGGTAGGAAAGAAGGAAGAATGGAACAGGAAGCACAGGGAGGAAGTGGGATAAGCGATGTTGCACTGTGGAAACTGCAAGAAATGAAATGACATGTCTGTGAATTACTATGAAACGGCTCATCTGCTCTTCAAATATTCGCACAATTCACAATAAATGTTGTTTAAAAGGAATAAAAACTCAAGGCTGTACAGCAGAGATGACCAGGGCAGCGTATTGTTTGATTTCTGGACCACTGCTTCCATAAGAGTAGATTGTACATCCAAGTGGAATAAAATCCATTGATTTTGTTTACACCTCTAATTTTTTTCCATGTATAATGATGTTGTGAGACTTTTCGTTTTTCATATAGAGTTGTAATGCACACTGAAGGCTGTCTTCTTTGCTCTTTGATCAGTAAATTCATCAAATCATCTTTATAAGCAAAGTTGTGTCATTTAAATATTAGTGAGTCATTCTCATCTTCTAGAATTATTTTCTCAGACTACAGATTGATATGGTGAAAAGATATAACTCAAATGTACACATTTCCTGATTTTAAGGCACTCAGCATCCTCTTGTTCTGTTCCAGCAACTGCCTCATGGTCTCTGCACAGGTTCTGGATGATCACAGGTAAGTATTCTGGAACATCCATTCTTCAAATGCTGTCCTTTCTTTGCTATGATCCACACAATCAAATGTCTGTGCACAGACACTAAGACACAAGTAAACAAACATCTCTCTGGAATAATCTGCTTTCGCCCAAGATCCAGATGATGTCAGCGATGACATCCCTCATTCCCAATCCTAGCCTTAATCTAAATTGATTTTCTGGAAATTCATCAACTATTTACTCTTACAACCATTTTTAAAATTATCATCAGTAAATTTTACTTTGTGACATTATTGATATCATTCCATAATTTCCACATTCTGTTGGATAGTCTTTCTTTGGAATGGGCATAAATATTGACTGCTTCCAGTCGATTGGCAGGTAGCTGATTTCCAAATTTCTTGCCGTAGGTGAGTGAGCACCTCCACTGCTGCATCAGTGTATGAAGACATTTCCATGAGTTTTCCGCCAATTCCTGGAGTCTTGCTTTTCAGGAAGCCTTCAGGGCAGCTTGGATTCTGTCTTCAGTTACTATCAGTTTTTCATATGTTACTTCCTGAAATGATCTTTCACTTAGTAAACCAATAATTTTCTTATTCAAAATTATTGATATCAGTCCATTTCTAGTCACCAGTGCATAGGCTGTCCATCGTTTTGCATTTCATTCCATTTTAAGAGCCTCTAATTATCCTATGTTTATACTTCGTATGTCCCATAATTCAATTGTTAATGGATGTTTGCAGCTGTTTCTTCTGATTTTGAGTCAGGAGGTACTCCAACTATGACTGAGGAAGAGGTACCCTATCAAAATTGTTAACCGTAATGTTGCAGATAGAGTAAATGGGGCCCACTTCAAATGGAGAAGAAATAGTTGCAAACATCTATTCATAATCTGACATGGAATATACCAAGTATGAATTGTGGAAAGTGGACTGAAACACATAAAAATTGATGTGCTGAATATTAATGAGCTGAAATGGAATGGTATTGCAACTTTGAATCAGAAAATTCTATGGCTTATTATTCTGGGAATGAAAAATTCAAGAACAGTGTTGTATTTATCATCAAAGAGAACATTTATAGATCTGTCTTTACAAAAAAATGCTGTTGGTGATAGAAGATTACTTAAATGTCCATAAAGAAACTCAGCTAATACAATTATTCAAATTTACATATCAGACATTAAAGTCAGTGAAGGAAAAATTGAAGAATATTGCCAACTTCCTCAGTATGAAATTGGTCAATGCAATTAAAATGCATTGATAACTGTTGACAAATGGGATGCAAACATTGGAAACAAAGGGAAAGGAATAGTAATTGGATAATATGGCTTTGGTAATAGAAATTAAACTGAATTCACATGATAGAATTTTGGAAGACCAACAACTTCTTCATTGCAAATATCTTATTTCAACAACATAATCAGTGACTATATATACAGACTATACCAGGTTCAATGTATAGGAATCATATTCCTTAAATCTGAGGTAAGAAGAGAAGATGGAAAGCTCAATGTTAGCAATTAACCAGGGCAAGTCATGCCTCTGGGATGGATGATCAATTTCCCACATGTAAATTCAGGTTGAAATTGAAGAAGAGTAAAATCAAATATACAAGAGCCAGAACATGACTGTGAGTACATCCCACTACAATGTTGAGAACATCTCCGAACAGATGTGACGCATTGACCACGGGTGACAGAGGAACTGTTGTGCTACGAGATGATATCAAGAGACTCCTCCATGAAAAAAGCAAAAGAATCATTTAAGAAGACAGATAAGAAAGAAAAGATCAACATATATGTCAAAAGAGACTGAAACTGGTTCTTGATTGAAGAGTAGCTAAAGCATACGAAGGAAATGATAAAGTAATGTAGTTGAATAGAAAGTTTCAAAGGAAAGTTTGAAATGACAAAGTGAAATATTATAATGAAATAATGGAGTTAAAAATCAAAAAGGAAGTAAATTCTCTGCATATATAAAACTGAAAGAACTGAAGAAGAAACTCAAGTCTAGAATTGCAATATTGAAAGGTTATATGAGCAAAATATTGAATGATACAGGAAGCATCAAAAGAATGTAGAAGGGCTATTCATGGCTTTTATACCAAAACAATAGTGGTAGACGTTCAACCATTTCAAGAGGTTGCATGGGGTCAAGAACAGATGACACTGAAGGAAGAAGTGCAAACTCCGTCGAGCCATTTATCTCTCGGCCCTTCAATCAACCCCACATGTGTTTATCGGCCAGGTTGGCACTATAACCATTAACTATCTCAAATGGCAACAAATGTACAAATGTGTTTGACACATGGATGGATGGATGGATTGTGATGAGCGGTACAAGCCCCCAGTAAAATGATTTTTTTTTTTTAAAAAAGAAAAGACACAGTCCTAGAAACCCACAGGGCAGTGCTGCAGAGTCACCATGAGCTGGAATTGACTCAGTGGTAGTGAGTATGAGATAGCATTTCAGAAAATCAGACGTTGGGGCCTCTAACCTCATTTGAACTATTGTATTTATCATTCTAAAATAGATGGTTTTTACAAAAAACCCTCTGGGAAATATGGTTTGGTGTCCACACTCAACATACTTTCAAGTCACGAAAGAATTTTAGAAGTATAACAAGCCATCACAAGAACATTATCAAATCAATGTAAGTTGGCACTTGTTATTTCTCACCAAAATAATGAAAGCTTTCCAGAATAAAATTCTAACTACAAATAATATAAAAGAGAATAATCCCCCACATGACTTTTAAAATATAATAAAATACATAGAAATTCCACTCGCTGCAATGATGGCCTGCCTGGCCGTCGACGGCAGCTCCTTCTCGGAACGGAGAAAGGAAATGTCCGCCTTAGGTCAAAGGAAATGTCCGCCTTAGATCAAAGGAAATGTCCGCCTTAGATCAAAGGAAATGTCCGCCTTAGGTCAAAGGAAATGTCCGCCTTAGGTCAAAGGAAATGTCCACCTTAGATCAAAGGAAATGTCCGCCTTAGGTCAAAGGAAACTAGCGAAGGCACTAGGGCCCAGTGCTCCAATGGTGTGTCTCTCAGTATCAGCTGTATAGCTTTGAGTACCTACTCTCTCTGAGTTGTAAGTTTAACTTTTTGTTAAGGATTAGGTGAAGATTTACAGAGAAAATCAATGTTTTCTTCAACAGATCATATACATTTGGTTGCATATCACTGATTGCAATCCCACGATGCAACGTCATCTCTCCCACTTGCTTCCCGTATTTTCAATTTCCTTCCATTCCTCTGTCTTTCTTACCCCTTTTTGCCTTCTGAATTTTGTCCTTGGGAAAATTCTGTCCTTTTGCTCTCAGAGGTTTGATTATTCCCAGGAGTACATATGTGAGGGGTTACCCCTTTAAAAACGGAATTAAGCTGGGCAGAGCTTTGGTAGTACGCATTTTTCCTGCTCGGCGAGCATCAAGCAAATCTCTCTGAGTTCGTGCACCCAGTGGTGTCGCCTGGGAAGGCTCTTTCTGGTCAAAGAGAATTTTTTTAATGAAAAAAATTCACTTGAATCTCATATTTTATGATGGCCTTTTTAAGAGAACAGTGAGCGGCTGTGAAATTCTGTCAGGAAAAGTGCCACAGATACTGTTGTGATGGTGAACACAGCTTACAAGGACAGCGCTTGGGAAAACGTCAAATGTACCAGCGGTTTTCTTGTTTCAAAAAAGGTCAGTTGATGACAAACCTCGTTCTAGATGTTCATCAACTTCCCGAATGGATGGAAATGTCAACGCATAGTTCATTCCACCAGGTCACATGGGTAATCAAGATTTGTATTTAGAAGTTCTAAAAAGATTGCATAACAGTGTGTGACAACAACAACAAAATTACAAGGATCTACGTGTGACCTCCTCCCTGGGGGACAGACAACAGAAAGGGGAGTGAAGGGAGATGTCGGACAGGGCAAGGTATGACAAAATAATAATTTATAAATTATCAAGGGCTCATGAGGGAGGGGGGAGCAGGGAGGGAGGGGGAAAAATGAAGACCTGGTGCAAAGGGCTTAAGTGGAGAGCAAATGCTTTGAAAATGATGAGGGCAATGAATGTACAGATGTGATTTACACAATTGATATATGTATGGATTGTGATAAGAGTTGTATGAGCTCCTAATCAAACATTTTTAAAAATACAAAACAAAACAAAATGTCCTGATTTGTGGCAGATGGGGAACTGATTTTGCCACCATGACAATGTACCTGCTCACACAGCCATCTCAGTGCATCAGTTTGGGGTAAAAGCAGCATGCCTCTCTTGCCCTTATGTACCTTACTCACCTGACCTTGGTCCATATGACTTCTTTTTGTTTCTTCAATGAAGCGGGACATAGAAGAGATGAAAAACAAAACAAACAAACAAAAAAATGAGGGAGTTGCTGTCGGCCATCCAAACAGATGAGTTTGAAAATGTTTCCAAGAATGGAATGCAGATTTGACAAATGTATTAAGTGTAATGGAAAGTACTTTGAAGGGATAAGGTTGTTTTGTAAAAAAAAAAATTACATAGCTTTGAAAAAAAATCCGGGATTTTTTTGGGGGGTACCCCCTTGTATACCTCCCTAGTATTAGTGTTCGCATTATGTGTTACTGTTGTTGTTGTTGTTGTTGTTAGGTGCCATCAAATTTGGTTCCAACTCATACTTCCCCTATGGACAAAATAAAAAATCAGCCCCATCCTGTGCCCTCCTCACTGTGGTCCCTAGGCCTGAGCCCATTTATGCAGTCACTGCGTTGATCCATTTTGTCAAAGGTCTTCCTCTTTTTAGTGCCCCCTCCCCTTAACCAAGCATCATGTCCTTCTCCAGGGACTGGTCCCTCCTGACAACATGTCCAAAGTATAGGAGACAAAGTCTCTAAGGAGCATTCTGGCTGTATTTCTTCTAAGATAGGTTTACTTGCTCTTTTGGCCATCACGGTACTTTCAATATTCTTCTTTGGCGCCATAATTCTAAGACATTGATTCTTCTTCAGTCTTTCTTAGTCAATGTCCAAATGCATATGAGGCAACTGAAAATACCATACCTTGTGTCAAGTCTACCTTAATCCTCAAAGTAGAATCCTCGCTGTTCAGCACCTTAATGAGGTCTTGTGCAGCTCCCTGGGGTTGAAGACCTCAGTCACTACTTACCCAAGTAGGATGTAGAACATGCATTTGTGGACTAACTTATGCCAATTGGCCTGAGTGAACCCCATGAGTCTGAAATCTCTTCTTTTGAAATGGGAAAAAAAAAGAGAAAATCTGCTTCAAACCCTTATGAATAAGCAACGATAAAACTGAACCCAATCAAGTATGTAAAGATGGTATGTTAGTTCCCTACTGTATGCATGTGTGTGCACAACACAACTACCAGAGACTCACCTGTCTACCGTCGAGGCAGCTTTGATGGTTCCCTTCAAGGGTCACTGTCACACATCCATAGGAATAATAAGAAAGTCCAGAATGCCCAGAAGAACCCAATCTCCTGATTCAGACCTGGGTGGCTTTCATGATAAGAAGTCCCAGCCTTCTCTGTGGCAGGAGAGTAGGAGTTTTCAACCTGGAGTCCTGCAGCCTTCAATCTCCCCGAGAAAGAAATGGGAGTGAAAAGTTGCAATGGGAGGGAAAAGTTGCAATGGGAGGGAAAAGAAATGGGTAGGGAAAAGTTGCAATGGGAGGGAAAAGAAATGGGAGGGAAAATTCCCCAGAGTGCATGAAATGCTCCCAGAAGTGCATGAGCCAAAGAAAAGTTAGGAACCCGTGCTCCAGATCCCTAAGGACCCTCAACGGCCCATAAACCCATCACAGCTACTGGATTGGTGGGGTAGGGAGCTGGAGTTCTCCAGTTAACCTAGGCTCCACATTTCCCTAGCAACAAAAGTAAAGATAGTTGTTGTAGTTTTTAATCTGTGAATATATTGCCAGTCCTTGCTAAAGCTTGGGTATCAATATACATAATTCAGTTTTCAGCGTATGTAGACAATTTTCACAGTCCAATGTCTTTTTGTTGTTATTATTTTAGATTTTGCTGAGGCAAACTTTTGATTTGCCTGGAGGTCTGCCTGCTAGCTTTATGCAGTAGAATTTTTAAGATATAGGTTAATATTTATGACCAACTTAACTCTATAATTAAAATACAGCATGTCATGTTTTTAAAACCAAGATTGTTTCATTAATAAAATTACTCTAATAGGTATAGGATAATCTTGGTTGTTGTTTTAAACCAAAGTATTGTTAATTGACTTTGTGCCTCTTTGACCTTGAAAAACGTACTTCACTGGAATGGAAACTTGTGAGTTTTAATTTTCTAAGTAAAGAGAAAGAGAACTTCTCTTCAGTAGGATTAGTGTAATGGTCGTTATTGTTGTCAGGTTGTGTAGATCCTGTGGAGCAGTTCTGATTTCCAGCAATGCTGTGTATGGTGGGATAAAGCTTCCCAGTCCTGCATCAATCCTCACAACTGTCCTTATGATTAATTGTGGCAGTCATTTGCTCTGCCACTTTTGTGTGGGACTGCTACCTCACCAAGCTTGAAGTCCTTCTCAAAGGACCGGTCTCTCTAGTTAACATGTACAAAGTAAGTGAGATGGAGTCTTACCATCCTCAAGTCTAAGGAGCATTCTGGATATACTTGTTCCAAGGTAGACTTACCCATTCTTCTGGCGGTCTGTGATACAATCAATATTTTGTGTTAGCGACATCATTCACAAACATCCGTTCTCCTTCAGTTTTCCTGGTTCGTGGACCAGCTTTCCCACTCAGGGAAATTGATGGAAAATGCCAGGGTGAGGCAGCACCTTTGCCCTCAAAGTGACATCTTTGCTTTTTAACAATTTAAAGGGATCATATGCAGGAGATTCACTCAATGAAATGTGTCATGTGAGATCCTGACTGCTACTTACATGGGCATTGATTGTGGGGGGTAATCTGATTCACTTATTTAACAAGCATTTACGTAGCCTCTTTTATGTGCCAAGGATTACTCATAAAACTTTCTGGATACCTAAACCCCATAACAATCCTATGAGACAGAAAATAGTATCCTCATTTACAGATGAAGAAAATAAAGCATATCGAGGTTGATTACAAGCTCTTAGATGGCAAAGTCAGGATTCAAAGTCGCACAGAAGTAATGAGAGAAACCACCGTATGTAAAATTGAGAGCAACTACTATTTATGTAGTTAGTACATCTTGTATAGGCTAGATGCTTTACTTGCCTTTTCTCATCTCTAATCCTCACTGTAACAATGCTATGTAAGTACTAAATTACAGGTAATAGGGAGAAAAATTAGGCTTTCTACTCCCATAGAGTTACAGCCTGAGAAACCCACAGGGGCAGTTCTAGTCTGTCCTACAGTCAGAATTGACTTGATAGCAGGGAGTTTGGTTTTGATTTTACACATGCGAAAGCAAACTCAGAGAACTTACGTATCTTGTCCAAGACCACACAGCTAGTAAGAGTCAAGATTTATTCCATGTCTACTGGGTCCAATTCCTGTCCTCCTAATTAAAGTGTAATGTAGAGAGATTGTCAGACTGTCACGTCACACAGTATGAGCATTCATAAGAAAATAAACATCCCCCTCAGTCTGTAACTTTCCATTCCTTTCTTGCTATAGACCCTGAAAAGGTGGCTTAGGTTGGGTTCTTGCCTTGTATCTATCTTCTCAGGCCTTCGTAACCGCTCACTTCGCCTCCCAGCATGCCATCTTCTCCTCGCTGCCATTCCAGAAGGGGTTTCCAGCCTCCCCAGAGGAGCTTCAGAATGTTTAGAGTAATCCAATCGGCTGAGCTCAAATTTCCTGTCCTTGGGCTGTGGGAATCAGAGGCCAGGAGAAGTCCCAGATCCACAGATTGAACTTTCCAGTTTGTACACAGCAGTAAGTTCTCCGTGCCTCCAGCTACAAACTCCCCAGAGATCTGCCCTCTGGAGACTGCTGTTAATCTGGTCTCCTGGCCCTGGAGGGATGAGAATCTGGGCCAAGGGATGTGACAGTGGAATAGCAGCAGTCAGCAATGCAAATTTAAAAAATGCATTTCAAAGTGCCTGTGTGCTTTTGCAAAGCAGCTTCACATATGTATTGTCTCATTTGGGTGTTTCCTAGGGGAATTATTAGAAACTGAAACGGGTTCAAACTAACATTAGGCATTTCTCTGTATGTATGTTTACTTTTGATTTCATTATTGTTTTATGTATTGTATTTTCTATAACCGGGTTGAACATACATTTTAGCTTTTTTGTGTTTAGTTAGCAAGAGAGTGATACTTTTTCAAAATATCATTAATTCTTCAAGATTTTAAATGGCAAAACAATTACCTTCTTCTCATAAATATCGACAGTTTTGCCCTCTGTTTAGAGGGGGCCTCAGGCTTGGCTAAAATATGTTTATAGGAAGGAGCAGCTGGGGTTGTCCAACTTTTCAAGTACACATATATGTACACCTATATCAACACTTATATCCATAATTGGATATAAATACTATATACATAAACATGGAATCGATTTAATGGAGACAGTGGCTGCTCAAGGGTGGAATTCTCCTTTCACGTGGAAAATTCGGGTTCCATTCCTGGCCAATGCAACTCAGGCACAACCACGACTATCCTGTCAGTGGAGGCTGTGTGGGGTTGGGATGCTGAACAGGCTTCTGTACACCTTCTAGACGAAGACCCGAAGAAAGGCCAGGCTATCGATTTCCAAAACCATCTAATGTAAACAGTATCGATTCTGCATGGGGTCACAATGACTTGGGAGTTGACTCCACCCACAAGTGTAACCAACAACAATATATGCCAATATACAAATACACCAGAAAGTGAAGACCATGGCGATGATATAAAGAGACCCATAACTAGGTCAACGCAGAGCTGCAACAGTGATCCTCCAGTAGCTGAAACCGTTTTAACAATGCAGACAGAAATACATGACTCTCCCAGGCAGAGGTTGTGAGTCAGGCTCTCAAATAAAGTGCAACATCTAATGAAGGCAATTCACCGGAAGTAAGCTGGACCGTGATGGTGGGAGAGTGGCTGACAGCAAGCGCAGGTGAGCACATAGGTGGTGGAGTGGAGGGGAATGAATGCCTCTTGCTGAGCTCTTCACCGCTAAAGTTCCAGAAGCTTCAGTGGAAGGGGAAGCAGAGTGGGAGTGGGGTGAGTGGACCTCTGTGGAGACAGTATGGAGGAGGGAGGAGGTCATCTAAATTTGCCTTTGACAACTTCATCTGTAGCAGCCCTTCCTGTGACAGCCCACCACCGGTGTTCATGGCTGGCGTAAGAGAGAACAACCCAAATCCCTTCGGCTCTTGCAAGCTTCTTCCCAATCTAGCAAGCCCCTTGTGAGTTAAAGGTCTCCAATGAGAGGTATTGCCACCTCGGGTCAGAAAAATACTTGACAAAAATACCCCGTAAGCAGTTCCAAGAAGAATATTTCTACAAAGACATAGAAGAAAAATAGTACCAGACACCAAAAAACAAAATCCATCATTGTGTGATCACCTTCCCCACATAAACAGTGAAGATGAACATGTGCATAAGTAAGTGTGGTGAAGAAGGCTGATGGTGCCCAGCTATTGAGAGATATAGTGTCTGGGGACTTAAAGGCTTGAAAGTAAACAAGTGGCCATCTAGTCCAGAAGCAACAAAGCCCACATGGAAGCAGCACACCAACATAGGTGATTGCGAAGGGCAGAGAAGACCAGGTTTCAAACAATAAAGGTGGGGGAGGGGGGAGTCGCATCACTGTGAATGAGGGGAGTGCATGATGGGGACCCAATGCCCATCTGTAGACAACTGGACATCCCTTGCAGAGGGGTAGTGGGGAGGAGATAAGTCACTCAGGGTTCAGTGTAGCAACAATGAAACTCACAACCTTCCTCTAGTTCTTCAGCGCTTCCTCCACCCCAACTATCATGATCCGAATTCTACCTTGTGGACCTGGTTAGACCAGAGGATGCACAGCGGTGCAGTAGGGATCTGGAAACACAGGGAATCTAGGACGGATGAACCCCTCAGGACCAGCGGTGAGAGTGGCGACACCGGGAGGGAAGGGGTTGTAGAAAGGGAGAACCGATCCCGGGGATCTACATGTAACCTCCTCTCTGGGGGATGGGCAACAGGAAGGTGGGTGAGGGGAGACACCGGGCAGTGTAACATAAGATAAAATAATAATTTATAAACTATTAAGGGTTCAGGGGGGAGGGGGGAGCAGGGAGGGAGGAGGGGGGATAAAAAGGAAAATGAGCTGATTCCAGGAACCCAAGTGGAAGGCGAATTTTGAGAATGATGAGGGCAAAGAATGTATAAGGGTGCTTTACTCAATTGATGTATGTATGGATTGTGGTAAGAGTTGTATGAGCCCCTAATAAAATGATTTATTAAAAAAAAAAAAAGAAAAAAGTGCCAAGAAGAATACAGGCATTCCATTCAATGGATTTTCATTTGGTGTTAAAAGGTTGCAACTGAGGCTTTGAAGAGTAAAACTCGCTGGAGATCTTCACTTTAAAGCTCCTGCGTTGGCCTTTGCGTGTGAGAAGAGTGCTGGTACGAGCCAGGGCAACGGTGAATATGGAGCCCGTGATGTATGTGCCAACTAATCCGACTGGAACAGAAACAGATGCAATCCCAATTTCTAAATTTATGAAGGCTTGCTTACATTTTATGGCGGAGGACGTAAAATACATTTTATCTTAAAATCTCATCACAGAAATATCAATTCTACACTGGGACTCAGAGTTCCAAGACAAATGTACCCTATTGACTCCATCAAAGTGGAGGCCACTGAAACACTGCTGATCCTGAAGATGCCACTGAAGCCGATGCACTTGGCTGATAAACCCGCCAGGCGGCAGAAGAAAGCCTCAAATAGCCAGGGAATGGGGCCTTTCCATTGCGTGATCCACACACAGGGTGACACCAGTATTTCCTTAATTAATTTTTTTTGCTCTTATATATGATATGTTCTCAGCGTTTTGCAACAGCACATAAGATGCTTCTGCCCAGAATAACCAGAACTAAGCTTCTACATCGGCATCATACAGGATACACAAAATTCCCATTTTTGTTGGTATTTTCTATTCACTTGCAACAATTCATGCATGAAAAGTTGTGGCACTTCTGAACTTTGTGACTTTAAGATTGATTTGTAGCACAACTTAGCAGTTATTTACGCTGGGAAAGGTCGAGGGCCCTTTCTTGCAAACGATTTTTTTTTCAACTTGGATGGAGAATGATGAAATCAATGCCAAACTGAAAGGAATTTGCAATGATAATAGCTAACATTTATAATAGCTACCAAGTGTTTAGGACCTAGCCAGTCCTGTGAAGAAGGCATTGTTCAGTGTTTTGCATTTCAGGCCATAAAGCCTTATTCATATATCTGCTATCCAAAAGCCTTTAAAAGTCAAATACTTTACAACATCTTAGGGAGCAAACTTGACCAAACTCATTTGTCATCAGTGTTGATGTGAGGCTACTATTGTCTAATGTTCTGTTACTAAATGGTGCTCCACATCTCATTTGGGGGTATTGGGTAATATATAGTATATTAATCAAAGGCAAACTCACTGCCATCAAGTGGATTCAGATTCACAGTGACCCTATGAGTAAGCTGTCCTGTGGGTTTCCCAGACTGTACATTTTTACAGTCATACAGAGCCTCCTCTTTCTCCCATGGAGTGGCAGGTGCGTTTGAAGTACTGGCTGTCTGGACAGTAGCCTTACTCTGCCACCGGAGGCATTGGTGCCATGTGGGTTAGGTATTGAACTACTAATCACACGGTCAGCAGTTCAAACCCATCAACTGCTCTATGGAAGAAAGGTGAGGCAGGTGGCTCCCATATAGATTTACAGCCTCCATAGAAAGCCTATGGCGTAGTTCTCCTCTGTTCTAAAAGTATCTCTAGAAGTCAGAATTGACTCCATGGCAGTGGGTTTGGTTTTATTTGTTTTGCCATTTATATAAATAAGATATTTTTACCATATATTCTAAATTTGAACTTGAGTTCAGATAGCGAATTGTGCCAGAGATAGGACGAGGGCTGCCTTACAGTCAGCAACAAATTCTCAGACTCAACAGAACAAGAGCACACTCAGAAAAAGCCATTGGATGTTTGGGTGACATTAATCGAAACAAGTTATTAGAGCGAGTGAGGTGGTGCTCTAGTTCTGAATCTCATGGGTCAGATTCTCTTTTACATTTCAGGACGTCCCATCAAGCTGATCAAAGTAAATTAAAATATGAGCAAGGGCAATGAAGACACTCACAACCTTGTCCTGTGAGCAATGGTTGCAAAACGTGGAGTCTTTAACCTGCGACCTCGATCCCAGCGCTACATCCTGAGTAACTGTGTGATGGTCTTATTACACGGCACCTCTCCACCCAGAGATCATCCGACCAACAGAGGACATCTGACTTAAAGGCAGCCAGGATATGACACAGCCACCCATGCCAGAACGTACAATATAAAGATGACCTGTACCCGTCTCTCCTAAATGAAAAAATGCAGAAAGACGGATCCAGTTAGGAATCGAGCCAGCAGGTAAAGTTGGCCTTTGATGGATCAAGGCTACGTACGTAGAGAAAGTTCAACAGTAGGTAGAAAGACATAGTACAAATGTCTGTGGGCATCCACATGGTTGGAGGGTGGGGGGTGGAGAGTCGGGAAGAATGGAACAAAGAAGGGAGCAAGGAGAATCAGGTCCTGGAAGGCGGACTCTGTGGTTGCCAGGATACTTTATTTCAAGTACATGTGAGCCCTTATAATAAACCTACTTGTTCTTGAGGTGACATTTCTGAGCTTCCACCCCTGCAAATAGTGTAACTACCAGTGAAAGCCAACTGCTCTTTAAAAAGGTTATTAAACCAATTTTATGTCGTTTTTGAAAAAGTAAACCGCAACTGGTAGAAGCCCCAAAGAGACGGATTCCTTCCAGTCCATTAAATGTTTAAAAGGCTGCCTGACGAGGCAGAGCCCTCTCTGCCATGGAAATGTTCTGCCAGCGCCACGGCCGAACCAGCTTGCAGGCTCTTCCAGTTCAGAGACAGCATTCTCTGAGCCCAGATTGAAAAGTTCTCTACTTTAAGGTAACATAAAATATAAGACAACTTCATTTTGTCTTTTAGTCTCCTGGTTGGGATGGTCTTTCATCCAAGTCTTTGCCATCTTGAGGTTCTTTCATTGCCAATAGAAAATAACAAGCGCGACTACAATTTTAAGTTCAGTAAATATGATTTTAAGTGGTTTCAGTTCTGAGAAAAGAAGCAGGTCATTTTGGCAGTGACTTTTTCCATTAAATTTTAAATTCAGATGTATTTTTCAATAAATGTAGTTCATGTGATTTTGATTTATTTACACTTAGCTCCTTATAATGTGTGGTTAGCAATTTGATGACGATGCACCTCTTAATTAGTCTGTCTCAGAAAGTCATGTGTTGCCAACATGACCAAAGTAAAATCCAGCTGACACAAATTTGGATACAAATCGAGAGTCATAAAATTCAAGACCATTCTGAACTTGGCGATAAAAGGTCTCTTGTTCGCAAAAGTTACAGACAAAACAAACTCCAGGTATAAAATGTTTCGCTTTTTTTTTTTAACTCGAACATGTGGTGTGCAGAGGAATGGCTGTGGGACATCGGCCCCTCCCAGGCACTGCTACCGTTCGTGCCTCAACTTGTGTTCAGAGAAGGTTATGGCTTGACATGAACTTGAATCTGCATCCCCAAAGGAGTTGAGGAAACAGCCCACGTGGGACATGTTATTGTCAGGCACCACTGAGTTTGGTGAGACTCACAGTGGCCCCGTGTCCAGGAGAACAAAACACGACTGGGCCCCAAGGCCTCCTCACAGTCCTTATTTTGGTTGATCCGTGGTTGAAACCACGATACAATCTGCTTTGTGGAGGTTTCCTGTTTCCTGCTGACCCTCTACTATACCACACATGCTGCCCTCCTCCAAGGACTAATCAGGCCCAGTCATCATGTACCAAATACATAAGATGAAGCATCGCTAGCTTGCCTATGTGCTTATTTTTCCAGCAAACCATGTTATATTCAGTATTCTTGGTCAATACCATAATTCAAATGTACCCATATTTCTTCCATATTCTTTATTCATCATCCAGCTTTGCTTGCACATGAAGTAATTTAAAATCCCGTAACTTAGGTCAGGCACACCTGACTCCTCAAAGTCGTAACTCTATATTTTAACTTTTTCAAAAGTTCTTTTGCAGTAGACTTGTCCAATACAGCATGTCATTTAATTTGTTGAGTATTGCATCTATGGGCATCGATTGTGGGTCCGAGTAAAATGAAATCCTTGACAACTCCAGGCTTATGACATTGCTTGTGGGTTTAATAGTGAGGAATTAGCTTTCTTTACCTTCAAGTGTAATCCACCCTGGGGGTTGTAGTCAGTGATCATCATCAATTAGTAAGGGATTCAAATGATGTCTTTTCTCAATAAACGAAGAAACGGTGAGACACGAGACACGCATCTGACTTCCTCTAACTGCAATAGGGAGAAGAGAGGCCAAGGCTGCACAAGCCCAAGGCGAATTGCCACAAGGCAAGAAGTCAGGCATGCCTCCACCCTGCCCCTTCTTGATTCTGTCACCACCCATCGTCTCTGGGCAGTTCCTTCTCCGCTGAGTTCAACAATTCATTGCAACGGCCTCACAGAACTCACCGCAGAAAATCCTCGTGATTACTGGTGTGTATTAGGAAGTTATCAGGTTACCATGAGTACCCCTCAGAAAAACTTAAGGGCACGGTCCGTAGAACATCTCTTCTCAGCCAGGCTGGCCGAGGTGTCCCTTTCTGACTCTCCATCTCTCTTTGGCCTCAGCCTCTCAGGGATGTGGCCCTTGCCCTCTGCCCCACGTGGGCAAGTGTTAGTTACAAAACTAGCTCCTCTGGTGCCTACCAGCTGACCTCTCCCAAGGGTCATTCTACAAGCCGGCCTCCTTCCCGGAGGAACTCAGCATTATTCCATTTTTGTCTAGGCCTCAGTTCCGTCTACGATCACCACCACTTCACAGAGGAAGTTCACATGTGCTTCACTGGTCTTTCTTCATGACCAGCGAACCACATTCAGCGATTTCCCTTCACCACAGCAAGTAAGGTTGCCGCCGCCTACATATCACAGGTTGTTAACGAGCCTTCCCCAAGCCCAATGCCACATTCTTCTACACAGAGTCCAGCTTCCAGATTGAAAAAGTACAGTGAAAGGATACAACCACAACACACACCTTCTTAATTTAAACATGCAGTAGTACTCCCTTGCTCTGTTCAAATCGTCACCTCTTAGTCTCTGTACAGGTTCTGCTTGAGCACAATTAAACGTCACAGAATTCCAAGTCTTCCCCTTGCTATCCATACTTTGTCATAATCCACACTGTCTTTGCAGCATCAATAAAATCTATAAACATGAGTAAGCACCATTCTGTTATTCTCTGACATCAGTAACAGTATCCCTCCTTCTCCAGCCTCTTCTAAACCTGGCTTGGATTTTTGGCAGTTCCCTGTTAATGTAATCCTACAACCATTTTGAATTATCCTCAGCAAAATTTTATTTGCAGGTGGGATGAATGATTACTGGATTATGTTTGCATTCTTGGGTCACTTGTATTTGGAGCAGGTACAACTATGGGTCTTTTCCAGCTGATAGGGCAAGGACCTGCTTTGCAAATTTCTTCATGTGAACAAGCGTTGCACCCATTTGTTGAAGCAATTCAACTGGAAACTCGTTTTTGACAATACCTTCCTGAAGCTTGGACTTCTTCTCTCAGTACCTTTGGATGTTGATCGTAAGCTAGTCCTGAAATTGCTGAATGTTGACCAGCGATTTTGGGTACAGTAACTCTGTATCTTCCTTCTGGTATGTCCTGCATCATTCAACAATTTTCCCATAAACTCCTTCTACGATTCAACTCAAGTCTGGATTCCTTCCCCCACCCCACCCCACCACCCCCTCCAGCCCATTTTTCCACCTTGAGAAATGCCAAGTGCACTCTTTCCTTTTGGTTTTCTGACCCTAGTTCATTTCACATTTCATTGTAATGCTTTACTTTGTCATCTAAAACCACCTGTTGAAACTTTTTGGTAAACACTTTTTCCTTCATGGTTTCTTCCTCTAGATTTAGCTTCTCTTTCCAGAGCAAATCTCTGAGTCTCTTCCGGCATCCATTTGGGTCTTTTCTTTCTTTCTTGCCTTCTTAATGATCTTTAACGACTTTTATGAATTATCTCCTCGATACCATCTGACAAATCATCTTTGTTTATTAGTGCTCAGTGCATTAACCCTACTCTTGAGATGATCTCAAGAATAGTATCTTTTATTAGAATATTTTAAATGTGTATTAAAATATTGGAAATTACTCTCTTGGAATTGTGTATATGAAACTAAAATTTTAACAGCATAATGTTTTGTTTCGTTTTTAAGAAAAAGGGAAGAAATCTATTGGAGCCCATATAGGAAATCCTAGAGGGGCCCAGCATACCATACTGTGTAGGCATGCCAAGCAAAGGGTCACACCATTCACTGTACCCCATGTCCCAGAGGGACTCCCCTTAAGCCAAGCCCCAAAGCCCCAGGATTAGCTGGGGGTGGAGATGCACCATAATGTTTATTAAAAACATATCATCTGTAAAAACAGAAAACAAGAACACTGGCTGGTGTCACTGCCTCCCCCACCCTGGTCTTTTCCCTCTCTTGCCTTCTGCTTGGGGCACTCAGGGCTTTGTTCCATGAAGTGCCACAATGTCCCCCATTTTCTGAATCATCTTAATATTGCCCAAATGTCTTTGCTCTCTTTCTCTATGATGAACCAGAGGTTAGGTTACTGTAGTGGTTCCACGTGGAGGTGTTCACTCTAATGGCAGCAGTTTGAAGCCACCAGAGGCTCCAAGGGAGAAAGATGAAGCGTTCTCCGTGAAGAGTTCGCCTCTCAGAAACCCACAGGAGCAGGTCCACCCCGCCCGATACGGTTGCTGTGAGTTAGGATCAACTTGATAGCAGTCAGCTTTGGGGGAGAGGACGGGGTGAAGCATTGGTTTAAGGAGAAAAAAATTCAGGTGAGCTATACCCACATTTGTCCTTTGGCGCTAATAGATGTTTCCATTTTCTTCAGCTTCAAGTTTACCTTGCCTATGAGAAACTGATGGTGTGTTCAAATAGCCTTGTTCTGACTGACGATATTAAGCTTCTCTGACATCTCTAACTCCTGAGTATTCCATCTAATTTGCAAGGAATACATCATTAGTCTTGCAAAATTCTATATGGACAT
Source organism: Tenrec ecaudatus (assembly GCF_050624435.1). Lineage (NCBI taxonomy): Eukaryota > Metazoa > Chordata > Mammalia > Afrosoricida > Tenrecidae > Tenrec > Tenrec ecaudatus. The sequence continues at coordinate 92,339,774 of NC_134531.1, forward strand.
TTACCAGACTATAAACCAAACTATGAATATTTCTTACTCATAGAATTAGGTCATTGAGCAGGATAGAAACATGAAAATTCATGTTGGCCAATCTTTTACTTAACCAGTGTGTTTTAAGTGGTTGCCATGACATTCTACATACATAGCCTTTAAAATTCAGATGGCACTGGCCTAGGCATGAGTTTAATTATGAAGCTCAAAGTGCATTTGGAGTAGAGTGAACAGTTTCTAGGGAAAACTAGAGAATTGTGCTTGATGAGTTCTTTTTTCTGATTCTTGAGATTCACAATGTGGAAACAGGTTTCTTCCTTCAAATGTGTTAGAAAGATTGATAGCACTACTTGGGTATATAAAATATATCTTATATATAAGTTATGTTTATAAAACTTCTAAATCTCTTCAACAGACAGGCCAATTTTCTCTGCTCCAGCATTGCATAAATCACATATTCAAAATATATACCAAAAATATATGACTTACATAATTAAATGCTTATGTATTAAACTTGCACATGGGCACAAGCTTCTAAACTTAAAGATGTTTACTCCTGCTAAGGTCTCCGTCGATAACAACGGTAGGGAAGAAATGCAATCCATGGCCGGAAGGCCTTTTCTTAATGAGTTCACGGGGGCCACGGTCAAGGCCACTGCTCTTATGTGACCTCGGGATCATCAGACCATTGGGAACCTAAGTGTAACGCAGCTTTTCCTGTTGAGTTTTCTCTCTTGCCTAAAGTTTTGATTTCACTACCCTATTGATAGACTAGTCTGTCCACTGAGCATCTTCTAACTAGGGAACTTAAAATTGGTTTCCAACTTGGATCATCATTTTCTTGATCACCACACCCCCTTCAAAGAGTAGTTTTCATGACAGCACCTGTGTTACTCAATGTCCCCATTCAGAATTTGGTTTTCCTAATCACTGCTCACCTAAAGGTTGGCAGTTTAAATCTATCAGCCACTGATCCGCAGGTGAAAGATGAGACAGTCTATTCCCTGGAAGACTTTCCACCCTGGATCCCTGCATGGGGATCGTTATGAGTTAATTCATCTTGGTGGTAGTGGTTTGTGAGGGTTTTAAACCACATGGCATGTGAAGTGGTACAGATATCAAAACAACTTATGGGCTCTAAGACCTGCTTATTTTCCATGATTTGAAAACGTATTTCCCATTTAAAATCTTCTTCCTTGGGGAAATACCTCATTCTTTCAAAACCATAAGGGCTTTCCTCCCATCAGCTTAAATTTCAGCCCATTCTTCAGAACCCACCTCAAACCTCATCTACTCCACAAAATCTTCTACCTTTTGTAATTTGTGTTAGTTTGTGTACACTAGAGAAGCAAATTCATAGGCATTCGTATATGTATAAGAATGAGCTTTCTCTACAAGAGCAATTGAATATTGAGAAAACATCCCAGCCCAATCCAGATCAAGTGCATAAATCCAGTATCAGCCCATATTTCCAATGCAAATCTATGAATTCCTCTTCAGATTCATGAAACACACACAATGATGCCAAATGTAGGATGATCACAGGCCAGTGAGAATAAAGTCTAGTAGATCCAATGGGGGTGTAAGCATCTCAGTGTTGGCAGGGTCTCCACGTGGCTTCTCCAGTTCTGAGGGCTCTGGCTGCATCAGGGTAGCTTCATGTGGCTTCTCATCAGAAATGTCTCCCAGGGAGTGAGCGAATGTCCCATCTCCAGTTAGCTATTTATCGCCTTAGTGCCTCCAAATGAGGTCATGAAGCTGGGGCCTGACAGGTAAACTCCAACCCTTCACTAATAAGTCTCAAATTGACAACAGATTATGTAACTACTGCAGAGTTCTTCATCCACTTTGAGCCTCCCAGGAATATTCTGCCACACCCAGTTTAGGCCTAGGTTAGTTTGAGCTTACAAACCACATAAGATACTCAAGCTATCAGAGTATTTTACCCTATTTTCCCATTCCCACAGTGACCAGTATGGTATAGAATTTTAAAATAAAATGTTAACCACCTCCTGTTATGAGTTGACTTCAACTCATAAAAACTCGTTGTTGTTGTTATTAGGTGCCATCAAGTCAGTTCAGACCAGTAGCCACTCTCTGCACAACAGAATAAAGCCCTGCCCAGTCCTGCACCATCCTCACAATTGTTCCTATTCCTGAGCCCATTGCTGCAGCCCCTGTGTCCATCCATCTTACTGAGGACCTTCCTCTCCCTCGCTGCCCTTAGTACACATGATGTCCTTCTCCCGGGACTGGTCTTTCCTTACCTGCCTCAAGTATATGAGACAAAGTCTCACCATCCTTGCCTCAAAGACACTTAGGATAAAGTGGTTCCAAAGAATTTCCAAGAAGATAAATCTTTACCAGAGCAGACAGCATCATCTTCCTCCCTTCGAGGGGCTGGTGGGTGTGAACTACCAGTCTTGCAGTTAGTAACCCAATGCTTAACCCAGCAAAGCACCAGGAGAAGAGGACTCCTTGCAGAATCCAAAGTAGGTGTCAACTACATGGCCAAAAACTGGTTGGTGGACTCCAACCATTGACCTTGAGTTAGCAGCTCAATATATAGCCCACTATATAGATTAGCCAATTCATCTTCTCAGTAATGATCATTTTTTACAACTTGTGGGTAATCTTTGGAATAAAACCCCAAAAACCTATTGTCATAAAGGGGGTTCTTGCATAAAGTGAACCTATATAGAATGTCTGAGACTGTGAAGCTTTCTAGGCATAGATGATCTCATCTCTTCCCCCAGAAGTAGCTGGGGGCTACTGATCTTAGGGCTAGCAGTCCAATGCTTAGCCCACACCACCACCAGAGCTCCGTTTGGCATAAGCATTGCCAAATTATTTTTCTGAAAAAGAATTATGTTAGCTAACATTTGGCCCAGTGTCAATCTTCCAGGAGCATATTCTCATCGGACAAAGAGTCAAGTCAATAAGTAAAGATTCAATGTGGAGAGGGCCCCACAAGAAGCAAGCTCTACCACACAGAAGGACCGCGTGAACAGAACCTCGTACAGAGGCTTTCAAATCACCCTCTCCATCCAATGCTTGAACGCCCCACGCCACTGTCTGCACACAAAGTCTATGCCAAGAAAAAAAATGTCCCCCACATTTGTCGCTGCTGTATAAAAACCAGAGTATGCACAAACAACGAAATTATACTTTGCAAATGTTTACAACAAAATAGGCAGGAGATGGACTAATGTCGAAAATAAAATATCATCCTGTCCGTTGTTTGTTGGAGAGTGTAAATTTGGAAAATCATAAGTTGTGAAGTCATCTTAATGAAATTAGAGTTAATTTTTTATGTTTATAAAAGCCACATTCACCTGCACCCTCTGTCTACTCCAATTATGTTATTTACTGCAGTTTTTTTCTTGCTCATGCCTGTTCAATTCCTTGCACATATGCCTGGGGACTGGCATAAGTTCAGTTGGCTTTTTTTCAGACATATCCTTTAGGAAAAAAATTAGCGTAAAATAGAAACACTGTCTTTACTTATTTTGCGATCTTAATGTTACATGACAATGTCAAGATCTCGTTGTAGATCAGTATACACATCAAATGTGTGTCTTAAAAACCGTTGAGCTTATCACGAATGCTCTTTTTAACATCTCCTTTTCACATTTCAGGATTTCATTATCCGTGTTATCTTTGTAGAAAATATGATAATTAGATTTCATTTTCTTTCAGAAGCAAGTAGAGTAGCGCTCTGACATAACTTGCTTTGAAACCAGTGCAGTTGATAAGTGGTAGCTGGTAGCAGGAAAAATCAGCAAGGCATCCAATTCTGAATAAGAAATTTTAAACGGTAACTTCAGTAAGCAGTGGCCTAAAAGGAGGTAGAAATAAGTATGACATATGGCGGTTTCAAAAGAGCAAGTAAAGATAATTCTTTGTTGAGTTTTCTAAATTATGTGTGATGCTTGCAGGAAGACGATTTGATAAAATTTGATGCTCATTTTCAATAAAAATCCTCAAAAAATAGAGATAAAGAATAACGTTCTCAACTTGATAAAGAACATCTACCAAAACCTACAAGCAGCATATTGAATGAATGGTCCCTCACTACAGTGGTGACAAGGCGAGGCAGCCTGCTCTTAGTCTCCTCCTTCAACCAGCAGCTGACAGTTATGTATAGCAAGAAAAGAAAAGGCACACATTTTTAAAAAGGAATTTGCAAATTAAACTGCCCCTGTTAATTAGCAATATAGGAAATCCCAAAGAATCTGCTTTAAAAACCCTAAAATGAATAACTGCACTCAGTAAAGTCACAAGATATGAAATAAAAATATAAAAATCAACTGCACCTTTTTTATGTGCTAGTAACGAATATGTGGACACTGAAATAAAAAATGCAGCACCATTGATGATTGCTCAAAAATAAAATATTTAACTGTAAAATCTAACAAAATATGTACAGTACTTTCAGGTTGAAAATGACACCATGCTGATGAAAGAAATCAAAGGAGTGCTAAATAAATAAAAAAGCAGACAATGTCCATGGATTGAAAAGCTAAATCAAGTAAAAATATCAAGCCTGCCCTCCTATAAAACTCAACAGAATTTTTCACACATATGGATAAGATTATTCTAAAATGTATACAGAAGGGCAAAGGAAGTCGAATAACTAAAATATAAAGTAAAACAAAAAAGCATTGCTTTGGAAATCTTTTAAGACATCAAAAGGTGAAGCCATTATTTCCGGACATGACCTTTACCTAGGTTTAGACTCTGTTGAAGGTGGTGTTTACATTGCTCTAAACCTTCCCTGGGGAAGTACGTGCTCTTCCATTGAGACCATGTCAACATGACCGTTTTGGCATCCTCTACACACTCAATCTGTGTTCCTCTGTTTGAGATTGGAGAACATGAAGGTGTCTGAAGGGTTAGGACCAGGGCTGTAGGGTGGGTGGGATAAGGTTTCAAAACACAAATTTTATAGGACAGCCTTGCTACCCTTGAAGAATGAGTAGATGTATTGTTGGGAGGAAAAGGAAAATTTTTGGCATATTTTTGTTAGATTTCTTCTCACAAATACAGTTTTTAATTTTTAAAAGCTTCTCCATAAAAAGTCCTTATGATATCTTATGTGTTTCAAGAAATATCTATCTAGAGTAGCAGTTTTCAACCTGTGGGTCGTGAGCCCATTGGGGGGTCGCCTGATTCATAACAGTAGAAAATTACAGTGATGAAGCAGCAACGAAAATCATTTTATGGTTGGGGGGTCATCACAACATAAGGAAGTGTATTAGAGGGTCACGGCATTAGGAAGGTTGAGAACCACTGACCTAGAAGATCCCTTTGGAATCTAAAAAAAGCTGTTACCTTAACCTTCTGAACTGACCTCCCTCCCTTGAATTTAACTGGCTTGGCAGATCCCCTAGGAAGCCACTTTTATTAAGACAGCCTAAAAGTAGGAGCCCCAGTTGCATACTGGTTATTTGCTGGGTTCTACCGGCCAAGTTGGCAGGCCAACACCACCAGCTGTCCTCTGGAGACAGAGGAGCTTTCGACATCTGTTAATAGTTCGAGTCTCAGAAAAGGGTCTCACCACGGGTTGTATCAACTTAACGGCAGTGGGTTTGGGCTGTTGTGTTGTGTTGTGCTTTCATTGGTGTAGCTCTAAGCCAGCATTGACCTGCTGGCACTGTTTGGTTTCAGTTTTGCAGGGTTGCTGTGCGTCAGAAGTGACTCAATGGCAGTGAGGGTGTGTGTTTGTTTAATGACACTGAGACAAGTGGATTTCTGAGAGCACTTATGTGCAGCCATCCACTGTTTGCAGAGACATATTTAAATGTGTTTCGTTTGTAATAAATCTGTAGATGTATCAACTGGAAACTGAGTTGCAAGACTTTTTTTTAACTTACTCTCATATCTTGTAAAAGAGGAATAATGTGGGAAGAATCATTCCACCTAATATTGTTTTACCACATGGTAAAATTAAAGTAATCAGAAGAGTATGGACTGATAGAAAGAAGCCAGAAGTAACCCCATACACATATATTCAATTTATGCAATTGGAGAAAAAAAATTGCAAACCACATATCCAACAAAGGACTACCACATAGGATATATAAATAACTATCAAAAGTCAACAGTTCATCTTTCATTTCTTTAGAAAATGGTCAAAGGCATGAAGAGACGTTTCACTAAAGAGAATATCTGCATGACAGATTGACACATGAAAAAAATCAACAGCAGCAATTAGAGAAATGTTCAACATTAGAAAAATTAGAAAAAATTAGCAATTAGAAAAATGCATACTGAAACCACAATAATATTACTACATATTCATCAACATGGCTTAAAAAATAGTGATCGTACCAAAGGCTGTCAAGGAATCAGCAAAACTGACTCTTCCATACATGGCTGTTGAGACTGTAAAAGAACACAGACTCTCTAGAAAATAGATTACCGGTTTCTTTCAAGGAACTAAGCATGCACGGTGATGTTGTTGTTGTTGGGGGTCATTGAGTTGGTTCCAGCTGATAGCGAGCTACCTACATCAGAAGGAAACACCACCGGTCCTGTGCTATCCTCTCAAGTGTCCTTTTGTTCCAGTCCATCGCTGCAGCCAGCGTGTTCACCCATCTTTCAAGGGTCGTCGTCTTCCTCACTTCCCCTCTGCTTTACCTGCACTGTGTCCTACTCCGGGGACTGTTCTCTCCTGATGACATAGCCAAGGACGCGAGATGAAGTCTCTCCATCCTTGCCTCTAAGGAGCATTCTGGCTGTACGTCTTTCAAGACAGATGTGTCTGCTCTTTTGGCAGTCCATGGTACCTTCATTATTCTTTGATAGCATCCTAATTCAAATGCATGTATCCCTCTTCAGTTTCCCTTATTCAATATCCAACTTTCACATACATAAGAGGTGATTGAAATACCGTGGCTTGGGTCCAGCATACCTTAATCTTAAAAGTAACATCCTTGATTTTCATCTCTTTAAATAGGTCTTGTGTAGCAGATTTGCCCGACGAAAGGCATCATTTGATCTCTTGACTGTTGCTTCCATGATAATTGATTGTGGATACAAGTAACATGACAACTTCCACCCTTCAATCTTGTCTCAACTTATCATGATGTCATCTATGGGCCCAATGTGAGAATTTGGTTTTCTTGCATTAAATTATAATTTACATTGAAGGCTGAAATCCCCCAAACAGCATTCTTAGATATTTATAACCAAGAAATGAATAGTTACAAAAACCAATATACCACTTGTGGCAGTTACATAATCTCCTGTCAACTTGGGAAGGGGCGGGGTCTAGTCTGACAATCAAGTGGCAGCTTGATGACCTCATTTGAAGGTGCAAAGGAGATGAAAACTCACGGGAGGCCAGATACACTCCCTGTGCTGGGTCTCCCTGTGAGACATTCCTGTTGACAAGCCACATGGAGCTATGCTGATGAAGCCAGAGCCCTGGAACTGGAGGAGCCACATGGAGACCCACACCAGCACTGGAATGCTTCCACCACCACTGGATTCACAAGACTTTCCATCCACTAGCCTGTGATCTTCCTGCATTGTGTATCATTGCATGTGTTGTGTGAGTCTGAAGAGGATTTTACAGACTGGTATGGAACATATGGGTTAATATCAAACTTATGGACTTGATCTGGACTGCGCTGGGAAGTTTTCTTAATATACATTTAGTCTTTGATATAAAGCTCTTTCCTATATACATATGCATGTATCTGGATCTGTTTCTCTAGTCAACCCGGACTAATACACCACTGTCTATGGAAGTCTCACTTGTAAGACTTGCCAATTCTCTCATTGTATATACATGCAGCACTTATATTAACTTATGGATATAAGTGACCACCTAAAGGGCTTTCCAAAAACTCATGCTCAGTAAAACACAATTTTAAATCCCCTTGCATACTGTATTATTCCATTTTGGAATGACAAATTAATGAAGAACTTATTAGTTCTTTCCATGGCTCAGAAGGGGATAGAGGACAGAAGAGACAGATGCAGCTAGAAAAGGGCAACATGAGGGATGCTTGTGGTGATTAATAAAATGTTCTGTTTTCTTGACTATGTCTCTATCTAGACATGTCTACATCTTGGTTGTGATATTGTACTAGTTTTACTAGATCCCACCATTAAGAAAATAAAGAGCTCACAGGGCCTCTCTGTGTTATTTTGTGCAATTGCAGGTGAATCTACAATGTTCCCCAAATAAAAACTTTAATTAAAAAAATAAACCATCATAATGCTTGACCTGTTTTTATTAATTACCAAAAGAAGACGAGAAGGAAAATGATGTTCTACCTTCTAAAATAACGGATGAGCAAGGGAGTTAGGAGAATTCAAAAAAGTAATATACCTGAGCACAAGTAATCTTCAGAATTTTATCTTGACACATACAGTAAATATTAACAGAGGATTTTTACATTGATAGTGATCAAATAAATGAACAATATCAAAAGCCAAGAATGTCATTAATCTATAGGTCCAGTCATTTAAGTTGAAAACAAAATGTCTATTTAAAAAGTATGGGAATTTAATTTTCTGTGATCACAGAAAAGGGGTCTACTAAAAAACAACCAAACCCAAGCCCAAAGCCACTGAGCCGATTCTCACTCACAGACACTATTAGATAGAGCAGAACTAACTGTTCTATAGGGTTTCCCGCTGTTTACAGAAGCAGATTACCACATCTTTTCCCCATAGAGATTCTGGGATTCAGAATCGATGGCGCTTTGCTTAGCAGCTGGTTCATTAACCATTGTGTACCAGGGCTCCCCCACATCCAAGGGGGTCACTCTTGAAGTACACTCATGTGTTTTGTTTCCATTAAATTATGCTGCCACATACATTTGGAAAGATTAAGAACAAGGCAAAAATGAATTCAGCCTAATATATTTTTAACCAATGTCTCACTTCCCATAGAATTCATAGGCATATGTCATGTACTTCATATGTTTATATCATGGTACCTATAAAGAATGTGGTTTCACCAGGTCATATGGTATCCCAGTTGCTTTAACACTAAGTCACTACAAAATTAGACTAGAAGAGGAATGAACTCTTTGAACTTACTGATATATACGTACATTTTAATATTGCATGATTTGTTTAAAGCTTTTGGCTAAATTAAGTCATTATTTTAACAAGTCGATTTAACTTAAAATATGAACAGAGAGTAAATCTGAAATTTTTATACAATGAGGCAGGTACTAATTGACTATTGTTTATGTGAAGTGACTGAGTTAAGAAATGATTGAGCCTAGTTAGTACAGTCTAAATAGTCCTTCTGATTGTGTTGTGTAGGTATGTCTTACTGCTCAGAGTAGAACTTTGTGAATTGAGGCCATTATTTCTAAAGAAAGTAAATTATTTAGAAAATTGACAGTAATTTTTAAAGTATTGTTAGCAAAACTTTGGATTGAAGATGTTCACAAGGAGCCCTGGTGGTGCAGACATCAAGTGCTGGGCTAGTCACGGGGAGGAGGGCAGTTTGAATCAACCAAGTGATGCACAGGACGATATTTGAATCTGCTTCCATAACTATTGCAGCCTTCAAAGCTCTAGGGCACAGTTCCATGAGGTCCTACAGAGTTGCTTTGAGTCAGAATCAACTTGGCAACAATAGTTTAAGGAATGAAGAGTCAGTGGGAGGGGGAGTTTTATTTAGTCCTTGCTTTACATCCTGTACCTTAACCCCGTAACTCCAACTTCAACCATTTCCTTCAGGTTTTCATCATTCTGATTTAAATACTGCTGTAAAATCTTGGGATGGAATTAGGCATCTTCACATTTTTCTCAGATCCTGGAGCATATTCCCCTGGCAATAAATGATAGGGAAAGACGTGGTCAACTCTATGTGGAATTATTGGCAATAGATTAATAAGGAAGCAAAATGAGGCATGCTTCCCTTGCTTACTGGGTACTCTGTCCCCTGTAGGAGATTGGAAATTTTAAGTGTTTGATTCTGTAGGAAGGTGTTGTAGGTTTGGGACAGAGACAGATATCAACCATAACTAGAAGCACTCTCTACTATGTGGTTTTAAAAATGTTAAATCATTCACTATGGATCAGTCAGTAAGCCTGTACTTATCTTGCTTATTGGGTCATCTGAGACTGTTAAATGTTCATTGATGTATATTGACTGTGTGGGTGTCTATTAAATAAATAGATGTCTTGTTTTGTTATGCCTGCCCTAGTAAATTGTCACATAAAGGGGAGATGAGAATACATTCACCCTGAAAACAGGCCGCTGTGGGAGACATAACAGGAAGGGCAAATATAGGGATGAGTCACTCAAAATAGACAAAGTGCCCAAAAAAGAAATGTGAACCTGTGGATGTCAGACATTGTCCGTACCAAGAATTAACCAAATTTCTCCTTTTTATGTAAAGGAACACACAGACATTGTTGCCTCGGTCCTCCCCATTGCTGAGAAACATGGGAGCCAGCGGAACAGGAAGAGGGTTCCAGCACAGTGCATACACCTACTTCTCACTTATTGATGGGCTCGTGATCTGGCATTTCAAATTCATGACAACAGAAAAAAACCAAAATTATCCAACTATTTTTCACATTAACAATATTTGTCTGGCATTAACAAATGCCAAGATGCGAGGCAAGAAGGACATTGCCTGTGATGGATAAAGTTATGTGTCAACATGATTGGTTCATGACTCAGAAATGTGCTATCTACAGGATGATGCAATCTGCAGTTGCGTATTTTGCAATTTGGTCATGCAATGATATAGTCATCCTCCGAGCTGTGATCTGATGTGCTCATCCTGCGTTTTCACTTAGCAACCTGGTCTTTGAAATCTAACCATGTCAATAAGTGGATGCACTTACAAACATTCATCTAAATCAAGCTGGAAGCAAATGCTTTTGCTGAGAGAGAGGATAGGATGAAATTGCTGTAATAGAAAAGATTATAGGGATTCAGCAAAAGGATTATAAGCAGTCATAAAATTAGAAAGCATGACTCTATAGATCAGTGAAAATAATTTTGTGATTTTCTATAGCAACATTCAACAACCCAGCTGTGTAATGAGAAAGATAAAATACTAAATATGAATCCTTAGTGGAAAAATTCTCTTCTTTTGGTTGATTCTTTATTCCTGATAATAGGTTCTAATATAAATGACAAAACTAATTAGACATTTTATTGTGCTCATGAGGAACTTGTGCAAATAGAACAGGGGCAGACTACATAGTTTAAAATCAGGAAAGATATGTCAGGGTGGTATCCTCTCACCACACTTATTCAACCTGTACGCCAAGTGTGGTGGTTATATAATTGTTTGTCAATTTCAGAGGATTAAGAGTGAAGGGGTGGGGAAAAAAGGAGTGGTGAAGGGGTAGAGTCTAGCCTGTCAATCAGTTCATAGCCAATGAGGCCTCTGTGTGGGCATGACCTTCTCCTGAGGATTCTGGTAACTCCTGTATTCCTCCTTGGAGGCAGGAGACACTCTCTAGCTCAGCTCACTCCCTGGGAGACATGGAAGCTGACAAGACACATGGAACTACACTAGTGGCCTGTGCTGGAGGAACCATGTGGAGAACCCTGCCTTCACTGAGATGCCTCTACCACCACTGGATCCACAAGACTTTCCACCCACTGACCTGTGATCTACCTGTATTTAGCGTCATTGCATGTGTTGCATGAGGCTGAAGATGAATTCATAGACTGGTACTAGGCTTATGGGCTAATATCAGACTTATGGGCTTGGACTGGACTGGGGTGGGATGCTTTCTTAATATACAATTGCTCTTGTATATAAAGATCTTTCTTATACACATATGAGTGCCTATAAATTTGTTTCCCAGACAAACACATCAAGTAAGTCATCAGAGAAACTAGATTATGTGAAGAAAGATGTGGTATCAGGATTGGAGGAAGACTTATGAACAGCATGCGCTATACCGATATAGCACCACCTTGCTCGGTGAAAGTGAGGACTAGACGCATTTGCTAATGAAGATCAAGGAGAGCAGCCTTCAATGTGATGCAACTCAATGTGAAGATCAAAATCCTTACAACTTGACCAATAGGTATCACCTTGATAAATACAGAAAAGATTGAAATTGAAATTGTCAAGGATTTTATCTTGCTTGGATCTACAATCAATGCTCATGGAAGCAGCAGTCAAATGACCAAAAGACAAGTTGCATTGGGGGAATCTGCTGCACAAGTTCTCTCTAGGGTTTTGAAAGGCAAGGATGTTATTTTGAGGACTGAGGTGTGCCTTACTTTACCCGTGCTATCTTAAGTTGCCTCGTATGCGTGTGAATGCTGGGCATTGAATAAGGAAGACCAAAGAGGAATTCACACATTTGGACTGTGGTGCTGGTGAAGAATATTGGAAGTGCTGCTAAAGGACAAACCTTGGAAGAAATATGGTCAGAATGCTCCTTGGAGGCAACGACGGTGAGACTTTATCTCATGCACTTTGGACATGTGTCTGGAGAGACCAGTCCCTGGAGAAGGACATAAGGCTTGGTGTATATAGAGGGGCAGTGAAAGCAAACAGGCCTTCAACAAGGTTCACCATGGCTACAACCATGGGCTCAAGCGTAGGAACAATGGTGAGAATGGTTCAGGGCTGGGCAGTGTTTCATTCTGTTGAGAATAGGGTGGTGATGGGTCGGAACCAACCTGATGACACCTAACAGGCAACAGGTCTTGTGTTTGTTATCAGAGTAATGTGATAATAAAGTGGCGAAGAAGAGAAGCAGACCAATATCCGTAAGTTTGAGTTCAATTTCTAGTCTAATGAGCAGTATGTCCATGGGAATGTCATCTAGCATATATTCAATAATGATAAAAGTAGTACATGCCCATTACATCAACTGTGAGAATTTGAAAAGATAATTCTTATCAATATTTAGCATGATACCTATAGGTGCTGAATACTTAACCATTAGGTAGTAAGAACAAGGGAGGAAAAACTTTACACTCACAAGAATTAACACTGCTTAATTTATGAGAATTAGATCAGAGGTAATGAAGCTAGCAGTTGTCACAATTACCCACAAGAAGGTAAACTCAATAAAAGCAAAGATGTTCTCTGCTTTGTCACCATTGTCAAATATAAAACCTACCCATAAACCCCCAAAACACTAATTCACTGAGAGGTAGTTGATTCTAACTCAGAGCAATCCGACACAGGGTTTCTAAGACTGTAAACTTTTAGGGGAACCAACAAACTCAGCTTTCTCCCATGGAGTGGTATGTTAGCCCAGCTTGACTAGAGAAACAAATTCATAGACACTCATATGTGTATAAGAAAGAGCTTTATATAAAGAGTAATTGTATAGTAAAAAAGAACACCTCCGCCCTGTCCAGATCAAGCCTATAAATCTGATATTAGCCCATATTTCCAATACCAGACTACAAATTCCTCTTCAGACTCATGCAACACATGCAATGAAGCCAAATGTAGGAATAAAGCAGGCGAGTTGGTGGAACGTCTTGTGGATCCAGTGTCAGTGGAAGCATTTCAGCACTGGCATGGGTCTCCACATGGCTCCTCCAGCTCCAGGGCTGTGGCTTTGTCTATAAAGCTCCATGCAGCTTGTCAACAGGAATGTGAAGCAGAGAGTGCTTGTGTCCTGTCTCCAGTGGGGAAGACAAGAGTTCCCAGAATCCTTAGGAGAAAGTCATGCCCAAATAGAGGCATCATTGGCTACGATCTGGTTGATAGGCTACACCCCTTCATTCAAGTTGACAGGAGATTATGGAACTGCCACAAGTAGCTACTGAGCTTAAACTGCCAACCTTGCAGTTAACCATCCATTAATTCATCCACAGTACCACGAGGGTTCCTCGAAGCTGCCCATAACCGTACCCACTGCCACTGAGTTGGTTTTGACTCCCAGAAACCTTCTAAGACAGTGTAGAACTGCCCCATTGGGCTTCCAAGGCTGTCAATCTTTGAAGCAGCAGAAAGTATCATCTTCCTCCGGCAGAGCAGCTAGTTGGTTTGAAGCCCCAAATCTGTAGCACAAATGTGCTTTACACAATTGATGTACGTACGGATTGTGATAAGAGTTGTATGAGCCCCAATAAAATGAATAATTAAAAAAATAGATAAAAAAGCAAGTCTCAATATTATATAATCATTCTCCATTTTGTGATCTGATGTAATTATCCTAGTTTTCATAAACTTTAACCTCCATGATGTTAATGGACAGGATCAGGAGTATAGTTATGCTAATAAGGCAGGATATAATCTACAGAATTAGGTTGTATTTTCAGTCAATCAAAGAGAGGGACATTAGTACCATCAAGAAGAACCGCGAGTAGATCCGTCCTTTGGATCCAGGGTTCGTGAGATGAGAATGCCCTATACTCAGGGGAATTCTGATGTAAAGGCACATGGACGTCACGCCCACAGATGTTACAAGGAGAAACATACCTTCCCTAAGAATTGGGAAGCAAGAGAAAGTGTTCTCCTCCTAGAGTCGGCAACCTGTATTGGATAGCTAGTCTCCTCAACTGTGAGCAAATAGCGTTCTGTTTGTTAAAGCCACCCTATGGCACTTCGGGTAAACTAGCACTAGATAAGAGAGAGGCACCCCCTGGAAGCGTATATTTTGAAGGACTATCAAGTGAGTAAAAACAGCTCAGACGGGACGTTGTTTCTTGCTTATTAATTCAGAGCTCATTTTTGCTTTTGGAATACATGAGAAACTAAATATAGCCTTTCACATCTGCTTTTGCATCCTGATGCTTAAGGGGGGGAAAGGTGTCATTAATTTAACATTGATTAACTATGAACAATATTGATTTTCTTATTGTCCCTTCTAGTATATAAGAGATCTTACCTAAAAATGGAAGAGGCAAGCCTGAAAGCTTCATGATTTAAATGCAATATGAGAGTCTGCCATTGTCACTCTCTCCCAGCACACAGGGAATCCTTCTTCTGGCTCTTCAGTAAGGGTGCTTGGATCCACAGGATCAATGGAATACTCAGTGGGTGAAATATGAATCGCATCACTTATATGCATTCATTTTTCTTCTCAGCTCATTCCTTGAATCTACCCTTAAGATGTGTCTTGATCTACAGTGACTTCAGTTCAGGAGTTAAGTGTCTTATGAATGTATTTTCAGGATGAGATGGAAGGAATCTCTAAAATAAAACAAACAAACAAAAACCCTAAAATAAATATTTTCATTTATCTATCACATTGATACTTGAATTAGATCCAACTCCCTTTAAATACAGAACAAGAGACAAATCTCCAATGTATCGATGTACTTCACCTTCAGTCAAAGTTTAAAGCAATTTCTACGCAAGTACAATATGTGATTTAGCTACTGACTGATAGGAAAACAAAATGCAACACAAACGCAATTCACAGCCAGTAGAAATGGGGTTTTTTTTCTCAGACAAAGATTCTCTTGCAGAATTAGACAAATCCATTCTCATTGGGCAACAGTCTATTCAAAGAAGAATTAGTTCAAAGTTGGAAAGTAAATACACTTCTTCAAAGAAACAATTGTATACACAGAAAGAAAAATTGAAGACAGCATGTGTGATAGTTACATAATCTGTTGTCAATTTGTGGCTTAAGAGTGAATGGGTGGCGTTTAGCCTGTCAATCAGATCATAGCTTGATGACATGATTTGGAGTTGTTAAGGAGATAAAGAGATCACTGGAGCCAGGAGGCAGGTTCACTCCCTGCAAGACATGTTTGCTGACAAGACACATGCAGTTATGCCAGAGTCCTGGAGCTGAAGGATCCACGTGGAGATGCCTGCCAGCACTGAGATACCTCTACCACCATTGGATTCACAAGATTTTCCACCCACCAGCCTGTGATCTTCCTGCATTCCGCATTATTGCATGGCTGCGCGAGTCTAAAAAGAATGTATAGACTAGTATGGGACATATGAGCTAATATTGGACTTATGGACTTGACTTGGACCTGGCTGGGATATGTTCTTAATGTACAACTACTCTTTATATAAAGCTATTTCCTGTACACATATGAGTGTCTGTGAACTTATTCCTCTAGCCTACCCGGCCTAACACAGTATGTATGTTAGTGACAAACCAGAACAATGCAAAGTTCCACCAAGTTTGCCACCAGGGTGGCTTGCCTTTTGCTGTGATGCTGGGAGATGCGCCACTGGTATTTCAGATACCAACAAAGTCACCCACCTTTGGTGGACAAGTTTCCGTGGAGCTTCCAGATGGAGGAAGCCTGAGAAGGATTTAGTGATGTATTTCTAAAAAATATTGACCAACGAAAATCTCGCTAGTCATTATTTTAAGAATTTTCTTTTGTCATAATAAAAATAAGGGCCATGCAGATTATACCATTAATGTTAATCAATTAGTAAGTACAATCAAAACTTGAGGCAAGGGACTTACTTTGGTTCAGAGACGAACGATATGCTGGTCAACTCTATGCTAACCCAGTCTGCTTGTCCAGTCAAGGGTGCTGCTGCTGAGATCACTCTGGCTGGTCTGCTTTGAATGGGCATTTGTTGGATGCGCTTCATCTCCTGAGGTAACCAAACAATCCTCATGACACTGGTGACCGACTGGCTTAGGACTTCTCAACTTCCAACCCGAAAGTTCCAAAGTCCACCTGAAGTCATCTCCACTAGAGAAACAGGAATGCCCTTTGTAATGGGTGAATCGCCCACCTCCCTGCATTTTGTATCTTTTGCATACTGTAAAGCTTTATTTTCCACAGAATGGAATTTTTTAACCATTAAAACTTTTACACTTCACATATACTACACAGCTACAGTTCTCAAAACTGCATGGTATTGGTACAATGACAGATACTCAGACCAATGGAAAAGGACTGAAAACCCAGAAATAAAGGTATCAGCATACAGACATCTGATCTTTGATAAGGGCCCCAAATATATCAAATGGGAAGCAGATGCCCTCTTTAGCAAGTGGTGCTGGAAAAAATGGATATCAACATGCAGAAAAATGAAGCAAGACCCTTATCTCACTCCATGCACAAGAATAAACTGAAGGTGGATCACAGACCTTGAAGTTAAACCCCAAACTCTTAGGGCCATCAATGAGAGAATTGGGACCAACTTGAGAACTTTGGCACAGGGAATACACAGGCTATCAGAAATAGGGAAGGACACAAACACAGAGGAGGCACAAATTGACAAATAGGATATACTGAAGATAAAACACTTGTGTACATCT
The DNA here is from genome assembly GCF_050624435.1 of Tenrec ecaudatus. Taxonomy (NCBI): domain Eukaryota; kingdom Metazoa; phylum Chordata; class Mammalia; order Afrosoricida; family Tenrecidae; genus Tenrec; species Tenrec ecaudatus. The sequence goes on from NC_134531.1 coordinate 92,356,937, forward strand.
AAAGTATTCACCAAGAGAGTAATAAGAGAGTCCACAGACTGGGAAAACATCTTTAGCAATGACACATCAGACAAAGGCCTTATCACTAAAATGTACAATACTCTGCTAGCTTCCAAAAAGAAAAAAAACTAATAGCCCATTTGAAAGGTGGGCAAAGGACTTGAACAGAAGTTTCACAGGGGCAGAAATCTGAATGGCCAACAAACATATGAGAAAATGTTCCCGATCTTTAGCCATAAGAGAAATGCAAATTAAAACAACAATGAGGTACCACCTGACACCCTCAAAGGTAGCCCAATTCAAAAATCAGAAAGGAACAAGTGTTGGAGGGGCTGTGGGGAGACAGGAACTCTCATCCACTGCTGGTGGGCCTGTAAGTATGTACAGCCACTATGGAAATCAATCTGGCGATATCTAAAACAGATGGAAATAGAGTTACCATATGACCCAGCAATCCCCCTACTGGGCATATACCCAGAAGAGGCAAGAAACAAACCAAGGCCAGACATCTGTGCTCCAATGTTCATTGTGGCACAGTTCACAATTGCAAGGAGCTGGAAGCAACCCAAAGTTCCATCAACTGACGAGTGGATGAAAAACTGTGGTATATACATACAATGGAGTACTACACATCACAAAAAAGCAGTGATGAACGTATGAGGCACATAGCGGCATGGGAAGAACTGGAGGAAATCATGCTAAGCGAAGTAAGTCAGGCACAAAAGGACAAGTACAACATGAGCCTGCTGAGGTAAGTATAAAAAAAATGCAAAAGGGGCATAGGGAAAAAGCTACTGTATACAAACATTTTTGGGGTGAAGACTGTGTAATATGACATAGACCAGATCAAAACCAGGGATGCACATGGAAGACAACTGGGGAGGAGGTGGGGAAAGGAAAATAAAAGGATGAATATAAGGAAGAAAAGGGAAGTGGGGGCATGGGGCATTAATCCACCCAAGGGGAGGGTATTGTTTATATCTCCACAGGGAAAGTGGGACCAGACTTCAACCCAGTGCCGCAAGCTGTGAATGCAACATTCTGGCGTGGAGTAGGGAACCAGTGGAGAGGTCTGGGAGGCTGGCCCCAGCACCAAAAATTAAGTGGATTCCTGCCCTTCCCCTGAGAAGAATTTGTTTCAAAGGACGACATTGATTCTGCAGCTCTGGGAGATGGACATATCTGATCAGACCACATGAGAGCAGATGAAGGGGGAGGAGGAGAGAGTGGAGCACAGCCTGGCCCACCAGGCTGGGAGGATGATGTTCCTGATTAGAGCAGTCAGTCCACAGAGAGGACAACATGGCTGGCCCCACTATGAGACATGATGCCCCTCACTGACCAATGGCGCTACAGGGGACAGCACCGGAGACACAGTGTGCGAATTGCACCTGACCTGATCCCACCACACCGAGGCAAAGCACTGGGGGAGTGCAGCAGAACAGCAAGGGAATGAAGCGGCAAGATCCCCAGGGAATGCTGAAAGTGGACTTTGAGGCCAGTGCGTGGTGCCCCAACAGACTGGACTAGAAAACACTCCTAAAGGCCAACAAATGATCCTTGAACTAACTACAAGCTCTTCTTTCTTGATGTGTTTTGTTCTGTTCTTTGTCAGTGGTTTGTTGTTGTTTTGTTGTCTGGTTGTATACTGTTGCTTTGTTTTCCTCTGTCTTGTTTTTGTACATGTTATTATCTCCACAGGTCTGTCTAAATAAGACAGGCTAGATGAACTATCTGGAGGAAAAACAATGGGACCAACAGTCCCGGGGGGACTTGGGATAGGGGGAGATGTGGGGGCGTAAGGAAGTGGTGTTAACAAACCCAGGGCCAAGGGAACAACGTGGGATCCAAATTGGTGGTGAGGGGGATGTGGCAGGCCTGATAGGGAATGATCAAGGGCAAGGTTACCTAAAGAAGAGGTATAGCTGTAACCCAGGTGGGGATGGAGCATGATAGTGGGGCAGGAGGAAAGTCAAGGGAAATAGAGGAAAGAGCTAGGAGGCAAAGGGCATTTATAGAGGTCTAGACAAAGACATGTACATGCAAATACATATATGAACATGGGGAAATAGATCTATGTGTCTATATTTATAGGTTTAATATTAAGGTGGCGGAAGGACCTTGGGCCTCTACTCAAGCGTTCCCTCAATGCATGAATACTTCTATTAAATTGTCATTCAGTGATGCTCACCCTCCCAACACAACTGTTGAAGCCAAAGCTGGTGAACAAGTAAATGTGGTGAAGAAAGCTGATGGTGCCCGGCTATCAAAAGAGATAGTTTCTGGGGTCTTAAAGGCTTGAAGATAAACAAGCTGCCATCTAGCTCAGAAGCAACAAAGCCCACATGGAAGAAGCACACCAGCCTGTGTGATCACAAGGTGCCAAAGGGATCAGGTATAAGGCATCATCAAAAAAAAAATCTTACCATAGTGAATGAAGGGGGAAGTGCAGAGTGGAGACCCAAAGCCCATTTGTTGGCCACTGGAGATCCCCTCACAGATTGGTCTAGGGGAGGAGATGAGTCAGTCAGGGTGCGATGTAGCACTGATGAAGAACTTCCTCCCCCCCAACTACCATGATCCGAATTCTACCTTGCAAGTCTGGATAGAGCAGAGGTTGTACACTGGTGCATATAGGAGCTGGAAGCACAGGGAATCCAGGGTGGATGATACCTTCAGGACCAGGGGTGTGAGGGGCGATACTGGGAGAGTAGAGGGTGAGTGGGTTGGAAAGGGGAAACCGATTATAAGGATCTACATGTGACCTCCTCCCTGGGGGATGGACAACAGAGAAGAGGGTGAAGGGAGATGCCGGATAGGGCAAAATATGACAAAATAATAATCTATAAATTATCAAGGGATCGCGAGGGAGGGGGAAGTGGGGAGGGAGAGGGAAAAATAGAGGACCTGATGCAAAGGGCTTACGTGGAGAGCAAATGCTTTGAGAATAATTAGGGCAAAGAATGTACAGATGTGCTTTATACAATTGATGTATGTATATGTATGGATTGTGATGAGAGTTGTATGAGCCCCTAATAAAATGTTTTAAAAAAAACTTTTAGGCAATTGAGTATTGGAACATTTAAGAAATGTTGAAGAATAATAAACTTTTAAATAGTGTCCATTACATGATTCTAATTGTCCTGTTAAAACCCCCTTTACCACTCTGGCTTTGTTTTGCTTTGTTTCCTAAGGAGCAATCATACCACTGGCCTTGCAGCTGCACAAGTTTTGAAAGTAGGGACGAAGGGGTGGGGAGGGGACAGAGTCTGAGAAAAGCAATCTCCTAATATGCCAATAAAAAACAACAGCTAAATTTCGACAAAGGTCCAACAGCCTTCTCCTGGTATTTTCATAAGAGCTTAGTTTGCACTTCTGACTGTAATCTAGTCATTGCTTTTCTGATCCAAATATCAATACTTAATGTTTACTGCCAGAGCATCAAGTTAGATGGCCTGACTCCCTCCTCCTTAATAAGAAAAAAATGATCTAAGCGCTCACCAGGCTTTGATGAAGCAGGGAGTGAGCTGGAGGGAGCCTCCTTCCGCCAACACAGCAGCAATGTGTTTTCTGTCTCCACTGAACTTCCACAATTTGTAATTTATTTGGAGGAATATGTTGCAGATAAGCAAGGGGGCTGCGGGAAAGGCATCTGGAAGCCTTCTTACCAAATGGTGACTTTCTGGAAGGTTCCTCGTTTAGAAGTAATTTCTGGAAAATTTCTTGATTAATACAAATCCGTGAACAAACTTAAAAATGATGGCTTTGTTATTGCTTTGGCACAATATGTTAACAACACAGTGCCTGCTGCCAAAACTCTGAGAGGGCTTTCATGCGGATTATGGTCTTGTTTACATCTCCAGCTGTACTGAGGCCTTGTCCAGGGTGGGAACCTAACAATGTCCCCAGTGGGGGTGCCCATTAGGGGAGGGGAGACGAACTGGAGTTTAGTTTGTTTAAATTGAGCAAGAATGCACGGCGGCACTCAGATCTTCGGGAATGTGTTGGAAGCATACCCTTTCTGGGATCTGTTTTCATTTATTTAAGGGGGATGTTTGCATTGCTCAAAAATTGCAATACACAAACTTGCCGTACCAAATGCCTTCCAAATGTTTACTGTGGTCTATACAGAAGTGAGGAGAAAACACAAATAGTACTAGACTGAAGTAAAATGCTAAAGGGGCCTGGAGAGGGCGGGGGGCAGTGTGTAATCACTGCCCTCAGTCGTTTTGATTAAATCCTAAACCACTTTCTGTGTAACTGTGTGCATAAAAGGATAAAATATATTCTCCTAAATAGGAAAATGTAAGGTTTGTAGGAAATATAGACAAAACTCATTGGGAAATAGGAATTTGAATTGTGGGAAACTGGTTTCTATTCACAGGGCACTTATGCAAACGTTTTCATTTTTATGGGTGTGCATAGAATTGTATATGTGTATTTACTGGGATTTTATTTTATAGGTTCTAATGACAATACAGTAACTGCTCTCTCCTCAGCAGCAAATGTAAGAAACAATAAAATTGAATGTTTTCTCATTTTTGACTCCCTTCCCCCCAAAAAAGTGGACAAGGTCTTAGGTGCTGCATCCTATTATCAGAAAAGAATCAGAGATAAAGCGGCTCCACACCAAGTTGTGGACATTTGCAAAGTCTGGAGTTGAAGAGTCTGCTCAGAACACTGGCCCTTCTGCTTATCCTCCTAGCTCCTCAGAGAATCAGGAATAGGCCAAGGAGGCCTGGAGTGACTGCTGCGGAGGTAGTGCCTGGTTCTGTTAGAGCGAGGCTTTTGCACAGAGAAAGTCCTCTCTGGTACCAACTGAGAGGCCACCATAGCCCTGCGGCAGTCAAACCGCAATGGGATTAAATCAGTATATCTGACATCACTCTCGTCAAAATAAAATTCTTCCTGAAAAAAACTCATGATTCAGATTTCAATCCTTCAAGTCATGTCTTAATTCTGTTTTACCAAAGTATTTTTCATTAGAGGATTCATTGCTTTTTTTAAAAAATCTTAAATCAACTAAATCTCTGATGAATATTTTCTCAAATGATTTTTATTTCTGAAAAACAAAAGCATTCTAATATGTACTTTCAGTACATAGGGTTACCCTTGATACCCAGTAGGTCAGTCTTGCTCACGTGTATTAAGATCTCTTATTCTAACCTAGAAATCGCCCTCCCATGTGAGTCAAAGAAATATAAAGTTACCCATTCGGGGTGTAGCTGTTCAGTTCTTTACGTGCCAGTGTGCTCAGCAGTCCCACCATGCAAATGGCAGAGAGTGTAGCTTTGTTCGTATAGACGTATTCTCCGCATCATCAGCCACATTCAGAAGCAGTGATGGAGGGCAGAAAGGTGGTACTGTAATTATTGGACTACAGAGGCATCATTGTTTTTCATACCAATAATTTCTGCACTATTACATTTCAACAAAATATATTCTTATACTGAAACATATTTTGGAATCAATATTAGTTCTAATTCTTAAGTGCCATTGATTTTTCACTCATAGAGACGCTATATACAATAGAACAAAACACTTGTCATGTTTGAGCCTGTTGTTAACTAGTGGATGGAAATATAATAAAGTATAGGCCAAAGAATATATATCAGTCTCTTTGGGGTCTTATACCAACTCTTCCACTACCGCTATGCACCTTCAGACAATTATATCCCATTTGTGCCTCGGTTTTCCCACCTACATATGACTCCTTCAGGACCAGTGGTGACAGTGGCAATACCAGGAGGGTGGAGGGAAAGTGGGTAGAAAGGGAGAACCAATCACAAGGATCTACATATAACCGCCTCCTTGGGGGATGAACAACAGAAGAGTTGGTGAATGGAGACGTTGGACAGTGTAAGACATAACAAAATAATAATAATTTATAAATGAACAAGGGTTCGTGAGGGCGGGGGAAGGGTAGCAGGAGAGAGGGGAAACATGAAGAGCTGATACTAAGGGCACAAGTAGAAAGTAAATGTTTTGACAATGATGATGACAACAAATGCACAAATGTGCGTGATGCAATGGATGGATGGATGGATGGATGGATGGATGGATGGATGGATGGATGGATTGTGATGAGTTGTATGAGCCCCCAATAAAATGATCTTTTTAAAAAAGTTAAATACACCCTCATATAATCCAACTACCTTCTTCCAAAATAAATTGAAGCATGAGCCCACAAAAAACTCATACACACACACACACAAATGGGCCTATGAGTAGTAACTTCTCATTGGGTTATTGTCTGGATGAAATAAAACAATGTATGTGAGACACTGAGAAAAACACTTGGTACAGAGTAAATCCTCAATAAAAATATAAATCCAGTTGTAGTTTTAAAGTTGCTATTAAGTCAATTTCAACCCATACTGATCATTAGTGCCAGCTAATTTAAAACTTACTTTTAGGATTCTCTTTGTTTTTAAAGCATGTAATAGAGGTATATAATAAAGTATCAATGACCTTGTTTACAAAGTATAGTAAAAAGTATTTTGTACCAATTCTGATAATATTAGGCAGCCAAACCTGGAAATATTGAGAAACTATTAAGCTTATGGAATACAGGCCTGACTAAACTACTTGGAAGCCAAAGTTTTCATTAAACTATTTCAAAAACCCTATGAAAGGGAGTACTGTGAAGTTTAAATCAAATAACAAATTGTTGTTGCCTTCAAAAGACTTGTGACAAAATTCCCTTATCTCTTAATTCCATTTCCCACGAACTTGCTGAAGCCCCCTTCAGAGCCCTCTTGCTGGGCCTATAAGTAATAATCATGAATATTATTTTAATAGCCAAACATGGTTTTTTAGAACATTGAATTCTGTGTATAATTGCTCCTTAGTAGGGACTATTTTCTTGCCCTCGAAATTTAGAATGTGTCCTCTACAATATCCGTCCCTTTTTAGAATTATCTTGCTTGTGTGGGTTTTATTTATTTAGAATTCTCTTCAGACCTAGAAGAAAGCACCAACTGTGTTCATATTCTGACAACCTAATTGTATCAAAATGTTGTCCAATAGAAACTGCACAGCTTCACATGAAAATACCATTTTGTGTTTGGGGCTACAATTGCGCCTCATTTTAAATGAGGCCTTGATTTTCCTAAACAAACCAGAAGTTAGGAGATGGGAGTACTACACTGCCACCCTAGGGTTTATGCTACACCCAAAATATTTCCTAATAATATGTATTATTTTTATTTGTTTCCCAACAACATGGATGATTTATTAAGACAGGTTGATTTAAAGAATAACCTTTTTGGTGTTAATAAAATGGATGAAATTAAGCAAATGAAATAGATGTTTTTGTTTTGTAGCAATGACCCGTAGCACCTCCATATTGGGTTGGGCTGTCAGCCACAAGATCTGCTGTTCAAAACCACCAATCGCTCCACTAGAGAAAGATGAAGCTTTCTACTCCTGTAACAAGCTTCTGGCTCAGAAACACACAGGCAAGTTCTACCCCGTCTTTTAGAGTCAGGAGTGCGAACTGATTTCATCACTGCAAATGAGGAACCCAGAGGCCTTGAAAATCCCACACAGCCCCATGGAGTTGGCACGAGTCCAGAATCAGAGTACCCTCTAAGCAAGGTAAGTACAGGCTTACCTCGGCTTACTTACTAATCAGGAATGATGAATGATGTACTTGTTCACCACATCAAACATTCTGCTGCTAGGCGTGGCTGGCATCTGTCTCTAGCAGCCCCAAAGCAGCTTCCTAAAAAGTCAGAACCTCTCCATAGGTATACTTCCTGTCAGGGACTGCGTGCCCAGTAAGCAAGGCAAACCAGTGCTTATGTGGAAAACAGCTTAGTAGGCAAGTTAAGTCCATGCTTACCTTGCGTGGGTACTCCTTCCCTTCAGCACTCAGAATCCACAGCGCGTAGCAACAACAACCGACTGCTAGATTACAGCCCGTCACCCGATTCACTGTCCCTGGCTCCCCACTGGCACCCGGGATTCCGTGGCAAGCGATTCATCAGGTTGGGACAACTTCTACTAAAACCGATGGATTGGGAGCGACAGGTTCTCTCGGCGTGCTTGCGGGTTTCAGGTGACAGGCCTTCCTGCTCACGTCACAGGCTTACCCTGTCACATCGCCGAGCCTTGCGCTCAGTAATATTATAAACGGTTATCGGGAGCCAGTTAAAAAAAATTTTTTTTCTCCAGGCTATCCTTCCTCCCTGTCCATCTGTCCATCCCATCCATCGGGAGTCCCCACGTGGATTGGGGAGGCATAAAGGAGTGTCCTTCCCCACAGTAGTGAAGCAATCCTTGATGGGGGGCTTTGTGCTCAGCCGCTGGGTAGGAGCGCACGTTCACAGCTTGGTGCTTCCTCCCAGAGCCCCTTGATATCTTCACATAAAGGATGGGAGATGCGCGGGGCGTGAAGGTGACAGGTGCAAGGTCTCCAGGAGCAAACCGATGCCCCAGTTGCTCGCTAAGGAGGCATCCTGGCACCAGCAGCCGCCCGCCGCCTGCCCTCCCAGCGGGAAGGAAAGAGTTAAACAGCAGCTGTCAGCAGGAGATAGGAAAGGGGGGACATGCCTTTCCAATTCACACACACACATTTTTTTTAATTGTTAATGAAAATCCCCAGGAACGTCTGCCTGTGGCTGTATTCTTTCCAAGACTTCTGACTGACTTCCTGGAAACTTCTGTAGCCTTCTGGCTTCTCAGTGTCAAGGCACCGCATTCGGCAGCCACCGCCTGTGACGCGGAACCAGAGCAGTTCGAGGTTAAGTCACCTCCAACAGCAATCATGAAAGTTTGTGCGCTGAGAGATTCAACGATGAAATTGCTCCTGATTAGTCCAAGCCCCAAATCTGCACTACTCGTCATTTCAAAATGATTTAATTACCTTTTTTAATGCCGTATATATGCCCCATTGGCCAAGACAAAAGAGCTATTATTCAACACACACACACACACACACACACACACACACACACACACACAACATTGCTGCAGCAGGCCCAGAAACTTTTAATGTTTTCACTGTCAGAACGTGGACATTCTCACCCGCTGGGGAAAAAGTAGTATGAAACGATATAGTATAACCTTCACTTTTATAGTAAGAGGTTTCCAGAATATGACAAAGAAAACATAGCAATTTCAGCCAGGTCATAATTTAGTATAAAATAAAACAAGACATTAAACCCGAGGAGGAAAAGGGGAAAAAAGAAAAAAACCCGAGAGTGGTAAAACTCTCAAACTATGTGTTCAATTTCCTTGTGCTCAAATTGCATTTTCTCCCTTCAGTGTTATATGGAGCAGGGTCTTGCCCTCTAGATTAGAGACTTTTGCATTAGAGGAAACTAGGTTATGTCTTCCACTGTCAGCGACAGGAATTATGAGCTGGACTGCATTCTAGCCAGTCACTCTGAAAAATGTTAGCCCCAGGGGGTAATAATTAGAACTGTTTTTGTCAGGTGACTGCATTTTAAACAGTGATGTGTCTGAGAATCTAGCTGAGGGGTTTAATATAAATATAAATATTTTTTTCCATCAGCATTGTGGCTTGGTTTGGGGTTGTTTTTTGTTTCTCCCCTTTGCCTTTTATTTCAAAAGTAAGCATTTTTCCCCTCAGGATGATCAGCTAAAATGTCCTACAGTGTAGTATTATGGCGACCTGATAATATAATAGGCAGCAGAAAATGATTCCCAAGCAGCCTGGAAAGTTCATGCATAAAACTATAAACGAACTCATTATGAGGTCATCATCCAGCTGTGGGCAAAACCTCTGTCTACATAGCCTGCTTATGTGAGTCTAAAAACAAACACATAGGTCATTTTACTTCCATATTATTATTTTAATCATTAGCATCATTACGAATACTATGGAACAACAGAATTCCCACAAACATCAATAGAATATAGAAAAACTAGAACGAAAGGAGCAGTTTGGTCATTTAAAGATGGTTTAGCACCTTTGGGGTCAGAGCCCCATACTGCTCGGGTGGGCAGCCTAGTAGTTCTGTTATTATTTATTAAGTTGTCCCAATCTGAATAGACCCCTTTTTGACAAGAATGAATCCTTTTAATATTTGGTCCCATTACAAAAACATTATAGAAAGATAGGAATAAATGGAAACAATCTCATCTCCTTTGGCTTATAAACTTTAATAAAGACTATCCTTTTGTTCCTACAATATTCCCATCTTCACAAACTAATGAATCACTCTAGATGATGAGCTGCTCAGAGCACAAGATCGTGTTTGCCACAGATTCTTCAAAGTACCGCATAGACCTTGCTGTCACAGTATAAATAATGAATTATTCCGAACTAAAACCTTTTTCTTTAAAAGGAGCTTTAATTATTTTATATCACATGAAGCAATACATATCAATAATTCACAATTAACTAATTTTCTGGGACAATTCTATTGTGTATAATATGGACAATTGGAAATATTTCATATCTTCTTTCTCGTTAAAAGAATCCCTGCTGGTACTTTGGTTAAACTTTGGCTGCCTGTGAAACGGATGGTGGCTCAAACAGTTTACAGCCTAGAAACCCCAACGGGGTGGTTCGACTGTGTCATGGGGGAGGGGGGTCACTGGGAGTTAAATCAGATTGACAGCACCTAACAACAACAGCGATCATGACATTTTTCATATTGCTGAAAACATATTCCAAAGGATAAGCTCATACAATCTGTATTTCCCCCACCTTGAAACCCACCTCATCTAGTTCTGGAGTACCCATATTGGTATTTACCAGTTTAAACATCGAGTAGACCCCTGAAAAGACTGCTTGAGATTCCTTATCCAGGTGGATTCCTCTCTGTCCAGGGATCTCACCCCTCTCTCTTCTAAGATGCAACCTGAGCATACAAGGATGAGCCCATGTGCCTGACTTGTGTGCTTCTTCTGGGTCTTTGTTGTTTGAATGGTTCCCCACTACATCAAGTCACTGGACACCCTGTCCTGGTAAATGCTGCCTGGTGGACTGGTTCGCAGGGAAAGGATGTTGTGGAGAGAGATCAGATTGGGATCTAATCCCAAAGACCTTAGACCCTGTTGTACCCTGCTGTAGCAAGGCCCCTGAGTCTGGAGGCTGACTTGAGGATTTATGGAATCCCAGAGGGTTTGAGCCCCAGGCAGTGTGAATTCAAGGATGCTCTCACCCCACCCCTGAAGAGGTCCCTTTGCTCTGAACCACATTCTTCTCCCTTGGATCAACAGTGTGAAGAAGCATCAGGGAAATAAACCGGATTAACAAGAGATAACAACAACAACAACAAAACATGCAGAGGTGTGCAGGAGAGTCTCTTGTCTCTCGGACCTTCGTTGCGTTTCTCTACTATTTTTGTACCTCAGGGGCAGAAGGCCTGCAAACTACATTTCCCAGACTCCCTTGCCAGCTGACTTCCTATTGGGTTTTGCCTAAAAGGCCCTGTCAAGAAAATGGACAAGTCATTTTTCCCCACCCAGCTTCCAACAGCAATTTCAGCAGCAGCAAAAGCGTCAGGTACGGTGGTTTCAAGTTCCACTCAGATAACCCAGTTCCAAGGCAGCGGCTTTAGCTGCTCAGCGCACAAGGACTCTCAGTGACCCTTTTCTCCTTTGGACCTTCAGGCCTGAGAGATGGTGCCTTAATACAGACCCTCTCTAGGTAACAACACCCACTTACTGTAGTGCCTCCAGCCCCTCCAATACTTTGTAGTCAATTCAATCTATTGAGTTCGCTCCACTGAAAATCTCTCAGGTGCATTGTTTGTATAACTAGACAATGACTAATACAGAAAATATGTCAATGATAAGACTTCGATTACACTTAAATAAAGTCTAACTATTGAAGAATGATTAGTTGCTTGCTTTCCCCCCTTACACTAAGGCTGAGCGGGCACTGAGGCGGACATCTGGAGTAACATTTACTCACCATTGGGACTATCTAAAGAAAAGTTTCACTCTTGTAATTATTTCTTCAACTCTCTATTGCCCGCCCGCCCTACCCCCCCTAAAAAGAGATGTAAGAACCCCCAATAAGCGTGTTTAACCAAAGAGAAGGTATCTGTGCCATCACGTTGTCATACAATTCCCGAAACGTCGCTGATCAGCACTTTCCATAAACATGCTTTGGGTGAGGAAAGCGTATCCAGTACATTGCTGGACCTGTGTTCTTCTCATGGAACGTCTCTCCCCTCGGAATCATATATGGAAATGAGGATTAGACGGTTCGTCTCTCTTTCCTGACTTACCTAACCCCCTTGGGCGGCCCGCCACTCACTTCTGCACTCCTCTTGCTTTGAACAGATTACAGTCCAGGGTGCCTGGGTGCCGTGCATCACCTGAAGTCCTGGAAGGATGCTGTGGCCCAAGGGACCCCAAAAAAGCAGGTGAGGTACACACACAGACACACACACACACGCACACATTCAATTACTCTTCCACTTTCCTTTCCCGGAGCAGCCTGTTCAGTGCAGGCAGCAGGTCTACCCTTTATCTTTACATCTCCAGGCCTGTTTTATCCCAAAGTCAAAAGGAATGGGAACAACTTTTCAGATTTTTGTAGCCTTAGAACCACCGAATCGTAAAAATAGAAAGAGCATTAGAAACCATATTGTCCCGACGCCTTGTTTATGGATTGTCTACGTTCATCATTCCTATCAGGTTGTTTCTGTGTTTGTTTGTAGATTTTTTTGTGTTTTAATCTTCCCAACTGCACTCTAAACATCTTGGAGGAAGTACCGTAATTATTTCAGTATTCTCTGTGCTTACCACAGGAAACACTCAGTGAGCGCTCGTTGGAAAGGAGTAGCTGGATTGACGAACGAGTTCACAATGGGTTAATGAATTGCTAGGAAGTTTATACCTTTCTTAAGAAGAGAATGTTATAAATAGGCAACTGAGAATTAAAGACCACCTAATCTCATGTTTCCTGACTCATGTCTGGAGTTCTGATTTTCACGGACTCTCTTCAGAATTATATTTTCAATGTTTTCTAATAAAGCAAAGTTTCACGTTTCTAAAACCCTAGATTGGCGTGGTAAAAATGGGTGGGTGTGGGTGAGAAAAAGACAAATGCTGCTGCACCTATCAAACAAGGAAATGCTTCCTACCTAGGACCAGGTTTAGATGCCCGTGCAGACCACAGACAGCAGGAGAATCGCAATCACACATGACAAGGAAAGTACCCTAGGCACAGCTCGTCTCTTGGTGACTGTCTATGGAAAAGGCACTGTGTATAAAACAGCTGGATACTCTGAATTTGCATTGGGGTAGAAATATTTGTCTACATGATTTGTCAAAATTTGTATCACTTTTTGTTTTCCTCCAGGAATAATACATCCCATTGTTACAAATTGAGGGGAAAGGACATAAAAGCTCATAAGGAATGAGACGGCTCTTTCAGAATCAGAGACATCTTTTATCCCCATTTCTGATATTTAGGGGAAATATTAAATTGTCAATTGCTTGCTCTCACAAAAGGTATCATTTTGAAACCCAAACGGAAAAGAAAAATGTCTAATTAGAAGGGCAATGCTGCCATTGAAAAATAACTGCTTTTAAAATTCTAGGTTACAAAAACACTTTTCTTCCTTGGTTTTTATTTTAAATCCAGCTGCAAATTACAAACCACATCCCCTCAGACTCCTACAGTGCACCCAGCAATTGTGGTACAGAATTCACACACCAGAATGCATAGTGGAAGGGCCTGGTTCGTAGGCCACCATTTGGTTGCATATTTCAGTTTCTTACAATATGTGATGAAGTAGAAATGTGACATTTGGTATTATCACTGACGGTTCATTCTGTGAACATTTTTAATATTTTTCAGACATCCCAAGATTTATATTTTCCCTTGCTCAAATGAAAGTGAGAATTTAAATACCAAGTCTTTCTTCTGAAAAAATAAATGCTATAATACACCTCCCAAGGTTAATCTGTGTCCTTGCCCCTCCAATGAAGCCACGGCAAGAGTGTGCTTTATGGCTCTCCCGCAGCTCAAACTGCTGAGACCATCTCTCTGGGACGCATCGTTTTTCAAATTCATACTTTCCACGTTTCATCAGAATAGAGTGCATTACACTAGATGCAAAGTGAACAACTGCAAACTCATATGGTCAGGATGTGTGCAGTTCTTCAGCAAACAATGAAGGCCCTATGTTTGAGGCTTGAGATAGTTAAAGTTTCTTGTGCCAACCTGGCTGATAAACACATGTGGGGTTACTTGAAGGGCACAAAGATAAATGGCTCGGAGAGCCTCACATTTTGAGGTCTCGGGTCTCTTGCTCCCTGGTGGTCACACCAGGGTGCAGCTGCCTTAGCTAGTTCCCTGCTTCAGCTGGCAAGGCTCACTACCTGGGAGACATCCCTGAGGAGAAGCCACATAGACCCACCCCGATGCAGCCCTGGGTGCTGAAGTAGTCATGTGCCAGCACTGAGATGCTTACACGTTCACTGATTTGGTTTTCCTCCTGCTTTCAGTGTCATAGTGTGTGTTTTGTGAGATGGCAGAGGACTTTGTAGATTGGTGTTGGACACATGGGCTAATGTGGGGCTTATGGGCTTGGGAAGCACTGGGTTGGAATGTTTTCTTGATGTGCGCTTACCCTTTATATAAAACTCTCTCTTATACATATGAGTTTCTGTGGATTTGTTTCTCTTATGTACCCAGATTAACACAAGGTTAAAGAATAATCTTGCAGGGAAAACTATTAGGATGCCATAAACTTTGAATAATTCCTTGGAAATGATATCATTCATGGAACATTAACTCTGCGGTGCAGTGATTTCCTTGATATGGCCCTTCTAGCCATAATCTTTGCAGCGCTACCAAACAATTGGGTAAGACCACGTAAATTGGTTGTGTTTCCTCTTTTCCTAATGGGTCTAAATTAGATAAGGTGGAGAAAGATGCTGATAGGATTATTTGCTTCCATTGTGAGTGGTTGTGAAACAGGTTAATTGTGATGATAAAAACCGGAATCCTCAATGGCAGAGAAGGGGGGGAAGGGAGACTCCGGATAGGGTAAGATATGACAAAATAACACTCTATAAATTATCATGGGCTCATGAGGAAGGGGGCAGCGGGGAGGGAGGGGGAAAAAAGAGGACCTGATGCAAAGGGCTTAAGTGGAGAGCAAATGCTTTGAAAATGATTAGGGCAAAGAATGTACGGATGTGCTTTATACAATGGATGGATGTATATGCATGGATTGTGATAAGAGTTGTATGAGCCCCTAATAAAATGTAATATATAAAATATATAAATATATATATATATATTATAGCCAACTTGACCAATATATATATACAAAAAACCCCGGAATCCTCAAGGTAGAGATTGGTCAAGTTGGCTATAAAATGAGAAATCTTAAAAGCAGTTATCAGAGGCCTCAAGGAAGAAGAGCCAGAAATGGAGTGCATCCATTGGACCTTGGAAATCCCTACACGCCTCCACCTAGGAGACAGAGCTGTGGTGCCAGAGCAGAGGCAGAAGAGCAGCAGGGGAGGGGCAACAGCCAAACCAACAGCTGGATCAAGGGGCTTCCGGACCCCTGAAATAAGTGAACTTTAGTGCCTGTAGGAAGCAGGCTTGGTTATGTGGTGGGTGTCTCCAGTCACTTGATTGGGGGAGGCAGGTTTGCTAGCTCATGGGCCTAGAGCTGATCACCTTCAAGCTGAGCAGAGCAGAGACCAAGGGCCTACATGGCCAGAGCTGGGAAGAATCTGTCCTAACTGAAGAATTGTGTCCTGAACATTTCTGATCCCGAATTGTAACCTGTTAAGATCTGGAATAAATATCATCATTTCGAATATTTTCTGTGAGTTCTGTGTGGCCATTACAATGAAATATAGAACACATGAAAGTGCTGTGGGAAAGACCATTGGTGTCAGAATTGGTCAAGAAGGGAGGCGGGATAACTGGCCTCTGTTACATAGGAATTGGCCTTGAGCTGATGTTGAACTTGATCTTTTTCCCCCCTGGAAAAGTCAGAGGAGGTCTTGCCTCTGACACACCTACACATATGCAATGTAGATTGGCAGCATTGACTTTTCTATTAATTCTCAACCTGCTGAAAATTGCCTTCCTTTTCTCTAACATAAGCCTGTTCTACAAAGAACAAAGCTGGCTTTTCGAACCCACCTCCTTCACGCAAAGAAGGCACGCCCCAAAGTCTCGTTCTCAACCCTCTGTCCCCTGGGAAATCTCAGCCTGTCACCTTGTCTTGAGACCGAGTATTTCCAAATCCACATGCCTAGGGTGTCTCTTTTATTCCAAACATGTACTGCTAACTGGTTGGTTGATACCGCCAAGTGATTATTTCCTAAGCACACCAATGAAGTTCACTCCCAAACCTGTAGCTACTTCTGAATAAATAGCATCACATCAGTTAATGACATCCCCATTATTCAATCAACCAAACTAGAAATAGGGCCTTCTGTCTCCCAGCCCCTACATCATGTAACTGCAATTACAATTACGTCTGAAAAATCACTTAATGCTACCTCGTCCTTTATATTCACACTGCTCCTGCCTTTGATTAACGCCTCATCATTACTTATCCCAGCTTCTCCAAAAGTTTTCTAAAGTTCTCCCTGCCTATCATTCATCCACCCTCTAGAGGACGTCTTACAGAGTCTATACTTTGACCAAAGTCATCTTCCATCAGTCCTCTCCCACTTCTTGAAAAAGCCACTTCAGGGCCTCCGTGACAAAATAAGGTTGAAGTTTCCCATCAAGTCATCTCCAGTCCTTCAGAATCAAGCGTAATCATAGCATCTCCTCCCTATCTCCTCCCATGTCTCTTCTGTGCCCAACCCAAGCTACGCGCACAGGAAGCTTACACTTCTCTGAACGCCTCGAGATACTGGCAACAGTGAAGGAGCTGGGTGCCCTAGGAAGCCCCAACTCACCACAGGTGGACCGTTGCCTAAAAGCTGCCGAACTTTTAGCCAGTTTTATATAAATAAGAGATGAGCGCTAACTGAGACAAGCCACGTATACATGGGGGATGTTTGTTACTGGGGCATAAATGAAATTACATCAGTGACTGGTACGTTACCTAAATGCACCCATCAATTTTATGTTCCTATATCTGCCATCTTTTTTATTCACCTGTTCAACTGTATGCTTCCATGTCAAATGCAAGGTATAGCATTTTAGCTTAGTCAGTTGCTTATATGTTGAGGTAATTTTTTTCAAAATCTAAAAATACTACACAAACCGTAGGCCTCCATTCAAACGCTTCTCTCCTTGAAGATCATCCTCCACCTGCCTCCTTTCTGA
This sequence comes from Tenrec ecaudatus, assembly GCF_050624435.1. Lineage (NCBI taxonomy): Eukaryota > Metazoa > Chordata > Mammalia > Afrosoricida > Tenrecidae > Tenrec > Tenrec ecaudatus. The sequence goes on from NC_134531.1 coordinate 92,374,185, forward strand.
TCCATCAGACGCTCCTCCTTCATGACTTCCCATACAGGTTTGCTGGTGTTCTGGTGCCTGCTCCCCAACCCCTGCAGCTCCTTCTCCTACGGTCCCATGTGGCAGCTAAACTCTAAGCTCCTTACGGTTAGCAACTGTACCTGGTTCATTTTTTAATCTCCTCAGCACCAAACAAAAAGTGCCAGGCCATTGTCTGTTCTCAGTAAATGTGGATTGAATGAGCTCAGTTGCAGAAAGTAATAAATGAATTTTTTGTTATAAATGTGCCATCTCGCTGGAAATCCACAGTGCTCACATTCCGCATTATGAGCTCATTTTAGAGTGATTGGATGCCTTTTATTGGCTAATGTCTGCCATGTGGTAATGTCTTCATTTGCTGAGTTGATGTTCCAAATCTTACAATTCTTCGTCATAATTATCCGTTTTCCCATGAATTTTGTGCTTCATTGAAGTTTTAAAGGGTAAAATTAACCTCCCAGCTTTTCTTCCATAAATTTATAATTTCATTGTGATTTCCTTGCTATATTGGCTTCCATGTCAGAGATTTGTCCAAAGTTTAGGTGATTATATTTCTTTGGTTTCCTCTCAAAAATGCATTTATTTCCTTACACTCAAACTTGCTTAGCACCACAACAATCGATACAGAAACATGCTGAGGAATTCGAAACATTTACACAGAAAAGATGGATCTTAGGGGAAATGGAACATGTTTTTGCCTGTGTCAAAATTCTTTCAGAATATATAAAAATATTTACTCACATAATCTTCTTCCCTGATTTTGCATCTGTTGACCTGGACACCAATCAGCATTCTCTGCAGTGCTCCACACTGCAAAAAAGTACATCAACAAGTTCTTAAGGAGAAACCGAAGTATAAAATTCAGCAGTGGGATAGTTGATTATTTAGCTTGGACTGGAAATATATAACTCAAATTTCACTGAGGTTATACATGGTTATATTGATGAAGAAAAACATTTGGGGTGTATTAAGTCTTCCCATTGGTCGGATAAAGCTGTCATGGACATTAAATGCATAACTAAACTAGTGTACATAATTGCTTTTTAATAGAAATGCTTGGGTATTTTGTGGGTGGAAAGAACACTCAGCTGGAGGGTCAGAAACCGACTTTGGTCTGGCTGTGAAACAAAACTAAAGCTCTTTTGGAGGAAACTAAAACTTCTCTAGGAGGAAAAAAAAGCAATGTAAATGTTTATCTTCCCTCAGGGTTTCCTTTGTCGAATTAATTCATAAACGCTTGCCAATCAGTCTGTCTTTAAATCCCTTCAGTGCTAACACCTGGAGCCACTGAGCTACTCCTGCCACAGCATCTCTGTCTCCACCTGTGAGCTCCACTGGGTCCCCATCGGAGGGAATGGAGAACCTGGCCTCAGTCACTCCGCAGCTCAGCAGCAAGCAGGCCTCGCTCCTTTCTGACGACGTCTCCGGCCTCCTGCCCCAGAGCCCACCAGAGTTCCCAGAGTTAAAGTCGCGACCCTGCTGGTTCAGTGGTTCTCAAACTGTGTTCCCTACCCGAATCCTCTTGGAAACTTGGTATAAGTGCAAATGCTTGAACCTGCCCCAGACTTACTGAACCAGGAACCACTGTGGGGAAACCCAGCTGTCTTGGGACAAACGCTCCTGGTGCTTCTGATGCAAGAAAGCCCGAGAGCGACCAGGCTGCGCTCCAGCTTCATTCGCCCTTCTCTCCGCAGCCGCCTCTGCCTCGTTCCACCTATCAACAGGCCCTCACGCCATCACAGAGAAAAGTGTGTTTGTGTATTTTTTTTTTTCAGAAAGAGAGCTATAACAAAGAGGGGTTTTATGCAGGTTTCAATTTTTTAAAAAACTTTGGGGAGAGAGAAAAATATTGAAAAAGGAATGGTGAGATGCCTTGCTGTAGAATCAACTGAAAACTTCGTGGTAGACACAGCTTTAGCAAGTAAAACACTTTAAGAGGGAGAGATGTCAAAGAGAAATTTTCAACAGTTTTGCTGATGGCTATGACTGCACTCTGTACTCTCCCATCCCAGTCGTTTTGTCAGAGACCTTAGTTTAGAAAATTTAAATAAGATTTGATGGTTCCCTTGAATGCTACACTACAGAGGGAGACTCCTGGAGACCCTCCCAGCTCCTCATGTTATGGGACAAAACCAAAATGGGACACACACACACACACACACACACACACACACACGAGCTAGGAGTGCGCTCTCCTCCTTTGATTTTCTACCTTCCTCTTTCATTGGTTCCTGTCACGGTGGTGCGGCCCGTCGTCCCAAGGTTACAGGTGAAATTCATTGCTGATGGTGACATCAAGCCTTTAGCAGCAATTGTTGCAGTTGCTAGGGGCCCTGCAGGCAGTTCGGCCTCACAGCCACTCTGCACCAGGCCTCCGTCAGCCTCACCATGGTCCTTTCCGTATTTTCACAAGCGTGGCTATGTGTGTATCTATTTTTGCAGCCACTTTGTAAATCTACCTTGTCCGATGCCACCTTGTCGCCCCCTCTGCTGTACCAAGTATGATGTCCTTCTCCGGGAACTTGACTCTCCTGACCACATCTCCGAAGTACATGAGCCCAAGTCTGACCCCTGCCTCTCAGGAACATTCTAGCTCTCCTTCTTCCAAGACAGATCGTTCGCTCTCTTGACATCCACATCCACAGTTCTTTCAACATTCTTCACCAGCACCCTCGTTCAAATGCCTGGAGTCACACTTTCTCTCCCACGTCATCGAGTCAATACAGTCTGAGACTGTAATTCTTCACAGGAACAGAGAGGCCAGTCTTTCTCCCGAGGAGCTGCTAGTGGTTTTGAACTGACGACCATAAGGACTGCAGCCCAACACGTAACCACTACACCACCAGGGCTCAATTCATAGGTGAGTCAAAGCAGGTACATACGGAGCACACCAAAGGGTTTGAAGTTTGAAAGGTTTGGGTTTAAGCATTTTTAATGATTTAAAAGCTACACATGCAGCAAGGGAAGGGGATTGTGATGAAGAATTTGATACAAGTAGAGATTGGTTCAGTCGTTTCAAAATTTAGGCAAATTTGCATAAGATTAACTGTGCAAACACAGAGAGTTAGAAAACCAAAAAGGAAGGACATGCTGAGCATATCTGAAACTGAAAGAGCTCAAGAAGGAAAAAAAAAATCAAGCCTCAGTTACAATATTAAAAAGTTCTATGGGCAAAATCTTATATGATGCCAGCAGCATTCAAGGAAGATGGAAAGAATATACCGTCACTGGGCCATAAGGGACTGGTAGACATTCCATCATTCAGGGAAGTAGCAGATGCACAAGAACCAACAGTCCTGAAGGAAGAAGTTCAAGCTGCATTGAAAGCATTAGCTAAAAACACAGCTCCAAAAATTGATAGCATCACACCTGAAGAGTGCCAAGATGCTGACGAAACACTCACTTGTCTGTGCCAGAAAATGGGGAAGAGACCCATATTTGTACCCACTCCAAAGAAAGGAGACTCAACATAATTCTCAGATTATATAACAATATCATTACCACTTGCAAGTAAAATTTTTCTGAAGATCGTCCAGCAAAGGTTGCAGCAGCACATTGATGAGGAGCTGCCAAAGGTTCAGGCCAGATTCAGAAGAGGAGGTGGAACAAGGGATATCATTGATGATGTCAGATGGATTCTGGTCCAAAGCAGAGAATACCAGAAAGATGTTGACTTGCCTTTTATTGACTATGCCAAGGGATTCAACTCTGTGGAGCACATCAAAATACGGATAGCCTTGAGAAGAGTAGGAAATTCCGAGCAATTCACTGTGTTCCCGTGGAACTTGTATATGCATCAAGAGTCAGTTGTGCAAACAGAAGAAGAGCACATGGCATGGTTTAAAATCAGGTGCGTGTGCATCCGGGGTGTATTCTCTCACTCTACTTTTCAATCAGTATGATGGCTAAATAGAGCAGCTAGATTATGTGGAAAAGAACGTGGCATCAGGTGTGGAGGAGGGCTTATTAACAGCCTGTGAGGTGCAGATGACACACCTCGCTTGCTGGAAGTGAGGACTTGAAGATCTTGCTGATGAAGTTCAAGGACTGCAGCCTGCAGTAGGGTTTGCAACTCAATGTAATGACTACAACGCTCACAACTGGACCAATTGGTAACATCATGACTATGGCGTAAAGATAGAAGTTGTTAAGGATTTTGTCTTGCTTGGCTCCATAATCAATTATAATTGGTGCAGCTGTCAAGAGATCAAATGTTGCATTCCATTGGGTAAATCTGTAGAACAAACCTCTTTAAAGTGTTGAAAAGCAAAGATATTACCTTGAGGACTAAAGTGTGCCTGGCCCAAGCCAGAGTATTTTCAATTGTCTTATATATCATTGGACATTGAATGAGAAAGACCAAAGAATATTGAAAGTACTATAGATTGCCAAAAGAACAGACAAGTCGTCGTGGAAGAAAGAAGTACAGCCGGAATTCTCCTTAAAAGCAAGGATGGTGAGACTGCATCTCCTGCATTGGGGACATGTTGTCAGGAAAGGCCAGTCCCTAAAGAAGGACGTCATGCTTAAGAAAGTGGAGGAACAACAAACAAAGACGCCCTTGACGAGATGGATTGGCACAGTGGCTGCAGCAATGAACTCAAATACAGAGCAATTGTGAGACGGCACAGCAGCAGGCAGTGTTTTGCTCTGTGGCACATAAGGTGGCTGTGAGCTGAAAACAACTGAATGGCACCTAACAACCACAAAGGATACGTGGAATTTGCGTGAGTTGGGTGTTGGTAACCTGGAGACTGCCTGTAAAGAAATCTATGAGCATCATTGGCATATTTGTAAAGTCTTCTTTCTTCAAACCACCACTCCCACTCTGTGAGCAGTGTCTTCGGTTCACAGACAAGTCTCTGTAGAAAGGAATTACCGCCCCCGTTCTCACCTTCGTATCATTTGTTTAGCCCTCACACCCATCAAAGATCCTCCTACTCGATCTTTCTGGAGTTTCAGATTGTCCGGCAGCTGTTCTTTGGAACACATTCCTTTCGTCATTTCTATGATATGTACTTCTCTGACATTCCCCCTCCCTCTTCTTCTATGGCTGGTTTTTCCTTTTAAGTTCACCTTCTCCTGCCTCCTTTTAATGATGATTGCCTCCGCAAATTCTTCCCATGACTCTCCTCTGCTGGTCCCTGTCCACACACCCCAGCAGCATCACCTTCTCGTGCCATCGCTCCTGTCTCCTCACCCTCAACCGCTCAGAGTGCTGGACTGATTGCAGACGCTTCCATCTCATTTCTCACAGGATTGTGTCTGGCTGATTATGCCAAATGGCTGTGACTCAGCATCGTCCCTTCTCCCATTCATTGCAAAAGTACCCAGAAATCTGAGATTTAACTTATCTTGATCCTCCGCCCATGAAACACCATCTCAAATCAGTTTTTATAAAGCTCCTATTCCCTCCATCCCTCATTGTCGTTACCAGTTCTAACAGGCATTATCTCTTGTCTGAACCATTTCAACAATGTCGTAACTTACATCACTCCCCTGTGCATTATGTGATGTAACATATAAAGATGAACATAATTTATACACGTAAAATTCCATAAATGTTTTCTATCAAAGATAAGAATCTACTGTCTTTATGTTACGTGGCCTATGTATTCATGGTTGTTCAAAATGTAATTCATACCCAAGCGGGCCACTTTCCATGTACTATCATCTCATTTATGAAGGGCCAATTATACTTCTAATTACGTAAGCATGTCATGTTCACCAAGCCAATAATATTTAATATCATAAGCTTTGCAGCTCTTTCTATCACTTCATGATCATATTTTTCTAATTCTTTATTTTTGTCTTTCTCTCCAAGTTGCTTTTTTAGTTGAATTAATCATTTTATTAGAGGCTATTACATACATTATAAAAATCCTTACATCCATTATATAAAGCGGACATGTACAAATGTTGCCATCAACAATTTCAAAACATTGTCTTCCTTCTTGAGCTCTTTCTTGTTCGCGCCTTTTACTCCATCCCTCACCCACGCTGCCACCTTTCAAACCCTAATATGTTATGTACTGTCACGACGGTTTGTCCATAATTTACATCACCTGTTCTTTCCTGCACCGACTATCCTGGTGTTCACCCCCTCGAGGGGGCTCATGCCGCATCCTTGCTATGCATTCTCCTTCCTCCCTTCCCTCCCCGCCACCTCCTCAATGCCCCCCAGGAATCATTGGTCCTATTACCTTCTTCAAAGGCTTGCTTTTCATGCCTATCTTATATAGATAGAACAAAAACAAGACCCCAAAAAAAATCAAAGAGGAAAAAAGAAATTTAAAAATAAAACACCAAAAACCTTTACATAGTTCCAAGTCTGTCTGCTGACCTTTCAGACTGTCTCCCCACCTGTCCGGCAGGGCTCCAGGCACTGCCCCTCTGAGTCTGAAGTCTGTTTTCAGGATTTCTCAGGGGCTTGGTGACTTTGCTCCCATTGCTGGTCTGTTATGTTCCCTTCCTGGTTCACCCCACTGGGGCGGGGGAGGGCTCGGGCTGGACTCACTCCCTGCATCCAAGTTGTTCCTTGATATCTGAACCTATATCTTCATTTCTTCACCTTATTCCCAACATTAAAGCGCCCAACACATCCAGAATATAGGCAATGAGTTAGTGCCCAGTGTTGAGTAATGCAACCAAGCCTATTGGTTCCTTTGCACTATTAATCTGTCAGTCAGTCATGGTGCAGTGGCTTGTATGTTGCTGTGGCAATGGGAGTTATTGCACCGGTATTTCAAATACAAGCAAGGCCACACAGATTGGACATGTTTCAACAGAGCTTTCAGACGAGGACAAGCTAAGAACGCCCTAGGAATATGCTTCCTGAAAAATCGGCCGGTGAAAATCCTCTGAAGAGCGGGGGCGAGTGGCTGCAAACCTGCTGGACGATGGGCCTGTCGGGTTGGAAGGCACTCAAAAGGGGACGAGTGAAGAGCCGCCTCTTCAGTGTTATGACACGGATTGAATGACGCTTTCTGGACCTTGGTGTGCTGGTCGGCGTGACCCAAATGAGAAGAGACAACTGAAAACATCCATTGATAACCAGAAAATAAAGCAGATGCAATATGAATCTAAGAAGATTGGAAGCAATTCGAAAGGGAATGCATAAAGGCTGATAACTTAAGCGTTAATGATGTGAAGTGGACTAATATTGACCATTTGAATGAGACAATTATGGGGCCACCATGCTCGTAAAGAGAAACTGAAAAGGAATGGCATTGGACTCATCATCAGAAAGCATACTTGAGGATTTGTCCTAAAGTGCAATGTGCCAGTGCCAGGGCCACACCCACTTGCCTTACAAAGAAGATCTGTTCATAAATAACTATTCCTCAAACTTACACAGCCACCCCCAAAACTAAGGAAAAAGAAATTGAAGCTATTTAAGAACGATTGAAGTCCAAAACTGATCAAACATGCAATCAAGATGCCTTCACAATCATTGACCATTGGAATGGGAAAGTTGGAAACCGAGAACAAGTAGCAGAAGTCGGAAAATACACCCTGGGGATCGAAAGGAAGCAGGAGATACCATGAGAGTTTTTTGAAGGCTAACAATTTACTTATTCCAAATTACCTTTTTCAACAACATAAACAGTGACTGTACACGAGGACATAGGAACCCTGGTGGTATAGCAGTTATGCTTTGGGCTGTGATATGCAGATTTGGGAGTTCGAAACCTCCAGCAACAACGCATCAAAAAGACTGGGCTTCTACTTCCATAAACAGTTACAGTCTCAGAAACCCACAGTGGGTCACAAGGAATTAGCATTGACTCCCTGGCAGTGAGCTTGGTTTGGGACATATATGGACATTATCATGAAGAACACACAGAAACCAAATTGACAATATTTATTGGAAGAAGACATGCAATATATCTTAAGTTGAAAAAATTTCAAGTCACAATATTAAAAGATTCAATGGGCAAAAGATTAAGCAATGCAAGAAGCATTAAAAGAAGATTGGAAAAAACAGATTCACTGCACCAAAAAGAGCTACTCAACATTCAACCATTTCAAGAGGTAGCATGTGATCAGCATGTTACTGAATGAAACAGCCCAAGCTACACTGACTGAAGGGATTAGTGAAAAATCAGGCTATAAGAATTGACAGAACACTAACTGAAATGTTTCAACAAACAGATGAAGCACTGGGAGCGCTTACTGGTCTGTGCCAAGAAAATTGGGAAGATAATTACCTGGCCAACTCAAAGAATGGTGACCCAGCAGAATGTGGGAATTCTCCAACAATATCATTAATGTCACATACAAGTAAAATTCGGTTGAAGATAATTCAACAACAGCTGTAGCAGTACATTGATAGGAGCTGCCAGAAATTCAGGAGAGGCCATGGGATAAGGGATATTATTCCTGACAACAGATAGATCTTGGCTAAAAGCAGAGAATACTCGAAAGATGTTTACTTGTGCTTTATTGACTATGCAAGGGATAGCCTTGTGAAGAATGGGAATTCCAGAACACTTCATTGTGCTTATGTGAAACCTACCCATGGATCAAGAGGAAGTTGTATGAAGAGAAAAAAAATACTAAAAGTTTCCCACCAAATAGGTGTGCATCGGGGTTGTATCCTTCACCACACTTATTCAGTCTGTATACTCGCAAATAATGAGGAACTGGGTTATGTGAAGAATGCAGCATCAAGACGGAAGAAAGACTTATTAACAAACTCCGATATGCAGATGACACAATCTAGTTTACTGAAAGTGAGGAAGACTTGAAGCACTGACTGGTGAAGATCAATGACTGCAGCCTCCAGAATAGATTCCACCCCCAAATCCTCACAACTGGATAAACAGATAATATCATGATAGAGGGAGAAATGGGAATCATATTAGAGCTCAAATTATGAACACCCAGATTGCAGAAGGCTATGGATGACAATAAAAACCCAAAATCCATTTGCAGGGTCCCCGAATGAATTAAGCCTCTGTGGTACTTACCCAATTTCATGTCCAACTTGATAAAAGAATGAAGAATGACAGGTGGAGTCCAGCCTGTCAATCAGTTTAATCATCCCTCCTTGTGGGCGTGGCCTTCTCATGAAGATTCTGGGAACTTCCCTCTCTTTAATCTGCCATCAGAAGAGGCAGGCCACTCTCTCATATATATATATACATGTACATATATACATATGTATGACAATTATATACATGTATATAATTGTCAGTACATTCCAGTTGACAAGCCACATGGAGCCAAGCTGATGGCAGCCAGAGCCCTGGAAATGTGTCCACCACCATTGGCTCCACAGGACTTTCCACCAACTCGCCTGTGATTTTCCTGCACGCAGCATCATTGTATGTGCTTCGTTAGTCTAAAGAGGAATTTTTTAAACATTTTATTAGGGGCTCATACAACTCTTATCACAATCCATGCATATACATACATCAATTGTATAAAGCACATCTGTACATTGTTTGCCTAATCATTTTCGAAGCATTTGCTCTCCACTTAAGCCCTTTGCATCAGGTCCTCTTTTTTCCCCTCCCTCCTTGCTCCCCCCTCCCTCATGAGCCCTTGATAATTTATAAATTATTATTTTGTCATATCTTGCCCTATCCGGCATCTCCCTTCACCCACTTTTCTGTTGTCTGTCCCCCATGGAGGAGGTCACATGTAGATCCTTGTAAGTCTAAAGAGGAATTTATGGATGAGTATCAGACATATGGGCTAATATCAGAATTATGGATTTGATCTGAGCTGGGCTGGGATGCTTTCTCAATATACAATTGCTCTTTGATATAAAGCTCTCTCTTACACATACATAAATATCAATGCATTTGTTTCTCTAGTCAACTCAAACTAACGCACCCTGGGACCATTGACCAGGCATGTGAATCACCTTGCTATTCAATAGCGTGTTCTGGAAAGGGAATTAATGCAGATGTACTTGGTTTAAGATATAACATGCTATTTGTTCTCCCATTTGACCTATTTTTTTGCATTAAATTAGCCTTTATTTCACAGTGTACTTGGTGCATAAAGCATCTCTAATTCCATAATGCCTCTTTTATGTACACATCCAATAACCTCCTTTTTAACATATTATTGGGGGCTCTTAATAACAATCCATTTGTCAATTGCATCAAGCATATTTGTACATATGTTGCCATCATCATTTTCTGAACACTTATTTTCTATTTGGGCCCTTGGTATCAGCTCCTCTTTTTCCCTCCCTCCCCATTCCCTCGAAACCCCTTGATAAATTATAAATTATTATTTTCATGTCTTGCACTAACTGCTGTCTCCCTTCACCCACGTTTCTGTTGTTCATTCCCCCATATGGGTGAGGGGAGGGTTATGCATCAATCATTGCAACCAGTCCTCCTTCCTCCCCCCATCTTCCCCTACCCTCCTGATATAGCTACTCCTATTTCTATTCCTGAGACGTTTATCTGACCTGGATTCCATGTGTCATGAGCTCTTATCTGTACCTGTGTACATGCTCCAGTCTAGCAAGAACTGAAAGGCAGGATTGTGGTCATGATACTGGGGGTTGAGGAAGCCTCAAAGAACCCAGAGGAATATTGTTTCATTGGTGCTATACTATGCCCTGGTTGACTCATCCCTTCCTTATGACCCTTCTGTGAGGGGATGTTCTATTGCTTACAAGAGGGTTTTGTGTCTCTGCTCGACCCTCTTCATTTTCAATAATATGTTTTTGTTTGGGGTCCATTTGGCCCATTTTTTTATTTGTTCCAGTTTATATTATTTTCTGCATTTTTTCTATTAAGGTTTTTCTCTGTTTTATTTTGTTTGGGGGCTTTTGTTTTGCTTTGTATTTTTTATGCATATAAAATCCAGGATAGGCAAAAATGGAGACAATACTGGATTAATAGTTTCTTAGGATGATAGCAGGGGATGTTACAGGGAAATGGAGAGCAGTAATGAGTACATAAAATGAATAAACCCTTCTAAAGTTGATTGTGGTTCTGATTGCCCAACTCTTTTTAACAGTTTAAACCATCCAACTGCATGTCATGTGGATTCTAAATCAATAAAACACTTAAAGTTTTCAAAAAGAAAAAACATTCCAAAAAAGCAGAAAATATTCAAAAAATCATTATCACATGCAGCAAAATAAAATTTTGTTGAAGGTAATTTTAAAATACGTGCATTATTACATATCTAGGGAAGTCAGAAAAGCAAAGGAGAGAATATGTCCTAAAAATGTGACAATGACTGCATGACTCTTTTTAATATGTTAAACTGGTGAATTATTTAATATGTGCGTTACATGTCCATAAAACTGTAAACATTTTAAAATAGAGTTAAAAACATAAAATCAAAAGCAGATTCAGAATAAGGGACATCAATGCTGACCTTGGATGGACCATGACGGAAAGCAGAGTGTGCCAAAAAAATATGCGTTTTATTGCTTATGCAGAGGGATAGGTAGAACATAACAAACTATGGGGAGCATGGAGAAGAATGGGAATTCCATAGCATTTCATGGTACTCATGTGGAACCTATACGTAGACCTTGAAGAAATTGTTCAGAACAAGGGGCTACTTCCTTGCTTTAAAATCAGGAAAGATGTTGTTATCCTTTCACTATGCGATTTAATCTGTATGCTGAGAAAATTATCTGAGAAACTGGGCTCTCTGAAGAAGAATGTGACATCTGGATTGGAGGAAGATTCATTTCCAACAATGATATTATGCAGGTGCACAACATTGCTTGTTGAATGAAGAGAATTCAAAATATTTATTGATGACTACAAAATATTCATTGAGTTGATTGAATACTGAGAAAACATCCCAGTCCAGTCCACATCAAGCCCATAAGTCTGCTATTAGCCCATATATTCGATACTCCTCCATAAAGTCCTCTTCAGACTCATGAAACACATGCAATGACACTGAACACAGGAAGATCACAGGCCAGTGGGTGGGAAGCCTCGTGGATCTAGCGACATTGTAAGTCTCTCAGTGCTGGAGTCTCCATGTGGCTTCTGCGGCTCCAGAGGTCTGGCTGCCATTAGTCTGTCTCCATGTATCCTCTCCACAGGGATCTCTCTCAGGGAGTGAGCGTAGAGAGAGAGAATGTCTCCCACCTCCAAGGGAGAATACAGGAGTTCCCAGAATGCTCAAGAGAAGGCCATGCCCACACAGAGGCCTCATTGGCTATATCCTGACTGACAGGCTAGACTCCGCCCCTACACTCAATCCTCACAGTTTGTAACTACCAGATTATATAACTACCACAGAATTCTTTAGCCATATATAATTTTCAAGAAAATAATAATAAAATCACATCTGTACCTAACAGGATAAAGCCAAAATGCATACAATTCAATATGTGTCACCCTCATGTAAACATAATATTCTATAAGTGAACAAAATAAAAATATCCTATGAATATATTCCAGCACTTATGCAAGTTTGTAAGCCAGCCACTTCATGGCTTTATCCACCCCATTTTGGGTATCCAATTTCTATACTGCACACTTGCATCAACCCAGTGCTCTGAGGAGACAATCATATTCTTTGATGTGAAGAATCTTCATTCCATTGGAACTTTGTGAAATCTGCATCCATAAATCAAATCAGGACAGGCCATCCATAAAGTCTGCAGCAATATGCACCAGTTCGCCAGCTCAGCAATCTTCTCTTCATCTGGTCAGGTTCTAGTCAACACAATGTGGGCTGCCTCACTTAGGCTCATCAGGATGCCCACTGGTCGCCTTATCAGTGGTTCTCAACCTTATGCGAGAACCCTTTAATACAGTTCCTCATGTTGTGGTGACCCCCCAACCATAATTTTTTGTTGCTACTTCAAAACTATAGTTTTGCTACTGTTATGAATTGGGTGACCCCTTTGAAAGGGTCATTCGACCCCCAAAAGGGTCATGAACCACGGGTTGAAAACTGCTGCCTTAGAACATGGCCACATCACAAATTTTCAACAAGCCTAGCCCCCTTGTGCTAGGTCATGAGCTTCAGACCATCAACTCACTCTCATCTTCTCCTCTAGTCCCTTTAAACCAGGTCGGGGTAACAGTGACCAGACTCACCTGTCTCTTTATTGCTGCATTTCTCACTTTCACTCAACAAGTGGATCCACATGGTCACCTAGCAAGCATTTCAGCTTGCCCATAGGCTCCCTTTAACAGTTCAGTCCTAGAGAGGCGAGTTTCTTCAGGACTCCAGATTTTTTTCCACCTTCTGACAAAAACCAAACTTCAAAAGTGACAAAAAGTGCAAACTTCAAAAAGCCAAAGAGTTCCTCTTTTTTCTTCAATCTGTCAACAAAGACCCCTTAGGCAAGATTCTTCTAATACAAATATCCTGAGTACTCCAAAGCACTGGGTGGGGCTTATATTTTCAGAGCCTTATTTACAGGTGTGTCCTAAACCCATTTAAAGATCAAAGTTTAATGGCTCAAGGCTAGTCGGCTTACAAGCTCTCTATTTTCATACTTCCCAATAATTATTTCTATCCATTCTTATACCAACAATAATAAGCAGAAGAAATCAGTGTAAACAAAGTAGAATCAGATACTAAATTCTTAAAACAATTGAGTTCAATCCTCATTTATCTTATCTTAATCTTTATCTAAACTCTCCTACTGATACAAAAATATGGGATTAGTGCTTGAGAGCATCAAGCCAGATCCAGGCTTTCTGTTAGTCCTTTTGACCTTCTGTTAGTCATTTTACTTACGCAACATGGTTTCTGAGAAACTCAGATGGCAATTTCTACCCCTGAGCTCAAAATATACATTAACAATATTCATGTTTGCCATTTTACACAGGAATAACCAAAGACTACAACCAAACAGAATAATCAAAACTTTAACTTCTCATATTTTTTTCAGAAAACAACCCAGTAAACCACATGGACATATCTGGCCTCTGGCTAGTCAAAGAAGAAAAACAACCATGAGACAGAGGTGGAACAAGCATCCCCTCTCTGTCTTTACAATATGTTTCTATAGTATCCCACTCCCAAGGTACCACGATGTGTTGTTAGTCTGAGTAGACTAGGGAAACAAATACAAGGAGATTCATATGTATAATATGAGGTTTATATATAAGAGCAATTGAATTTTGAGAAAACGTCCCAGTCCAGTCCACATCAAGTTCATATGTCACTATTAACGCATATGTCCGATACCAATCTATAAAGTCCTCTTTAAACTCACGAAACACATGCAATGATGCTGAACACAGGAAGATCACAGGCCAGTGGGTGGGAAGTCTTGTGGATCCAATGGTGTCGTAAGCATCTCAGCTCTGGCAGGGGTCTCCACGTGGCTTCTGCAACTCCAGAGGTCTGGCTGCCATATGTCTTATCCACAGCGATGTCTCACAGGGAGTGAGCCGAGAGAGAGTGTGTCCCTCCTGCCTCCGAGGAAGAATTCAGGAGTTCCCAGAATCCTCAAGAGAAGGCCATGCCTACACAGAGGCCTCATTGGCTATATCCAGATTAATCGGCTAAACACAGACCCCTACACTCTTAATCCTCATATTGACATCAGATTAGGTAACTACCACAGAGCAACAATTTGTTTTATTATACTTTAGATTACCAAGAGTCAGAGCTGAATTAATGGCAATTAACAACAACATCATACCATGTGAAGATGGTTATATTGGTACATATATTGTCCCATGTACTGTATCATCTCCCTACAATAAAGGAACTTAAACTTTAGAATGGAAGTAAGTGTACGTCTTATAACATAAGCAAACTTGATAGCTCCTCCAGGGTGTTCTGGAAGGCTTCATGGCACCCCACCAGACCATGAGAATGGATGGGCCTTCCTTATGTGGGAGAAACAAGGATGCTGCGGGTGGAAGCAATTGCTTGAGCAAACCTACCATTGCTGGAACCCTAGGCTCTGGCTAAAGAAAGGTCAAGATTCTGGCCACCATACTGAAAACGAAATCATCGTTTCGGTCTCAGTTACTTACGCACAGAGGAAGGAAAGAGCAAAAGTCAGTGACCCCTATCAAGACAACACAGCACTGGAAGTCCCGGGTTTGAAATGCTGTTTTGTATTAGCTATGTCACCTCTCAGCCATGTGTTCTGGGATACTGCGCATCTCCAAGCCTCGGTTTCCTAAATTCGACCATGAAGATTCTGAACCGAGGGTCCTCTCCAATCCGTTCCAGCTCTAAACCTCCACAACCAACTAATTACCTGGGTTCTCTGCGTTCCTCGCCTGTTATTCAGTAGCCTCTCCAGGGGAGCTATAAAAGGACGTAAAATTTAAACCAGTCAATATTGCTGCTTATCAGCTCTGCGAAAATGTTCGCTGAACCAGGAAGCTGAGGGCTATCCTTTGACTTCAGTTTTTGCCACGTTCTCTGACCACCAGTACACCTGAGGTAATAGAGCTTTTACTGGGTCTTTTGGTTTGGTTTGGTTTCCCCTGTTGAGGTTGCTTTTTTATGATGTTTGCAAGCATTTTCATAATCCTCTTTGACATCTTTTTATAAGTCCACAGGATCTGACGATTGAATGCTCAACACTGTACTATTCCCTAGAATAATTTCAGTGCATTTTGAACTTGTACTTGGCTTGCACACATCAAATGTTTTTTCAAGCTCTTGAAATTCGGCTGTTAAACTGTTTATAACATTAAAAATAACAAGAAATAATACAGTGTCTCCATGTCCAATGATCACACTAACAACCAATCTTTGTGTCGCATTTACATGTCAGGCAGAGCTCACAGCTTTACGCTCTGGTCTTTATAATTATTGTCCCCGGACACACAGAAAGGAACTCCATGAAGACAGGGATTTCCATCCGCTTTATTCACGTTGATTCCCTCAGAATCTGAAGTAGCGCTGGGCAGATGGGGACACTCAAAGCCTAGGGTTTGTCTTCAGTGTCAACCCGTAACCACTGCACCACCTGTGCTCCGACTGCTGGGGAAGAACCTCAGTTTTCACTAAGCGATATCGCTCTACGACCTGGGCTTCCTCCCAGAACGCCAGCTAAATGCTAAGGGTGAGAGGCTTCAGAGCCAGAGCCAGGCAGAAGCTGCACCTCCTTGTTGAACCTGGACGTGTAAGTCACTTTTGCTTTCCTCTCCTCGATGAGGCATGCACCCAAAGCCTGCCTGGGCTCAGAGCGGAGAGAGGCTCTGCTTCTGACACTTCAAAGCTCTGCTGCTGCTGGTGGCTCCTGGGCAGGACTTGGTTCCATTGTACATGACGTCGCCGTGAGTGGGGACGCACTCAATGGCACCTGACAAGAGCCTCTGAGACTAGGTCCTCTAGAGAAGCGTATACACACACACACATTTATACATATATATGTGCACACACACTTGCATATTTATTGTGAACTATATACATATGTGTATAGGTTTATTTTTTGTGAACTATATATGTTTGGATTAGATATATATGTATTGTGAAACATGCATGCATATACACTTTGGAGCTCTTTGAAGGATACATATTTCAAAAATTTCATGGAAGAAGTAAATTGCAAGATGCGAGTGAAACTTTTCCATAAACCTTTTGACGTCTCTGTGTAAATATATACAGACTTCAAAAAAATTGAGAGAGGTTTAATTCAAGGAAGGGGCACATGCAGTTGGGTTGGAGGCTGCGAGTACCAAATCTCTGGCTCAGGAACCAACTGAAGACTTCTCACTCGTGCAGTTACAGGGGTTGAGGCAAATCCACAATCAGTCGGTAACAGGTGGTTGGCTCACAGGACTATGGAAGTGGTGAATTCCCAAGTTGGAGGTTCAGATGGCAGACTACTGGCTCACAGAGCTGCCGTACTGTGGAATCCCGGAATAGACAAGTAAGACTACACAGTGCTCGCTGACACTGCAAGAACCGGAATAAGAGGACGATGAGCCAGGGGCAGTATTCAAAACAAGAGAGAGATTGGCTAGAGCCTTCCATCTGCATTTAATGCAACCACGCCCTGAACCCTCCCCTCACCCCCTTGCATCAGATGAAGGTGGTGACTTGTAACGTTGGTGACTGACTTGAGTAAAGGTATGATTCAAGAAGGCGGCTTTGATTAATAGTTTCAACTCCTGAATACAAAGTTGATAGTCTGAAATATAAACTATTTATATTATAGCTATTAAATATAAACTCCCACTAATAAGAAATATACATTATTTTTTAAAACTATAGCCTACCCTAATCCTGCCTCATTAACATATAGAGTTTAGGGTTTAAAATGCAGAAAATTAGAATAGTTGCATAGCATGGCAAACTGGAGGAGATATGCATAAAACTAGGACTCGTGGTCTAGCCAAACTGACACATTACACTGACCTTCACAGTGGCCGTGGAGCCAGATCAACCCTTTGTGCAACAGAATGAAGGTGGCTCAGGCCTGTACCATCTTCATAGTCACTGGTATAGTCAAATCTAGGAGGTTGGTCTTCCAGGACTATATTGTGAAATATTTTGTTATTATCCATAGGATTTTCATAGGCTAATTTTTGGAAATAGGTTACCAGGTCTCCTCCCTAATCTATCTTAATCGGGAAGCTCTACAGAAACCTGTACACCTTAGGTGAGCCTGGCAATATTCGAAACAGGGGTGGCACAGTTTCCAGCATCACATTCGCACACAAACTATCACAGTATGACAAATGGACAGACAGATGGTGAGGAAGAGCATGAAGGAGGTGAATATTGTTGTCATCTTTTTAGAAAAATACAATCTGTCTCAACCTGTGACCCTGAGTCTCATTTTCCTCAAAGGAAATGTGTACGCAACAGCAGAATGATTGGAGTGCCCAGCAACTCTGTGATTAGGCAAAGCTGCCCTGTCTAATGGCATAGCTGTCTACTGTTCACTCATCAGCCACAGTAACGTGAAGGTTGATCATGGGGCTTTCCCAGGCCCCTTGGTAGATAGGTAGGGAATCCCCAGGAGTGGGGTCATGGAAGCTAGAAGACTCCGATCCATGTAACAAACTGAATGGTTGAAGCATACATCATCAGAGAATGAATAGTGCTCAAGAACAGAGAAATAAAACAAGCATTTATTATGCCTCTGCTATGTTACAGGAGACCCCTGGTGGCATGGTGACGATGAATCGGGCTGCTAATGGCATGGGCAGTGGTCCAACAGCCCCACCACTCTGAGAAAGAAAGATAAGGGTTTCTACTGACAGAAAGAGTTACCCTCTAGGAAACCCACAAGGGCAGTTCTACCCTGTCCTATCAGGTCACCATAAGTCAGAATGGACTTAAGGGCAGTAAGATATTATGAAAAGGAGACATAATAGCGTAGCAAGTCACACAGGTCATCAGTTCAAATCCACCAGCTGTGTTTCCACAGGAGAAATATATAGCTTCCTACACCCATAAAGAGTTACAGTCTTTATGTAGTTGGAAACCCAGAGGCAGTTATATCCTGTTCTATAAGGTCACTCACTGTGTTCCAGAATCGACTTGATGGTAGTAAGTGGTATTACAAGAACTGTAGGAGATACATTGACTTTGCTTAGGTTATAAAATCTTGCAGCCTCTCGAAAGCAGCTTGACTTTTCACTGACCAAAGGATTCTAATTAATGACAAAATTTAAAATTTTGATATCTACTTTCTCTTTGCTTCGTCCTCACGGTTATTCTATCAGGACCATTATCCTGAGAGTACCTCGAAAGACTTATTCTATTACTAGCTCCCTTGGTACAGAAAACAATGAGTCCTGGTAATGCGGTGGGGTAAGTGTTGGGTCAGTAACCAAAATGTCAATGGTTCCAACCCATTCACCACTACAAGGGAGAAAGACGAGGCTGTCTACTTCCGTAAGGATTAGGAATCCCAGGAGCAGTTCTACTCTGTCCTACAGTCACGAGGAGTTGGAATCAATTCAACAGAATTGGGTTTGGGGGTTAAGGGATGGGTGAGGGGTGTTGATTATAGCAGAGAATAGTGGCTTAAGCTGAAAATGAGGGGCAAACTTTCTCACAAAAGGAGTCTCTAGTCCAATATTCAAGGTGCACTGGAAGTAGATTAGGTCACATGCTGCTCACACATCAATGACCAGAGCAATCATACATGTTGATTAGCCCTAGAGCATAGTAACGCAGTATTTGGGGTTCATGTGTATCATGATACCTTTCTACAGGCAGTTTGTAGAGAGGCTAAATAAAATGGACTTTAGGCGGCCTCGTCTTCACTCTTTTCCACTCCAAAAGAAATGTTCATTTCCCCCCTGATATTTACTTCCTTCACCAAATCCGTTCCTTATCTATAACAAAAAATCTCATCCAGTTCTGTGAAATGCTGAAGCACCACAAGGATGTTTTCATAAAATGGTTCCATTTACAAGTAATTCTATAGCAAAGCCCCCAAGGATGGTGATGCAGGTTTGGGGATTATGTTATCGTGGATGCAGAAATCCAGCCATTGTAGGCCTCATCAGAGGACCCTTGATTGCATGAGAGTTTTGCTGCAAGGCATCCAATGTCTATCCACCCAGTGTACCTACGAAAATCAGGTAAAACAGGTGTTTCCTCAATTAACAATTAAGGATTCTGTTACATACACAAGGATAGAAAAGTGAACCAAAATAGAAGATAAAATTTCTATCAAAACATACCAACACTCTACATTTCCTTTTCCCAAAGTCCTTGAATGTATCATTTCATGTATACATTTTTAAAGTAATTAATTTAATGCATGCTTTGCTAAGAAAAATACACCCTGAAAAATCATTATTCACAACAACCTCACATTAACCAACAAGCACTTAATCAAAAAAACCTGCCAGGTAGTGAAGTGTAATTTTTAACTTCTCAGGAATTAACATAAGCAATATGATAAATGAAATTTACAGTTTTATGAAAAATCTTGCTTACATAAGTTAGGGTCCATGCTTGCAAATATTTGCAATCATGTTGTTTCCTAAGTTAGTTCATTGGCAATTTCTTCCACCTTTTGCAGAATCAGACTTCTTCCATGTCATGAAAAGAGAGTCCGTCGGTCATTTCCTATCTGTAGCTCATTGTTTTTGCCCGAAAAATGCCAGTGTGTAATCTTAATCACCAACCAGGAAGCACATCACCTGATGCAAAAATTACCAGACAGTCTGATTCCATTACCAATTATCTAATTAATTTAGGCAAATCATATGAAAATCCGTTGGCTTTCCCCCTAAACATTAGAGTTTTAAAAATAAAACTTGAAATTCACTTCGAGTCCTAAATCACTTCTGACAACGTTGCAGAGTGCCCTCAGAGAAGGCCTAGGAAAGAAAGATAAAGAACTCAATTGCAACAGTCGGAGAGGGGGATGGAGGGCTTCCTCCGGAGGCCTGGTTTGCTCGGGTTTATAAGCACCCTGCCTGCTCACGCCATGACTTCAGGAAACCAAATGTGAAAAGCAAATGAAAATATTTACAGCTTCATACTTCATACAAACCTATTAACTTCAAAGGGAGCATGGTTAGGATGACGACACAGTTTCTCTCCCCAATCAAGACAATGCAGAGAAGAAAAGGACACAAAGCTAGCTGCTGCTGGGTTGACTCGGACTGATAGCATCCCGACTGGTGCCAGAACAGAACTTGCCCACAGCGTTTTCAGTGGCTGTTTTGTTTTGCTTTGGAGTAGCTGCCAGGCCTTTCCTCCAAGGTGCCTGTGGGTGAATTCAAACCACCACTATTGCAGTTAGAAGCTGAGAGCGCTCAGAGCAGAAAACATACCAAGAGGATCATAGCCTCCCCCTCCACCCATGAGACACAACATCCCTCACTAAACCATAACGCTGCATGGGACAACACTGGAGGCACAGTGTGGGAATAGTACACAATCTGAACCCATCACACTGGGGCGAAACACTAAGGGTATACAACAGAGCAGCAAGGGGAGCAAACTGCAGAAATCCCCAGGGAATACCAAAAATAGGCTTTGGAGGAATAGTGTGGCACCCTATCAGACTTGACTGGAAAATACTCATAAAGGCCAAAACAACAGACTTTGAACTATTTATAGGCCTTTCCACTTTTGGTAGTGGCTTTCTTTTTGTTACTGTTATTTTGATTTTGGTTTTTTTATAGTTATTATTTTTGGGGTTTTGACTTCCTTTGTTGTTTTATTTGGCTTTGCCTGTTTTTTTTTTTTTTTTTTTTGCTCTTATGAATGTATCGTCATGTCTATCTAGATAAGATAGGCAGGATAAATAATTCAGAGTTAAAAAGAATGGGACCAATGGTTCCAGGGGGGAATATGGGAGAAGTGGAGGTGGGAAAAGGAAGTGGGTTGGAGGGAACCAACCCAGGGACAAGGGAACAACAAGTGAACTAAAATCAATGGAAAGAAGGGCATAGGATGCCTAGTGGGACTTAATCAAGGACAATGTAGCAGCGAGAAACTACTAAACCCGAAGGTTGAACATGATGGTGCGATGAAAAGAAAGTAAAAGGAAATAGAGGAAAGAACAAGAGGCAAGGGATATTTATAGAGGTCTAAATACAGGCATGTGCACATGTAAATACATATATAATGAGAGGGGAATAGAACTATGAACTCAGATCTATATGTTAAGAATTAAGGTTATAGATGGACCTTGAACCTCAACTCAAGTACTCCCTCAACACAAGAACACTTTGTTAAAAGATGAAAATCAAAAAAAAAAAATTTTTAACATTTTGTTCTAACAAACTGGCATTCTGTGATGCTTACCTTCCTGACACAATTGCTGAAGACAAGTGGGTGCATAAGTAAATGTGGTGAAGAAAGCTAATGGTGCCCAGCTATCAAAAGATACACCGTCTAGGGTAACAAGTGGCCATCTATCTGAGAAGCGACAAAGCCCACCTGGAAGAAGCACACCAACCTGTGTGATCATGAGGTGTAAATGGGATCAGGTATAAGGCATTTAAGGCCCAGAACAAAATCATACCCAACGTGCATGGGGGGGTGGTGGACATGGAGTGGAGACCCAATGCCCATCTGTAGACAATTGGACATCCCCTCACAGAGGAGTCACAGGGAAGAGATGAGTCAGTCAGGGTGCAGTATAGTACCAATGAAACAAAGAATTTTCCTCTAGTTCTTTGGTGCTTCCTTCCCTCCGTTTTCATGACCTCAATTCTGCCTTACAAATCAGATTAGACCAGAATATG
This sequence comes from Tenrec ecaudatus, assembly GCF_050624435.1. Taxonomy (NCBI): domain Eukaryota; kingdom Metazoa; phylum Chordata; class Mammalia; order Afrosoricida; family Tenrecidae; genus Tenrec; species Tenrec ecaudatus. The sequence goes on from NC_134531.1 coordinate 92,396,309, forward strand.
CACTCTGCCACAGATAAGAGCCCCAAACACAGGGAATCCAGGATAGATAAAACCCTCAGGGCCAACAATGAGAGTAGAGATAGCAGGAGGATTAGGGGAGGGTGGGGAGAGAAAGGGGGAATCAATCACAAGAATCAACATATAACCCCCTCCCAGGAGGATGAATTGGGTGAGGGGCAACAGAGGATGATATAAGATATGAAAGTAATAATCTATAAATTATCAAGGGTTAGTGAGGGAGGAGAGGTGGGGAGGGAGGGGAAAGAAATGGGGAGCTGATATCAGGGACTCAAGTGGGAAGAGAATGCTTTGAAAATCATGATGGTGGCATATGTACAAATTTGCTTGACACACTGGATGAATGTATGGATTGTGGTAAGAGATTTAAGAGCCTTGTGTTAGACTGAGTACATTAGAGAAACAAATCCACAGAAACTCATATGTAATAAGAGAGAGTTTTATATAAAGGGTAAGTGCACATCAAGAAAATATCCCAACCCAGTACTGCTCAAGCCCACAAGTCCAACATTAGCCCATATGTCCGACACCAATCCACAAAGTCCTCCTCCATCTCACAGAACACCCACAACGATGCCGACTGCAGGAGGAAAGCCAAATCAGTGAGTGTGTAAGCATCTCAGCGCTGGCAGGGGTCTCCAGCACCCAGGGCTGCATTGGGGTAGGTCCATGTGGCTTCTCCTCAGGAATGTCTTGCAAGAAGTGAGTCGTGCTGCACTCTGGTCTGACCATCAGAGAGCAAGAAACCCAAGAACTAGAAAAGTGAGGCTCACTAAGCCAGTTCTCTCTCCACCCTTCAATTAACCCCACATGTGTTTATCAGCCAGGTTGACACAATAAACTTTAACTATCTCAAGCCCCCAACAAAAGCAAGGAAAACAAAAAGAAGAAGATGAGAGCATTGGCCATTTATAGCAGTCTGGGAGAAAACAAAAGAGGGTATTTTAATAACTAAGTCTAGTCAACAGATATAAACTAAGACAGACCTGGACAGACCGGGCCATCCACTGACTGTTGATGGGCAATGATAACATGGTATAAGAAAAATGATGTTCACAAAAAGCAGTTGGTCATTGAAAATGCCATAAAATCCTGTTCTGAAATGACTTTTTTTCTCTTTTATTTAAAATTCTAAAATCTTGTTGGTATAAGGTTTTCATTCCTCTTAGACAATGCATTAAACTTCTATAGAGTCTCCCCCACTTCTTATAGGTTTATCAGATCCCAGATCAAATACAGATGACAAATCAACAAACTGTGGAATCAAGCAAAACCGGGCTTTGGACTGATAACAATCAAAACCAAACAAGTCTAGCAGTGCTTTGTCATATCATCTCATAAAAGCGTGGGCATTTAAATGAGCCTGCCTGGAACAGGGAACCTGCAGTTTGACTGGTATTTCCCTGAGCTAAATTCTCTCCCCCTTCCATTGCTCCAAGTTACCTGCTTCTAGCGGGGCCCTGTGGAGCCAGAGTCCCCTCATCTGCGAGGCTTATAGTTGGCTCTATACTCACTCCGAAGTCCTCTGAAGACGGGCTGGTTGCTGTTAAATTACATGAGCCGCTCCAAAGGATTCCAATCCTGGGATGGCTCCAAAGGCAGGTCATTTTCCTTTCATTCCCAATTGAGTCCGAAAAATTTATTCATTTACTAGTTAGAAAATAAACTTGATGCATGTTCCTCAGGAGATCCATGCTCTGTACCTCGTTATGGCAAAGTGCCACATGTACATCAGAAATGAACACTTGTCACGTGGCCCACGGCCACCGCTGCTCCGGCCACAATTCACTGTGAGCTTGTAAGGTAAGCAAGGCTGAGTCCAGAAAGGACGGCAGCAAACAGGCCCACAGGGAGACCTTTCCTTCTGACTTTTCTGCAGGAGGGCCTTCGCGTTCTGCTGGCTGGGGTGTGCTGTGCCCCCCTTCCCCCCCTCATACACACAGGTTGTCCACAGAAGCCTCGGGGCAGGGGGACCCATGCATAGGCAAATGTCTCATGTCACGTCCCTGATTGTACTATTTTCAAACCCCAATCCCCGGTTCTTCCGGTTTGTATTGCTTTCTCTGTCCCTCCTAATGCAGCCAACATTCTCACCGTCCCTATTCAGCCTAACTTTCCTTGAGGGAATTGACCGTTCTCTGCTTAGCATTGTTTCACTGAAGAAATGGTTGAATTACTACAATGGGTAACAAGCTTTCTGTTGTTAAAAGGAAAATAAAACAGCTCCCTTGCTGCTTTAGCAGAATAGAATCCTGCCCACCCCCACCCAGCCCCAGCATAAATGTCTATCTATCAAAATCAGGCACAAATTTAATAACTATTTTTTAAAGTTTCAAAGCAGTTAAAATATTGGATGTCTCTGATACGGTTTGCATCATTGGTTGGTTTAAGAATCAGTTATGATACTAAGGGGTAAAGTTGGCAATTGAAAGTATTAGAATTAAGATTTCACTCTTCTTACTGGGAAAAAAATGTCACCATTATTTGAAGTTTAGTATTTTTTTTAATCTTTCTGGATATATTCTAGCCTCCCATGCCCTAATCAAGTACTTCCACGGGCACCATTTTATATTAATAAGGCAGTCGAAGATGAGGCCCCCATTAGAAAACATATGTCACAGAACCCTTAAAGGACAAGGACAGGAAGAAAGAGGAACTGGTATTTTTTTATTATTCTGCCAGCTAAACTGAATTCATCTTGCTCCCAAATTTTTGGTCCATGGGGAAACACCCAGGCCAGTCCCACATAGAGGATTTGATGGCTTATCATGTGAGAAGTGACCAGGATAGCAGCAAAAATAAAATAAAATCACTGTCATCCAGTCCATGCCTACTCGTAGTGACCCTAAAGGGCAGGGTAGGACTGCCCCTGTAGATTTTCCAGGCTGTATAGCTCCTTACGGGAGTAGAAAGCCTTGTCCGTCTGGCACAGAGACTGATGGTTTTGAACGGTAACCTTATGGTTAGCAGCCCAGTGTGTAGTCCACTCTACCACAGGCTCAGTATAGCCACCACACCAACAACAGACTCTTAGCGACCCCATGGGGCAGGGGAGAACTGCCCCCGTGAGTCTCTGGGAGGTAATTGTCTATAGGGATAGAAAACCCTTTCTCCCTCCGAGGTACTGTTGGTTTCAAACTGCTGACCCAGGGTTGCAGCCCAACAGTAACCACTGCCCAACCAGACCTCCCTGGAGAGTACTCACGACACTCCCAACCGCACCGCCATCGAGTCAATGCTGGCTCACGGCGACCTGCTGTGGGTCTGTGGGTTTCTGTGATTGTAAGGGTTTACCGGAGCAGAAAGCCCAGTCTATCTGCCTGCCGGCTGCTGCTGGTGGTTTCCAACAGCTGACTATACAGAGCAGCTCAACACATGACTGCTTTCCCGCCAGACTCCATGAATATATCCACGGTTGGCCCTGAGATATGCTTTGAAGATTTTAGAAAATTTGCCAAAACCTATTTTAATTTCTCTGCAGAAAGGTACACTTGTATGAACACCCTCATTCCTACTGTGGATGAAAATGACCACAATAATGTCATGGGGGTGAGGGATGGGGTCGCAAAAAGCATTCTCAAGTGCCTCTATAGATAGAGAAATCAAATTTCTGGCCAAGAAAAAAAGAAAAACTGGGAAAGGCTGAAATGTTTCACGCTTCTGATTAAACCTTCAATAGAATATTTCTCTTAGACAAAGCATTCCTCATAAGGAGCGTGTCTGCCAGAGTATGATTTATATGGCTGGACTGAAATTGGCTGAATAATTTAGGTTATTTATTGTTGAGCAAAGTTTCGTTCCTTAATAAAGAAACAAATGGTGCCAGGTTAGGAGAAGGCAGAAATGGTGGCGAGTGCCTGGAGCTCGAAGAGGGAAAAAGTTCTATTTTTCCAAGTTGAAAGTTAATAAAGTGAACCGAAGAGGAAAGGTCTCCGCGCAGGCAAGAGGGATTCTAATAGGTGACGAGGGTTAGCATCTTCAGTGAAACCAATCGACTAAAGAAGCTGTCAAATAGGTGGGAAATGAGTAAAAATTATAAGCGCTACACTTTACGTTAAGGTGCTTTGCTTTGTTCCTTACAGTGCCTCGCAGCAAAAAAAAAAATCATTTAAATACTGGAAATGGAATGCAGCTATATTGATTTCAGTGTGCTAAGGGTTTCTTAGAGTCTATTTCCTGTTGCCCGCATGAGCGCAGAGTGTACGCCTCGTCTGCGCTGACCTGGGAGCGCCGTCAGCTTTTGGACTCTTTGTGAGTGAGTCGCAGTTCATCAGGACCTGCCCAATGTATGTTAACGTAAAGCACATGGTGTGAGCTGTCAGCTTATCCAATTTTCTGAGTGTTTGACGATAGCTCTGTAAATTCCTATGTAGCGCTGATGATTTATCTTACCTGCTGGAACCAGGGGCTCACAATAGACCTTGCATTTGGGGGGTTTTGTTTGTTTGTAAGGGTGTTGTTGTTTTTGTTACCATTTGGTCGCTTCCATTTTATTCCTGGAACTTATGCCAAGGACAGAGGCACAGACAAAAGAATGGACGGGTGAGAGTGTAAGAATAGGTGTGTCTCAATTCAGCTGAGCCTGTTTCGTAGCTATGACTCACGGTAGGCTATGGCTAAAAGTATGTGAAATGTTTGCTGCATAATATATATGTTTGACATATTAAAGGAGACTTCCATCAGCTGCTCAGTAACCATTCCAGAAAAATGCCTTCAAAGAACTCAAGCACGAGCACAGCCCCTCGTGTGCGGGGCTGGTTCTAATTTGAAGGCGAATTCATCTCTGACATACAGCAGAGTCTGTGCAGGTGGAAGCAAGCCCCTCTCGGCTCCTCTCTCTGCCAGTCAAATTATGTCATCAGTGAAGGATCACTGGTTTTTAATGATACGGTGGCCTCCATACTGAGAAGCAGTCCTAGCAGAGCAGTATGCATAGCCAATAAAATGGCTGTCACCAAATTACAATTGACACTTAACATCACTAAATCTGCAGTGTAATTCCTTGTGACAGTTGTGTAGGTATATTAGAAGAAAATAATTTACTTCAAACCCAGCATGTTAGACACATTTTCCTGAGCGTAATTCATGTCACATTTACAGTAGCCAAAGCAAGCAGTCTCGAGGCAACCTTAATCTGGGAAGAGATCATAGATCCTCACATGTTCATTGAAGTATGATTATTTATGCATGCAATAAACAAAGCTAGAGCAGTTGTTCATTGCAGGTTTTAATTGTTATTGGGAGTTTTAATTGTTATTGGGTTTTAAATGAATATTAGCTTCTTTTGCTGTAGGGAATAAGAAAAAAACTATTTTTTAAAAAAGCTGCATTTTATATGGAAAATAGGCATCAGCTGAAAAATCTCAACACCTCTGTAGTTTTCAGGGTGAGGTGGAACGCAGGTGTGGCCCACCCCTAGCCCGGTGCTATGGTGTGTTTGGACTGGAAATGCGATGCCGTGACCACATGATCCGTGCGTGAACTCTGACATGTAACTTCCAGAATGCAAGTAAACGGAATCCCAGCAATCCCGGCATTGCTCTTTCCTGGGAGCAATCGCCTTGCAGAACAAAGGTTTGAGAGGCAGACACCGTTCTTCTGGAATAGCAGTTTGATGTGTGCATCCAGAGTGGCTCTGCAGATAGGCCCTTCCCTGGCCTTATAAGCATATATAAATATGTGACAGAGTTCAAGGTCTCCACTCTTCAGAATGAAGTGGTTTGAATGTCTGGCGAAATGGGACTGCAAAAAATTCATTCCAACTTTGTCTCTAGGCAATTCACCTTTGGCCCAGTGATGATAGGAGTCTATCTGCTGATGGGGGAGATATAATACGTCGGGTCAGGCGGTCTTTAGAAGGCAGGGGCCTATTTGTTAGCGGAATGAGGCAGGTGTACTCTTCGATGGGAGATTAGCTCATCCCAGCATGATAATTACCACCCAGGAAGCCCTGAAGGTTACACAGCAGACGCAGGAGCAGCCGATCCAGTCCTGGAAATGGGCATGCCTGGGTCGTTAAGTAGGCTTCATTTAGAAACCACAAATTTAAAAACACAAATCAGTGAGTGATAATTTCCCCGTCCTTTCATTAAGACATCACAAGGGCTCCAGGAAGCGGGAGCGCACTGAAGAACGAGGGCTAGATTACAGGCAGCAGCGAGGCCAGGGACTTAACCTTGGCCCGCAGTAGCCACTTGGTTTTCCTATGGCAGTGGGCGCCCGCAGGCAGGCAGGCAGGAGGAAGCCGAGTTCTGCTCTAGGGGGTGGGGGCTTGGGGCGGGGGAGTTCCTTAGCGTGCTTTGTGCCCTTGGCTGTGGCCTATCCTTTGGAAAATCCCTTCCAGACCATGCTCCAGTTTCCAAAGCGGCATTTCTGCTGGACCTCCAAAAGAGCCCCAGGGGATGGGTGGGGGGGGCGGGGGGGGCGGAACTGCCTCTGGGATTTTCTGGGTGGTGATCCCCCCTACACTCGGATGGCATCGGGGGTGGCCGTTCTGACCAGGTCTCCAGCTGCCGAACGTTTTTGCCATGCTAAGGCCAGCCGGGTCCCCTCTTTGGGTTTCGAGGTCAATAAAGATGACCTGAGACATTCCTCAGTGTCACGGGCCCTTTGAACACACGCCTGGCGGCACGAGGCCAGGGGTGGCAAGGCTGCGGGCTGCTTGACCACAGCTGCCAGAGTTTGTCGTGGGGTTGCACCGAGACAAGGGGCCAAAATAGAAGCGGGGTTGAAGGGGACAGAAGAAAATAATGTGATTAGGAGATGTGACGTTCTACAGTCAGGAGTATAACAAGTAAGGAACTTTCTAAGGATTTTTTTAACCAGATCCACAAATTTATCAGAGACTTGGGCTAATGTAATGAAAGTCTGGGCAAGCCTTCTTCAGGGTGTCTAATGACCAAGTGGTCCACATTCCCCAACCTCCTCCCTCCCCCAGAAAAGTCCCAGCCCTTGTCATGTAAGCACGAATGCTAATATACCAGTCCTCTTAAACCTGAAGACTAAACTATAGTCCCTTCTTATTTTAATAAATGACTCAGGTTCTGTATGTACTGTCTTTCCATAGGAAAATCTGTCCATTGTATATTCTGAATCACTATTCCCTAGTCCTTCACAGGAGCTGGGGGTAACTGGTTCCACGTATAGCTTAAGGTTCATTGTGTAGAGAGGGTGGCCAGTTGACAGGTACTCACACTGTTTCTCATGAAGTGGATGGTGGCACCCTTCCATCACGGCTGCTTATTTAAAAATCCCTTGTGCATTCACTTAGATCACCCTGCCCGGGACATCTAGGACTTCCCAGAAGCACACGCAGTTCTCCAGACACCCCCAAAAACTCACTACCGTGCCCTGCAATAAGCAGACTGGAAAGAAGTAAGTAAATACAGTGTCCTTCTGCAGCGGAAGCTGTCCACTTGCAGTGGACAGCAACTGTTCATTCACCGACGAGGTTAAAAAGCAGTATGGAATCCTGAAAGTATGGTTACCAGAAAGTCACTTAATCTTGACTTTGAAAACGGCATCCTGTTAATACAACATGGATTTAGCGTAGGAAAATACCTTCACAGAGAAGGAGTAGGTTAGCAGAGAGGTCACCTTTATATGAAGATCATATAATGTCATTGCCCGAACCAGTCTTAGGTGCAACAGAACATATGACCTGTTACTAGACAAAATGAGTTATTTTCCAAAATGTCATTCCTTATTCTGCAATGCTTGCAATCATTCTGTTAAAGGAGAATTAAAGAGTTTCTTTTGGAAATAATCTCTGTCTTAAAGCAGAGAGTATATTTCTGTTTTTGTATTTGGTGGTCTAGTGGTTATGAGTTGGGCTATGATCCACGTGGGCAGCAGAGATGGATGGGGCTTTCCACGCCTGTAAACAGTTACAATCTCAGAAACTCCCAGAGGGGTCGCTATGAATCAGCACTGATTTGATGACTGTGAGGTTTTGGGGGTTTTGTTGTTTTTTATGGGGGGGGTTGTTTGAGTTTTTGGGGTATTTATTATAAAAATAGAGTCGGAAAATCACACGACAGTTACACAGAGACAAGCACACTCAGGCATTTTATTACTCACCCAGTCTTTCCCTTCCATCCATCCTTAGACACAGCGATTCTACTCCAAGCATTGTTAAGACTGGTCCACCACACTACCAAGCACTCTCAATTTTTTTAATGAGCATGTACTTATGAAATCACATGTTTCGTGGTAAACAAAGACCATTTTAATGTTTCAAAGTGAGCGCTAAGTGCCACCAGGAGGCAGCTCAAAGTTTCAATCCTCTCCACTCCTGGGTTCTTGCCTCACTCACAAGAAAGATTTCAGACTTGGGACAAAATTCAGAGCAAAGTCAAAGAAAAGGTTTGAATAGAATGAGTGAATTTATTGACGGAGATACTTTGGAAAAGAACTCTGAAGGGTCCTTAGCTACTCTAACCATATCAAACCATACTCTCTGCTGTTTTGTCTATTCTGACTCATAACAACCCTATAGGACAGGCCAGAACTGTTCCTGTGGGTTTCTGAGACAGTAGCTCTTCACAGGAGTAGAAAACCTCATCTTTCACGCATGGAGCAGTTCGTGGTTTTGAACTGCTGACCTTGCTTATGCAGCCCGGTGCACAACCCACAATGCTACTAGGGCTCCTCTAGCTAGTCTAAAAGGCATGGTGAAAAGTAGAGCTAGACATTTTCTTCTGCAGTTGGAGGACCTCCCACCACTGACTGGCTTTTGGGCTCAGGTCTTGTACTACTAGCTGTTTCTCTGTAGCGTACCTCCTCTTTCCAGGCATGTGTGTTCCTGCAACCTTGCACTCCTGACTTCAAGTTGTGCCTTGTCTCCAGACCCCAAGCCCTCAAGTCTATTCAGCGATAGAGGGATCAGTGTGAACATCCTATCTTTGCACGCTCTCAAGTCTGTTCCATTGATCAGGACATGTGTCTTCCCTGCCCTTCCCCTTCCTTTGTACTAGAGGGGTAGGTGAGGAAGAGGTCTCCATCTCTCCTGCGGGTTACGATTCTTCCCATGGTCGCCTTGCTTCCCTTTGCCCATTTCTGTCTAGCTAACCGACGTATGAAAGTCAAGTAATGGACTGCGTGCGGTTTTGATGACTGTCTTAATTATGTAGCGCTGCTGTAAGAGAAACGTCACAAGAATGCGGCATTAACAAACAGGTGTGTATTCTTTCAGGGTTTAGAACACTAGAGGTCCGAGTTCCGAGAAATGGCTCTCGGGAAAGCATTTCTCCATACGTAGGCTCTGGAGGAAGTCTTTGCTTTCACTCACCATCTGTGCATCGAGTGTTCCTGGAAGATCTCCATGCGTCTTGGCATCAATCTTCCCATAGGTCTGGAAGTTCTCAGAGACCCTGAGTCCAAAGGACATTCTCTGCCCCCAGCTCTTCTTTCTTGCTTGTAGCCAGCAACTTTGTTCTCTGAATGCCTCCATCTCCTTTAACAGCTTGTGAGATAATCAGAAGTGATACAAGCCACACCCAAGGCAACTTCCCTTGCATCCCAGCAGGATGTGACCTGGGGAGGGATGCAGCATCCATACTAAACCTGCCTCCTTAACACAGCCACCAGTATGCATCCCTCATGAGCAGAGCCTGATCTTGCCTCATGGACACAGAGCTGAGGATCTATTGCAGGTGCTGTCAAGTAGAGGGCCTCAGTCACTGGATGTGAGATTGGTCTGGATTCTTCCCTCACATACATGCTTGGAGCCTGTGAGCAGATGACTAAGATAGCTGCGGTGTGGCCCACATGGCTGCCTTTCCGTAGGGCTAGCTTGGCCTCTGTCACAGCAAGGTAGTCATGGGATAACCATAGCTCTCACCTGGGCCTCCAAGAGCAAGGCACAAGCATTCCCAGTCCCCTAACTCCTGACACTGGGAACCATCACAGCATCACTCCTATTAGGTTCTGCTGGTCAAAGCAGCCAGGGCTCACCCACTCAGGACAAAACTTAGGGACACAAACCCACTTCTTGACAGGAAGAATATCAAAAATGTTGTGGCCATTTTTCATCTGCTACAATAACAGGTTTTGTTTTGGAATTCTATATTGTTAATAAAATTCCCTACAAATAATATATATTCCTTGCCACTTTCTTACTGAAACCACCAGGTTCTATAATCCTTAGGGCCAGTTTGAGTGTTAGTAGTAGAATATAGAATAGGAAACCAAAGAACTCATGGAAAAGTCCCAATAATAGAAACAATGTCATGTCACCTTTTGGACATCTTGTCTATATATAATAAGCTTCATTTTGCAATTGACTTCCAAGAGAGAGAAAAAGAAAAATTACATCAACCTAGATTAAAACCCTGTGGCATTTCGGGTTAGCATTGGCCTGCTAACTACAAGGTCAGATGACATATTTGAAGAGATATCAGCTAAGAATTTTCCAAAATTATTAAGAACCCCCAGCAGGATGGGCAGGAAGGAAGGGCGTGGGAGGCCATGGAGAAGGGAAGAAAAGATGGTGAGAAAGAAGGCATCATACCTAGAGAAAATACCATGGGTCAGAGTTACAAACAATAGAGGAAACGTTCAAAGCATCAACAAATTTTTCATCAGAAACTATGAAAGTCAGAAGACAACAGAATGATGCCTCTTACCGTATTGAAATTAACAGCAATTTTTAAAAATCAACCTAGAATTATTTATCTAGTGAAAAAATGGATTTTAAAAATTCAGGAAAATGGTTATGCTGCAGACAGCTCAGCAAGTGGCCTGGTGGCTGATAGAACCACAGTACTGGGCAACAGCGCACTAGTGGGGTGGCTGCACTGGACCAGCGCTCCCTGATGACCTGCTTCAAGCTGCTGGGCCCTGGTTATGTGAGAGCCACACTCCCCCCGGCACTGGCACACATGGCTTCCCACCAGTCACTCTCATCTCTGGAAGGCTGTGGGGTATCTCTTTATGTGAAGATTTCCCTGGGCCGCTGCAAGGCTACACACCTGGCCACCACAATCCTTTATTGCTGTCTGGCATATGCCAACTCCTGTACCAGGTGATCATCAGGAAATCCACACACCATGTCACCTTCGTCACCACTGCTTAGATACTGGATTTTCCGTGTCTGTGCCCCACACCATAACTACACTGTGCTAGCTCTTCTGCCCTGGGGGGCAATAAATGGACTTCTCCCAAGAGCTGCCCACTGTGCTGAAGACATGTGTTGACATGATACATGCTAGTCTAAGGCTTGGGCACACCCACTCTCTTGTGGCTTTTGGCTTTCATCCTTGCCTTGCATGTCAAGATTTGGGGTTCTGTGATCAAGCCTGGTTCTACCAGGAATCACCTCAATGCACTACACACTTGCAGCTGACATCTGGCTGTGATCAGTCTCTTCTTTAGCACTATGTCCGCCAGGACCCTGGGCCTCCGTGGCTCCAGCACCCTCTCTACCAAGACCAGCTGGCAGCTGTTTTCTACCTTGTTATCACACCCTTCCTAAGTCCATTTATCTGTAACCTTCAACATGATGAGGTCTATGCCACTGCCCAATACGCTCGTGCACAGCTTCAGGGTGCCCACACTGTTCTAGGCTAAGCCAGCAAAATTGGAAACAAGGAGATGAAAATTTGTCCCTATCCATGATACTTAACTGTTGGATCTGGGGTAGTTGCTGTGTCTCTCTGGACTTCTGTACATTTTTTGGAAAACATACGTCAGCGGTCAGCCAGATTTTTCTGGCATACGTGAGATATTACATATTTCAACTTTGCAACAAGTCAACTTTCCTGTTGCAACACAGAAACCACCATAGACAATAATGAAATGAATGATCATGGCATGTCTCTGTACAAGTTTATTTATGAACATTAAGAAAATGAATAAAATAACTTTTATCTTGTTTCTAGAGAAACAAAATTAAAAGTCTTATTTTGTTTCTAGAGAACCAAAATCTGAAAGAATTCATTGCCAACAAAGGCTATCCTGTAACAAATGGTATGGAAAGTTCTTCAGGCAGAAGAAAGATAATACTAGATACAAACCTGGCCCTCAGTGATAGTCTGGGTACTTTAGAGAAACAAATCCACAGAAACTCATGTATAAGAGAGAGTTTTATATAAAGGATAAATACACATCAAGAGAACATCCCAACCCAGTGCTGCCCAAGTCCACAAGTCCAACATTAACCCATATGTCCAATACCAATCCACAAAGTCCTCCTCCATCTCACAAAACAGACAATAATTCCAATTGCGGGAGAAAAGCCGAGTCAGTGAACACGTAAGCATCTCAGCGCTGGCAGGGGTCTCCACATGGCTGCTCCAGCACCCAGGTCTGCATCAGGGTAGGTCCATGCGGCTTCTCCTCAGGGATGTCTTTCAGAAAGTGAGCCGGGTCAGGTAAAGCAGGGAACTGGCTAAGGCAGCTGCACCCTGGTCTGACCATCAGAAAGCAAGAGACCCGAGAGCTAGAAAGGCGAGGCTCACTGAGCCATTTATCCCTCCGCCCTTCAATTAACCCCACATGTGTTTATTGGCCAGGTTGGCACAATAAACAAACTACCTCACCCTCCACACAGGAATGAAGTGTGCTAGACAGGATAAATATGTGAACAAATAGAAACATTATTTAAAATTTTAAATCTCTTTACAAGATGACTAGCACACAAACAGTAGCAATGTATGATGAAGCTTACAGTGATTCAAAATATCTGAAGAATTATAAGTAAATATTCTCAGGTGCTTAGACTGCTATGAAAGACTACATTATTTGAAGGAAGCTTGTGGTAAAGTAATGTCCTTGTTACTTGTCAGTAAACCACATCTGTGATATACTGCAATATAGTTCCATCTAGCGTAATCCCACTCCTGGGCAATCAAACTCTGACTCTAGGAATTTCCCAGAATTTAAGGATCTTTTATTTTCCCATTCACTATAAAACTTTGATAGGTGCCTGATCTTGCCTACAAAATTCAAATTTAAAGGAAGAGACGGGCCAGAGACCAAAGAAAACAGAACGGACTGGACCCAGCAGCAGAGAAGAGAAAACATAAAATTAAAAAATAAAACATAATAAAGAACCTCCAGGGACCTCTGTCCTATGGGTCACTGAAAGAAAAAGGAAAAAAGATAAAGCATTGCCACGGGATTTCAATTCTCCTCAAAGTGACGGCCTATAAGACATAGTCTAACACAGTTAGACTATAAGACATAGTCTGACATAGGTTTTCCATGGCTCTGATTGTGGAAGCAGAATATGTCATCTGTCTACCACAGAGCAGCTGGTGGGCCTGAACTGCCAACCTTTGGGTTAGCACCCAAGCCCTTAACCACTGTGTCAGCTGAGTTCCTTCTGCAAATGTCTATTCTAAGGGATGGCTAGTGCATGGTGTCAGAAGAGTGGGCATCATGGAAACAGTGATCGGAGTAGGACGAGGCCAGCAGCCAATTGAGAAGAAAAACCCTGCTGCCCTCGAGTTCGTTCCGACTCCTCATGACCCTACAGGACTGACCAGAATGCTCCGCAGGGCTCGCAAGGCTGTAAGTCTTCATGGCAGCGCTCCCCGGAGCAGCTGATGTGTTCAAGCTGCCAGCTTTCCAGCTAGCAGTCCAACTGCGCCACCAGGACTCCTTCCGAGCCCAGATAGGCCAAGTTCAAATCGGGTCCCCCAAAGCCAAAGTGGAAAGCACCTCTTAGAAGATGTGCATATGGGAAGCAAATTGAACAAGCCACTATCAGCAACTTACAAGAGTTTTTACAACGAGGGCAGTGGAACAAAGGTTATATCTGGAGGAAAAAATCAATAAATAGTCTGAATATTTTCATTCTATTATTTGGACACATGTTCATTCATCTTCCAGGAGTGCGGGTGGGGTGGTGGGTTACACGGTGAGCGGCTATCCACAAGGTCAGCAGTTCAAGACCACCAGCCTCTCCTCGGTAGCAAGATGTGGCCTTCTACTCCCATAATTATTTATCATGTTGGAAACCTTAATTGGCAGTCCTACAGGGTCGCTGTGCATCGGAACTGATTCGACAGCAGTGAGTTTGGTAGTTCATCTTATTTTTACAAGATTCGCTCTAGGATCGGTTTCATTGTCCCATTTTAAGAATAATGAAACTGAGAGGCTTCTTCAAAGTCGTAACAGGTGACAAAGCCGGTCTCCTAGGGATCTTTCCAGGTCATTTCCCCCAAGCACGAGGAAGAAAGGAATGTAAACATTTTAAAGTCTTGCTTTGATCAATTTTTTAAGGGCTACTTAGCTTGCTTTGTTTTCTACTGTGTGAGTGTGTCTCATCTATCAAGCTCAGGTAAATATTAGTCATTCTATTGAAATGATTTTATTTCAGATGGACATAAATGTTGTCAGGTGCTGTCAAATTGGTTCCAACGCATGCAGAAACGCTACATAAAATATGGTGCCGTGCTATTCCATCCTCTCCCCCGCTCTGTGCTTGAGTCCGCTGTGCCCAGCCATCTCACGTGAGGGCCTTCCTCCTTGCCATTGACCCTCTACATCGGCAAATGCGACATCCTCCTCTGGGACTGAGCTGTCCTGAAAGCATGTCTACAGTAGGTGAAACAAACTCTCACCATCTCTGCTTCCAAGAAGCATCCCGATTGCACTTCTTCCCAGACAAATGATGTTTGTTCTTCTGGCAGCCCCTGGTCTATTACATATTGCCAACACCATAACTGGTTCTGTCTTCCATATTCAGGGTCTAGCTTTAACACTAGATGCATATGAGGGGATAGAAAACAACGTCGGGTCAGGTGTCCCTCATTCCTCAAGGTGATATCTTTGCTTTTTTAACATTTAAAGAGGTCATTTCAGCAGCTTTTCCATTTGCAAATTTAATTTTTCGTCTGCTGTTTCCCTAGGCTCTGATTGTAGATCCAGGTAAAATTAAATCCTTGGCAATTTCAATATTTTCTCTTTTATTATGATGTTGCTTATTGGTCCAATTATAAAGATGTTTCTTTCATCCGAATGTGTAATCAATACCAAAAACAATCATCTGTGCTCTTCATCAATAAGTGCTTCACATCTCTTTCCTTTCAGCAAATACCCTGTGTCGTCTGCATGTTGCACGTCATCGCTAATGAGCCCTTGTGGCACAGATGAGCTAGTTGGAAAGCTCCTTCCAAGTCGTTTGTACTCCTTCCATCAAATGGCTAAGTAAGAACACAATTGGGGTGTGTAGCACGCTGAAATGAGGATTGGCTAGTTTTTCTAATCTGTATATAAAGTGAATTATCTGGAAAGCAGAAAGGAGAAAAATCTCAACAGCCAAGAAAAATGAGCCACAAGAGTAGGGTTTCCAAGATCCTGTGTGGAGAGGTGGCAGCCGCTGGGGCGATGCAGCTAGAGCACAAGGAGCAAGCTGTGGCTTTCCCAGCTCACAGAGCAAGCAACGCTGAGAAGCCTTTAGACATCCACAGTGCGGAAGAAGCATGATAACATTACCGGGAGCCAGGCAGAGGTCACAGAGCCACGTGCCTGAGCGGGGGAAGACCAGAGAGAGACACATCTGCTGACATGACTGAGAAGAGGTGCTATGGACAAAAGAACTGTATCCTTAATATTTCTGGTCCAAATCCTTAGCATGTGAATGTCCCTAATAAGCCTCCATAGCCGTGAGTATTGTCTGTGAATTCTGTGAAGCCATTGCAATGGATTATCACACCCATCAGATGGGAGACTGCCTTGGGAGAGACAGTGGGTGTATACGGTAAAGTTCGGTGTATACGTCTGATATCTGCCACATAGGAATCGTCCTTGAGCAGATGTGGACTTGGGGTTTCCTTTCCCCTTTGTTTCTGGAGGAGGTCAGATGTAGCTCCTCCATGTCCTCAGCCCACCACCTGTCCTGATGCCATGTTCTTCTTCATAGCATCCAGTTTCTGCTCTTATTTGCTCACTCTCCATATGGAAGATGTATGGTGAAAGAGTACAACACCGACACACACCCACTGTTCTGTTTAAACAAATACTTCTTCTCTTTTTTAAATTAAATACTTTTATTGGAGGCTCTTACATCTCTTATCTCAATCCACACATTCCTCCATTGTGTCAAGCACATTTGCACGTATGCTGCCATCGTCATTTTCAAAGCATTTTTTTTCTACTTGAGCCCTTGTTAGCAGCTCCTCATTTCCCTCCCACCTCCACTATCCTCCCTCATGAACACTTGGTAAGTTACATATCACTATTATCATATCTTACATCATCCTCTATCGTCCTTCACTCACTTTTCCTTTATTTGTCCCCTAATCCTCCTGGTATCTCTACTCTCCTTCTTGGCCCTGAGGGGTTTATCTATCCTGGATTCCCTGTGTCCCCGGCTCTTATCTGGAGCAGTGTGCATGCTCTGATCTAATCTGGTTTGTAAGGTAGAGTTGAGGTCACGATAGTGGGGTGAAGGAAGCAACAAAGAACTAGAGGAGAGCTGTGTGTTTCATCGGTGCTATACTGCACCCTGACTAGCTCATCTCTACCCTGTGACCCTTCTGTGAGGGGATATCCACTTGTTTACAGATGGGCTTTGGGTCTCCACTCCACGCCCCTCCCCCCCAACCCCATTCACATTTTGTATGATTTTGTTCTGGGTCTTATATGCCTGATACCTGATCCCATTTACCTAATGATCACACAGGCTGGTGTGCTTCTTCTATGTGGGCTTTGTTGCTTCTCAGCTAGATGGCCGCTTGTTTATCTTCAAGCCTTTAAGACCCCAGATGCTAGATCTTTGGATGGCTGCACACCATGAGCTTTCTTCACCACATGTGCTTATTTTGTCTTCAGTGATCTCTTCAGGAAGGTGAGCACCCCAGAATGCTGGTAGTTAGAACAAAGTGTTCTTGTTTCGAGGGAGTAACAAGTGCATCTTAGTTTATGTATAGATTCCACATGAGCACAACAAAGTCTTCCAGAAATCCTATTCTTTACAATGTTGTTTATAGTTTGTTAGGATCCGTGGACAAATGCCTTTCCATTTGTCAATAAAACACATGTAAATATCTTTCTGACATGCTCTGCTTTCAGCCAAGATGCATTGACTTCAGCAATGATATCCCTCTTTCCATGTATTTTTCTGAATTTGGCTTTAACTTCTGGCAGTGACTTATTAATGCACTGCTTCAACAATATTTGCATTATCTTCAATAAAGAAATGTATGTGGTATATAAATGAGATTTTCCAAGAATGTCCGTGTTCCGTTGGTCATCTTTCTTTAGAATGGGCATTCTTACAGTAGGTTGCCAGGTGGCTGTGTTCCTAATTTCTTGGTACAGACATGTGAGTGCTTCCAGTGCTGGATTGGCTCATTGAATCATCTTAACTGGTACAATGTCAATTCCTATAATCTTGTTTTTCACTTACACCTCCAGTGAAAGTTGGACTTCTTCTTTTAATACTCACAGACTACTTCTTGAAACAGCTGAACATGGACCAATTCGTTTTGTTACAGTGACACCATCCCTCCTTCCTGTCATTTCCACCTGGGGCCCAAGTTTGTGCTTTCCTGACTCACGGGGAACTTGCAACAGAGCCAAAGCCGAAGTTGTAGATGGCAGTTACTCTTCATGAATTTGTCTTGTTTTGTTCTAAATAAACACTGGAGCTCATTGAAGAGATTACACCAGGTGTCCTAGCAGGAGAGGCGACGGAAGTGGAGCTGAGAAGAAAGGTGAAATGGAGATTTCCCGAACACTGGGGAGAAGTCGGAGCCAGGCAGACTCCTGTGAATAGTGGGACCCGTGCACTCTTCCCTGGTAGTACCCTCCGACCATGGAAGAAGAAAAGGCTCAGAACAGCTTAGAAAGAATGCACTGCAAACACAAGGGCCTGCAGGTGTGGCAGAGTCCTGGCACAGACACAAAGCCACCAAGCTTTCAGACCAGTAAGGGACCCCCAGACTTATAACCAGGTGTCTTACAAGTGATGACATCAGTGGCGCATGATGAACCGAGGGACGCCCAGTGCCTCCGGTCTAAGTCCTTTCATAACTCAAGATGCAGAAGAAGCCCCCATCCTGTAACTGAACTAACTGCGAAGGGTCCAAGAAGACTTAGAGTTGGGTCTTACTCGGATCAAATAAATAGAAAAAGTAACATGAAATGCAATGTTTCTAGCACATTTAAGTTTTTCGGCCAATAAACATCCATTATGTTTATTATAAACACCTACTTTCCCTTCTGGATTCAAATATACCAACAATGTTGGAGGCGGTGTGTGATCCAGCATCACTTTGTTCTTTGTACATATGGTCACCAGAGTTACCGCCTACTCCATGGCAACTGACAATAATATTTTGCCTTCAGAAATACACAAATATGCCCTGTGTCGTTCACGAGAGCAAAGGCCTTTTCAAGTACAACAGAAAGGGAAGGAGTTGGCACCCTCCCTTTAATCTTTAGGGAAAAAACACTAGGGACAGCATGAACCTCTAATAAAAATTGACTAATAATTCATACAAGTGGGTTTTAGCAAAGGTAAAGCAGTGACTTATAAAATTCCATTTGAACCCAACTTTGTAAAACACTATTCTGTAGCTAGAAATCCTTCCTGTAATTAAGGCTTCTGTACTTATAAAATAAGAAATGTATATAAAAATGGCCATTGAACTAGATTCTCTCATGAACGTACAGTGTGACCATAAAAACTTATAAGAATTTAGCAGGTCCTTCTGTGTAAGATACCAGACCAATTAAAGTGTAGTACATAGTTAACTCTAACATCAGAAGAGATCATCATTACTGAAACGTTCTCTAGGCACACAGTGATGAATTGCGGTCTCTGTATTCCCGTGCAACGGAGCAAGTAGAAACAGCCCACTGTAGAGAGGGGATAAAACCTTGCCTTCGTGTGCAGTCAGATCATGTCAGTGGTGCAGTTGACTATGACCTGCTAAAGATGAGAAAGCTCTAGAAAAGTATGTCATCAGAACACTAGGTCCTTTTTTCCTGACTAAAATGATAAGCAGGAATAGTTTGGCACCTAGCAAAATGTGATTTAGTAGACCGGCCAATTCGGTATAATCTATCATCACACTCTCAATTTGAGACATGTTATCTAAGGAACTTTTGTCTTTATACACATGTTGAAATTCTTGATGCTGAATTAAAAATAAAATAAAAACTACCAACAGGTCAACTTTCCTTTCTTAATCCCCGAGGCAAAGCAAACACCTTCTGCACAGCAGGAGTCATCTCTAAAATGAACTCTTCACTCCGTGAACGTGAGACGGTTTCCCTTGGAGAACTTAATGGCCTTGCTTTCAACTCAAGAAGGCGCAGAGTCAGTACGCTACTGAAAGCCGTGTTGGAACCAGGTTTGTCCTGGGCCTTCAGTCCACTCGACCGAAGCTGCCAAGGAGATCAGCACATCTAAAGACCAGATGTGCCGTGTGATTTAAGAGATTAGAGAAAAGTGGATGGAAATGGACCAAACAGGGAACAAAAATGAGAGACGGCTGAACTGTGATTGTGAGTACGGAGGAAAAGGACCACGGCTGTAAGCAGAGGACCAGCAAACCAAGGAGAAGAAAGAGAGGCCTAACAAGAGCAACAGCATGTGACAGGAGGAATGACCGAGATGGTTTCATAATTAAGAGGGAAGGCGAAGCTCTGGCAGCACCATTCAGACACCTGGTTGGGAGATGGGGAGCCTTGACAATAAGGCTTTGAGCAGGGAAGCGGGAATGTTGAGAGCGTTCGTCTAGCAGAGAATCAGGGAGAGGGAAGCTACTGGCAGAACTATTGGAAAGGGCTTCTGCACTAATGCAGGCAAAGGATGGCCGGATTTGTCTGATGACCACGCACTTATTCCAAAGAAAAACGCGGAGAACTTAGTAGTTAGGAAGCATGAAAGAAAGTAGTAAGTTGGAAGTGCCTTCAAGACTTTGAATCTGGAGAACTTAAACAGCAGTGGTGCTGCTGACAGTGATAGGAGACCCCTAGCCAGGGAGGAAGAGACACATCCAGGTCTGGGAGAGGCAGAGACAAACTCTTCATTTGATAGCAAATAAACAAAGAATCTAAATAAGGGACAGTAGAGAATCCTACTTGAATTTCATCCTAAATTTGTTGTGCTTCATGGGACACTGAACCATCCAAATACTGATGCACTGGGGGAAAGTGTGCCTTAGGATGAGATTTTTGGTAAGAGATCGAGAGTGGAAGTATGAACAGAAGAGAACCCAACAGAGGAATGTTGAGAAAGTGAGTTTCTTGGCTACGTGGCTAAACCGACCACCCACTGAGATGGCCATGTATCCTGAGAGTCACCCAGGCAGGTTCAGATTTGTCCTTCGCTTGTTCTATTTCTCAGTCGACATTTCAAAGCGTTCATCATCTGACTGCTGAGATTCGGGAGAGAAATAAGAGGCATTCTCCTCATCTACACGTGTCCCTTCTGTCTGGAAAGGAGTCGCCACTGTTTCCGACTTTATAGTCCCTGGGAAAGAAGCACACAAGAGAATTAAAACATGTTATGGAATTCTTGCTGGCAAGAGTGGGTTATGCATTGGGGGTGGGTTAACCAAAAGGTCGGTGGTTCAAACCCACCAGCAGCTCCACAAGAAAAAAAAGAGGTTTTCTGCTCCTGGAAAGATTTATCACTTCAGAGAGGCACAAAGGCAGTTCTGCTCCGTCCAACAGTCACTCTAAGACTCAAAGGCAGTGATTCTGGAGAAGGAATTTGAAATGCTAACAATGTCAATTCAGCATTTGCTTTTTAACAATTTCATTGTTTCTTCGGTGTGAGCTCAAGATCAAGAACATTGCTTCTTTCATTACCAAAAACAAAAAAGAAATCTAAGAAATAAATCACCAACAACACAACAACAAAGCTGTGAAATTAAATTCAGAAACTAAAGTGCTCTCTTCAAATATGGTTATGAAATGTCTTGATCTGATTTGGAGGTCGAGCCAAACCCCTCAGAGCACAAAGACCCCCTTGCATGGCTTACCAGGAGGTGTTTTCTAAGCCCCTGGTGGTTGCCAGCTGGTCTGCATGATTACTTACACATAAATCTCGTCAACAGTTTCCAAACATCACCTCAACAACCTTACTCGTGCTCCAAAAAGACCAAACTCAGTATCTTAGGTTGTCATCATCACGGTCCAGTCTAACAGGAACCTGACTCAGGACAAAAACCAGACTCTCTGAAAGCTCTGTTTCATTGGGAATGTTTACTATAGAAAATACAAATCTGTTCTTTCAAGACGACAGGAGAATCATCAGAGGTGGTCAAAGCAACAGAACTGCAGGGTGTTACATGGCTCTCTTTGCCTCACATCTGGTATGGATTTAGAATGACGCCAAAAAAAAAGAAAAAGTGGGGCGGGGGTGGGTGGAATCATTTAAATTAGGCATGTGGATTTGTGCCTTGACCTTGTTAAGTGAAAAGTAGGTGTTACACCCATGAATTTCTATGAAATTGGTAGTAACTGTGTAAAGTCAGGGCCCCCTACAGAATATTAAGAAGCCATGTGTTTGAAAGGGTAGAAGCACCAAATGTTTGTACATTCCCACATGGAATATATAGACTACAACTTAGATGATTTATTACAGGTTTGCGCTCAGGCCTTCATTTCTATTTTGATGTGGCAAAACCAGAAAGAGAGAGTGAGGGAAAGGGGGCGGGGGAGAGAAAGAGAGAGAGAGAGAGGTGAAAATTAGTGAGGGTAAGCAACATAAGGAAGAGTTTAATTGTCAAAGATTCAATAGCCAGATCCACTAACCAATAGACTTCCACGCACAGGCCGTCTTTCTACTATGTGAACGGGGAGATGTCAAGAATAAGTGCTGGTCTTGGAAAGAGTTTGCTATGACGTTCAAGAAATCCCATGATTGTATTTGGCTAAGAGAAACGACGAGGGTACTTCTCTCAAGTTTTAAAACTTCAAATTAAAGTGCTGCACTTGAAACGTCACATTTCTGGGCATCTTCCCCACCTTGATCAGTTGACCTTCCCTCCCATTTCCACTTTTGACTGATGCCGCCCTTCCTTTCCACCTGGGCTCAGCACTGGCTGTGATCAAGTGCCCGCAATGCTGGGTCTCTGACCTCCACTGCCAGGCAGTATCATGCAGAAAAGCCCCCGATTATTGCTTCGCTTTCTGCAGCCTCCCCTTTTTCACCTTGAAGTGTGAAGGTTCACAGACAGGGCCTGGCTCTTATTACAGGTTTTAAGATGAAGTCTATGCAGTGAAAAGAACTCTGTTTTTATTTCTTTGGAATTATTGGCTTTCAAGCCTTTGAATACACTGCAGATAATTACTGTTTTGGCTCAGGATTCCTCTGACATTTGATGCCTCTGAATGGAATAAATTACCTATCTAACAAGGAGGGTTAATTGGTAGTTGTGGGCCAAAATATGTGCTCCTTGTATTTTTTTTAAGTGCCCTGCAAACTCTGAGGGTCTGAACCACTGTTTAAAACCATCTTCTCCAGAACAACTTGTGGTTGACCATTGGACCCTTGACTTGTGGAAACCAAGAGAAACGGGCACGTTTTTGGAGAGCTCTGCGTGTCATTGATCTCAGGAGTTCTGTTTTTGCAACATTTATGCTTCCCCAAGGTATCCACATTTCCTCTTAATTTTCAGAAGCAGAACTGTGTAAACCTAAACTACCTACGCCCAGATCCGAGCTCAGGCACCTTTCCAGAATTCAGGCTACAGCTGAAGTTCGCAGAAAGTTAGCCTTACCTGCACTCCGCCTCCCTCGGCGCCTTCAAGAGTTCAGTGCCTCCTGGAGAACGCACCCTTTCTTGTTTTCCTATTTGTCTTATTAAATCCGGGAAGCTAAAAACGCGCCAACGAAGGAACATTCGCACCAACGTTCACAGTAAAGTGTTTTGTGTGAATGAAAGCTTTTTAAGAGTGTAACTCTGGGTGAAATTACCCAAAAGTAGTTTAGTAAACGCCACGACACGTCGCAGCTGCATGTCAGAAATGCGTTCTGTAGGCTGCAGGGAAATTGCAGTCGTGAGGCAATTTTCTAATATTTACGTATTTATAACAAGTGCCTGTCCCGAGGAGGCTAGCTCACCTGCAACGCTTTCCCATTACATAAAATGAGAAATGCTTGGGTGTTCTAATAACCGCGATATTATTTTAACAATTACACTATTTAATACCTTGGATTAGTTCCTCTGAGAGTGCCATTAGCTGTCACTAGACGCGATAATAGGTGACTCCATCTTTGTTATGACATGATCTTGCCTACTGTTTGGTGACCTTTGAATACAAGGGGAGGGGACGCTCCCAGCCCCCCAACCCTTGCAGCAGCTACTGTAAAGCTGCAGTGTAATGCTCAGCTGGAGTGTTTAGCAACCCATGGTGCTAAAGACCTCGGTGGGCCGCTTAAACACCAACAACAGCCTCATGGGGCCTTCCCAGACCTTAAACACATCTTTTTTTGTTGAGAATATTGAATTCTGCCACAATTCTGTAGGCTAACCCTGGGCTCACATTAAATATCCCAGGCTCATTGAAGCTTACTGAATTGAGTTGAGTTGGTCTTTGTTTTATTCTCTCACTGCCTCGCCCCCCAACTGGGCCTGGGCAGCCTTTCTTCCAGCGGAGCGTGCTTTAATGTAACCCCAAGAAGGGGGGGGGCGGGGGAGAAACCAAAAGGTGCGGCTAAGGCCCATAATTAGCCTTGATCCTCCAAGTCTAAAATATTTGAACGCCAGGTTTCTGATTGCAGGATGGGCAAAGTGGATTTGGGAATGCAGACAAGTAATTCGGTCTGAAGTGTGAAGTGTGCACTGAAGTGCGGAGAGCATTTAAAAGTGAATGGGTGGTTACCACATTCTTGGCAGGCTGTTTTTTATCTTTTCATGCTCCGCAGTCCTCAGAGGTGATGGGTTTATTGCAGTTTTGCACTCTGGAGGTGGCTGTGTTTTTCTTAACCTAGCCTTTTGCTCTCCATCTGCCCACCCCCGCCCCCACCCCCAAATGGCTCCTGGTGGTGCAAGAATGAGGGAAAACTGCAAAACGTAAAACTAAATCCAGGCACGCCGACCAAATATGACGCAGTGAAGCAGAATAAGTTGGGGATAAGCGCCAGCCCCACGACAGGTCACGTTGAAAGCTTCTGGGTGTAATGAATTGACTGGGGCCCACTGGAGACGATGGCACGAAGCACGTTCTCCTCCAGCCGCATTCCCAGAGCCACCAGCACTGGGGGGCAGGGCGGGGGGGACACCATGGTGCCGCTCCGAGGTCCTGGTATAGAAGATGCAGAACATAAACATCTGAGTAGTCAAAAAGGCTTGGTTTTGATGACGTCAGTCTATAGAATTGCTGCAATTTGCTCAAATCACATGTCCCTTCAGCCTAGACATTCATGTCTGCCAATCAAGTGATCATCGGTGCTGTTTGGGCGTCATGGGGAAGGCATGTGCTTAAAGAAAGAAAGAGAGAGTGAAAAGCTGAGGTAAGAATCGCTGGAATATAAATGAGCTCCTTTTAATATCTACAGAAGTTTGCTCGCTAATATAGAATGATAGAAAGAAAGAGGGGGGGGCGGTGCAAAAAAGGTTTGTTTCTTTAGCAACACAGACGACCCATGAAGAAAGTACTTAGGCAATTCAGTCGTTCTGAACCTATTGAGCGTCAGCTCCCGAATTTGAAAAGACAGAGTGGGCACTAGCTAAGGGAGACGGCTAGGGAAAGAAGTGCCAGGACTGTTTCATTTCATCAGATCTTGTTTAGGGAATTTGGAGTTGTTTTTTCTTGGTGGTTTATGAACGTGCCATTTGTTTTGGTTTAAGACACGTCTCTTGAAGAGAAGCCTGAATCAAGGAAAACTGGATTCATTTCTGTCTGTTCTAAGGACACCACTTCAGCAAACTTCCGCTTACACCGGGAGTGTCTAACTTTTCACACTGTACGTTCTGTGTTCGGGGTCTGCAGTGCCTGGTAGTCCGCCATTATTCAGTCTATGGGATGAAAGGACCGTTCTCCTAGCCACATATTGCACGTCGTTTGTTGGGCCTGTCTAGTAATGGAGGAAGAAGCCGTCACTGTTGGACGTATTAGCACTTTCACCCTGTCGGACGCAAAGCAGCTCTCTCGGGTCAGGTTTTGCCATTAGAAGATGAATCCGGCACTGAGATCGCCAGGTCACGGTATGTTTTCGGTCTTCCAGAAGATACTCATACAATCCGTGATCTCATGCCATTATAAATAAGGTTTATGTGCTCATCATTCCCTGTTTATAACAGAGGAACATTGGAAACAACATAAATGTCTAGCAATGAGGGATTAGTTGAATGAACGGTGATCCATCCACACTAAATAAATAAATAAATAGATAAAACGTGATGCCGCCGTCAGAAGCGACATTGTAGAAGACTATTTAATGCCCAGAGATTTTCACAAAGCAATACCTAGAGTATAATTGCACTTAAATATATTTATACATGCATCGAATTAAATCGGTAGTGAATTACATCATGTTTTTAAATAACCAGTTATTGTAAAGGAGGCTAAGCCCCTAACCAAATAATACAACAAAATGTTATCAGGGTTATTTCTGTGTAGTGGAATTCAGAGTGATTTTATTTTTTCGCCGCTTATCCGCATTTTCAAATTTTCTTTTAACAAGCTGCAGTGGGACAAAGGGAACCCTGGTGGCGCATACCATTAAGCACTTGGCTCACAAAAGGACAGCCGTCCCAACTCACCAGGTGCTCTGTGGGGAAAGATGTGGTGGTCTGGTTTCGAAAAGACCCCAAAGCAACGGCCCACTGCTGCTGATCAGCTCCGAGTCCCCGAGACCCCACAGAACAAGCTAGACCGTCCCCGTGGGATCCCCGAGGCCGCCTCGTCCTCCTGCAGAGCAGCGGTGGGAGGGCCTCGCAGTGGCGCCCCTCATCACTGAGTTGCCAGGGCCACGGTCTTGGGAACCCTATGGACAGTTTGACGCTGTCAGGTACGGTTGCTGTGAGTCAGAACTAGCTTGTTGGCCACAGGTTCATGCTAGGATAATGAAATGCTGTACTAAGAACATTATCAATAAAGGTAATTAAAAAAAATAATTGTTTGCCAAACGATGGTACTAATTTCCCCCATGCACATTTTCTAAAAATGCCTCCTGTTTCCACCAGCAGAAGGGAAGAAAGGAAGCAAGAAGGGAGGGAGGGAAGAAAGGAAAAAAGCAAAGAAGGAAAAAAAGACAATTTCTCTCTGGACCTCCCTCTCCTATTGACTGCTTTCCCTGTTCATAAGCTCCCTTACCTGGAGAATTTGCTGAAGACCCTGCTTCAGTTGCCTTACAGGTGGAAGGGAAATCAGCTTCCCATAATTAATCCACATGTTACATTTAAAGAGACGCAAGCAAGAAAAAAACACGTCTGCACCGTCTTTATGCCAGGCAAGACCGCCAGCTCACCACTTCACAGAGATCTGACCCAGCTCTGCTGCAGGACTCTGACACCCACCCCGGGGACCTGGAGAGCGCGACCCTCCTCCCTTCTGACACTGACCTCCCTGGCCCTGCAAGGCCAGGTCCACGTGAAGACCCTGCGCCTTGTGCTGAGGAAATATTTCTTCTTGGATGCCTGGTATTATGCATCCCTCATTATGCAAATGGGAAATAAGCACTAGCATATCCAGGTCAGGTGCATAATGTGTATAAATAATTGCTGGGGGAAATATATGGCTCAGTGAGCTAATCTAAAACCAAAAGCTTACGAAGTTCATGTCCAGCACAGTCATTGACTTGCTGGGAGCCTGTGGGCAAGTCACTTAAATGCTCTGTGTTTCATCTTAAAATAGAGACACGGGAATGTTGACCGTGGCCCCAGGGAATGGCTCAAGATTTTGAAGCACTTCAAAAAGTCTTGTATCAAAGTAAAAGGTGCTATTTAGGGAAGAGGTCATGAAATAACCAAAGACCTTCTGGAACCTCAATAATAGCTCTGTGGTTTCACCCACTGCGATCTGAAAGGCATACCTGAATTCATGAATGCCCACACTGACAAATGCACCTGAAGCATTTGAGATTCTTAGGTTAAGGTCCTCTGATCGTTTTTGCAGAACATGCCAATCAGATGCTTGTGAGGTCTAATCTGGTCTTGAAAAACCCAGGGATGAACTGCTGAGAAAGGTCCTGAAAACGTTATCCACTGCAAGCAGAATTGTATTCAGCAGGTAGAAATTAGCACACGATCTAGATGCCGCCTCGGAACCCCAAATCACACAGGGAAGCCACAGAGGCCGGAATGGAGAGCAGTCCTACAATTCCGTGGCTTGTGTGCTGTACGGTGTGGCTTCCATTAGGAATACCACAGAGCGTAATTGGTGGGAGGTTTCTGGTCTTAATACCATTCTCTCTCCCTTTCCTGCTCCATACAGTCTCTGACCTGAGACCAGACAGGGCCCCCCCTTGCTGTCTGCATGTGTTTTCTAGATGGTTTACCAAATTGCCTATGTGGTCAAGGAACTACGGCTGGTGGTGACTTCACATAACCCATGTGTTGGGTAATAGACTTCAATCCCAATTTGTCAGTCTGTTCTATGCCCACATAAAGCAGAGGAAATGCTGAAGACCCCCCGAGGAGGAAGTGAAACTGTCTCCTAGAATTGCTATCCTTAAACAAAATAAATCAGACCAAAGAAAAGAATGGCCCCTTGATGTTGTTTTGCTTTCCTTGTTGTTGTTAGGTGCTATCTAGTTGGTGCCAACCCACAGCGACTCTATGCACAACAGAACTAACAGTGCAGAATCCTGTGCCATCCCACAGTTGTTCCCGTGCCTGAGCCCATGGAGGCAGCCACTGGGTCCATCCATCTC
This sequence comes from Tenrec ecaudatus, assembly GCF_050624435.1. Taxonomy (NCBI): domain Eukaryota; kingdom Metazoa; phylum Chordata; class Mammalia; order Afrosoricida; family Tenrecidae; genus Tenrec; species Tenrec ecaudatus. The sequence goes on from NC_134531.1 coordinate 92,424,113, forward strand.
GTGGAGGGCCTTCCTCTTTGTCGCTGCCCCTCTCCTTTGCCAAGCATGATGTCTTGCTCCAGACACTGGTCTCTTCCGACAGCAGGTCCGCAGTATGCTATCGATTTTGTATTTAGCATGTAGTATTCCATCATCTAGTCAAAGAGGAGGCTTAGCTAAGCGTCCTAGAATAAATAAGTTAATGTTTTCTCACCTTAGACTTCTCATCCATAGGGGAGGGATACTAACGTGCCTTCCAAAGGTTATAAGGACTTGGAGATGGCACAAACCCTTAGCAGAAGGTCTAGCCTATCGCAACTGTTCAATTCATGGTGGCCATTGGTCTAATTCTTGCGTGTCTCTGGCTGGCTTCCACCTTTTGGCGCAGAGAAGACCGACACGAAGGAAGAGGGGATGGGTGGTGAGCCGGGACTCAACTCCAGGAACTCTGACTCCAAATTGGACGCTGTTCCCACTCTCTTGTATGCCTCCCGCTTGGGGAAGAGACTGGTTCAGAAGGACATCTTTCAGAAATCTCGGAAGTAGTCTAGCCGTTTGCATGCAAAGATCTCAAAGCATGATTCCAGGCATATAGAAATATATTCTTTCACTGTAAGCAACATTATCATGGCTTCTCTTACAGTGAGTAGTGGCTTTGTTTAATCGCACATAAGAATACTTGCCAGGGTACTCTCGATGAATTTCTCAGCAGAAAAGAGAGCAAAAAGCAATCATTCCCTTTTTTCTCCTCCTGCTTTTCTTTCTTTCAGTGGAAAAATCCATGACCTCAGTGACCTTCCACCCAAACTATAGCCCAAGGCTTGGCATAGTTAGGAGCTGAGGGGTAGGGGAAGGGCTGATCAGTTAGAGAAAGACAAAGCACAAAGCAGGAGCAGAAAGGAAGGGCAGTAAACAGAGGGAAAGAAGCTGAAAAATGGGTGGAGAGGAGGGGGGCCCTGGAAGCAAAGAACAGGGCACAGAAAAGGACTTGGAGGAAGATTGAATAAATTGTTTGCTTGTGCTGTTCAGCGGAATCAGCTACACTTGGCTTTCAAAAAGTTTCACACAAAATCATTTTCACTGATTATTTTTTGGCACAGGAAGTTTTGTAAGATTTGGAAATTCACAAGTGACACGATTTGCTAAAAATGCCATTCAACACAATTTGATGTAAACTACAGAAATGTTATTATAATTCATTAGGAAAACTTTAAAATGTGATAGTGTCCTGAAAACTTGGCTTGCCAGGATCACTGGCAGCTAAAAACTAGCATAAGAACTGAAATGTTCAGTCTAGCTATTCACAGGCAAATGTCATGTGTCCTTTATGCAGCTAGTGAATTTTAATATTTAGATGATGTTTTGTAGCTATTTTGGGTCTTTCATTTTATTAGGTTTTTTTTCCAAGAGTCAAATTCTAAAAGCCTTCCAAGCATGGCAAAATCCATATGTTCTATTAACCGCAAGGAAGACATTCTTGCTGCTCCAATAGAGTTCTGGAGGTCCAAGTTTTGAGTCTAGTGCCCCATAGTTAGAGTAAGCCTATGCCGTGGCTTTTGTGCTTAGAATGGGAATCAGAGTGGCTAGTTTCTTAATGGAGCCCAGGGCTACTAATGTAATTCTGAGTGGTATTTGTTAGACAGTGAAAAATAATCCTGAGCGAGGACCAAGCAAGCTTAGAAGATTACTCTCTCCTTAGGAAAAATAATTTGTCTCTCCCATTTTAGCAAAGAGCTTGAATTGCTTGTTATAACTCAGTCAATTACAGTAAAGAAAGGAGGAAGAATAAAAGGAGAGAGTCGGAACAGAAGGGGTGGGGGGAAATGAACATGCTATCCCAGTTCAAATATATCAATAGAATATATTGGACAAACAGCTCACTTCTCTAGGCCTGTTTTCTTGTATGCAAATGCAGATAATGGCATCTCCCCCAGGATTATGTAAAGTCAAGGCTTTTGTAGTTTATTAAAGGTTTTATGTACATTGTCTCATTGAATCTTCCTATCAATTACCTTTAGTAGTCCTATAATCTTGCTATATATCATTTATAATCATGAAAGTTTCCTTAACACCCCCAACCACTCTGCCTGTTAACTTCTCCAATCAGAGCTCTGTGTCCTCCATTGTCCCGCTGCCACCTGGCAGGTGGCCTCTCCTCAACTCTCCATGTCTAGCGCTCCCCGCAGGCTTCTTCCTGCCCCCGACCAAATGCATCTATTCTAGGTACCCATTCTCCTGTCACCTGCTTCATGCTTGTTCATCTGATCAATCCAAACCCACAGGACGGGACCTGTGTTCGCTCTTGTCAAGCAGGCCCACTGCCAGTCCCAGGACAGGTGCCGGGAATCATAAAATGCCATTCCCTGGGCGTCCTTGCAGCTGGAGTGCTATGAGCACCCGCTTCTGCCAGAATGGCATGTTCTTGCTACAAATCTGAAATACGGACGTGGAGGAAAGGCTGGATCCCTCTGGCAGGTGCATTTGACAAACCAACTGACAGCCGTGCATGCTGGCAGTGGCCGGACTATTCTGCATGCTCCTCGCCAGCTCCCTGGGTGTGAGGCAGCCGCAGCAGTGGCGCTCTCATACCATCTCACGACAACAGCGGTAACAAAACGGCCAGGAACCAGAAGCCGAGCGACAGTCCCGTCCCCTAGATCCTCCAGCCGCTCCCAACAGTTTTGCAAACTCCTAATCACTTGCATTACAGCTCTTTTGGCTTGGACTGTCTAGGGCAATTTCTCTTCTCTGCAATGATCGTTAACTTGCTACAGTGGTTTCATAATTAATACAGGATAGAGGCCGACATTTCCATCACGCTGCTTGCTCGTCATTTTGATCACCTATACACAGTTTCCACTGTGTTGCAATTCGTAGTGACATATTTATGTCTTTCCATAGCTGTTGAATTGTTGAGTCCATGCCGACTCATAGCAGCCTCGTGTGGCAGGATAGAACTCTTCCCTGTGAGGTTTTCTTAGCTGTAATGTTTACAAAAGTAGATTGACACCCCCCCACCACCGCCCCACCGCCATCCTCCCTTGCCTTAGATGCTGGATGACCTTGAGCATTGGGGAGCTCGGCTGCTATGCCACTGAACCAAACCGTTGGATTGTAACTCGTCGCACCCAGGTTGGGTTCTGAAGGCTGTACATCTTCACAGGAGCAGCTGCTGTTGCTCCTACATACCATCAGGTTGGATCTGGTTCGTGTTGACCTTCCTTACAACAGAACCAAACACTGCCCAAGCCGGCGCCCATCCTCACCCTTGGCATGTTGGAGCCCACTGGGGTGGGCACTGTGTTTGCATTCTGAGAGCCTTCAACCTGAGGCGCCCGCCTCCACGCACTCGATCAGACAACGTTCCACTACTGTTCACCAGGTGCGCGATGGCTAATCCCTCCTAAGAGGGCTGCCTGTTCCTTTTTCATAGTCTCTTCTTAGCCTAGAAACTCTGCAGAAACCTGTTCACCAGGGATAACTTTGCTGGTATTGGAAATACCAGTGGAATAGTTCCCAGCAGCAAAGTAACACACAAGCCACTACAGTATGGTCTAGCAAACTGACAGAAGTCACTTACCCTCCTGCACCACCAGGACCCCCAAGCTCCAATACGTCTTCTACTCTGTTTCATCTCTTTATTTGTATGTCTAGTTTCTCTATCCATGCCTAAGTTTCCTATAATGGATTTAACAAATACCACAAAGGGGGTGACTTTAAAGAGATAAATTTTTTTATTTGGCAGTTGGTGCTGCTAAATAAGCTTGGACTGCTTGCCATGAGGTCAGTAGTTCAAACCCACCAGCCACTTCCCTGAAGAAAAATGAGGCTGTCTGCTCCCATAAATATTTACAGTGGAAACCCAATATAGGGAGCCGGTGAATCTGAATAGGCTAGATGGTAGAGAGTTTGTTTTGAAGGATTTTTTGTTTTTTCCAGGAGTAGGGTGTTGGTCTTTGGTTTTTATCCTAGGGTGTGTGTGTGTGTGTGTGTGTGTGTGTGTGTGTGTATTACAAAGTGGATAACTTTACAGAACAGACACTTATTGTCTTACAGTTTTGGAGGTGGAAGTCCACATCAGGATATGAACAATGCTGATTTCTTCCAAGGGCTCTGCATGAGCTAGGTTTTGTGACTATTTGGCTGGGCCAGAGGTCTCAGTAATTTGGTAGTAATCCCCGTGGAGTGCTTGAGGACACATGTAGTCAACTCCATGACGGGATCTAGTATAACGTAATCAACTCTATGAGCGGCCGCGGTGATGGTAGAGCACAGCCCCTGATCAGGTCACAGCCCTGGTGCAATGGGAAGAAAGCCTCCACAGTGCTGTAGCCTGCCCCTTTTCCACCAGACACGGTGGGAAATGTTGTCACTTCTTCGCTGTCTGAATCCTGCATCTGATTCGTCGGCCTCCTGCCACATTGCCTGCCAATCCCAGGAGCCATCAGCGGATGGTCAACCTTGGATTCATTTGACTTTGCATTCAAAAGTCTGTGGTCTTTCTGATTCTTAGTTCATCCCACCACCCCACCCCACCCCCACCCCCAGCTACACAAGTTAGAAGCCTCCAGTTTCTGAGTGAGTAATTTTTCTTGATATAAACATCTCTCTATATATACCTGTATAGGCATCATTGGTTTTGCTTCTCTAGAGAATCCAGCCTAATAGGTTCCAAGCTGGGGCCGGGTGGGGGGGGGGGTCCACAGAGTTCTTCTACTTTCTAGATGAGTCACTTCAATCCTAGACATACAGGTCCACCTGCCTCCATCATCACATGGTCTTTCTTCATCTGTCTTACCCTTCCTAGTATCCTTGTTTATAAAAGGCCTCTAAGATGGGATTAGTACCCACTATATTTACCTACAAAGTCACAGTCACAGTTCCAGTGTTTAGCCAGCATATTTTGGGGGGAATTCAGTTCATAACAACTATCAAAGCAATGGTGCGGTGCCTCATTGATTATTTTTGCTTTTTTTTGGCCACTAATGCTAATATCAATGCGCAGTGTGTAGTATACAGCACAATAAGCACTTTGAGCTGAACCTTTTTGAATAATATGCTTCTTTTGAATAATACACTTGAATGCTTCCTCTACCTACAGGAAGAGATGACCTTGTATTCAGATGCATGAGTTGATTAATTCTTTGCATGGTGCTATTTATGCCTCGCTGTGTGGATATGTATATTATATATGCATATGTATCTTTATGCATCTTAATGGATTGAATTGTGACTCAAAAAATATATGCCAGCTTGGCTGGGCCAGGATCCTCAGTATTAAGTAATCATCCTCCATTTCATAAGCCAAAATGATGTAAAACAAAGATGCAATTACCATTCAATTTTATAGGGGAAACTTTTTAGCATTTCCAGACTTAAAACTAACTGCAAAATCATACCAAATGACACATAAAATCTAACAATATGCTAACATACAGTGCTCATGACACGAGATGCTCAAAGTGGTGGTGGCTTGATGCCAAGGGGTGGAGTGTTGCTCCCAGGGAACGAGCTCGGTGAGCCGTACTAGCTGCCTGGAGCTTGCTGCCTCTTTAGGGGGTTTGCTGCAAAACAAATCCTAAAATTTAGTTTCACTTTTCGGTTGTTGCTTGTTTGTTTTGCAAAAATCTTCTTCATACTTATGGTTAGTTTCCACGAAGGTTCTAATGGGTTTTCTGTAAAAGTGAAGTGGCATAAAGCAAACGCAAGACGCAAGGAATACTGTATATGTAGGTGCCTCTGGTGCCGTAGTGGTGGCATGTTGCACTGCTAACCACAAGATTAGCAGTTCAAAACTACCAGGTGCTCCACAAGAGAAAGACAGGCTTTTTACTCCTGTGAAGAGTTCTAGACTCAAAGCCCCACAGTACAGCTCTATTCTGTCTGATAAGGTCACAATGAGTCAGAATTTCCTCAATGGCAGTGAGTTGGGTTTGGGTTTGCTTCTATGTGTATGTGCAAATAGACACATTCATAGCTGTGTGTACAGGCGAAATGACAATAAGCACTAAAGCAATTATCCATATTATTCGATTTTTAAAACATCTATTTAAGTAAAACAAGCAACAAACTGGGAGGAAAGACATACGCAATCTACATTGGAGGTAAAAATTAACAATCTCTGTAATAAGTAAATGATTTTTTAAAATCCCTATTAGAAAAATAAGTTATAGTTCACAGAAGAGGAAATACAAATGATTCATAAATATATGAAAAGATGCTCAAATCACTCCTCCATAGAAAAAAATGCAAATTAAAACTACTCCATGATACCATCTTTCACTATCAGATTGGTAAAAATCCAAAAATTTGACTTCCCTGTGGGTTGGCAAGCTATAGAGAAACAGGAACCGTGATTCATGGCTGGTGGGAGTGTAAATAGGTACAATCATTCTGGGAGCCAATTTGGCAATACTTTTTGAAATTAAAAATGCATACCCTCTTTGACTCAGCAGCAGCAAATCTAAGTTTATTCTACAGAGACACACACACATGGGTAAAATCATGAATGTGCAAGGTTATTGATTGCAGGATCTCTTACCACTGCAAAAAAAATTTGATGAGCATAAAAAGTTAATCAATAGATGATTATTTTAATAAATCATTGAACACCCCAACATTGGCTTACTTCTTCACTACCATAATAATTTCAAATAATCAGGAAATTTTACAGTACTGATAAGCAAAGATAGGAAAGATACATTTAAAAAGAAGGAGTAGTACTTAACATTGTATAGTATGATACATAGTATAAGAGGGGGGCAGAGAAGATATTTTAGCATGTACTTATGTAAGCATATTAAAAATCTCTACTCATCTACACAAACAGCTAATAACAAAGATTATTGATTTGGATGGACGGGAAGAAACCAACTAGTGAGAAGCCAAAATGAGAGAGAAATCTTTACTATCATATTTACCTGGGTTAAAATTTTAAACCTTGTGAATATATTATTTAAAAAAATGTTAAAATCCTAAAATACAATGTCAAACATGGGTGATTTTTTTTAACCATTTTATTTGGGGTTCATACAACTCACCACAATCCATATGTACATTCATTGTGTCAAGCACATTTGTACAATTGTTACCATCATAATTTTCCAAATATTTTACTTCTACTTGAGTCCTTGGTATCAGCTTCTCATTTTTCCCCCTCCCTCCCTCATGAACCCTTGATAATTTATAATTTTTTCATGTCTTACACTTACCGATGTCTCCCTTCACCCACTTTTTTGTTGTCCATCCCCCTAGAAGGGGGTTATATGTAGATCATTGTGATCAGTGCCCCCTTGCTCCCCCTACCTTCCCCTTACCCTCCTGGTATCACTACTCTCAATATCAGTCCTAAGGGGTTTATCTGTCCTGGATTTCCTGTGTTTTCAGTTCTTATCTGTACCCATGTACATGCTCTAGTCTAACCGGATTTGTAAAGTAGAATTGGGGTCATGATAATTGGGGTTGGGGAGAGGGCATTAAAGAACTAGAGGAAAGTTGTATGTTTCATCAATGCTATACTGCACCCTAACTGGCTTGTCTCCTCCCTGCAGCCCTTCTGTAAGGTGATGTCCAGTTGCCTACAGATGGGCTTTGGGTCTCCACTCCGCACTCCCCCTCATTCACAATGAGGGGGTGTTTTGTTCTGGGTCTTTGATGCCTGATACCTGATCCTATTGACACTTCATGATCACACAGGTTGGTATGAGTCTTCCATGTGGGCTTTGTTGTTTCTCAGCTGGATGGCCGCTTGTTTATCTTCAAGTCTTTAAGACACCAGATGCTATATCTTTTGTTAGCCAGACACCATCAGCTTCCTTCACCACATTTGCTCATGCATCCATTTTGTCTTCAGCAATTATGTCAGGAAGGTGAGCATCATGGAATGCCAGGTTAACAGACCAAAGTGTTCTTGCATGGAGGGAGTACTTGAATGGAGGCCCAATGTCCGTCTGCTATCTTAATACTAAAGTTATAAATATATGTAAATAGATTTATTCCCCCATCAAAATACATATATTTATATATGTACATGCCTGTATTTAGGCCTCTAGAATTGCCCTTTGCCTCCTAGTTCTTTAATGTATTTCTTTTTACTTTCCTCTTGTCCCACTATCATGTTCAGCCTTCATTTGGGTTTCAATAACTCCTCTCGGTTACATTGCCCTTGATCAAACCCTACTAGGCCTCCTACTCCCTCCTCACCATCGATTTTAGATCACCTGATGTTCCCTTCTTCCTAGGTTTGTTAACACACACTTCCTTTCCCCCATCTCCCCCTCTCCCATGTCCCCCCGAAATATTGGTCCTTTTTATTCTCCTCCAGATTGTTTATCCTGCCTATCTTATCTAGATAGGAATGCAGAAATAATGATATGGACAAAAACAAGACAGAGCAAAGCAAAGTAATAAAAGAAAACAAACCAACAACAACAAAACTGCAACATTAAAAAGTGTATAAATAGTTCCGTTTGTTGACCTTTAGGAGTGTTTTCCAGTCAAGTCTGATGGGGTGCTATGCCCTGGCATGGCAGTCTATTTTTGGTATTTCCTAACGACTTCATTGTTCTGCTCCCCTTACTATTCTGTTACATGCCCTTAGTGTTTCACCTTGGGGTGGTGGGGTCAGATCAGGCACAATTCCCACACTGTGTCTCCAGTGTTGTCCCCCATAGTGCTATGGGTCAGTGAAGGATATCATGTCTTGTGGCAGGGCCAAACCTAGGGATTGGCTGCTCGGAGCAGGAATATCATCCTCAGGACTTGGTGGGCCAGGATGGGCTCCACTCTCTCTCCCTCCCCCTTCGTTTGCTCCAGTGTGCTCTGATCAGACATGTCCCTCTCCCTGAGTTGTAGCTCCAGTGCTGTCCTATGAAGTGAATTGAATTTTGGGGAGGGTGGGGGGAAGGCTGTCCATGTATTTAGGATTAGGGTCAGCCAACAAGAGTGATTTTCATCTTACTTTTGTAAATTGTTTAATGGCATGCATCTGACAGCATCCCTCTCTACTTTCACTATGCGTTGTAGGCTAGAAGAGTCTACTACTTTGTAAGTAAAGTCAGTGCTACTTGAGCACTACCCTCACTCAATACAATAACACTTTGTTCTAACAAAATGGCATTTTGGGATGCTCACACCCCCTACACACACACACACACACACACACACACAGGATCGCTGAAGACAAAACGAGTATATAAGCAAATATGGGGAAAACAGCGGATGGTGCCTGGCTATTAAAAGATATAGTGCCTGGGGTCTTAAAGGACGGAAGTTAAACAAGTAGCCATCCAACAGTGAAGTAACAAGCCCACATAGAAGAAGCACACCAGCTGGTGTAATCATGAGGTGTCATTAGGACCTGGTAACAGGCATCAGAAGATTCATAACAAACAAACAAAAATGCATTGTGATAATGATAATGAGGGGGTGTTGGAGCAGAGACCCAAACTCCATCTGTAGACAATGGGAAATCCCCCAACGGAGGGGTCGCAGGGAAGGGATGCGTCAATAAGGGTGCAGTAGAGCACCAGTGGATCACGCAATATACCTCTGGTTCCTTAAGGCTTCCTCACCCCCACTATCATGACCCCAGTGCTGCTTCCCACTCTGGACTGGACCGCAACATGTACATAGGTATAGGCAAGGGGAACCCAGGAACAGGAATGGGAATAGCAATACCAAAAGGGTAGGGGAGAGGGGAGGAATGTAAGAGGAGGAAGGGGCACCAAGTGCAATGAATGGCACATGACCATACCCACTCCTCCAGGGGAAAGAACAATGGAAACGAGAGGGGAAGGGAGACTGCGGTCAGTGCGAGGTATGAAAATAAGAACAATCTATAATCTATCAAGGGATCATGGTGGTGGGGGAGGAGGGGAAAAATAGTTGATCCCAAGGGCTCAATGGAAAGTCAATATCTAGAAAAGAACAATGGAATGTATATGCAAATGCGTGTGACACAATTGATGTATGGTTTGTAACAAGAGTTGTAGGACCCCCCCCCCCAATGAAATGATCTTTTAAAAAAAGAAAGAAAGAAAAGCTGGTGGTGTAATGGGTTGCTGACAGCCAGGTCAGTAGTTTGAACCCACACACTGCTATATGGGAGAAAGATGAGACTTTTTATTCCCCTAAAAGATGTACTGCCTCAGAAACCATGGGGACAGTTCTGCTTTGTCTTATGACAGTGGTTCTCAACCTGTGGGTTGGGACCCCTTTGGGGGTCGAACAACCCTTTCACAAGGGTTGCCCGATTCATAACAGTAGCAAAATTACAGTTATGAAGTAGCAACAAAAATAATTTTATGGTTGGGGGGGTCACCACAACATGAGGAACTGTATGAAAGGGTCGTGGCATTAGGAAGGTTGAGAACCACTATCTCATGAGGTCAGTATGATTTGGATTGTATATGATGACTATGAATAAACACTTCCCGTGTTCATGTCCTAAATTAAAATTTTCAACAGGTTAAAAAAAAGAAAGAACGTTATTGAAAAATCATTGACATCATAATAAGTCAAAGTAGAGGGAAAATACCAAGAATTTTATTCTTACTTAGAAGCCCTTAGATATGAACTTGGTATTTATTTGGTTGAATAATCTGCCTTCAAATTTCAAATGCTAGACACATTTCATGCAAAAAGTACCTGAAACCCCAGTGTGCAATATCTTAATCCCACGGTCTCCTAAAGGCTCGTTTATATCTGATGAAGGAAGGGGCCGCTGACCAAACGGAAGGAAAAGAGCGGGGGGAATCGCCTGCCTCTAGGCAAGGAAAGCCTGTGTGAAAGTGAACAGCAGGCAGGCAGCCCTGGAGCCAGAGAGAGGGGAGCGGTTTAGAAAGAGAAATGGGATTTAAAAGGGGGCGGGGGAGGTGAGAGCTTGTCTAACTCAAACATCTTTTACACATTGCCTAGGAACTTGCTAAGAGCACCCACCTTGGTTCCTCAGAAAATCTTTGTGCCTGCTCACTTTGAACCACAGATCCTAATTTGGAAATGTCTGAAATTTAATAAAGATCCTTTGCTTGGTTCATTCAACAGGGAACAGGGACTTAGATCCTAGTTAGTCTGTTTCACCATATTTCATTGTAAGATCTCGTACCTAGAAAATGGTTTATGGGTTTACTTTTAAATTCTACAGTAAAATAGATAGCTATTTAAAGAGTACAGAACTAGGTAACATTTTGCGTTGTGGAAACTATGTATTTGCAATGAAGTTTGGTATCACATAGAATGCATGTGTGCATAAAGATGATTTTCAAACCAGTTGATTCATGAGAAAGGCCGGTTTCAAATTTGTCAGGAGTCCCATTAATAGAAATTTCCTGTAAGGCGAAGCCTGCTAAATCAAAGCAATGATCATAAATAAAATGAGTAAAATCAATTGCACTAGTATGGTCTTATGAATATCAAGCCTTTCCCATATTTTTCTGAGAAAGTCAATGTACCTGTTATCCAAATAAGTTGTGTCTTGAGCCATTTAACCTCTATTTAAAATGTCTTAAGGCCTGTTATCAGGAGAGACCAGTTCCTAAAAAAAGGGGGAGCAGCATGCTTGGTAAAGCAGAGGGTCAGGGCCGAAGAGAAACACCTGCAATGTGACAGAATGATGCAATACTTGCAACCATGGGTTCAAACATAACAACAATTGTAAGGATGGTAATAGACCAAGCAGCGTTTCATTGTGTTGCTGGAGGTGGGACACATGCTCAATACTGGGAGACATTGCAGCTGACAAGACACATGGAAATACACTAGGGCCCTGAGCTGAAGGAGTCACATGGAGACCAGCACTACCAGCACTGGGATACAGCACCACTGGATCCACAAGACTTCCCACCCACTGGCCTGTGATCTTCCTGCATTGCATGTGTTTTGTGAGTCTGAAGAGGACTTTATAGATTGGTCTCAGACATATGGGCTAATATTGGACTTCTGGACTTGATCTGGACTGGGCTGAGATGTTTTCTTAATTTACAATTACTCTTGTATATAAAGCTCTTTTTTATACACATATGAATGTCTATGAATTTATTTCTCTAGTCTACCCAGACTAACAAAGAGTCCAAACCAACTCAACAGCACCTAGCAACAACAACAGGAAAAGGAATGGTCAGGCAGAAGGAAAAGCAATACATACTTTTGGAGAAGTTACTACAACAGGACCCAGACAAAAACAGGCACTGAGAGGAACCCAAAACTAAAGGCCAATTGCTAAAACCTAGACAGTCCTGCAACAATAGTATTAACAAACAACATAATTTATGAATGGATACCTAGGTAGGTATGCTTGGAAAAGGAAAGGATGGTGTCAGGAAACACATTCCCCTACAGGTACAGATTTGGTTTTGGATATGCCTATATGCATATAGAAAATGCTTCATGTACCCATTTATGAATATAGGCAATAGAGCATCCATGGGACACACACATGGACACTTCAACTGGCACAACCATGCTTTGCACCTCACTTTGGTGAGTAGCATCTGGAGTCTTAAAAGCTTGAGAGTATCCAGCTAAAATACAACTATTGGTCTCCCCCCAGCCAGGGCAAAAGAGAGTGAAGAAAAGGAGAGATTCAAGGGAGCAATTAATAACATACACCCCTCCAAAACCAGAAGTACTAGATGGTGCCTGGTTGCCAATGCTGACTACTCTGCCTGAGATCGCAATAGAGCACCCTGGACAGAGTGGGAGAAAACTGTATTTCAATAGAGAATCAAATTCATACACACACACGCAAGATCATGTAACTCAGGGCAGAAATGGGAAGAGTGAGAAAACACTACCAGGAGCATAGGAGTGTGCAACCCTGAATGTGCAAACTATTGAATGGAAAGCTAATGTGCTCTGTAAATTTTCACCTGAGCCATAATAATTTTTTAAAGAATAAATTACTATCTGCTGTGAAAAATGCAGGCTCCTTTATTTCCCTGCAGGAGGTGGACTAAATTTAGCCTATGCCCAATGTAGCCCACTAAAGACTCCAAATTTGAGGAATCCATAGCGCTGTTAAGGCTGAGACTCACTTTCAGTCATCACCAAAGTCCTTCAGATCAGTCCAGCGCTGATTTTTTAATATTATAGAAATCCTTCAATGTATATGCTATGCATAAAAACTTCCCCTATAGCTAACATGACATGGTACAGTCATATTAGATATGGATTTATGATTATCCTTACTTGGTTTCCATAAAATTGTTGTCACACAAATATGCATGGTGCTATAGACAGGGAAGCTGGTTGAATGGCCCCTGAGAAACAAGAAAGCAAGAGATGTGTAACTGAGGCTCCTGATTCTTAAAATCTTAATAGGCTAGAAATGGAAAGGGCTCTACATTTTATGGAAAGGGCTCTACACTTTATGGAGGTAACACCCTCTTTCTTTGCAGAAAACTAAGTCAATAATTATATTTTAAAATGATACCTGTATTTTAAAAGCTAACTTTAAGGATGCTGACAACAGACCTGCACATGTCGAAATCATTGAACTGGGGAAGGTATGGCCGTGTACATCCCCCACAGCAACCAGATAAGGAAAATTACCAAGCAAACCCACAAGCCAGGGGCTATAGGAACTGACAGAGCACGCAACAGTCTTCCCTGCAAGGGAAGCTTCAGAGAGAGCGAGGTGTCTGCTGTTTGCAGCCTTGGGATTGCATGGGCTTCAAATATTTTCAGGTACAGAACCCAGCGAACAACCCTCGTGCTCTCTGCGGCGCTGAGGTCCCTCAGCCCAGTCGGAGCAGCATTTTCATTCAGGGAGACGGACACTGGTTCTTTCCCTGGAGCCTCCAAGACTTCGGCACCAGAAATGTTTTTATGGAAAATAGCACTTACGGCCATTACTTTTAAAATGAATTCTCACCACTGGTGAGAGAAACTACAAGATGGAATCGAATCTGCTCCTTGGCAACCCCTTCAAGCCATGCTCAGGGCGCCTGCTTGACCTGGATTTGCCCTATGTTTGTGTGGTAGTTCCAGAATCTGTTGTCAATTTGAGACTTATAAGTGAAGGGGTGGAGTTTAGCCTGTCAGTCAGGTCGCAGGTTGATGACCTCATGTGGAGGCGCTAAAGAGATAAATAGCTTGCTGGAGGTGAGACACACACTCACTCCCTGGGGGCATTGCTGTTGACAAGTCACATGGAGAGAGGCTCATGGAGCCAGAGCCCGGAGCTGAGGAGACATGTGGAGAACCACACCAGCACTGAGATGAATTGGTTCCACCACCACTGGAGCCACAAGACTTTCCTCCCACTGGCCTGTGATCTTCCTGCATTCAGTGCCATTGCATGTGTTGCATGAGTCTGAAGAGGACTTTATGGATTGGTATTGAACATATGGGCTAATATCGGACTTATGGACTTGATCTGGACTGGGCTAGAAGGTTTTGTCAATATGAAATTTCTCTGGTATGTAAAGTTCTTTCTATACACATATGCATGTCTATGAATTTGTTTCTCTAGTCTACCCAGACTAACCCAGTATGCCTCTGTCCACACTGTTCTCCCTTCCACCAAGCAACCTTGCCCTCCCCATATTCCAGATATGGTGGTTATGAGGTACACTTGCTTTTGTTCCTGCTTCTTGGATAGATGTTTGTGAATGACATTTCCCAATTTAGGGCCTTAAAGCAAAAACTTCCTTCCTTGCAAGATGTTTCACAATCCTACTGAGGAAAAAAAAATTTAGCATATAATGTTACCAAAAACATGGGTACACACCAGAATGAGTCTGTTAATAAAGGATTTTAGAGGGTCTGACTATATGGGTTGGCACGCCAGAACTGAACAATGAAATGATGGTCTCCTGATTCAGTATAGTGAGGAATTTTCTTTGAAAGCCCTGTATCAAGGGCATTATAAGAGCTTCCTTTTCTTTCTTTCTAGGTCAATGTACATCAAATGGGAACTCACTTAGCTCTATCCCGGTCTGTTCCAGGAAGGACGAATCTGGGTTCTAGTAGAGCTCTTCCTGGGACTGGCCATGTGCGGTTAGCGGGCACACCTCCCTGACGCTTAGGTTTCTAAAGTATTAAAGAAAGGATTGTGCTAAATCATCTCTAGTGTCTCTTATAGCTAAAAGACTCAAGTGATTTGGAATCACTTTTATAAATAGTCTATAAAACTATCAGGTGATTACTATTTTCATTATTGTTTTTAGACCGAGAGCTGAAGCTTGGCTGCCGGTAACACACTGAAACATCTGAGTCTGGTAGTGCCTCCGCAGTTTATCTGGATGGGCACACAGCATGGGGAAGAGGTCTCAGGTAGTATACCAAGAATCCTATGATTGACTGCGATAAGGAAAAAATGCTTTCTGCCGAGTGTGATTTGGGTGAGCACACTAGACTACTCAGGCAAGCCCCTCTGAACTATCCAAACCCCTTGATTCTGCAAACTGGGTTACAGATCTTTAGAGAGCAGGCTTTCTCACAAGATTGCTGGCGCTTTCCCTTCCAATCTCAGCCAGCAAAACACTAAGAACAGCCTTTCTCATATCATGTTGGCATTTCTGGGCTTGGTCCAGGCTGGAAAATTGAAGTGCAAAAACACTGAACTGAACATTTTAGAAGGTAAAGAAATGTTCAGTTCAAGTTTTGCTCTGAAACGGACAAGGGGTTCTTCTACTGGCGCTGCCAAAACCCCGGAGTGGCACAGAAGCACCACGGGTCGCCCTCTACTCTGAAAGCATCTTTGCCATGGTGCCTACTGAAAAGCCAGCAAAGGCCCTCTGTGCGGCCAGATAGGAGCTGCCCTGGGACACTGCTTATAAGCGTTAGAATGGTGGTCGGTGCCACTCGATTTGGGTATGTCTCACTTGAAGCTTTGAGTGACTAAATTGAATTTTAAAGAGGAAAACAAAATTGACTAAAAATTTAGTGAGATAGATTATGTTCCTTATTACTTTAAATATAAATATATATTCAATTGATAATTTGAGTCAGCGACGACTCAAGGGCGATGAGTTTGGGTTTTGGTATGCACTTGCTTGAAAAAAAATTTTTTTATTTAGCGTTACATGCAGGTGTATGCAAAAGATCACCAATTTTGTATTCAACAGCTCATCAAAACTCCCGGTTCCCATCATTTTTCTCATCTTCCTCTTGTTGGATACTGTCTTCCCTTTCACACAAATAAACACCCGTCTAGCCTCTAGCTGGTGATTGCTTTCTCCTCCTGTTCCTTCCCCTCCTATCCCAGGAACCATCCATCTGTTTCTTGTATTGTGAAAACCCTTTTGTTCAACTTTCCTTCTTACGGCAGTGGTCTTTATACACTTGCTTTTAACTGACCGTGGTTAAACCCATATCAGCCGAACACTTGCTCAGATTTGTGTACTATGTGCCTTGATACTAGTGGTTTGTTTTTATTCTCATTTTGCTTTCTGTCATCCACCATGTGCAACCTTTGCAGATCTGGCTTCACTGATGGCTCACTATCCATATTGTCACAGGTTCTCAAAAAAAAAAAAAAAAACCAAACTCATCCAATCGATCCCAACTCACAGGGACCCTTTAAAACAAAGTAGAAGTGCCCCATCGGGTTTCTAAGGCTGTAACGTCTTTTCCACAGAGAAAACCTCCTCCTTCTTCCTCCAAGTGCCTGGGGGTTCAAACCTTGTGGGCAGCAGTCCAACACGTAGCCCACAATGCCACCAGTGCACCAAACCATGGTCATGTGCAGATAACCAGTAACATCCTTCTAAGTCCAATTACTGCTTTTGTTGTTATCTGTTGCCATCAAGTCAGTTCCGGAAACCTCCTGGAAACCTTCTGCTGTACACTAACAAAGGTGAGTGCCTTGTGCTGCAGCTATTGTGTGGTGCCTTCCAATCGAGGGGCTCCCCTTCCAGCGCTGTAGTGAACCATATTCTACTGTGAGCCACACAGTTTCACTGGCCAACTGTCCAGAGTCGATCACCAGTCCTTTCCTTGTTGTCCGGGTTAGGGTGAAAGCACTGCTACAACTGGGCGACTTGCTGGTTAGGAAACACCAGTGGCATCGTTTCCAGCATCGTGTTGTCATTCTTGTTAGGTACCAACAACTTGGTTCTGACCCATAACAACCCCACATACAACAGAACAAAAAACTACCCGACCTTCTGCTTGAGCCCATTGTTGCAGCCCCAGTGTCAATCCATCCTGCCAAAGCTCTTCCTTCTTTGAATGCCCCTCTGCTTTACCAAGCACGGTGTTCTTCTCCATGTTGACCCAGACAGCATGTCCAAAGAACATGACATGAAGCCGCACCTTCCTGCTTCTAAGGAGTGTTCTGCCCATACTTCTTCCAAAGGCAGATGTGTCTGTTCTTTTGGCAGTCCATGGTACTTTCAATATTCTTCCCCACACCATCATTCAAGTGCATTGATTCTTCTGTGGTCTTCTTTATTCAATGTCCAAATTTCACATGCACATGAGGTAAATGAACATGCCCTGCTCTTCTACATATATAAATTTATTTATATATGATGATGGGGAAATAGATCTATGAGCATATATTTATAGGTTTAGTATTAAAGTAGCAGATGGACATTGGACATCCACTTAAGTGCTCCCTCAATGCAAGAACACTTTGTTCTACTAAACTGGCATTCCATGATGCTCACCTTCCTGACACGATTGCTGAAGACAAATGTGTGCATAAACAAATGTGTTAAAGAAAGCTGATGGAGCCTGGCTATCAAAAGATATAACATCTGGGGTCTTAAAGGATTGAAGGCAAACAAGCGACCCTCTAGCTGAGAAGCAACAAAGCCCACATGGAAGAAGCGCACCAGCCTGTGTGATCTCAAAGTGTCGAAGGGATCAGGTATCAGGCATCAGAACAAAAAGTCCTAGCCTTGTGAATGAGGGGCAGTGCGGAGTGGGGACCCAAAGCCCATCGTAGGCAACTGGACACTCCCTTACAAAAGGGTCGTGGGGAGGGGATGAGCCACTCAAGGTGCAGTGGAGCAATGGTGAAACACACAACTTTCCTCTAGTATTTAAATGTTTCCTCCCCTTCCCCCGCCACCACTATCATAATCCCAATTCTACTTTACAAATCTGCCTAGACCAGAGGATGTACACTGGTACAGATAGGAACTGGAAACACAGGGAATCCAGGGCGGATGAACCCTGAACTTCTGGCAGCTCCCTGTCGATATACTACTGGAAACTTTGTTAGATGATCTTAAACAAAATTGCACTGCTTATGATATTAATTATATTTTCCTACAATGTGTACATTCTGTTGCAACACCTTTTGTTTGGAATGAGGACAAATCTAGATCTCTTCTCATCAGTTGGCCAAGTTGCTGTCTTCCAAATTTCTTGGCATATTGAGTGCTTCCAGGGCTTCATCGGCGCGTTGAAACATTTCACTTGCTAGCCAACTGATGCCTGCAGACTTGTTTGGAGATAATGCTTGCAGGGCGGCTTGAATTTCTTCCTTCTGCACCATTCGTCCTTGCCTGCGTGATGCTCCCTTTGGTGCAGTGACTGTGTCTGTTCTTACGCTTTTCGTCTGATGCTTCCTGAATCATACCATATTTTGCCCATAGACTCTCAAGACTGCAACTTGAGGCTTGAATTTGCTTCATAACGTCTTTCCATTTAAGATACACTGCAGGTGTTCTTCTCTTTTGCTTTTCTAACTCTAGGATCTTTCAGTTTCATTATAATCATTTATTTTGTCTTCTCGAGCTGCCCTTCGAACTTCATCATCATTGCTTCCATTGGCTGTAGCTACTCTTGTATTAAGAGCAAGTTTCAATGCTTCTTCTGATCAACACTTTGGTTTTCCTTTTTGTGCTGTCATTTAGTGGCCTTTTGTTTTCTTCATGAGTGATGTTCTAGAGGTCCTCCCACAGCTCATCAAGTCTTCTTTCATTTTAGTGTTCAATGCAGCAAATCTGTTCTTGAGATGTTCTTGGAATTGAGGTGTGATACATTTAAGGTCTTTTGGCTCTTGTCAACTTTTTAATTTTTTCTTCAGAACTTATTTATTTTTACAGTCAACCCTGGGCCACATTTTAGCTGCTGATATTGAGCTTCTCAGTCATGCCTTCCAACAGATGGAGAGAATTTGATTTCTGCATATTCCACCTGGAGAAATCCATGTGTATAATTGCCATTTGTATTGTTGAGGGGGGAAAAAGGCATTTGCTATAAACAAGTAATTGGTCTTTCAAAAGTCTATTGTGTGATCTCCAGCTTCATTTCTATCACTGAGACCACATTTTCCAACTATTTTTCCTTCCTCTTTATTTCCAACTTTTGCATTCCAGTAACCAATAATTACCAGTGCATCTTGATTCCATGCTTGATCAATATCAGACTGAGGATATTGTAGAATTCTTCAATTCTTTTCTTCACTAGCTTTAGTGGTTGGTGCATAAATTTGAATGATAGTTTTATTGATTGGATTTACTTGAATTTGAATAGATGCAATCCTATCACAGACAGAATGGTTCTTCAACCTAGATCTAGGTCCTTTTTTGACCATGAATGCTAGGCTATTCCTCTTGATTGGATCATTCCCAGAATAGTAAACCATATGATTTCCTGACTCAAAATAGCCGATACCAGTCCATTTCAGTTCACTAACACCCAGGACATTAATCTTTATGCATTCCATTTCATTTTTGATGACATCCAATTTTTCTAGATTCATACTTCATACATTCTGAGTTCAGGTTGCTAGTAGATTTTTGAGCCTGTTTCTTCTCATTTTGAGTCGTGTCCCATGTGGTAGTTACATAATCTGGTGTCAATTTGAGAGGAAGGGGTGGAGTCTAGCCTATCAATCAAGATATAATCAATGAGGCCTCTGTGTGGGCATGGCCTTCTTCTGAGAATTCTGGGAATTCCTGTTTTTCTTCCTTGGAGGAGGGAGACACTATCTCTCTCTACTCACTCCCTGCGAGACATCCCTGAGGAGAAGCCACATGGACCTACCCTGATGCAGTCAGAAGCCTGGACCTGGAGAAGCCACGTGGAGACCCTTGCAATGCTGAGATACTTACAATGCTACTGGATCTACAAGACTTCCCACCCACTGGCCTGTGATCTTCCTGCATACAGCATCATTGCATGTGTTTCCTGTTTCTGAAGAGGACTTTATAGATTGGTATCAGACATATGGGCTAATATCGGACTTAAGGACTTGATCTAGACTGGGCTGGGATGTTTTCTCAATGTTCAATTGCTCTTGTATATAAATCTCTTCCTTATACACATGTGAGTGTCTATGCATTTGTTTCTCTAGTCTGCCCAGACTAACACACCCACTATTTAATGAAGGTCCTAGAGGGCTTCCTCCCAGACTTTACTCCATCCACGTCTGTCTTAACGGTTGACTTTCCTTAACGGATGAGTGCCTTCTGACCTAGGGGCTCAATTTTTGGAATTATCTGACAATGTTCTCCTTCTAGTCATTATGCCTTCAATATCTAACAATGATACAGTGTTTACACATGATGTTTTCAGTGACTAATTCCTCCAAAGTGAACAGTCAATTCCTACTTTAACATCTGTTCTTAGACCGGAAGCTCTGCTGAAACCTTTTCACTCTGATAGACCCTGAAGGTGTTTGAAATATCAGGGACATATCTTCCAGTACAACAAACTGACAGAGAAGTGGTGGTCGGCACCATCGTGAGGTGAAAGTCCCACAGTAAAACAAGCAGCCAAGTGAGTGTGTAAATGTTCATTATAAAATAACTGCTTCAACATTTCTAAGATAATGAGGTTTTCCTAATTTTTGATAGGCAATTAAAAAGTTAAGAAATTAGAATCTATCACAATTTTAAACTCTTCCACAAAATAACAGCAAGAATAAGAAAGATGAACCACATACCAGAGGAAAATCATCACAAAACACATATCTGACAGAGAATCTTATTACAGCTAAATAATAAGATGAACAACCCAACTTAAACAGGGACAACGGATTTGAACAGACACATGACAAAAGGCGATATAAAATGACCAATAAGCATGGAGAAAATGTGTACAATACATTACTCCTCAGGTAACTACAAATTTAAACCACAATAAGAAACCACTTCATACAAGTGGGATGAGGAAAATTAAAAAGACTAGCAACGTGAAGTGCTGGTGAGAATGAGGAATAGTTGGAACTTTTATATATTTCTGGCTGGAATACAAAATGTACCTCCTTGGGAAATGATCGGGTAGCCTCCTATAATATTAAACAAATTCCTACTGCTCAGCAGTTTCACTCTTAGGTAATCAGCTCGGGGAAATTAAAGCTTGTGTGCATGTCAACAACTGTACTTGAATATTTAGAGCTATTTTGTTCATCACAGTCCCAAAATGGAAACAACTCAAATGCCACTAAATAGGTAACTGAATGGTCATATAGCCATAAAATGAAACACTTCCTTATATTAAAAATTAATAAAGTACATAAGCATAAATAAATCACAAAAACATTATGCTGAAGAATTCAAACCTCCTTCAAAAAGCATACTAGATCTTGTATAATTTTATTTACATAAACATTTTTTAAGGGAAAACCTAGTCTACTGTGACAGAAAGCAAATTAGGATTTTCCTAAAGTTGATCAGAGTAGTAGCTGATTGATAAGTGTCATAGAAAAGCATTTGGGGGATTAAGGAAATTTTCTGTATCTCAATCTGATCATGCTTTAATAATATATATGAGGGTAAGTCAAAAAGTATAAGTATTGATACAAAATCAGAATTCTTTATTAGACAAAAATATTGAAATGAAAAGTCATTGCTTCTCAATAGATGTTCCACCAAGGCCTATACACTACAGGTGTGTGTCCATCTTTCTAACCCTTTCCCAAGAGCACATCAAAAACAGTAGTTGTGTCATCCTTGAGAGACTCAACCCATACACCTTTGAAATGTTCTTTGAGTTTGGAAAGCCGAAACAAGACCGAAGAGGCAAGACAAAAGCTGCAGGGTGCGTGGTTAACTCATGGAAGAGCCCTGGCTATCCTGAAAGAATGAACAGATCCACTGGGAGAAAATCCCCAGCATGTTTTCCTGCTCTTTTTCTCACCAACGTAGTTTTCCCTTTTGTTAAAACTTCTTCATAATACGCCCTTGTGTCCCGTGTCCTTCAAGAAATTCTAACAAGATTAACCTTTTGGGATCCAGAACACAGTCACCATAATCACCATAGTCTGACCTCTCTGCCTAAAACTTAACTGGTCCAGCAGATTGCCTTGGAAGTCGGTGCTCCGATTGGATCTGGTTTGGTGGTGGTTTGTTTGTTTGTTTGGTTGGTTGGTTGGCTGGGTTTTGTGATGTCATTCTAACAAGACTAAAAAACTTGTATTCCTAGGAGAACTCATCTTCAGTCATACATTGATCACATAGACATGTTTAAACACATTTTGTTTGAAATAATCCCATGCATTCTAAACCAGAATCCTACAACAATTTTACTTACCCTCATATAGTTCTTGACACTCATCAATGCTGTGTTTAAAATGAGTACATTTATCATATGTCAATTATACTTCAATAAAGCTGATTTAAAATATTCCTGTGGACAAGCACAAAAACGTGCCTGCCAAAAGTAACTTTGGGAAAAAAATGTATGGATCTCCTCACCTCCCACTTCCACGGCAATCAAAGGACTTTTAATAAACATGCTGCAGAAAATATTTTCATCCCAACATTTCAAAGGCCTTCAGCAAATGACTGTTTCCTGCAAGACGTGTCTCAAATTCTGCAGCAACTGAAGTTTAAATCCATGGTTTTTACCGTTTTCCCTAGTCAATCCCATATATGTGTGAACTACATGTTGTGAGGTATAGGCACTAAAGTAACTTAACATCTTTAAGCCACAATGTCCTCAACTATAAAATGGGAGTGACAAGATTCTCTTTCATGCCTGATGCATATTAATACTATGTATACTAAGCAAAGGAAATGCTCATTAATAAATTTAATGACTGCCATGATGGCTTGAAACTTATACTAGTGGGTACATTTCAAGAATCCACATTGCCCTCCTTCTAAGAGATTCCTTCCAAGGAATGTTCACGTGAAGCAAGGTAAATCAGACCCACAAACTTCTACTCTATTATCTTCACAGACCTCATGCAAAGTCAGAAACTTATAAAACGGGCCTGCAGGACTCAAGAAGGCCCACTCACATCCTTTTACACAACATTGTAGTTATTTTCTTCACAATCCCATAAGTTACTGCTTCACAATCACCTCCCCAGACCTTCTGCCAAGATAAAGTCAACTATACAATTCTTTTATCATTTTATTTAGCCCATAATAAGAAACCTATCTCCAGCCAGCATACACGTAGATGCACATGTTTTGAAAGCACACACGCCTTTTCTATGTCAGATGCTTTTTAATATTTTCTGTTCTATTCTGTTTCTGTTCTCACAATTTACTAGTGTGCTGCAATCTGAAGCTTGAAGAGCATCAAGCTAGATCCTAGGTAACTCCACCTCTAAATATTAGTAATGCCTTTTGCTCATGGCATGCTGGGAGTCTGTTAATTGCCCTGTAGATCCACTGCCACTCTTTCCCACCTGACTGCATGCCCTGGGAGGCTGGCCTTTTTGGACTGCATTAACAGACTCCCTTGACCTCTGACTTCCAGTGGAGTTTGCCCAGTAGGAGGCACCTGGAGAAGCGAAGGAGTGTGAAGTTGTCGTGTTTATTTCCCTGCTTCCCTTCCTGCTAGGCTGCCAGGTGAAAGAATACTCAAAGCCACTCTTCCTGACAAACAGCCTCTCTGCTCTTTGTCTTTTCAGATTTTAAAATGGTAACAGCCTCCACTATTGTTAGTTCCAGGGTCCCCCACTGCTCCTTTTGGGGTTCCCTAAGCCCACCTTCAAAATCAACCTCTATATTGAAACCTCCTCAATTGGACTTGTGTGGCTGTCTCATCTCTTCCTCTGCTGGGACCCTGATGCATGAGATGTGTGGCATTTCTCATAATTCTCATTATGAGAAGCCAGGCGATAGGTACTTTGGGGTTCATAACATAAAGACTTATGTTTACTAACCTCTTTGCTTTGTTTCTTAGATAAATGAAACTTGACCAAATGAAAAGGTGGAAAGAGGGACAGGGCTTAATCATGAGATGGGGGCTCCTTCCCAAGTCCCAATGGAGGTACTGGAAGTACGTCATCAAGAACTTGACGCCTGACTTCGTCATTTGGCTTGTAGCCAGCCTGCGGTCACAGGATTACAGACCTTTTGCAATATTTTCTTCTTTATTTCTCCACTAGGTTTCGTTTGCCTGTTTGCTTTTGCTAAAATCACTGGCAGCTTCTATCAGTGTGGATGCATCACCATCCTCCATAAAACACATGTGCCTTCTGACCACTAGGACCCATTCTACAGGAGGCATTACAGGTGGCTAGCAAAGGGGAAAAAAATTATACTTCAAAATGCGTATCCATTTGCCCTCCCACCCATGGTAAAATTGCATCTTGGCATTAGGCTTTTGACTGGAAAACAACAAAAACATCTGCTCGATTCCATCCAAAACTAGTGTTGCTTGTTTCCAGACAGGTCCTTCCCCCACACTGATTTGGTCGCTTGTTTGGATTAGGACAGACAAAAGAACAAGGGATGAAAATACACCATTTTCAGGAACATGTTCATCTTAAATTCGCTCCCCAGCAGAAGACACCAGTCCCTGGAGAAGGCCGTGATGCTTGGAACAGTGGAGGGCGATGAAGAGGAGGCCCTTGGCAGCCTGGACTGTCACAGCGTCTGCAACCATGGGTTCACACATCCGAACACGTCGGAGGATGGTGCAGGACCGGGCACTGTGTTATTCGGGAGTACACAGGGTCCTATGAGTCGGAACCGATTTGACAGCACCTAAAAACAACAAATAGCAGAAACCGTGGTGTGGCAACCACTGTCTGGCAGATGGCTTTTAAAATTCAGTGAGCGCGTGTCGGGAGAGGGGGTAGCCATGGAAAGCACAGGGAGACAAATGGAAACAGAGATAAAGGCTGATGGGATGACAGCAACTCAGGCATTTGTCTTTAAAAGACCAAGAGAGGAACAAGAAGAATCTGCCTCACATGGGTGAGATGTTTTCTAGTTCCTCATAATCCATTTCTTGCCCCTGATAGGCCCACAGTCTTTTCGGTTCGCTCACATTTTTAAATTGCCCTCTCCTTTTTTCTTCCCATTTCTCTCCTCTCTTGAGACCTGCAGAGTTTTAGGACCTCCGCAGTGCTGGGAGCCAGCAGCTCATCAGACTGACTCTGATTATACGAGGAGGAAGCTATTTAGGATTGTCTTCTTACTGATTTTTGTACTTTTTCACAGACGAGTCTAACTAACCATACATCTCCTCAATCCAATTTACACCCGTTTAAAATGAATAAACAAACAAACCAAAAATACTCACTGCCATGGAGACGACTCTGACTCATAGCGACCCTGTAGGGCAGGGTAGAACTGCTCCCGATGACTGCCAAGTCTGCAGCTCTTTGTGGGAGTAGAAAGCTTGATCTTGCTCTTCTGGACTGGTTGGTGGCTTCGAACTGCGGACTTTTGGGGCAGCAGCCCAATGCATGACCACTAAACCGCCCGCTCTCCTCTTTAAAAGGAATATGCCCTTAAAATACAGGAGCGTAATAGAATATGTAAACTACGTGGATGTTGAATCTCGTGTTTCTCCTGAAATCTTGTTTGGGAAAGCAAAAATGTTCTATATGGAAATTGAGTTACCCTTGGTAATTAATCACAAATGACCTTATTTTTAAAGGAAATATTTATGGGGCATATATTAATAGCGAGACATTATTTTAGATGCTGAAGAGGCAATGGTGGGCAAAACAAAACTCTGACCTCAAGGAGTTCCTCATCAATCTGGGTGGAGAGGTTAAGTAAAGAGGCCAATGTTACGTAGTATGCTAACTGTCATCACAGCACTACATCCAGGCTGCTCTGGACAAACGTAAGCACTAACTGAATTCAGGACGCCAGGGAAGGCTTGCCAGAGAAATTAAAACTAGTCAGATGAGAAGCAACAGCAATTCAGCTAATATTTATTGAATTCCTATAAAAGCCCGGGCGGGCTCTGTTTCAAACTTTTGGCATTCAAGCGTAGGAAATGGTGGCGCCCTGGACCACAACGGTTGTTGTTAGGTTCTATAGAGTCAGCTCCGACCAATCAGGACCCTGTGGACAACAGAACAAAACGCTGTCTGGCTCTGTGCCATCCTCACAGTTGGTGTCATGTCTGAGGCTGTCCTAGCAATCAATCTTGTCCTGGGTCTTCCTCTTTTTCCTCTACTTCACCGAGCATGATTTCCTCATCCAAAGACTGTTCTAGAAACATGTCCAACGAGACCAAACTCACCATGCTTGCTCCTGAGGAGCGTTCTGGCTGTACTTCTAAGGCAGATTTGTTTGGTCTTTTGGCAGCCCATGGTACTTAGGGTGTTCTTCTGCAGCACCCTAATTCAAATGCATCCATCCTCCTTTCGTCTTCAGTATTCAATGTCCAACTTTCGTGTGCACATGCGGTGATTGGAAAGACCATGACTTGGGTCAGGCCTATCTCAGTCCTCAAACTAACCTCTTGCTTTGCAACACTTTAAGGAGGTCTTGTGCGTCACATTACCCACTGCAATGCATTATTTGATCTCCTGATGGCTGCTTCCATGAGGATTGGTTGTGGATCCAAGCAAGCCGAAATCCTTGACAGCTTCAATTGTTTCTCCCTTCATCATATTACCTAGTAGTTCAGTTGTGTTCTACAACTACAACACAAAACAATCCCCCTGCCAGAGAGAAAGAGAAATCACTGTGCAAAGATGTAGAAGTGGGCGAGACAGTATGTTCCATGTGAGAGTCGGAAATCAAAAGTTGCATGAGGCTCGGCAGAGAGCACAAATGTCACATCAGGAAAGCTCATGTAAACTCATCATGAAGAACGGACTTACCCTGCAGGGGTCTGGGGGTCCAGCACAGGGTTTTAGCAGGGAAATGGTAAGAGCAGATGGCCTCTTAGAGAACCATCCTAAGAGAAGTTTTTAAAAATAGATGGAAGTGAAGCAAGACACAAGGCAAAATAATCCCTTAGGACATTTTATATTGACACATGAGCAAGATGGAGGTGATATTAATTTGGGGTTGATGGTTAGCAGATGAAGCAGAATGGAAAGATACATAGATGGGAAAGTTGGTATCACTGGGTACTTACTTGGTTATGGCACTGAGAGGGAAGGCAGAGTTCTGGATGACTCCACTCTTCTCTCTCTTGGTCACAGGACGGATTGTGATGTCATTCACAGAAAGTGAACAGGAAGAATGAAGGGCGGGGTAGAAAGGAGGAACCGATTACAGGGATATACATATAACCTCCTCCCTGGGGGACGGACAACAGAAAAGTGGGTGAAGGGAGATGTCGGACAGTGTAAGATATGACAAAATAATAGTTTATAAATTATCAAGGGTTCATGAGGGAGTAGGGAGCGGGGAGGGAGGAGGAAAAGTGAGGAGCTGATGTCAGGGGCTTTGGTGGAGAGCAAATATTTTGAGAATGATGAGGGCACCGAATGTACAAATGTGCTTTATATAATTGATGTATGTATAGATTGTGATAAGAGTTGTATGAGCCCCAATAAAATGATTATTAAAAAGAAAATAATACTAAATTATAATTTATCAAGGGGTCATGAAGGTGAGAGAGGGGCGGGATGGTGAAAAGAGGAGCTGATACCAGGGGCTCAAATAGAATGTAAATGTTTAGAAAATAATTGTACAAATATGCTTGATACAATATGGATTGATATAAGAGCTGTAAAAGCCCCCAATAAAACAAACAAACAAATTAAAAAGAAGCAATATACAAAAAAAGTATGGGAGCTTAAGAGGTAGGATCCCAAGTGGGCCGATGAACAGGATGAGTGACATACTAATTCTGAGCGGCCAAATAGAATAAAGATCAGAAATGAAAGTTGGGCTTATGATAGCTAGTTTGGAAATAGTGTTCTGTAAGATGACCAGATGGATAGCTCCGTGGATATAGGAAGAAGAGAATTACCAATCAAAGTCCATGGGGAAAGGGAGAGTTACAAATAAAACCAAGAAGCCATCAACAGAAAAGCAGCAGGAAGTGTTAGATAATATATAGGAGCCATAGAAGCCCAGGGAAGAGTCCAGACTACTTTGAGAGGAACCATAGTTCCCTTGCAGTCCAGTGGTGATTCCCTGAATATGTAGGTTCTGAACATGCAGGTTCTGAACATGCAGGTTCTGAACATGCAGGTGTCCTTTGGCCACATGTTACGGGAGTTAAACATTCAGGGCACGTGAACAGAGCAAGTATTCATCCCTAAGAATACACTCCTGCTGCCGTGGGAACACTCACAGTATTTGCTAATACCGGCTGTAAGTCTACCTACAATGCTACTGACAATCAATAACACTGGACTTTCCGTTCCACTCTCTAGACAAACAACATCTTAGAGAAGCTGTGAGGGGTTTTTTAAGCAATAGATAGATTTTACAATATTGAGATGCATCATCTAGATTAATTTGTAAGGTAACCCTGAATTTAATAAACTGTTTTCCACTCTTCCATGCTGAGTCTGTAGAGTCCTATAGGCCAATCTTATGAAGCTGAATGTCAATCAATTCTAGGCTTTCCATTTTCATACTCTTAAACCCATTTAATTTCAGCAACGTGAGTGAAATGATCTGTTCCATATTTGAAATAGACTGATTATTATACTCTACATATGAAACTGAAGGAAAATATTGTTAGTGATGCTTTATATAGATTTTAGACATTTTTCATCTATTATCAATGTTGTTTTATCTGTTTCAGTCCCAAAGGATGACTGATTAGGTTCAGTCATGTAAATCTAATCTTTAATTCTTTCTAATCTTTTTTTAAAATGGAGGCCCTATAGGAGCTGGATTGGGAAGGATCTGACTGACAATTATGTTACTGAGTAGGTTACTGAGCATGAAGACATGTTGCTGAGCATGAAGACATGCTGCTGAGGTATGTTCTGCACTGAGAATAGAAATATCAGACTGTGTCAGTTATATGCACACATTTTGAATTGCATTAATAAACCTGATGACTATTTCATAGAGAGGGGAGGGAGATGATAAATACCTCCTCTTTTCATTACAAGAAATATTTTTCATTCATTAGTAAAATAGATAATAATTATACTTTATGAATTTAAGAGAACACAAAAATCATCTTCAGGTAAAGTATATCGAGAAAGTTCAGTACAAGCTTTTAAATTTGTCAAAATATGTTGAAAGCCTGGAAATGGGTTGGGAAAGAGGCGTTGTGGCTAATTTATGATGATACGCTCCTCAGAGCACTTCTCAGGAGGCAGGAGCAGCCCGGGAGAGCAGAGGGAAACGGAAAGATGTGGCTAACCTCTTTCCCTCTTTTTCTACTCTCATTCATTTCTAATTCATTTTTCTCCGCCAGAGGTATATCTTTTGGCCAGCTTAACTGCCATCCTTTTTGATAATGCAGAATCTGTCGTCATGGGCAGGAAATTTAATTTTAAATAGAAAAGGGGGACGCTGTTGAGATAGACCAGAAACCACAGTGATGTCTTGTGAAACTGTTTTTATGTGGTGGAGGAGAAATTCCATAAGCGGGGAAACTGTTATTTGGTCATGTTGTAAGGACCCGCTATGATTGCTATCAATTTGAACCTCTCTCAGTTGACGGCCGTATCCTTTAATTCGTGAGCTTTTCTAGTGCAAAACCTCTAAGTACTTTCCTCTTCTACCTCCCAATCATCCTTCCTCTGGCTTTTCTGTTTGCAAACTCGGGCCTGCTTCATCCCTAATCTCCCTGTGACAGCAGCTTGTAAATTTCAAGCTCTCTCCATTCACAGTTGCCACCCACCCTGGCATCAGCACCTCCCTCGCGGATCCTCCAGTTTCTGATGCTGACCTGGCATAACCTTGAAGCAGCCCCTGTGATTGACAGCTCTTGCGCTTAGGGTATTATTTCTCAGAACGAGGACAAGGCCAGAAGATTGTCAGTGGCAACTGCCAAGGAACTTTATGTAAAGAATGGTGGGTTAGAGAGGCTTTTCTGACTTGCAGAGAAACCCAAATTCAGGTCAGACTTAATACAGATAAGCTACCAAGTTTTCATTTCTTTGTGCTCTTCTTCCAGCCTGACTGGGATCGTTGAAGTGGCGATGGGGCCTGGTAAAGAGGAGAAGGTGAAGGCGTCATGAGAAGTCTGGATTCCACAGCCCTTCTTCTCCCTTCGATTCAAACTTTGTTGCCTTTTCTTCTGCCCCTCCCCGATCGTTCTTGCAAGTTCTTCTTTTGCCCGAATTTTAATCCATCAACTCCCAAACCAGAAAATCAGAGCCAGTTGTTTGTTGTCGTTTCGGACTCATGGTGATCTCCCAGGGGTGCAGAATGGAACTGCCCACCAAAACACTTCGAAGGTCCTGACTTTCTGGAAAAGATCACAAAGACTTGGTTTTGAGGGGCCTCTGGGTATCTTGAACCTCTCCGTGAAGAGCTGAGCTCTGGGTCAGCAAATCCCCCAGGGACTGCTTCCATCTGCCATTCCTCCACAGAGATGCAGGGCCAGGGACGAGGGTACAGTAAGAATGTGTGGCTAGCCTTGCTGGGGCAACTATTTGGATTCCTACTCACATGGGCAAACCCCTCACACCTTAATTTGTAAAGTAAAAAAGTAAAAAAGTCTTAATTTTATATTCACCCAAAGCTCATTGCCATCGAGTCAAGACAACACCACAGGGCAGGGGAGGACTGTCCCTACGGGTGCGTAAGACTGTAATTCCTTATGGGAGTAGGAAACCCAGTCTTTCTCCCGCACAGCAGCTGGGGGCTTTGAACTCTTGGCCCTGTGAGTTGCAGCCTAATACATAACCACTATGCCGCCAGGGTTCCTCATAAGTTTCTGTAGAAGGGGGAGAGATGAAAGCCTCTTTCTGGCATTTCAACCAGAATAAAAGTGACGGAAATACAACCTTCTTCAAACTCAATTTGTTATCATTAACATTACCCGCAGTATCCGTTCCATTTTAAATCTGACTCATTATTACAACAAGTCCCATGTGTTTTCAAATATCCGGCTGACAGAATTCTTCTGACTTTTTTGGTAATGCAAAGAGCAGAGCGTCCGTCTGGGAAGGGGCAAATATTTTAGATTATTCTCTTTTAAAATAAACATTTGACTGACGCCTCTAGATCTGGGTGTGTTGTGTTTTAAGCTCTACTTTAATGCTGACACACACATTGGGCTATTCTTTAACTGGAATCATGGACTCATAGTTTCACTCCCCCCTCTCCCCTTCCTTTCATCGTGTCTTTCTTTCTCTTTTTCTTTCTCTCTTTGTCCTTTTGGGTCAAAGGATCTGCTGGGGTCTACAAAAGAAGTGTGTGTGTGTGTGTGTGTGTGTGTGTGTGTGTGTGTGTGTGTGTGTGTGTAAAATCAGGAATGCCAACTATCTCTTCCTGAGACCAAAAGAAAAGCTCCTGAGAGCTCTGTGATGAATGAAACGCTGCACTAGGGACTAGCTTCCCCAAGGGGTACTATCTCATGTCAACAAGGCACAATGCCAAAGTAAGACGTAACACTATGTTATCAGCACCAAAATAAGTTCTTCCCCTATATGCCTGCTAGAATAAAGAAACAGAAAATTATTTTAATTTTTATGCATTTTTTAAAAGATTGTCCCCCTTCAACTTCTAAGTGTTCTCATTTGTGTATTTGTTGTTTCATCTGACAAGAGAAGAGAAAATTCAAACTCACAGCCATGGAGTTGATGTGGATTCATAAAGACCCTATCAGGAGGCAAGAGGGAGACTAAAGCATGAGAAAGCGAGAGAGAGAAAGAGAGAGAGAGAGAGAGTATGGGAGGTGGGGAGATCAAATTTGAGGATCTTCAAGAAGCTTGTGGGGAAAAATCCATTATATTTTCATTCAAATCCTGTATGAATTTTTAAGCCCCTCAGCTGCGTGTGTGTGTGTGTGTGTGTGTGTGTGTGTGTGTGTGTGTGTGTGTGTGTGTGGAAGGAAGGTGGAAAGGGGGGAGGACGAAGGGAGAAGAAGCAGATGGAGAGACACAGCAAGATAGGCGGAAAAGGTCACTGAGGCTGTACACAAGACGGAAACCGAGTTCTCCAACTGTTTTACACACCGCTTGCACGGGTAGCTGTTAAGTTGCTCTTGCCATTCCTGGACAGTGAGCTCTTTAAAACAAGGATAGACTGTTTACCATGACACTTTCCTATTTGCATTTCTAAATTATACCTCTCATCACAAGCCGCCACTTAACTCCGGCGCACAACTATTTGATGTCTCATAGATCTCCTTCACTTTAACAAGTCGGTGTGGTTGTGAAATGAGTTCATTTGTCCCCATTTTTGCCATCATTTCATGTTCCTGCCACCTTATTGGGAATCCTCCATTTTTCCCCTCTCACTGGCAAAGCACAAGCGTGGCTTGGAATGTGGGGGCTGTGTGGTTGCCAGGGTGACCCTAAGGACCAGTTTTGTGCATATGGTCTCACAAATGGAAGCTCCTCGGTCGGACCCAATGACAGGGAAGAAGATTTGCAAACTTGCCCAGGGCAAAACTGCTGCAAAGATTCAGATAAATGTTCAGAATTAACCACCTCCTGTTACTCCTAACGTTCAAAAACATAACACCAGAAAGAGAATCTTCAGGGTTGGTTTTATATAATCTTGCTCATATCTCCTCTCCATAATGAAGACAAGAACGCATATAGTTCTAAGAGGAAGAAGGGTGCAAACATCTTAAGGATATTTAAAACAGATTTTATTTATCTATGTCAGAAATTATACAGATCCTTAGCTGCTAAAGAGCTAAAAGGCATTTTAATCATCAAACTATCAGAAACCAGCAGTCTAAGGTATAAGAATCACTACTTCATACCAATTTGCTACAAAACTGATGTGGGATATCTTCTATTAATATTTTAACTGTCTGTAAAATTTCCACAATCAGTCGTTGAAAACCCTCAAACATATGGAATTACCATCAGGTAGAGTTCACTGTGACAACTGGTTTTGTGGTGTGTGTGTTTTGTTCTTTTTTTCCGCCTCCATAGGGGCTATCTTGTGTATGTCCCCTTAGGGAAACTGGAAGACTCAGCTTAAGAGGGGAGATTGTCACTACGTGGTTGGGAGTTTGGATTCCCTGGTACCTTTGAAGGTATTTCTTCTGAATTTGGTCCAGCCTTATTCTGATTCTGTATCTCACTAAGGAAAAAGCCAAAAAGGAAGAGGGTTTTTTTGTTTTTGTTTTTACCAATTATGATATTCTAGACGTCTTTCACCTTCCAGGTTTGAAAACTAGCATTTTAACTTCAATGAGTAGGTCTTTGAATAGTACGTGGCTTGGAGTTATTTCAGTAATTCTTGAGTAAACAATGCTTCTGCTTAAGCAAAACTTGAAACAAACTGATTAATTAAATCACTGCATGTTTTTTAACTCCAAAAAAACTTTACTGAAAAGTCAAGACTCTCAAATCTTAAGTATGATTGTTTACTAGTGTGGTAGGCATTTTATATTAAATGTTCACTGATTATCACACATGCTTTTTTTCAAGAGTTGACATGTCCAATGTCTAATTAGATACCTACAGTTAGAAATCCAGGATAGGTAAACCCATAGAAAAGTCACTGGTTAATGATTCCTTAGGGTCTGGCAGAGAAGGTTGCGGGGAAATAGAGTTAATAACGATGAGTATGAAAATGAAGAAAATGTTCTAAAACCGATTGTGGTGATGATTGCACAACTTTTCTTGATGTGATTGAAATACCAAATTGTATGGTATGTGACTTAAATGGCAATAAAACTGTTGCAAAAAAAAGATTTAATAGAAGAAAAACTTTGGTTTATTGAGGACTGTCAGCTGTGGTCATCTTCTTAATAGCTACTGCATGTACTCAAATATAAGCCGACCAGAGTATAAGCCGAGGTACCTAATTATTACCTGGGAAACCAGAAAAACTGACTGACTCGAGTATAAGCCTAGGGTGGAAAATGCAGAAGCTATTGGTGAGTTTCAATAATCAAAACAAATGGAAATAAAATTACTAAAAATTGAGACAGCAGTGGGATAATGTATTTAAATATTTATTTTAAATAAAAACATAAATAAAAGGACAAGTCACTTAACATTAGTAAACCAGCACAGTAAGTAGAAAATAGGTTCAACAAAAACAATAAGGTTTCAACAATGATACCTTAAGAGTACTATTTCCTGAGCTCAATCAGCAACCAAGCTAAAATGTAAAGAGTTAAAATCCTTCAAAACTGGATTCTTCATCATCATCCGTATCCCAATGCAGAGCTTCAGCTGGTGTGAGGTCATCACAGACGTTGTCCTCACTGAGTTCACTGTCATCACCATCACTGCTGTCATTTTCATACAAAGCACAGTCTTCTCTGCCATCCATAGCATTACTAATACTACATTTCTGGAAGGCACGTCACACCATGTCTTCTGGAATGTCTTCCCATGCATTTTGAACCCACTTTGCTATTAACTCTATGTCACGCTTCATGAGATTTCCTCCTCTTGTTTGTCGGGCTTGACCAGATGACATCCATTCATGCCACATCCTTCACACACGGTCTTTAAAAAGCTTATTCAAAGATACATCCAGAGACTGCAGTACAGATGTAAGCCTACTGGAATAACGGCTAGAGTAACTTTACTAGATTTTGCCTTTTTTTTTTTATGTCATCCTATAGGTGGGCTCTGAACATATCGCAAACAAGTATCAATGGCTTTTTCTTTAAGGCTGCTCCTGGTCATCAGTTCCAAATTTCTTCCAGCCATTTTATTGTTCCGTCTTCATCCATCCAGCCTTTAACATGTGCATGCACAGTAATTCTTGGTGGGAAATTGATCTTTTTAAGGCAAGGTATTTATTTTTAAAATAATGACAGGATACAGCTTAGTTCCATTAGCCAAACATGATAGAACAACCGTAGAGTGTTTTTTTTCACTTCCTGTAGTTTTGAGAAAAATGTTTTTTTCTCCTAAACTTGCCACAGTTCTGCTGCTTGGGAGATCAAAAGTCATGGCAGTTTCATCCATATTCCCAATATCTGCCAGGTCATAATTATAAATCCTTCTTTGTTTATAATAAATGACTGGAATGACATAATTTTTTTCTTCAAGGTCTTGTGGCAATTTCTGGGAAATCTTTGTTCTTTGTCTCAATCATAGTAGGCCAAACCTATTCATGAAGCGGGTACACCATCCTGCTGACACAGCAAATTTTTCCATGCCTGGTGCTTTATGTTTGTCATCCTTAGCCATTTGTAGAGCACGTATGCGGATTCCCATGTGTGTTATGCAGTAACCATTTTGACGACACTCCATAACCCAGTTATGCAATTCACTCTCTAGAGCCCCATAAAAAGACGTTAAACCACGACGAGCTTTTTGAGTTTTGGAATCTGTTCCAGGTCAGCCTTCATTTTCCACCACTCCTTCACTTGCTTTTCGTCAACACAGAATTCCCTACTTGAAATACTGTTATTGCTCTCTTCTGCTCTTGACACAACCTTCATTTTGAAACCAGCCTCATATGACCGGTGTTTTTGTTTTGGTTCAAGAGTATCCATTCCTAATAGGATTTTTAAAAAAGACTTTGAAAAAGAACTTTCATGGTAATGCCCCCACCCCCCGGAAACATCTTAGCGGGGGGGGGGGGTGGCGGAAGTCCATGCGAGCGGGGGATGTAGGATGTGAATTAACACAGAGACCAGAAGGGAGAGATGCAGCACAGCCACAGACACATCCTTACCAGTTCAGCTGCCAGCCTAAGTGAATCACTACAGGTTCTTCTGCGAATTGGAGCTGTCCATGTCATAGGACGGCTCTGATTGGCTAGATCTGAGTAAGCAAACATTCAAAGCCCTGCAGTGTCAGCGGGACTTTGAATGAACAGCAGAGAAATGGCAATCACCAGCGAGGAGACAACGGGTGCTCCTCCTGTTACCTTGGGCGGGGGTGGGGAGGGGGAGGGTGGCAGCGAGATGTTACACCTCGCTGGGGTACCACTGACCCATGTATAAGCTGAACCCCAGTTTTACAGCACATTTTTTTGTGCTGAAAAACTCAGCTTATACACGAGTATATATGGTAAGCCTTTTCAAAGTCAGCTTGATAAACATCCTTCACTATCACAATCACAAAATTTTTTTTTTAACATTTTAGGATGTCTAAACAACTACTATCTGGAGGGCCTCAATCATAACACCTGAATCCAAAAATAATTAATCCCAAGCCTTTAGCAATTTCAAGAATCCCTGTGTCTCTCGTGTTCCAGCACAGATTTTCTTATCGACATTCAGAACAACTGTCATTGTTTGGAGGAAACTAAAACATAAAAAATAATAACATTAGAAAGTTAAAAAAAAAAAGAGCATTTGACAACTGCTTTTTGTTTGCGTTTGGACAGTTGGCACTAGATATAACTCAAAGTCTATCTCATCTTGTTTGATAAATATCAGACTATGTTGCTTTAAACACCAACTTCTCTGGTATTTACAATTTTTTCAGATACATGATTAGATCATTTTTTCACATGAGACTGGAAACACGTTTGTTCATTCCATTTGATAAATAAAATACTGATATATAGCAGATTTAGTATCAGATACATCCCTATGTAGTATCATTTTCTGTCTTTCTCTTCTCTACTATATACGTCCCCATGGGTTATTTACACTGTCTGTCTATACCTAGGTATCATGTAGTAAAATTACTACCACATCCACTCCAGATCACCTCCAAAGTTGAATCTGGAAATGGCTTTCCCGGGTATCCAAATTGTGAAACCACCCACACTAAGTAGGGTGAATTACTTTCAATATAAGTATCTGTCAAATTATCCCTCCAGATTTCAACATTAAACTATTTTAATATCTATATTACAAATTATTGAAAGAAATCACATACATTTGGTTAAGTTTCTGTGAGTTGATTACATTTCAGTATTCCTTCTGAATATGTGTGATGCCTTCAAATTCATTTCTGAGCAGTAACCCCTCAACATATCCAGTACCACTTAGTCCTTTGCATGTTTATTGATGCAACATGGTGCAAAGACAGGTGTCCAGTCAGCTGCACTAATATAACTCATGGCCACAGAGTCCACTCTCGCGACCCAAAGGGCAGAGGAGAACTGCCCCTGTAGGTTCCGAGACTGGAACTCCTTCTGGGAGGAGCTTTCCTTGGGAGGGATCAACAGTTAACCAGATTTGCTTAGACTTCCACCGTTTCACTATGTCGATCAAACTGCCAGAGTTTAAGTATGTTCGTTATCATTGCTAATTCCATCTCATAGAGTTTTATATCAGGCAACTCTAATAAAGGAAAGCTGATATGTGCTTTTAAAGAATCTTAAAATAGTATGTATTTACACAAAATAATATATTTTGTATAATTGTCAGTAATCTGGCCTCTAAAATTAATTTTCAAAAATAATTGTTATTCACTTAGCAAGAATAATGGTTCATTGTCTTAATCATCTATTATCAAGCTATTTATTAGGAGCCTAAATTGTGGGTCTCTAAAAATTATTTTCATGCTCACTCATGGGAAATGGTTATTTTTTATTAGCTTCAATATTCCCTAATTGGCTAAATTCCTTTTCTTTATAATTCTTGTTGGAAATAAAATCCTTTCAAAGCATTTGTTTCATTAATTTTGTGTCCTTCATCTGTATGTTTCATTTTCATTTGTTTGATTTATTTTTATCCCCAGTATCTCTTTTAAATTGATATATTGACTTTGTATAGATCCGTATTTTTCTTTCTGTCTGTTTTTCTGGAAGCCACTTCTATTTTTCTATACTTTTCTCTGTATGTCCTTAGAGAGATATATTTTTACAGTTTTGTCCTCTATCTTTCTAGTATAATTTTATCCAGTATGCTGTTATATCACTTTCTTTTATGAGTCCATACGGAGAATTTTATTTTGATAATATAGCAGAGGAGGTTCATAGATAGGCTTCAAGGGTACCAGGAACCTTCTGAAAGTTTATACAGAACCCTGTAGTATGTACATTTGTGGCAAAAAAAGAGAGATACTTTTCAAAAGATTCTCCAATGGTTTTGTGACACAAAAGAACATAAACTGTGGACAATGCTCACTACACAAGCACTCCACATCTGTACAGTCAACTACCCTCAAACCAACCACCGACTCTCTGCCATCGAGTCAGTGCTGACTCATAGCACCCCCTGCAGCTGATTATGAGAGTCGATAAAGAACATCTGCCCTAGGGTTAGAGATAGGCAAACACCTTCCGAAATGTATAGGCATGTATGGAAGATGTGTTGAGTAACAGTAGTTGCATATTTTGACATCTTTGTTCAGTAATGATCTCTCTGATTTAGAACCCCACTCATCTGACAGTTTGCCGTGCTGCGGTGGTGTGTGTGTGGTTGTGATGCTGCAGCCATGCCACCAGATTCCAGATCCCGGCGGGATCACTCAGTGTGCACCTATTTCACCACAGCCGCGGAAAAGAACCAGCTATGGAGAAGGAGTACACAGGCTACTTCGAAGCATAAGTAGCAGCAGAATGTTGTCAGGTACAGTGCCCCAGTAGGAGCCCCTTGGGTTGAAGGGCCGCCTCCTTAAAGACGAGTCAACCTTAATGAACAGAATGATTCCGACTCTCAAGACCTCCACTTGATGATGAAGCATGAGCTGAGAAGAAACAGGACAAGACTGCAACAAAGGACAGCAGTCGTGGAGGATTAAATAGTGTCTTGTGTTATACAGAAGGGTGGCTCTAAGTTGGGGCTGACTCAGTGGCACCTATGATTTTTAACAACAATGATTTTGTGTCAATACTTTTTGACTTACCCTCACACTTCACCTGTCATCTGAATGTCCCTAGGCAAGTCCAACTCAACTGAATTCTGTGTTCTCGTTTTCTCGAGCCCCATTCTACATGCGTAAGACGCTCCCATTCCTACTGTTTTCCCTGTCTAGCTTTGTGACTGATGCATAGTGGAATTTGATAAAAGTTTGTCAGATACATGAGGAAATGTAACCAATTTTAAATGAGGTTTGTTTTGTTTTGTTTTGTTTTGATAAACAGTGCTATTGAAACATAATCTGAATATCAAATGATTGACTACTTCAGTCATATAAAGAACAGTTGTACAATCATTAACGCAATTGTTAGACATTCTTTTTTTCCTGTGCTCCTGGTTGTAAGCTCCCACTTTCCTCCAAAGAACCATTTATCCTGTTATGACCACTGTAGACTCACCTATCCTGGATTTCATATACCAAAAAGCATTCAAAATCAGAGAGTCAAAAAAGCTAACAATAGCAAAATAAAATAGAGGGGAGAAAACTCCAGTTGAAAAGAAAACATAAAATATTAAAAACTAGAACTTTAAAATGGAGATCAAACGATAGGGTGTTAAATTTTAACCTAACTGCATCTGCCATACTCTGCTTTCCAATTCACCATGTTATGGTAGCAAGGCCGTTCACATCCCTGGTCCATGTTCAAAGGCTTAATCCAGAGATTTACCCTTCCCTTGTTTCTTTCCAAACTGATATGAACTTCAGATTGGCCAGAAGGGGAATCAAATCAGTGTTGCATGTTGAACTTGATTGTATCTGCAAAGGAAGCCTCGCTGGTATAGTGGTTACCTGCTGGGCTGGTAAGCGCAAGATTAGCAGTTGGAAGCTACCAGCCAACTCCACAGGAGAAAGACGAGTTACAGCCTCAGACACTCACAGGGGCAGTTCTACCCTGACCTATAGCGTCACTGTGATGCAGACTTGATGGCACTGAGGTCGATTTTCTACCATAACTGTCTCTACAATCATAAGGCTTAAAATGAATTTTTAATTTAGCTATTATTTATTAGAGACTGAAATCTAAATTGCTCATATATTATTGAGACATACAAATAGAGCCTTTTGGAACTCTAATTGATGAAAGCCAGAGCTTCATCAACAGTGACAGTCTCAGAAACTCACGGGATAGTTCTACCCTGCCCTGTAGGGTCACTGAGTCACATCAACTGGAGGACAGTGAGGTTTTTGTTTGTGTTGTTTTGGGCTTCTGTTAATGCATATTAATTCTGTAACAAGTTTTACTAAATCTACATATAACTCTTAGAAAATGGAAACATTACCAGGAACTTCTCAAATTTCATAGCCAGCTCCTTTTTATATACCAGTGAATTAAAATGGATCCTCCCTTAGTTTCTACAAAGGCCCCTATAAGATAGAAAGCATTGATGTCCTGTCCTCTATTCCTTTCAAAAGGAAGTGTTGTAATACTTATGCATGACTTGCAAAAAGAGATGTCTAAAGTAAATGCTGTGACCCGCAGACCAATACCCTTGGAAGTATTGTTTACGAATAAGAACTCCATTTTAAAATAAATAAATAAATACCTTTGGAGAAAGGTGTCAGAATGCTGTTTTGTTTCCTGACCATTCCCAGGGAAGAGTGAAGAAGCTGCCTTTCCTTCACTCCAGGCAGGTGAGAAGAGCTTGGTGTGTGCGTGTAAGCACCGGGAGTTTAAGGACCCAGCAAACTGGCAATTGAATCACACAGAAGAGCGTCTACAAGGAGGAAAGGATGAAACCATCAATAACATCAGGGAGAGTAAGGCTTATTAGGAGCAAATTGCTAAAACAAACATCGTGGAAGGGATAAGACTGTGGTTCTTGTGAGTCAGATGTTAACCTTTGGGTGAGGGTAAGTTCTATCATATACAAGCAATATTAATCTACAAGTGGATACATAGACAGACAAGATGAACAAGTATGATTAGGCATAGAGGACTAGATTCATGACCACATATAGGTTTCGCAGATGATAGTTCTACATTCGTTTGTATGTATATTGTAAATATATCCATGTATATCATAGAGCAAAAAGGGGGAGAAGGTAGGCAAACTTCTTATCCATAACCAAACACTTTGATGGAATGAGTGTCTGGACTTGGAAGATTCAGATCATATCTGTAGGGGACATCAGGGAAATTGGTCCACAAAGATAATGTTCTATATTCTAGCATAGTGAATAGGATTTTCACAGAGTAGTGAATAGGATTTTAAAACCTTGCAAGTCCCGACACAATCACTGAAGGCAAAGCAGGTGTATACACAAATGTGGTAGAGAAACCTGATGGTGCCTAGCTATCAAAAGATATAGTGTCTAGGGTCTTAAAAGCTTGAAGATAAGCAAGCGGCCATCTAGCTGAGAAACAACAAAGCCCGCGTGGAAGATGCACACCAGCCTGTGTGATCACAATGCGTTGAAGGGATCAGGTATCAGGCATCAAAGAACAAAACTTCATATCATTGTGAAGGTGGGAGAATGCACAGTGGAGACCCAAAGCCCATCTGTAGGCAACTAGACATCCCATCCCCTTACAGAAGGGTTGTTGGGAGGAGATGAAGTCAGGGTGAAGTGTACCAACATTGAAACATACAACCTTCCTCTAGTTCTTTAATGCTTCCTCCTCCACCACTATCATTATCCCAATTCTACCTTACAAATCCTGCTAGACCAGAGGATGTACATTGGTACAGATAGGAAATCGAAACACAGGGAATCCAGGACAGATGAACCCCTCAGGACTATTGGTAAGAGTGGTGATACCGAAGGGTGGAGGGAAGGTGGGGTTGAAAGGGGGAACTGATCACAAGGATCTACATATAAACTCCTCTCTCGGGGACAGACAACAAAAAAGTGGGTGAAAGGAGATGTCGGACAGTGTAAGACATGAAAAAATAATTTATAAATTAACAAGGGTTCATGAGGGAGGGGGCAGCAAGGGAGGGGAAAAATGAGGAGCTGATGCCAAGGGCTCAAGTAGAAAACAAATGTTTTGAGAATGATGATGGCAACAAATATACAAATGTGTTTGACACACTGGATGGATGGATGAATTGTGATGAGTTGTATGAGCCCCCAATAAAATGGTCTTTAAAATAAATAAATAAAACCTTGGAAGTAGCCATCTAAGGTGCAACTATTTGTTTCTTACCATCCAGAGTGAAGAAAAGTGAATTCAAAGTCAAAGACTACAGAAACAATCAGTCCGAAGGGCTAGTAGACCACAGTAATTTCAGCCTCCATTACTTGAGAGCAGAACTAATTGATCCCTCTCTGAAAGGGCTCGTGATAGAGGGTCCTGGGTAGAGTGGGAGAAAAATGTGAAACAAAACTCAAAATCATTTTTTTAAAAAAGACCAGGCTTCCTGGTCTGATGGAGGTTGGTAAACCCCTGAGACTGCTGACCTTACTTTCAGCCTAGCAACAAACAGGCTTAGTGTGAGCAGCAGCCCCAGGAAGGCGTGTCCTCCAGCAGTCAAGCACGTGAGAGCAAAAGGGCAGCATTTGCCTGGGACCAAGCTCAGGAGTCACGAAGGGACAGGGAAGAAGGACAACTAGAGACAGTGAACACAGGCTGGACGTGGGAAGCACGCCGTTGCTGCCATTTATGTCACAATGCAAATGTGTATGAATTGCCAAGTGGAAAGCCAATTTACTCTGTCAACCCTCACTCAAAGCACAAGAA
The DNA here is from genome assembly GCF_050624435.1 of Tenrec ecaudatus. NCBI lineage: Eukaryota > Metazoa > Chordata > Mammalia > Afrosoricida > Tenrecidae > Tenrec > Tenrec ecaudatus. The sequence continues at coordinate 92,466,673 of NC_134531.1, forward strand.
AAAGGTTTTCTGGAAGGTAATTTTGAAATGCCATGTAAGAAAATATGTTCTTTCACGCAGGGATTAGCTTCCTCTCACTAGTCACCTGATTGGTCAGTCCTCGAAGGCGTGAAGCAGGCAACCAGATGCAAAATCTGGGAAATTTTCCAAATTCATTCTGTATATATATTCCTGAATACAAAGGTACTTCCATTTGAAACAATGTTTCAAACAACATTCCTGGCATCCAATACATCTACATGACAAAATCCAGATACGTGAAATAGGAGAGACTGCATTGTCTTGCTTTGATTAATTAGTAGTTGTTCTTCCTGGTTACATGATCTGGATTTGCTTGTCAGTCCACGATATAGTTTCCGGCTAACTGAGGACAGCGCAGGTAGTGGACATGATTGCAGCTGACTGTAGCACCGCTCAATGTCCATCCTGCCGATCCACAGCCTTTGCTGATCCACGGGCCTGCACAGAGATCGTCCATCTCTAAGAGTCCTAGAAGATATAACTTTCTATATGTGAGGTGAATAAGAATACATATCAATTTGATTAACCAGGAATCAGAAACAGGTGCCTCACAGACTAGGTGGGAAGGTAGCCTATCCTGCAGTCTGTTAAGATTTGGGGGAGGAACATAGGGACTGCCCCAAACTTGTCTGGACTCTCCATTGGCTATATTTCCTCAGGCTGTTCCCACAGCTCGCTCTTCCAGAGCGACTCTGCGGAAGAACTGCACCTTACCACCACCGTCTGTCAGCGACTAGGCTGATGCCAACAGAGCTAATGCTACCAAGAAATTCTAGTCTCACACTAGGATCTCCCTAGGAAACAGCTCAAAGATTTTGGGCTTTGACACAATTTGGGTTCCTCCTTTTGGCTCTGTGGGTAGCAACTTCTTTCATGGTAACCATCTGCCCTTTAATGTTCTGTTAACTATAGCTCTCGTTTACAGATTGGGGGATTCATATTCACATAGATCCTTGAATTCATCACTTGCACAAACAGACATATGCACACACTCTTTTCAGAAATGAATTAGGCAGTACCAGAATCGGCTTACGTCCTGGTGGCATAGTGGTTTTGAGCTGGACTGCGAACCTGAAGTTCATCTGCTCAAAACCTGGCTGCTTCCTGTAAAGGTATAACAAAAAAAAAAGTGACAGTCTCAGGAACTCACAGGGTCAGTTCTACCCTGGCCTAGAGAGTTGGTAGGTATTGGAATTGACAATGGCTGTGAGTTTTGTTTCTTTGATTGTTTGTTTGTTTGTTTGGGGGAGTGTTGTTTTGTTTTGTTTTGTTTTGTTTTGACAATCAACTTAGCCTCCATCCTAAAAAACGTCCTTCTCTTTCTAATCAGTCAATATCTCTGAATGCTAGCCTTTACAACTTCCCTTGGTTTTTGCTGAGAGCTGCAGTAGGAAAGGGTTAGGCTATTCCAGAAGTGGGAAAGAGCCTAGAGACCGCGTGAAAATTACCATTGGACAAAGGGAAGCCCCAGAGATTCCTGCAACTGTCCAGACAAAAACGAAACAAACTCACGGCCACCAAGTCGGTGCCTATTCATAGTGACCTTATAGGACAGGGTAGAACTGCCCCTGAGTTTCTGAGACTGGCACTGCTCACTGGAGTAGATAAAGAGCAGCTGGTCAACGTGGCCCTTACAGATCCAGCCCAGTGTGTGACCACTACTCCACCAGGGCTCTCTAGCTGTCTGAAGGTGCTAAATGACACTGTATGGAAGTTTCCAGGCCTTGGATTTGAACTAAGAAAGAGCTAAGAGATGACTGCTTTCCTTGTACTACTGCAGTTAACTCTTCCAAGAAGTAGTGTTTTGGTGTGTTTTTTTCTTAAATCATTTTATTAGGGGCTCATACAATTCTTATCACAATCCATACATACATCAATTATATAAAGCACATTTATACATTCATTGCCCTCATCATTCTCAAAACATTTGCTCTCCACCCAAGCCCCTGGCATCAGCTCCTCATTTTTACCCCTCCCTCCCCACTCCCCACTCCCTTATGAACCCTTGATAATTTACAAATTATTATTTTGTCATATGTTGCCCTGTCCGACGTCTCCTTTCACCCACTTTTCTGTTGTCCATCCCCCAAGGAGGAGGTCATATGTAGATCCTTGTAATTGGTTCCCCCTTTCCAACCCACCCTCCCTCCACTCTCCCAGTATAGCCACTCACACCACTAGTCCCGAAGGGATCATCTGCCCTGGATTCCCTGTTTCCAGTTTCTATCTGTACCAGCGTCCATCCTCTGATCTAGCCAGATCTGTAAGGTAGAATTGGAATCATGATAGTGGGGTGGGGAGAGGGGCAGGAAGCATTTAGGAACTAGAGGAAAGTTGTTTGCTTCATTGTTGCTACGTCGCACCTTGACTGGCTCATCTCCACCCCGAGACTCTTATGTAAGGGGATATCCAGTGGCCCACAAATGGGCTTTGGGTTTCCACTCCGCACTCCCCACCTCATTCACAATGATATGAGGTTTTTGTTCTGATGATGCCTGATAACTGATCCCTTCGACAGCTCGTGGTCACACAGGCTGGTGTGCTTCTTCCATGTGGGCTTTGTTGCTTCTGAGCTAGATGGCCGCTTGTTTACCTTCAAGCCTTTAAGACCCCAGACACTATATCTTTTGATAGCTGGACACCATCAGCTTTCTTTGCCACATTTACTAATGCACCCATTTGTCTTCAGCAATCGTATCATGGAGGTAAGCACACAATGATATGATTTTTTGTTCTTTGATGCCTGATAACTGATCCCTCGTGATCACACAGACTGGTGTGCTTCTTCCATGTGGACTTTGTTGCTTCTGAGCTAGATGGCTGCTTAATGTGGTGATATAGTAAAGCCTCCTTCACTCCCATTTAGAAAACAAATGGTGAATGAGCTCCTTTAGTGCTTAATTATGCTATGCTTTTGATGGGTTTGAGAAAATAAATAACTAAATAAATTAGAGCGGTGTTATTTTTTTTCAGTCTGACCCACCAAAGGTTTTTTAAATTGCAAAAAAGATGATTCCTTGCCCTTGTTGTGCCCTGTTATTGTTGTTGTTTTTCAGTGCCTTTGAGTCAACTCCAAGTCATAGCAACCCCATGTACAGCCTCCCCATTGTTATGTTTGAGCCCATTGTTGCAGCAATGGTGCAAATCTCTCTCTTGGAGGGTCCTCCTCCTTCTCGATGATCTTTTAAGTTACCAGGAGCCCTGGTGACTTAGTTGCAAGTTGGACCACTAACTGCAAGGTAAGCAGTTCGAAATCATGAGCCACTTCTATGGAGAATGGTGGGACTCTATTCCCTTAGAATTGCAGCCTCTGAAACCCGTACAGGCAGGTCTGCCCTTGTCTCCAGGGGTGCTGTGAGTCAGCATTGACTACGGCAGTGAGATTCGGGGTTTCACATTACCAAGCAAATGCCTTCTCCCAGGGACTGCTCTTTTCTGATAACATATCCAAAGTATTTGAGACAAAGTCTTCCAATTCTCACTTCTAAGAAACTTTCTTACTGTACTTCTTCCAAGACCGATGTATGTGTTGTTCTGGCAGTCTAGCATTTTCAATATTTTTTACCAACACTGTAATTCATATGCATCAACATTTGTCCAGATTTCACAAGCGTATGAGGTGATTTAATAAAACATAGCTTGGGTCAGACCCACCTTGGTCCTCAGAATGACATCTTTTCCTCTGTACTATTTCAAAGTATGGCACTCATTTGATTTCTTTGTTTGCCCCATACCTCATTTGATTTCTTGACTGCTGCTTCCATGAGTGATGATTGTGGATTCGAGCAGAATGAATTTTTTTCTGTTTCTCATGATCTTGTCTATTGGTCCAGTTGTGAGGATTTTCTTTTTCTTTGCACTGTATTGTAATCCATATCGAAGGCTGCAGTCTTTGATCTTCATCAGCAAGTGCCTCCAGTCTTCCTTGCTTTCTATGAGCAAGGTTGTATATCTGTACATTGAAGATGGTTAATGAGTCTTCTTCCAATCCTGATGTCATGTTCTTTTTGTTTACATAGCTCAATGTCTCAAGTTATTTTCTCAGCATACAGATTGAATAAGCATAATAACATATTATAATGTTAACACCTTCCTGATTTGAAACCATGCCATATACCCGAGTTCTGTCCAAACAACTGACTCAGTCTATGAAGCTCAGGCTTCTCCTGAGCACAATTAAGCATTTCAAACTTCCTTTTTAAAAAATCTTATCCAAAGTTTGTTCGGATCCAAACAGGACTGCCTTTGCACAGGGTATAAAACACAAGCAGACATCTTTCTGGTACTCTGCTTTCAACTAATGATCCTCCTCATTCCACAGCTCCGTGTATTTGCTATGAATAATAGTGTTTGATGACGTGCACATTTTGCTGGGTCACCTTTCTTTGGAATGGGCACCAATTTGAATCTCTTTCAGTGGATTGGTCAGGTAGCTGTCTTCCAAATGCCTTCACAGAGAGTCTGTGCCAAGACTATGTTTTGGCATAGTTATGAGCAAAGCTGAATCATGAGATATGATCTACATAAATCAACACTCCAGGTATTTTGTTCTAGAAAACTGCCTATACGTGTATACTTTCTTTTTCTTGACAGCTTTTAAATTCTATATCAGTGGCTAAATTAATGGTAATATCACTAGAACTACCATATGCCCCATGGGGATAATTTATAATGTCCTTCATTAAAGTAATAATGATGTCTTTAAGTGAATCAGGGACATAATAAACCATAGGTATATGAGTGAATTTAATTGTAGCCCCAACCTAGGAACAAGTCGTTCTTATGACATGACCCTGTTCAATACCTGCTCCCATGCAGAGATAACTGAAGATATGGATATGGTAGCAAAGGGTAGGGGCAGATGGGGGTTGGCTACAGCCTTAAAGGCTTGTGTGATTACAAGCAACCATCTAACTGAGGTGTCAGCAAAGTTCACGTGGAAGAATCAAGCCAGTATGTAAGATCCAATCATTATAAACAATAAAACCCACTGCCGGAAGAGGGAATGGTATTGGAGCTTAAATTCTGAACACTCAGGCTGCAGATGACAGTGAATTCCCAAAACTCATTTGTAAGGAGCCTCATGCAGACGAAGCCACTCGTGAATCCTTTCTAACCATGGACCAGCAATGGGAAAGGCCTTGCAATGAGGCAGCGTGCATGGCACGGGAGATGAGCGCAACCGCTGGTCAAAATGTGACTCTGTCAGCGATCTCCCTCTTGACCCAATGTATATTTGCTCCAGTTTTTAATACTCTCTGCTTTGTTATTGACTCAGGTTTTTGTTGTGTTGTGTTATTGTTGTTGGGCATTTGTGTTCTGATTTGATTTTTTATGGTTTTCTGTATATAAAACCCAGATTAGGTAAACTCATACAGATAACACCTGGATCAGAGGGACATGGCAGGGGAGGAGGGCAGGAAATGGGGAACTAACAACAGTGAGTATGGGGAGTAAGAAGAGATGTCCTGGAATGGAGTGGTGATGTTTGAACAATTCTTATGAATGTGATCGCACTATTGAAATGCACAGTATGTGAATCATATGTCTGTGATATTGCTAAAAATAAACAATTTTTCAAAACTCAATAGCATTGGAACTCCCATGCAGCAGTCATGTCTGCCTCGGGTTGCTCCATTCCATATGAGTCCGAATGGACTTGACAGCAGTGGGTTTAATTTTGGGTTTACCATATAATTTTACTTATAAGTATTCATTTTTCCAGGCTGAATTAATACCTTTAAATCAGACTAAAGAGGAAATTGTAGAAGGGGTCTGGGGAAGTGTCTTCTGAAATTCAAATTACGGTTGACATTGCTGAAGATGGGGCTTCCTGCTGCCGTGACGAGCTGCAGTCTCAGAACCCGACAGGAACAGTTTTACAGCGACCTACAAAGTCACTATAATTTGGCATTGACTTGAGGGCAGTGAGTTTGTTTGTTTGTTTGTTTGTCTGCTGAAGTTGGTATCACTTCAAGCTATTGGATTTATGTACTTAAGGACTGAGCTGCAACTTTCTCCTTTATATAGAGACAGAGAGAGCGCTATTCTTTAAGTTACAGAATTAAGTGCTCAAAGATGAAGCCTTTTGAGTCATAATATCTCTGAATCAAATGCTGTAAGATAAAGTAGCTTTGCTGTTATGTCTGTCAAAAACTTCTAGCTATACTTCACATTTGGTGCTTTTATATTTGTTCTTCTATTTCTATTTTGTTAAATAAAATGTTGGAACATATACCAAGAAACACAGATTGTCCATACCAGCATGAGACTTGGGCTGTGGCTGAAAATAATTTAAATTAAACATTACATGAGCGCTGAAGTTTCCAACTTCCCAATTTAACTTGTGTATAAATTATAACCCCCTTGGGAAAAAAGAAAGAAAAAGGAACACAAGAATATTATACCAAAGCATCTAGCTAAAAATATTATTTATATATGTACAAATAAAGGTGAATATGCCATAATCCACATTATTGTGTAAATTACATTAAAGATAAAATTTAAGTATATGCTCATTTTCAACTAAAGGGTTACTAAACCCTAAAACAGCATAGAAAAGTCCATAAAATGTAAGTCATGCTTGAAAGGAGACCATCTTATTAAAATATAAATTCTTTTTTAAAAGAATTCTTACCTAAAACATACATGCAATGATGAGGCAAACAGTCAATAGAAGCACAAATGCTTTTCCAATTGGACAGCTCGAAGTGTCCAGGTTATTCTGGAGTTGGTCAAAATGCTCCATTGCTTACCAAGTTTTAAAATAACTGTTGCTTCCGTGTCCACGTCTTGGCAGCCACGAGCTGTGGCGTGACTAGAACTTTGCTCGTGTTACTTTGCATTCACAGACTGCATGCATCTAAATACAGCTTCCGAGCTGGATTATCTCACGCAGAATCCACCCAAATCCAGTGTAGAGTTCTTCATCAAATGTTAAGGCATTCAAAAGAACCAACTGATCTCCATTTGCAGAAGAATTATAATCGATCTCCATTTGCAGAAAGAAGAATTAAACAGGACGCCATACTTCACCTCATATATAAAAACAAATTCAAGGTGAATCAGAATCTAAACATAAATCCCAGAGCTCTGAAGACCATCCATCAGTGAGAAAATAGGGACTTGCGGCTCAAATGCAGGGCTTAGGCACACGTATCACACATACACGGAAGGAAACACACGCAGATGGAGACCCTATGGACAACAGAAGAAAATGTCTCCCTGGCCCTGTGCCCCCTTCACTATTGATCTTGGGCTTGAGCCCATGGGGGCAGCCACGTGTGTCAATTCATGTTGTTGAGGGCCTTCCTCTTTTTCACTGCCCGTCACTTTGCCAAGCATGAGAATACTATGAGGAAGGAAACCTACCGCTCAATCCCATTTAAGTATGTAGATTTTAACAATCCTAAACACTGAATTAGTAAATGGAGCTCCATACTGTATATAAAATACACCACCACCATCAGTTTCTATCAGAAAGGGTAAAGACTTCTAGCTTGCTTGGGAAGTTGTCAATCCTTCGACCAGGATAAAGTTAAAAGTCAACAACTTTTCTTAGTTCCATCAGAGAACTGAGGTCCTAAGGCAAATGGACACCCTGCATCCTGGAGAGAGGTACATGCAGGGAAATTCAGCAACTGGGATCAGAAGCCACTTCCACGGAGTCGATTCTGACTCAGGGGCCTTCTATGGTTTCTGAGGTTGTGCGCTGAAACCTCCTGGACGGAGCCGACAGGCTCATCTGGCTCCCGTGGAGTGGTTGGTGGGTTTGAACCACTGGCCTTATACCTACTTGTCCAGCACTTACCCGACAGCATGACTACAGTTACCAGAGTCACAGCTGGTTACAAAGAAAAACAACCCCATAAGTCCACTCTGATTCATCATGAACCTGTGGCTTCCCGGGCAGGGCTGCTCCCTCAGATTGTCTAGGCTGCAATCTTCACAAAGGTGCATGGGTGGCCAGGCTTCCGTCAACTGCACAACTGGGTCGGTTCAAGCTACCAGTATGCAGGTGAATTGTCAAGCACAAATGGTTCACACCATCCAGGAACCTAAGTTTGACAAGTGTTGAAGATTAACTATGAACTAATATTTGTGAGAAACTACCTGGGCCAGTCTTGGGAACTGTCAGGAGTCGGGTTTGCTTGATTTCCCTTCCCAGAAACCCATTCGCTTCTCGCTTTGGGGATCATATGCAGCCCCTTTGGGACTGGTAGGAGAAGATAGAAGAGTCATCTTTTTGAACTATGTCCAGAGATGTCTCCATAAAAAGGGGGGGGTGCAAAGGGCTTAAGTGGAGAGCAAATGCTTTGAAAAGGATTAGGGCAAAGAATGTACGGATGTGCTTTATACAATTGATGTATGTATATTATGGATTGTCATAAGAGTTGTATGAGCCCCTAATAAAATGTAAAAAAACAAAAATAAGGGTGGGGGCTGCTCTCCAAAGCATAGGACTTTGACTGAATGCAAGCCTGGAACTTTATCCCAGTTAGGAAAACCGAATTCTTCCTTGCTAATGGCAAGGATTGTGGTTCAAACACACAGCCCACTCAATGAAAGGTTGGCTCCTTCCATCCGTCAAGATGTACCACTTGAAAACCCTGTATCGGGCCTCTATGAGTTAGATTAACCATAATGCTGTGACTTCTATAGAGCCCCCTCCAGCCTTCCTGCCTTGCTTAAAGGATTTTTTTAAAATGCAAACAAAGTACAAGACCACAAAGAAATGTATTTGGAAGTTGGACGTCAAAGAAGGGAATAAGGGGCAGGGGGAAATAAACACAAACCACTCAAAGAAGGACAGAAACACGTTTGATGGTGATAACCCCCAGACACACGTCACTGTCACTGAGTTGATTGCGACTCAGAGCTGCCCTAGAAGGCTGACTAGAACATCCCCTGTGGCTTTCGAGACTGTAACTCTTTACGTGAGTAGAAAGCCTCGTTCTTCTCCCCGTGCACGGCCGGTGGGCTCGACTTGCCGACGGTGGTGAGCAGCCCAACTCCAAATCCACTCCAGCAACTTAGCTGGAAGATCCTAGAAGGTCCCTTCAGTCTCTCACTCCACCCTGCACCAGTAGAACCCCAATATGTGAGCAGCGTGTTACAGCTTAACGAGCTGCAGGCCGCAAACTGTCCGAAGGACTCCATTACAGAAGGCTGCGAGCCAAGAGGTGGAGACCAAGCGAAAGTGCTAGAAAAGTTGAAGGTTCTGGTACCTAGAGCTACAACAGCTACTAAACACAGCCAAATTAATAATATAAATCCACAACTAAAACTAAAATGGATCCCTTGGCTGGCACAAAGGGTCATGTACTTCAGTATCACCTGAAAAGTTGGCAGTTCAAATCCACCCAGAAAAGCCTCAAAGGACAAGCCTGGTGAACTGCTCTGGAAGGTGGCAGCATGGGAAACCTCGCGGCAGACCGCTCTCTGCTGCGCGCACAGGGTGGCCAGAGTCGGGAATGACGGCACACCTACCAACTGCAACCAAGGAGAAGGTCTGTGGACGGCCACCGTTCCAGTGACTTGAGAGATGTCAGGTTTCCAGGAAAAATAAAAGCCACAAGGATACCAAAAGGCAAGAAAAATAAAACAGAAGGAAGAGACAAAGCAATCATCCCAACCAGACGTAGATACGATGCAGATGTTGGAATGATCAGATAAGGAATTTAAAATAACAAGGATTAATTTGCGGAGCGCTCGGGGAAAAGAAACATCATGGAAGGCCAGTTGGGTAATGTAAGAAGAGACACAGACATTCTAAGGAAGTGCTAGAAACCGATCAAAAGCCCAGAACCAGAACTGAAGAAGTCTTCTGAGGGGCTCATCAGTAAACTGACATGGCTGAGGGTGCATCCGTAGGTCAGTAGAAACTTCTCAGGCTGAAATGCAAGGGGCAGGAAAAGAAATGCGGCTGGGGGTGGGGGGTGGCGAGACAGAATATCCAAGGAGTGTGAAATAATGCCAAAGATATATCATATGCATAATTAAAATACCAGGAGGAGAAGAGACAGCAAAGCAGGAGAAATAAAGAACATTCTAAAATGAATGACAGATACCAAACTAGAGAGCCAGGAAACTCAGAAAACACCAAGCAGGAAGTTAGACTCCTGTAGCACAAAACATGCAAAAAGATTAACAGACTCTAGGGAGGAAAACATGTACATGTTATTGTTGGGTGCAATTGAGTCGGCTCCAACACATACTGGTATGATGCACAACACAACAAAACACTGCCTACTCCCCCACGCCAGCCTCACAACTGTCCCTACATCTGGACACATCGTTGCAGCCACTGTGTCAATCCATCTTATCGAAGGCCTTCCCCTTTGTCGCTGGCCCTCTGCTTTTCCAAGCATGACGTCCTTCTCCAGGGAGTGGGCTCTCCTTACAATGCGTCCAAAGTATGTACCGTGGCACTTTGTCATGCGGGCCTCTAAGGAGCACTCAGGCCTGACTTCTTCCGTGACAGGTCAGCTTGTTCTTTCAGCAGTCCGTGGTCCCTTCAAGATTCCCCTCCAGCACCGCAATTCAAATGCATCCGTTCTTCTTCAGTCCTCCTTGGTCAATGCCCAACGTTCACATGCATAGGAGGCAATTGAAAATACCATGGCTTGCGTCAAGCCCACCTTAGTCCTCAAAGTAACACACTTGCTTTCCAATCCTCTAAAAGGTTCTTGTGCAGCAGACTGGCCGAGTGCAACATGTTTTTTGATCTCCTGCCTGCTGTTTCCACGAGCTTTGATTGGGATGAAAGTGAGGCAAAATCTTAGACAACTTCTACCTTTTCCCCATTAATCATGACGTTGCCTATTGGTCCAATGGTGGCAAGTTTGGTCTTCTTTACAATGAGTTGTAAGCCGTACTGAAGGCTGCAATCCTTGACCTTCATCTGCGAGTGCTGTAAGCTCTCCTCCAGCAAGCCAAGCTGTGTCATCTGCATATCGCAGGTTGTTAATAAGCCTTCCTCCAATCCTGATGCAGTATCCTCTTCCTAGGATCCAGCTTTTCTGTTTGTTTCCTTAGCATATGGACTGGATAAGTTTGGTGAGAAGATACAACGGTGCTGCACACCTTCCCTGATTTGAAACCATTCGGTATGCCCTTGTTCTGTTCACACAACTGCCTCTAGATCCGTGTATGAGTTCCACATGAGCACAATAAAGCATTCTGGAATACCCATTCTTCTCAACATTATATGCACATGCATGTGTGTGTATACATGTATGTGTATGTTTACATACATAAATTATATATATGATACATGTGTGCATGTGTAATCAGAAAATGAGTGGTTGCATTGGGCTGCAACCCAAAAGGTCAGCAGTTCAAAACCCCCAGCTATTCCTCGGGAGAAAGACAGGGCTTTCTAGTCCAGTAAAGAGTTGTAGTCTTGAAAATTCACAAGGGCAGTTCTACCTGCCCTACAGGGTGGCGATGAGCCGGTGACTTGATAACAACCGGAGTTGGGATTTTTTGTGCAGAATTGCACTGATTTTGTTTCTCTGACTCTAGCACAGGTAACCACAGAGGAATATCAAATGAAGGTAATGTGAGTCTGTTTGATATTAGAAAGATAAGCCTGGCATCAAGGTGATGATGGAATGAAAGGTAATTAGACAGGTAATAGCTAAATAAGTAGAGCAGAGAAGAAATCCAGGTAAGACAAATACCAGACACCATCAAGACAATATCAAAGGAGTAAAGGTGAGCAGAGGAGGTCGATAACAAAGAGTTAAAATCCACGGCCTGTAGTGACCGGAGGGAAGGGGGACTGGCTTTGGAGCATCATACTCAGACTTCCATCGTAAGAAAATGAATGGATATTAATGTAAAGAAAACAGATTTGAGGGAAGAGGGCTAACCTAAGGATTCCACTTAGAACATACTGAGTTTGGATGTTCTACATAGAATCGGCTGCAGGTATTCTCTAGGAACAGAAAGCATGATAAGTAAAAGAAGGAAGGTCATAGCTTCCATCGTGAAGAAAGAACCCGAGTTCTCTCTGATATCATTCAGGAAAATTCAGTGTCAACGATAATCAAAGACCCCGTGTGCAAAATGTACTGCCCCTCATAACTATTGCTAAATCTGAGTTTGAATTAAAAGATAAAATGGTCCAATAAGAGATAAACAAAATATGGTGTAATGGGATATTATGTAGCTATAAAGAGAAATTCATTTTGACAGGTGCTATAAAGAAGCACACAGAGAGAAATAAGTAAATCATAACATGGCATCTTGTATTACCCCACTTATACAAAATATCTAGACAAGCTCATAGAGAGATATCAAAGTTTACTTGTGTTACCTGGGAAGGGTGATAGAGAACGAGGAAGATCGACTCATTGCTCAGGGGAAACTGAGCTTCTGTTAATGGAGATAGAAAGCTTGACGCTGGATGACGACGGTGGTAGCACATTATGAGCACCATCAATGTCACCGACTTATGCGTGTGAGGAATGGAGACCGTGTCTGAGTTGTACGTGTGAGGAATGGTGGAATGGTGACCATGTCTGAGTTATGCATGTGAGGAATGGTGACTGTGTCTGAGTTGTACATGTGAGGAATGCTGACCGTGTCTGAGTTGTACGTGTGAGGAATGGTGGCCGTGTCTGAGTTATGCGTGTGAGGAATGGTTGGTGACCGTGTCTGAGTTGTACGTGTGAGGAATGGTGGAATGGTGACCGTGTCTGAGTTAGACATGTGAGGAATGGTGGAATGGTGACCTACATGGAGTTGCCATCAAGCCAGCTCCCACTCGTGGTGACCTGAGAAATAACCACCTGGAGAGTGGCCACTCCCTCAATCAGCTTCACAATAATTGGTAGGTTTGAACCCACTGTTGTGGCCATTGCACCAGTGTTTACCATATTTTTTTTAAAGAATGATTCCATAGTCAAAAACTTTTAACTCAAACAAAAAATAAAATATTGTCCCCTGATATGAAAACAATGATGTCTAAATGAACTTCGAAAGTCAACTTTGGAACTACATTCTGTTTAAATTGAATTGTTGTGTCTCAACTTTACAACATTGATGAATATAATCTCTTTGTTCTCATACACAAATATATATAAAACAAAATGCTAATCGCACAAGCTAGCACATAGTAGATAATTACTACCTTGGCAACCAGAATAATCCGAATAGCAGCAACAAGTCCAAATGTAATGGAAATGTCACTCTAATATGGCAGGGTCCAATAAAACACGAGCACTTGGGACCCTCTATAAACTGATGAACTATCATTAAAAAGGCTAAGTAAACACTGGAAACTGCTGCAGCTTCCACACTTCAGAGACTCACATACAAAATTGTTGCCTTAGTGAGCTGCGAATGTTAGCTAAGAGATGCACAAAGAGGCCTGATGCAATAAATACTTCAGAGAGGATGGGAACGATGCTAAAGTTTAAAAATTGGGTTTTGTATAAAGTAATTAGAAAACTGGCTTAGAAGAAAAGGTGGCTTGCTTGCTTTGACTTATTCTATATCTCGAAAGCTCACGTTTTTAAAGTGTTATAGGTCATTTCCTTGACCCTTTTGACCTTCGTTATCATCTTTCTTAATCTCCTCAATTCTCTCCTTTGGCTACTTGCACTCGACATTTATTGCTCTGTCGCTTGCTCGGGAGCATGTGCAGGGTGGACAGACTCCAAATCCAGGAACCCCACAAGAGATTCTGTGTCATTAAGCCCGTGCAAAAACCAAAAACCACAATTCCATTGTGGCAAAGTCAATTCCGACTCCTCACCAGCCGACAGGACAAAGTCCAATCATTCCGAGGGCTTCCGAGTCTGTCGATCTTTGCAGAAGCAGATTGCCGCGTCTTCCTCCCACAGCCACCTCCTCAGCTCAGATACGTGCACCACCTCCAGCGCTTCGTCCACACAGTGCACCACCCTCTGTCAGTCTTTAGTTGCTCTGCGAACGAAAAGAAGAAGAAAAGGAAGGAAAGAAATAAAAGGCTCAAAACAATTATCCTCTGTCCCCACCAGGGTTTCAGCAATTCCTCTTGGTTACGTTACTCTTCATCATGCCCTACCAGGCCTCCCACACCCACCTCATCACTGATTTGGATCACTTGTTGTTCCCTTGTCCCTGGGTTTGTTAACACCACTTCCTACCCCCCCACCTTCCCCCTCTCCCATATCCCCCGGAATTATCAGTCCCATTGTTTTCTCCTCCAGATTGCTCATCCAACCTATCTTATTTAGACAGACCTGGGGAGATGATAACATGCACAAAAACAAGACAGAGCAAAATCAACTAACAATCACCACAAACCAATGACAAAAAAACAAAACACAAGAAAGAAATGCTTGTAGTTAGTTCAAGGACTAAGCATGGTATTGGGACAGGAGGAAGGTCAAGGGAAATAGAGGAAAGAGCTGAGAGGCAGAGAGCATTTATAGAGGTCTAGATAAAGACATGTACATATGCAAATATATTTATGTATGAGGATGGGGAAATAGCTCTATGTGCATATATTTATAGGTTTAGTATTAAGGCGGCAAAAGGACATTGGACCTCCACTCAAGTACTCCCCAATGCAAGAATACTTTCTCCTATTAAATTGGCATTCTGTGATGCTCACCTTCCCGACACAACAGCTGAAGACAAAGCAGGTAAATAAGCAAATGTGGTGAAGAAAGCTGATGGTGCCCAGCTATCAAAAGATATAGCGTCTGGGGTCTTAAAAGCTTGAAGGTAAACAAGTGGCCATATAGCTCAGAAGCAACAAAGCCCACTTGGAAGAAGCACATCAGCCTGTGTGATCATGAGGTGCTGAAGGGATCCGCTATCAGGCATCATAAAAAGAAAAATCATATCATTGGGTGCTCACCTTCACGATACAATCACTGAAGACAAATGGGTACATAAGCAAATGTGGTGAAGAACGCAGATGGTACCCAGCTATCAAAAGATATAGCATCTGAGGTCTTAAAGTGTTGAAGGTAAACAAGCGGCCATCTAGCTCAGAAGCAATAAAGTCCACATGGAAGACGCACAACAGCCTGTGTGATCACAAGGTGTCAAAGGGATCAGGTATCAGGCATCATCAGAATAAAAATAAAAATTTTACCATAGTGAATGAGAGGGGCAGTGTGGAGTGGAGACCCAAAGCCCATTTGTAGGCCACTGGAGATTCCCTGGCAGAGGGGTCTCAGGGAGGAGGAGACAAGCCAGTCAGGGTGCAATGTAGCAACGATGAAAAATGCAACTTTCCTCTAGTTCCCTAATGCTCCCCCCCCCCCAACTATCATGATCCAAATTCTGCCTTGCAAGTCTGGAGAGACCAGAGAATGCACACTGGTGCAGATGGGAACTAGAAACACAGGAATCCAGGGCAGATGATCCCCTCAGGACCAGTGGTGTGAGTGGAGATACTGGGAGTATAGAGGGAGAGTGAGTTGGAAAGGGGGACTGATTACAATGATCTACATATGACCTCCTTCCCTGGGGGATGGACAACAGAAATGTGGATAAAGGAAGACGTCAGACAGGGCAAGATAGGACAAAATAGTAATTTATAAATTATCAAGGGTTCATGAGGAAGGGGGGAGCAGGGAGGGAGGAGAAAAATGAGGATCTGATGCCAGGGGCTTAAGTGGAGAGCAAATGTTTTGAGAATGATATAGGTAATGAATGCACAAATGTGCTTTACACAATTGATGTATGTATGGATTGCGATGAGAGTTGTATGTGCTCCTAATAAAACCATCTAAAAAGGGGGGGGGGGGAATCATCACTAGGGAAAAACTAAAGGGAAAAAATTTGAAACACACGCACAAAAAAACAATTATCCTTCTGAATATAGGATTCAAAATAGCCTTCTGTATGAAGCTGCTACCCATTTGGGAAATGTTTTGGTTTTTACTAGTATTGTTCTTTACCATAAATTTGTGGCTGAAACTCTGATATTAAAAACCTATTTAACTTTTTTCAGTCGCTTCTGAGGGAACTGTATGGGTACCGCATCGGACCTTCTCTGGCTACACAAAGGAGCAGGAGACTCTCTCCCCCCCCCCGCCCCCTCCCATGACTGAATACCCCAAGGCAACAAGCAGACAAGCCTCTACCCTCCAAGCCTTCTTTACCTGTTCTGTCACCAACAGTTCCTCCCATGACTTTTTTTTTTTCTGTTGGATTTGATAATCAACTGCAATGACCTCACAGAACATATAGACAGCATTGACGAGTATGAGGGGTTAGACGAGAAGTTAGCAGATTACCACAAGCCAGGATCGGCAGATATTAAGGATATTTTGTCCACCGCAGTGCCCTCATCTCCATCAGCAGCCAGTGTCTCCCTCGGGTCCTCAGTCTTCAGCCACAGGACCCTTGGCCTCTGATCTCCCGCTCCACCTCACATTCGCACAGCTGTGGTGTCGCTTCTCTGCTCAGTCTCAGGGTCTCCTTTTGGCCTTGATCTAGGGAGGGATCTGGAACATGAGCCTTCTTCCTGGATGGCCTCCGGAATTCTCTCTGTCCCTGCTTCCTAGCTATCTTGTTCGTGTGTGTGTGTGTGTGTGTGTGTGTGATAATCAGAGGAGTGGCTACAAAAACTGACCAATCCCGTGCATCAGTGTTTCACCCGCTCTATTTGCATGGCTCCCTTCACTTCACCGCAACCTCTCTAAAAGACACTTACCAAGCTCCTAGTTGCTACAATATCTGAAATTTAAGAAAGTAAGTACTGCTATTTCATGTCTTATGCATGGAAAGCCTAGAAATGGAAGCTATATTGAAATATTTTAAATGTAATAATACCATTGGCTAATCGAAACAGTCCTTTGTCTCAAATATCTATTTCCACATTTAAGGTTAATGAGCATCATATTTGTATACTTTTTGTAATAGAAGATGTACTCCTAAATTAGAAATACACTATTCCGTATGATGTGAACATTCAAAGTAAATACTTAAATTAGTGGTTTTATAGTTTTTCATACTTCACTGAGTATAACCGGCCTTTAAAACAATACTCCTTTATGAGTGTGTTTGAAGGTCTGAATGACAGGTGAACATTTGCTTATTTCTTATGTTCTTATAGTAGTTTACTAATTCTGATTTTATTCGGTAAGTTAACACTTGCTAGAATAATCTTAAACCATGCTGATCTGTGCCTTCATTACATCTTAATAATTCTCACACCCACAAACATTTTGTAAAGGGGTTTACCGAAAAGTCACACTATTCTATGAAAGGCTTATAATTCCCTTTCAAAATGGAAATTAGACAGGAGACAGAGAAAAAAGTTGGAGTCAGGAAAATAATTTTTTGTACAAGACTGTGCTTAGAGGTGCAGGATCCTTGAATGGTAGAAATGGTTTAACTACTTGGCTAATAATTATAAAGTTGGCTGTTCAAATCTACCCAGAGGTCTCTCAGAAGGAACACCTGGTGATGTGCTTCTGGTACATGACAGTCACTGAAACGCCATAGGGCAGTTCGACCCTGTTCTATAGGGTCTCTATCAACTCGATAGCAGTGGATTTATGTAAGTTATTAGAAGGGTATATTAGTTTCCTATTGCTGTTGTAACAAATTAACACAAATGTAGTGGAGTCAGTATGAATCAGAGCCCACCAAAAATGGCACCTAACAAATACAGGAGTTTAAAACAAGCAGATTAATTATCGTACAGCCTGGGATCACTCTAAAATAGGTCTCATGAGGGTAAACTCAAGATACTGGCAAGGCTGCTTTATTTCTGGAAGCCCGAGTAGAAAGTCCATTCCCTTCCCTTTCTAGTACCCCTGGGTGCTGGGGACAGATAGCATGCTTGGCTACTAACTGAAAGGCTAAAGGTTCACGTTCACTCAAAAGCCCTTCGAAAGAAAGGCCTGGTAATCTAATTTGGGGGTGGGGGGAGCGTGAAATGAGCCATTAAGAACTTAGGGGACAGAGTTATACTCAGCTTGACAGAAACTGGCTTGTCCTTTTTAGTTTCTAGAAGCCATTGCTTTCTATATCTCATGGTCTCCTTTCTCTTCTTCAAAGCAAGCAGCGTTCTCACACTCCCATCTCTCTTGTTGTCTCGTCTGATTCCCTATCCCATTTTTAAGGACCATGTGATTATATTGAGCCCACCTGGACAATCCAGGCTACTCCCCCAACTCAGTATCAACTCCATCTGCAACCTTAATTCCTTTTCCTATGTAATCTAACATGGGTCTGTAGTGGCACTGTGGATTAAGCACTGGGTTGAAAACCAAAAAGTCAGTGGTTCTGACTCCACAGCAGCTTCTGGAAATATTTGAAGTCTCAGAAACCCTATGAAGCAGTTCTGCTCTGTCCTGCAAGGTCATTGTGGGTTGAATTCAAAAGCAATCGGTTTGGTTTGGGGTTTGTGTAACATGACATATTTACGTCTTTGAAAGAGTTATTGTTCTGCCAACCACAGGTAATAAGCCTGGCATCATTTTCATATCAGCTATGGTGTGCACTAACTATGTACAATATTAAGTCCAAGGAACCCCCAAATCTGGCAGCGCTTTTGATAAGGATGATGTGTCCTCAATAGGCACCTGAAGAGCTTGGAGGGGAGATGGCAGTCTCATGACTCCTTTCCAATCAGGGTGCGTGGCTGTGAAAAAATCACAACACGCTGACAGAAGAAAGCAGAGACTAAACTTCATAGACTTTAGTGGTTCCAACCACAAAATAAAGTCTTAGTTCTAAATAGGCTTAAAATCCACTCCCCTCTTATGATTATGTATTATCAATGGTGAGGTCCACATGCACTGCATCTGGTGAAGTCTCATGAGATCTTTTGTGCTGTATTAAAAAAAGGGTATTTGATAAAAGAAGTTGTTGGTCGTGCAAAATTCTATCACTCAGTCTCCAGTTTTGTTTCTGTCACCAAACCCTTATTTTTCAATTATTGATCCTTCCTGTTTATTTCCAATTTTTGCATTCCAGTCACCTGTAATTATCAGTGCATCTGGATTGCACATTTGATCAATTTCAGACCAAGGAAGCTGGTTTTTCAATTTCTTCATCGTTGGGTTTATTGTTTGGTGTGCAAATTTTAACAATGCTTCCTTTGGTTGGTTTTCTTGGTAGTTACATAAGTATTATCAGATACAGCATTGCACTTCAAGATCTCACTGCCATCGAGTCAATTCTTTTACCGCAGGGTAGTTTCCAGGACTAAATCTTCAAAGAAGTTGGAAGCATTGTGTTTCTCCTGAGGATTCGGTGGTGATTTCTAACTGCTGCCCTGTGGTCAGCAGCAGCCTAACACATAACCCACAAAGCCACGACCCCTGTACCTCCAGAGGGATTTTAAGGGGTTCTTTTTGGTTATGACTATGGTGCCATTTCTCTTAGATTTTTCATTCATAGCAAAATAAGCCATATGGTTATCTGATTCAAATTGGCCAATACCAATCCATTTCAGCTTGATTCATGCCTGGGATATTGATCTTTATGTATCCAATCAATTTTTGATGACTTATAATTTTTCTAGATTCATACTTTGTATATACCACATTCCAATTATTAATGGGTGTTTGACACTGTTTCTTCTCATTTTCACTCTTGTTCCTTCAGCTTTGCTCCATCCGTGTCATTCAAATTGATTCTGCTTTGAGGAGGTAGCTCTTCCCAGTCGTATTTGAGTGCCTTCCAGCACAAAGGACTCACCTGCCCTGTGTTAGGCAGTGTTTTGTTATTTAGAAGGTCTTCAGTAGCCAATCCTTTAGAAGTAGACTGAGTATTCATTTGTCCTTGTCTGTTCTCAGTCTGTAAGATCTGCTGAAACCTGTTCATCATGGGCGACCATGCTGAGATTTGAAATACTGGGGACGTAACTTCCAGTATCACAGCAGTATGCAAGCTACCACAGTACGACAAACTGACAGACTAGCAGAGAGATTATTCCTAGCATAGGATTTAAAAGCAAAACTCCACAAGGTTTATTACCTGACCAAAAGAACAGTCTGAACATTTTGAAGAGAGGAGAAGGGTTAGGGAAAGTAAAGCAAGTCAATTACAAGTCACAGGAACCCTGCAGAAGGCAGAACTGCCCAGAGGGCTTCAAAGGCTATACTTAGACAATCTCGAGAACCAGCCCCGACTGGAGCTGTCTTCCTTACCCACTTGAGTTCCATCTGCCATGACTTCTCTTTCTCTGTCAATCTCAGAATCCCTCCCAGCTAAGTGCACTTGATATGACAATGAAGACATTTCCTACTGCAAGTGTTGTACAAGAATATGAAATCAATCATAAATTAGGCTTCATAATATTTAAATGTTCACATAAGAATTTGGGAGAATACTTTAAATACAAGGGAAATAAACCCTTAACATTAAAAAAAAGAATATGAAATCAGATGCTTTGTAAGGCAGGTAGCTCCTGTCAATGGAGGTACCCAAGGTGGACACTAAGTAGAAGAATGAATTCCATATTCCAAAATAACAGATGCTAGTTACCAAATTCAGTCTTTTGGTGGAGGTAGTGGTGGAGGTGGTGGTGGTGGTAGTGGTAGTGCTCATCTAGTGATCATTAGCATAAGCTGTGAGTCATGGGAACAGGTTTAGTCTGGGTATACTACAGAAAAAATCCAGGGAGACACATATGTGTATAAGAAAGAGGTTTATATCAAAGAGCAATTGAACATTGAGAAAACATCCCAGCCTAGTCCAGATCAAATCCATAAGTCTGATATTAGCCCATATATCCAATGCCAATATATAAAGTCCTCTTCAGACTCTCAAAACACATGCAATGACACTGAATGCAGGAAGATCACAGGCCAGTGGGTGGGAAGTCTTACGGGTCCAGAGGCATTGTAAGCATCTCAGCACTGGTAGGGGTCTCGATGTGGTTCATACAGCTCAGGACACTAGCAGGACACTAGTGTGGCTCCATGTGTCTTCTCAGCTGGAATGTCTCCTAGGGTATCAGCCTGTGTCCCGCCTACAGCAAGCAATTTATCTCCTTAATGCCTCCAAATGAGGTCACCAAGCTTCAAACTGATTGACAGGCCAAACTCTACCCCTTCACTCATAAGTCTCAAATTGACAACAGATTATGTAACTAATTATGTTATGTATAACAGAAAAATATTGCCTGACCATGCCCCACCTCCAAGATTCTTTGCATGTCTGCCATCAAGTAAATTCTGACTCACAGTACCCTTTGGGGGAGAGTAATACTGTCCCAGTAGGTTTCTGAGGCTGCAACTCTTTATGGGAGAAGGAAACCCCGTCTGTCTCCCACCAGGAGCCCTGGTGGTGTAGTGGTTACTCATTGGGCTGCTAACCTCATGATCTGCAGTTTGAAACCGCCAGCTGCTCCAAGAGGAAAGAATGAGGCTTTCCACTCCCGTAAAGAGTTACAGTCTAGGGTCGCGAGGAGTCGGGTTCTACTCCATGTCAGTGAGTTTGGTTTGGTTTGGTGGTGGTGGTGGTGGTGAAGTTGTGAAAGTTAGGTTTTAGGGTCCACTCTACAATGTGATCTTCTGTGAAGCAGCCAAGCAACTCTGGGGAGAATGTGATTTCTGTTGTTGTTGTTGTTGTTTTCAGGTGCCATCAAGTCAGTTCCAACTCATAGTGACCCTATGAGTAACAGAACAAAACACTGCCCACCTCACAATTGTTCTTTGTTGGAGTCCATTCTTGCAGCCAGTGTGCCAGTCCAGCTTGCCAGGGCCTTCTTTTTCACCGACCCTCTGCTTTCCCAAGCAAGATGTCCTTCTCCAGGGACTGCCTTCTCCTGACCGCACGTCCAAAGGACATGAGGCAAAGTACCACCACACTTGCCTCTAAGGAGCATTCTGGCTGCGGGGAAACTAGATCTCCTTAGCTTGATGAAAATTTCAGTCAGGGTGTGGCCTGCTCTTAGTATAAATTGGCAGTGTATGGAAGCCATGTGACTTGAACTGGACTGGATCTCCCCACTCCTACCATTGCTTGAGCTCTTCCTGTTTTTTATTTCCTACGTTGGAAATGAAAGTCACTTAAGACTCCAAGTCCTGGTCGGGTTTGCTTTTCCTCCTTTTCTAGCTACTCAGACCAATACTTAGATCTGAGGGGTCTTGGAGGGAATTTTTTCTTTTCTTTTCTTTTTGGGGGGAATTTTTTAAATTTAAAAACATTATATCTGTTAAGCCCCTAGGGTTTTTGTCCCCACCCCACCCCCACCCTCATCTCTCCCTTCACCCTGTTGTTACCCTTATGGAGCACTTTCTTTTTCTTTTCTAGTCTTTTTTCTTATCATTTTATTGGAGGCACATTCGGCTCTGATCACAATCCATACATATAGCCATTGTATCAAGCACATTTGTACATATGTTGTCATCATAATTTTGAAACCATTTTCTTTCTACTTGAGCCCTTGGTATCGGCTCCTCATTTTGTACCTCTCTGGTGAACCCTTGATATTTTATAAATTATTATTTTTTTCATGTCTTACACCAACCGCTGTCTCCCTTCATCCACTCTTCTGCCATTCATGCCCCTGGGGAGAGTTTAAATGTCGATGTTCCCCCTATGTCCTCCCACCACACCCTTACCCTCCTGGCATGCCTACTCTCATTATTGGTCCTGAGGTGGTTATCTGTCCTGGAGGCCCTGTGTTGCCAATTCTTATCTATACCCATGTATATGCTCTGGTCTAGCCGGATTTTTAAGGTATGATTGAGGGCATGATAGTGGGGGGCAGGTGGGGAGAAGCATTAAAGAACTAGAGGAAAGTTGTATGTTTCATCGGTGCTCTACTGCACCCTGACTGACTCATCTCTTCCTTGTGACCCTTCTGTAAGGGTTTCCAATTATCTACAGATGGGCTTTGGGTCTCCACTCTGCTCTCCCCCTCACTCACATCGATATGATTTGTTTATTCTGGGTCTTTGATGCCTGATACCTGATCCCATCAACACTTCATGATGACACAGGTTGATATGCTTCTTCCATGTGCGCATTATTGCTTCTGAACTAGATGGCCGCTTATTTACCTTCAAGCCTTTAAGACCCCAGATGCTTCAACTTTTGATAGTCAGGCACCATCAGCTTTTTTCAGCACATTTTCTTATGCACACATTTTGTCCTAAGCGATCATGTTGGGAAGGTGAGCATCATGAAATGCCGGGTTATTAGAACAAAGTGTTCTTGAGTGGAGGGAGCACTTGAGTGGAGGCCCAATGTCCATCTGCTTCCTTAGTACTTAAATATATGTACATATACCTATAAAATACATATAAATATATGTACATAGATCTATTTCCCTATCATTTATGTAAATATATTTACATATGTACATGCCTATATTTAGACCTCTATAAATGTCCTTTGCTTCCTAGCTCTTTCCTCTATTTCCCTTTATTCCCCTCTTGTTCTACTGTCATGTTCAACCCTCATTCAGCTTGCATTAATTCCTCTTGGCTACATTGTACTTGATCAAGCCCCACCAGCCTTTCTATGCCCTCCTCACCATTGATTTTAGGTCACTTGTTAGTCCTTTGTCCCTGGGTTTGTTAACACCTACTTCCTTTCCCCTGCCTCCCCCTCTCCAGTTCTCCTCCACTTTGTTTATCCCACCTATCTTATCTAGATAGACATGCAAAAACAATAAGTGCAAAATAAGACAACAAAAACAAAGCAACAACAAAAAGAGAAAAGCCTATAAATAGTTCCAGGTCTGTTTCTTGCCCTTTAGGGGTGCTTTCCAGTATGATGGGGTGCCACGCCCTGCCCCCACCCCACCCCCACCCCCTATACTCTAATTAGATTCCTCGGGCACTTCATTACTTTGTTCCTCTTGCTGCTCTCTTGCAGACCCTTAGTATTTCGCCTCAGTGTGGTGGGGTCAGATCAGACACAATTCCAGCACTGCATCCCCAGTGTTGTCCCCAGTAGTGCTATGGGTCCGTGAGATACGTAGAGTCTCATGGTGGTTCCGGCCTCGTGTTCCTCTCTGTGCATTGGCTGCTCCGAGCAGGAATAGCATCCTTGGGGCTTGATGGGCCAGGATATGTTTCAGCCTCTCTTTCTCTCTCCTACCCTCTTTGTTTGCTCCTGTGTGATCTGATCAGAGACGCCCCTCTCCCTGAGCTGTATTTTCAGTGCTCCAATGCCTTTTCTTGATATAAATCTCTTTTTCGATACATAACACATACTAGCATCACTGATCTTGCTTCTCTGGAGAACTCAACCTATCACATATGACAACCCATCTCTTTGATAGTTTTATCGTTTTGCTGGCCCACTGCTTTATCAAACATGATGTTCTGTTATACCAACTTGTATTTCTTAAGGACATGTCTAACGCCAGCAAGACAAAGACTCTCCACCCCTCACCTGTAAGGAACATTTGGGTCGTATTTCTTCCATCATCACTTTGTTCTTTCATCAGGCGCTCTACAGCAAATCCCAGATTCTTCACCACATTTCAAGTGCATCTGGCTTCTACCGTTTATCCACAGCATCAACACTAGCTCTATAGACTTAGTGTTACCACCACCACCCCCCCCCCCTTTAACTGATACGGTGAAATTAAGGAGAGGTCCTGCCATTTCGGCCCTCTAGGAAAGGGAAGTTACTTGGTAGGACTCTTTCATCCATAGGAGCATGGAAACAAGTGGCAGTGGATTGACCAGACTGGCCTTTCTGCTAGGAAGAGAGTGAACAGAGAATCCATGACACAGAGAAAGAAGAGCCCGGAGTGAAGCACATTCAAAATCCCTGTAAGGCGAGGCCTTGGGGGGGGGGGGGCGGAGCAGTGCCAAGACCTTGACACAAAGAGGCTCCGAGCCCAAGGGCACGGAGTGTCCTGAGAGGCCTGCGGGCGGGTAGTAGGGGAGAGGAGGCTGGAGGCTGGAAGCTGTCTGACCCTGGTCTCATAGCTTGGATCTGGTGTAGGTGTGAGTTCTCCTTCACCCTGGTGTCACAGGAGGAGGTCAGTTGCGGACTTTATGCCATTTCCTCATATACTGACACCCTTCGCTCAGCTAGGAACGCTGTATAAGCAGATCTTACACCCACGTCAATCTAGCTTGACAGCTCACCAGGTTCCTCACACAATCACATGCAGAAGCTGAAGGAGACCAGCTTTTCTCCACGTTAACACCATTTCATGAGTCTAGAATGAGTGAAAATACTTGCTTCATCAGCAAGAGGGTTTTGTTTCTTTTTTAATGAAAATGTTAGCACACGCAAGCAACTCTTTACCTTCATGCTTACATGTTTAACTTGGATGTACAAATGAGCCTTTGTGTTTAACATTAATTGTTGACCTACTCTGAGCCAAGTTCTTTATGGTTTTCTTCTCATGGCTTGTTGATAACCAAATGAAGCAATTTGGGTTGAAAGTAACTAAATACCTTGCTGAGAATCACCCAGAATTCCCTGGGACTGAGCCCAAGTCTCCCCAGCTCCTAAGTTGTGAGTCTTTCTATGGTCCCGTGCCTCAGAACTGAGCCTGTTAACGTAGTTTATAGAATTGGGTTTTCAGAATTGGTTTTAAATCACAAGATTGAGGCTGCCACTTTTGGGAGGTCTTCCTGATCATTCCCTCTATATTACCCTTTCTTTTAAGGATCAAACCACAGTCTGGGAATGTATTTCATTTTTCATACTCACTAAGTTCCATGTATACTTATAAGGAGATCTCATGAGGGGTACTTAGAGTGCTCAGCTGCCAACTCAAAGGTCAGCAGCTCGGATTGACCAGCCGCTCCACTGGAGAACGATGTGTCCGTTTGCTTCCATAAAGGTTTACAACCTTGAAGGCCCTACAGGCCACTTCCACTCTGGCCTTCAGAGTCACTAGCAGTCAGAATCGTGTAAATGGCTGCGGGTGTGGGTGCGTTTGTAAAGAAGAACCCGGCGTTTTAAAAGCAAAGAATACATCATTTATTATTCTTATTTTTAAAAAACTAAATTCAAATTCATTCACGTGTGCTTTTCTTTCTTCTCTCACGCACTTTTTAAGTTATTTGATTTTTCCCTCCTACAGTGGGGTATTAATGATCGGGCCCACATCCTTGCTTGAAAGGAAATGAAATCGGAACAAGATTAACCAGAGAAGGCTAAAGAAAATTAATGGGAAAGGTCAAAAATCAGGGAAGTTTGCCACAGAACCGCAGCCCGAAAGGTCAGAGTGGGAAGGAACGGAAAGTATCCTGTTTGCCCCCCACTTTGACCGAAGTGTTCCTCTGCCCTCTCTCTGCTGTTTCATAGGCACTTAGATCACCCTTCACACGGTTTCCGCTCCTGTTCAAAAGTAGCTCCGCAAAGACTGCGTGAAGGACTTCAATTTCTCCATCACCTACAGCGCTCTGCTCCCCCAGGGCCGCAGTGCAGCCCATGGCCCTGGCACCTGCAACCCTTTGGGGAGCGCAAATGTAAGAGGGGCAGTGGGGAAAGCACTGAATGAGACTCCCCTTCTTTTTCCTCGAGCCCAGACACACAGTGACTGTCTAGACTGCAAATCAGAGGATGCTCACTGCTTTGGATGACAGTCTGGATGGTGCACGTTTCCAGGGTTCTAGACTGGGGGTTCCCTCTCAGGTGCTTAGAAACAGGCTCCCCCACCGGCCGGAACAAAGAGGCCAGCAGCAGCGCTGGTCCTTGTAAGCCAAAAGTGCTTTCCTTTCCAAGCTGCCTGACTTGTCGAGAGTGTTTGCCCACATCGCTGCAATCTGTGTGCGGGGAAGCCTGAAACAAGGCGGTATTTGGAAAATACAAGAGGTTCTGAAATTCATAAGCCTGGGCAAGCAATGATTCTGAGAGAAGCCAAGCACTCGCGGAGCTGGTTCTTGTTGACCTGAGTTGACCTTTCACCTGCCACTTTGAATTGGCCCTGCAGCTGCACCGGGAAAGGGAAGTGCCCTCCCGGGACCAACTCTGACCTAAACACTCCTCTCCTCTCTGCAGAAGTCCACCTGAGGAGACAGACAGACAGACAACAAGGAGCTCATAGAGCCCCGTTGTTAAAGGGTTAACAGCAAAGCAGTTCTCACCGCCTGCCTGCCTTCCCCCTTCTGCGAACTTGCTGCCTTCTGGTTCTTTGCACTTCTTGGTGTCCACTTCCCATGAAAGATGATTAATAATCATATGATCCTCTCTCCTCACAGTCATGATAAACTGAGCAACCACGACGCCGTCATAGCCCGGGAGGGATTAGCCAGAACCGCCAGTGCAGTTTCTGCTCTCCTATGTCCAAAGGTGTGCCGGCCCAGCCGAAATGGGTTGTTGACCACGCTCTTAAATCTATAAGCATCTGGTTCTGTTTTGATTTTTCCCTTTCTTATTTACCAGGTAATCATCAAGCTCTCAAGACTTTTACTATTCAGGGATAGTGAGGCTTCTGGGCTCCAACATTTCAGCTTTAAATATTTACTTGGCAGCGGATTCTACTTCAAATAAACCTGCAGTTATGAGTAAAATAGAAGTGGGTCCCATAACTCACAGCCCTCATAACGTGGGGGGAGATCTGCGAGAGCAGCCGGCCTCACTGCTGGGTTCGGTTTGACACGCGCGCGGTCCGCGGAGCTGCTCATGACCGTGGCATGTGGTTAAGAGCAACCCGAAGGTCTGAGGAAAGGAATGTTCTTCTTTGATGTTGCCCTTGACTTTGCAGCGTTTGTCAAACTAAATCCTTCCTGAAAACCAGTGGAATGATATGCGGTGGGGATGGGGGAGGGTGCCCAACCAGGTGATGAATGTCAAGCATATTCTTAACTATCTTAAAGTAATTCAAAGACCAGTCAACGAGAGAAACTTTCCCTCGCTACCTCCACCTCAGACAGAGGCATCTCTGGGTGTTCCTTCCAAGCAACCTCCATGAAACCAGCCCAGTGATCGTATTCGTCTTCAGGGACGCCCTGGTGGCACGTTGGGGAAGTGCTAGACTAACCCCCCGGCTGCTGTGTGGGAGCAGGGTAAGGTTGTCTGCTACCATAGTGACTTACAACCCCTCAGGAACCCTCTCCAGCATCAGTCTGAGGGGGCTGTGCCTACTTCTTGGGAAGGTCTCTGGGTAACACAAACCACAAACTTGGTCTCAGCTAACAACCAGACTGGCAATTATAATCCACCCGGTGGCATGTTGATCTGCTTCGGTGAAGATTGCTATGGAACAAAGGCTGTGCAGATAGTGCTACTCGGCCACCCACGAGGGCTGTGTGACTCAGAACTGACTCAAGACGGCGAGGTTGGTTTGGGTTTTTATACTTCCTGGGTTCTCATTTTTCCCTAATGTGAATTTTATATCCACCTCTGGATTTTAAACTCTTTACAGAAAAGAATCTTCATTGACAGTCGAGGCGCAATAGAAAGTTAAGGATTAATGAATAAATGACTGCTTAGTCCAAACAGAGCCCTAATCCACTAAAGGGTGGTTAGGCAATGCTAGGGTCTCTGGCCCAGGTTTTCTTGCTACCACCTATGTATCCCTCCACTTGCAAAGAAAGAAAACATGTGTGCTGTTCCTACGTTCTACACGCATGAGCGTGCATCCAGAGGCTGCGTAGACACCCCAGTACTCCACCCATCGCGACTGTCTAGGTAACCGTCAGGTCCTCAGAGCATATCGGTGGTGAGTAGAAAGGGAAAGCCAAGCACATATCCATGTCATGACATTTACAGTACTTGTGATCTGACATATTGATTATAAGGTTTGTAAGAAAATAGGTATTACATTGCTAATGAGTAAGGTGACCAGATTTTAACATTGGTAAAGCGGGATACCAGCGGGACACCATTGATAAAACTCATACCCTGGCGACATAGCCACATGGCAGTCAAAAACCATATACCCCAGCTTGTCGTGCATTCTTTCCAAAAATCGGGACTTTTAAAAAATGCAGCGGGAGACAAGAAAAATTGTTAAAAATTGAGACTGTCCCGCCAAAAGGGTCACTGGTAATGAGTCAACTTTGAAAAAAACATTGTGGTAGTTATACAAATCATGTCAACTTGATAAATAAGTGAAGCAGTGAAGGTGGGGTTGAGCCTGTCAATCAGGTCACAGCCTGATGATGCCTCCTGGTGGGCATGGCCTTCTCATGATGATTCCGGGAACTTCCTTTCTCTCTCTCCCTTCTCTTCCTGTTGATAAACCCCGTGGAGACTTGCTGAGATCCGTGAGAGCCCCTCTCTGTTTTC
The DNA here is from genome assembly GCF_050624435.1 of Tenrec ecaudatus. Lineage (NCBI taxonomy): Eukaryota > Metazoa > Chordata > Mammalia > Afrosoricida > Tenrecidae > Tenrec > Tenrec ecaudatus. The sequence goes on from NC_134531.1 coordinate 92,495,824, forward strand.
ACCTTCCCGTTGACGAGACACATTGAGCTACGCTATGCCCTGCAAGACCCTTGGAGATGCTCCCACTGGCCCTGGATCTGGAAAATGTTGCACCCACCAGCCTGTGATCTTCTTGCATTCTCCATCATTGCACATGGCTGCATGAGTCTGAAGAGGGATTTATGGCCTAGTATTGGACTTATGAGCTAATGTTGGACTTATGGACTTGATTTGCTCTGGCCCGCGATGTTTTCTTAATATCCGATGACTCCCTGATATAAAGCCACCTCTCACACATACATGAGTGGCTCTGGATTTGTTTCTCCAGTCAACCCTGTCAAACACCAGCATCTTCCACTAGGTCTCTTTCAAATCGCAGAAGAGGTCCCATTGAAGAGCATCCTGAAGTTGCAAGGCTGAGTTTTTGTGTGAATCGGCATTTTCTTGATGTGATATCAGGCAACCAAGATAGAAGACAGACAGAACTTGGACTTGGACCCACTAGATGACCTCAGCTGCTCTTCAACATCCTACGTTTCAAATGTGGGTGTTTGTCAGACAACAGCTTCCTTGTTATCAGTTACTAACTGTAAAATAGAGCTATCCGCTTGAAGGTTTACATGAAAATATGTTATATTTACAAGTTTTATGTAAAATTGTTAAGCTACTAGAATAAAGCATCAATAATGAAGGTAATGGGGTTGCTCAGGAGCTCACGGTGTTTTTGAATAGTTCACACACTTCATTCATTCATAGTCATTAAACCAATTCTTCTCAGTACTGAACAATGTCCAGTGCTGTTCTAAGGGCTGCAAACATGACTATGTTTAAAAGAATCAAATTCCTATCCACACGCTCAAGAACTGGTGTAGGTTATCGAGCATTTGTTTGGGGCGTCTTAAAATAACTGTGGTAAGGGTGTTTTGTCCCATTTTTCAAATATCCCATGAAATACTGGGATTTTGTGACCCCAAAGTATCTCCTAGTTCTTTCTCATCCGTAAAAGATTGCATTCATTGTGAAATTAATAATAGAAATGCTGGTCTATGTTCTTAAAGTAAGTGTTCTCAGGATCTTCAACTGTTCCTCGCCAGAAACGATCTCCAGACTCTTCATGAGCTTGGATTTCTTTCCCTGCTGCTGCCCGGTGCATAGAGGCTTAATCGACGATGTGTGAAGAAAACTCCAGCGAAAAAGGCAGGCTCATGCATGGACTGTAAGCACCATGGGGGGCTGTTCTCTAAAGAAGCAAAACCAGTGGAACACATGCAGACAGAGAGCGAGCAAGCAGTTTACTTCGGGGAGAAGGTTCATGCAATTGCAAAGAAATGGCTCATATGAATTCTGAGGGCTGGCAAGTGAGATAGCAGATTTACAACCACTGGTTCACATGGTTGTCGGGGCAGACAAACCCAGAGCTTGCAGGTTAGGCAACAGGCTGGAGACTTCCGTGGCTCACATAGTTGTCGGGGTTAATGAATCCAAACTCTACAGGTAGACAACAGGTTGGAGGCTTCCGATGGCTGGAGTCCCAAGAACATAAAGTCAGATACCAAGAAGACTGCAAAGTCCAGATAGAGCAAGCTTTGTCAGAACTTCTTTTAAAATGCTGGGTGCAGACCACACACGCAAGGAAATCCCTCTCCCAACACTTGGGCTGCTCGTATTCGATCACAAAGTTGAAGGCGATTACATAGTGAATCAGAGAACACTGGGAATCACAGTCTGCCTACAGACGACACATATCATTCACCATCTCAGTAACTATATACCCCTCTAAATAATTCGAGATGAAAACGTTTTTCCTATTGCCGTTAGAAGGTGCTCTTACTGTGTAACGTGTTGGGCAGCTGACCACAAGGCCACACTATGAAACCCCCAGGCGCTCTGTGAGAGGAGGATGGGGCTTGCTACTCCTGTAAAGAGTGACAGTCTCAGAACCCGGGGCAGTTGTGCCCTGTCCTGTAGGGTAGTTAGGAGTTAGAACCGAGCCAAGAACAATGAGTTTTCTGAGTTGAGACCATTGCTGTTGGCAAAAGTAGAAACCTGCTGGCCAAATCCTGGACCATGACACTTTGTTATTGGCTAACGGAGTATGGCCTAACCCCTACATGTGCTGCACACTACAAAGGATGGCTGATGGCCTTCTCAAATACAGCCTCAGAGGGGGATGTGCAAAGAAGCCTAACAATTCCGTTCAATTCAATCATATAGAAAATATAAAATTACGGGAGGGTGGACACAGGGTGGGGTGGAAAGGGGGGAATGGACTAGAAGGATCTACATATGACCCCCTCCCTGGGGGATGGACAACAGAAAAATGGGTGAAGGGAGATGTCGGACAGGGTAAGATATGACAAAAAATAATTTATAAATTATCAACGGTTTGTGAGGGAGAGGGGACCAAGGGGGGGGGAGAAAAAATGAGGAGCTGATGCCAGGGGCTTAAGTGGAGAGAAAATGGTTTGAGAGTGATGAGGGCAATGAATATACACATGTGCTTTACACAATTGATGTATGTATGGATTGTGATAAGAGTTGTGTGTGCCCCCAATAAAATGATGTAAAAAAAAGGAAAGAAAATATAAAATTAGTATCTGCTGGCTTAGTGGGCCACTAACCACAGGGTCAGTGTCTCAAACCTACGAGGTACTGTGCAAGAGAAAGAGGAGGTGGTTTGCTCCCATAGTGAGTTCTAGTCTTGGAACCCCTGGGGCAGTTCTACTATGTCCAACAGCACCACTCGGGGTGACAATGGGCTTGATGGCAGTGGGTTTAGTTTGGGCTTTAAGCCAAACCTGGATCCTATTCTCAAGAAACTTAAAATCAATAGAATAAATGAAACTTACAGAGCCTGGTGGGAGTGTCAGTCATGACATTGTATCACAAACCCCCGAGGGGAAGGTCAAAGGCCAGTGTGAGGGCTAACAGGGAGCAGGATGGCCCATGGCCCCAGCAATGAGGTCTCTGGACCTTAACCTTTCAGACCTCTTGCAGACCTTCAGCTATTCCAGCTGCAAAATGTAGGTGGCAAAGGAGTGCCTTCTTCGGGAGGTGGTTGTGAAGATCAAATGAGTTCAAATACATCAACTAGTTAGCAACATGCCTGGCACCCCCCTCCCACCCCACCCCTCCAGAAGAAAAAGGGGAAAAACCTGCTATCTCAATGATTCCAAGTCGCAGCGACGCTTAGGACACAGTAGAACGATTCCATTGACTTCTGAGAACGCCAGTCTATGGGAGCAGAGGATCTCCTCTTTCTCTTACAGGGCAGCTAGTAGGTTTGAACCACCAACCTTGCGATTAGCAGTGCAATGCCTAACCCACAGCACCCCCAGGGACCCTTGCCTGGCACACAACCCTTGCTACATATGCCGTGCCTGGGCTCTCGGCGCTGGGAATATTGGCCCACCACTGTTTCCTTACATCTGTCCATGTGACCGTCCCCAAACAAACATTAAGAAACATATTAAACCATAGAGCCCAAAGCTTGTTGGGCCTACCATTCCCTTTTCAGGAAACAAACAGAAATTACTCAGTGACCCCTGGCAATTAAAGATGCTTGTCCAATAACCCATCATCTAGGATAAAGGGTAGGTATCTGCCTTTACAGCTCCCCTGGATTGTTCTAGAATGCCCGGGGGGGGGCGGTGGCCATTTCTGGGAACACTGTTAGACAGTGGGAGGGACAGGAAAAACAAGTACAAATAATATCACACTTTAGGTTTATGTCAAAACCTTAACACGTCATTTCTTTTTCTTGATCACCAAAGGAAGCCCCTCATTCAGGTTATTGGACGGTCTCAGAACAGGTGTGGGCTTTGTTTTACAAAGTCCTCAGAATCCTGTTCTGAAATGGTTGAGACTATAATTCATTTTTAATATGCAGGAGAATTGTAAGAAATGCAAAAGCCTCTTAGGTGATATAAAAATTGGAAATGCTCCATAAAAAGGACCCGCTTAAATGTCTGACTTGTGAAAGTAAATGTCGTTTTAAAATCTTTCATTTGTCACACCCCATGAGGTCTCTCCTGTTTGCCATGCCTGTGCAAGTCCCTGCCGATGCTTCCCGAGTGTGGGGCGATGGGCGCAGCTGAGGGCACCACTCTGCCTCCCCACCAGACGCACGCATGCTTCTCCGGGCTGGCAACCGCCAGACCCTTCAGACCATCTGCTGCGGCTGACAGCTCCCCGGGGGGATGGTGGCCAAGGTCACAAGCCCACATAGAAGCAGAGCAAGCACCAGGCGGGGGTCCTGAAGACTCTTTCCCGTGCTCACCCCACCGGCACCGGCGCATGCTGAGAAGAACCAGAGAATTTCCAGGCGTTGTTTTCTAGCCATGAAGTCTGAGGCCCGAATCTGGAAAAAGCCTCTGGAAATTGGACATGATTTTGGCTCCAGCACTTCTGGAACCACTGTGGGAATGTCTTCCACTCAGCAATTCTAGCAGGCCTCCTGTAACAGAGCCAAGGGCACATGGTCAAAGTATCTCCAAGAGCTGCTTCTGCCTCTAGGGCACAGGCCAGCTTCCTGCTCCGCCTGGCAGACCCGGCTCCGAATGTCAGTAACAGTCAGCCAGCTCACGAGCGAGGCTGCTGTCACCAAGGCTGGCACGCTGCTCCGACCGTCATGTCACACCCTGAGCTCCTTCTACCTTGGCACTGCCAGAGTTCTTCTAAGTGTTTGAATGAAACTGTTCATAAAACAAACACGGAAATCCATGACCAGTAGTCGCCAAACGCTGGCTCCTTGACAGATGGCCAGCCAGCGGCATCTAGGAACTGCCCCGTGCTGACAGGTGACTCTTTGCAAAGGACCCGCTTACCTGACGAGGCGCGTGTCCACCTTGACAGAGCGCGTGGGGGGAGCGCAAGATCAATGAGGCCGCTCATTAAAGCAGAGCATCAATCCCCTGTTCTCCAGATGCGTTTATAAATCCAATGCTGTCAGCCGCCCCTGCCCCCCCAGCTCTCGGAATCCATTATTATAATGACGTTTCAAGTTGTGCTGTGGCTGGGGGCAGACTAGACCCTCTGAGCGGCAGCTGGGAGCTGTGGAGGGCGCCGCAGGCAGTGGACGGGGCGGACACAGGCCCAGGCACCAGTCACACCCACTGGCCAGCGGGACCCCCAGTCAGTGACCCTCTGGAAATACAAAAGGAAAATAGCTCCCACGCACCTGGAAGCATTTGTAAACACTGGCCTCGCTGGCCACAAATGCAGGTAGAGAATCGGAAGCTGGTGCCTAAACATGTTCAGAAGAACAACCAGTCCCCTAAGAATAAAAATCTTTGGTGACTTGGCTAAAATTCTGCAGAAACCCTCAAAGAAGTTTGTTTGTTTAAAGGGTTCTTTTTAATGATCGCTTTTAATGAAAGCCCCATTTCCCCCAAAATCTCACTCTCTACAAAACTAAAGCTCGAGCAATCTGTATTTATTTAATTTCAAGATTTCTTTTATTTGTTTTCATTTTTAATATTTTTATTGGAAAACATTGGTCAGAGAATGTTTTGTTTCTTGGTTAACCTGACAACAAAATTTGGCACTGTTGGCTCACAACCAAAAAAATGAGCTTTATATCTGCCTTTGGGGTGTCTTGAGTCGATGTGGACTCATAGCAACGTGTAGGCCACAGCAGAGGTGCTCCGTAGGGTTTCTTATGTGATAGCATTATATAGAAGCAGATTGCCATGTGTTTGTGCTACTGAGTGGTTGGTGAATTCAAACCCCCAACCTTTGGGTTAGTAGCCAAGCAGGGCTACCAAATCTCTCTCTATATATATATATTTTTTTTACTCAATTTTTCTATAAACTCTTTGAAGGATCATCATATTTACAAGGACACTGACAACATAGTGGGCTAAACAAGTTTTTAATTGCACTAATAACCATGAGTACAAGGAAGAAAAAGTTATTCTAAAATCGTAGTCCTGATGGTACAACTCTTCTTGATACGATTGAACTACTGGATTGTATGCAGATGAAGTGCTGATAAAACCATTTTAAAAGCACAACGACATAGTGGGCTTAATCCACAGGGGCAGAAAGATGAGGCTGTCCACTTCTGCGATGATTTAGGACCCTTGGGAGCAGGTCTACTCTGTCCCACAGAGTCCTCAGGAGTGGGGATCAGCTAACCGATTGGGCGTGTGTGTGTGTGTGTGTGTGTGTGTCCATATATATAGTTGGAAAAGACAGAATTTTATATTTATTCCAATGTTTTCACAGTACCGGGACACATTTCTTATCACCCCTGAAGAGATACCAGGAAGCCCAGGGGAATGGGGATGTTTTTCTTAGTCTTTAATCTTCAGATCTGAGTAGCTAAGAGTTTGCAAAACATAAACCCATAACACCTGCCGGGTCCTGTAGGAGAAAATGCAGTTAGCTCCGGCACAGGCAGCTCTCCGTGGGCAAAGGTGTGTTTTATGCCATGTTGATGACTAATATTTCAAGTCTATTTTGCAAACTCATTTCCCCAGCATTCTGTTGTTTCAGCTGAACCATTCGTGCCACAATATTTTTATAGTCACTGAGGCCGAGAAACGTTCCCATCCAGGCAGGATATATGAACCTCTTAGTTTTCTGATGCAAAAGTCGTGTTTCAGATTATCCTCTTGCAAAAGAAAACCGCACTCCTTCTGCTGGCAGGTGAATGGGAGAGTGGAGATTTGAACAAGGATATGAATTATAGGTAATATTTCCGTAGTGCCTTATGGTGCAGCATATGTGAAACAGCTGCCTTTCAAGGTGGCTGAGAAGAAATCAGGGTTTACAGCCGGGGAGTGAGGCATGGGGAGACTTCTAGGAAGGCCCATATGAATAACGAAGCCCTGTTGGGAAGAAGGACTTCAGGTCTAAGATCCGAGTCCTAGACTTGAATCCCCTTGCACTTGGACTACCTGGGTAACCATGGGCAAAATTACTTAAGCTCCAGGTGCTTACGATTCCTTACCAGCACCCGCTGCCATGGCGTTGATTCTGACTCGTGACGGACACCCTTGTGCCAGAGTCGCACTGTATTTCCGAGGAGTTTTCAGTGACTGGGATTTTTTTGGTTCTGTTTTTTTTTGGGGGGGGTTGTTTTTGTTTTTTCGAGATCACTCATCAGTGGTAACAGAAAAAAATGCCCTAAATTTTATTAGCTGCCAAACTGTGCCTCCGTAAAAGCAATCCAGCCACTAGTTATCATTGTATCTAAATGCCATATTGGTGTGCAAGTATGGAGCTATTGAGCTCAGGATCGGAGTGGCTGTTGGGTGCCCGGGAATCAGCTCAAACTCATAGCAACTGAAATGTGATCCAAGGAAACCCCGCCTGGCCCCGCACCGTGCTCACAGCCGTTGCTGTGTTGGAGCCCAGTGTGACCACCATTGTATCACTCTGAATCATTGAAGCGCCCACTCTTTTTCACTGGTCATCTCTGTCACCAAGCATGATGAACCAGTAACTGACGTCTCTCCACCATGGGTGACGTTTCTGATAGCTGAAATACTGATGAGACATCACAGCAACTCACAGACAGGCGGTGGGAAGATGATGCTTTCTCTTAAATGGCTACAATCCTTTCTCTTGTTACAATTGTGAAGGTGAGGAGAAATCCTGTTAAAAACAAGTCACTCGTCTCCTTGACGCGCTCTCCGATGTACTCTGTGAGATGGTGATCTGTCATCGACAGGATAGGTCGGCTGAAGGGATGAGCGAGCTGAGAAGTGGCTGACAATAAAACCAAACCCACTGCCGATCCAGTCAATTGGGACACGTCGAGACCCTACATAGAGTTTCCAGGCTTTCCGTCTTTACCGGAGCAGACGGCCCCGTGGACCCACCCACCTGGTGTTCAGCAACCCAGTGCGCCATCAGGGAGCCTTCCATTTTAAGAGGAACGCTGAACCTTGCTGGCACCTGCAAATCGCTGAAATATAGCTTGAGAGTTAAACATATACACAGCCCTCTCCATAGAGAACGTTACACTGGGTTGAAACACATCGTTTGGTAAATCTATCAGAGAAGCTTGATATAGAATACCCTTTCTATCCTCCCTCCACCTCATCAGGCAGGGAAAGCTATGGGTCCTCAATGTGGTCTGTCCCCAGGTTGCGACCAATGAGATATGAGAGGCAGTCAGAGCTGCGGTTTCTAAACAATGGCCATAAGAGTAGAGAAGTCACCATTCATTTCCTTTTTCCCTTTCCTCCTGTCACGGCATAGAATAGACATTGCAGGAAGCTGGCCATGATGGAGTCTGCAGTCCTGATACCATGGCGCCACAAGAGCAGCCGGGACTGCTTGCACCCTGCGTTGTTAAATGACAAATCAATTATCTTTTTATTTTGGATCTCTGTTACAAGTTTTCAATTCTTAAATATGTTTTTATATTACAAGTTATGGTTATCTAAGTGCCCCTATGCTTTAACGCGGTGCCGTACAGGGCAGAGAGGTCAGCAGGATGGCATAGGATGGCTTTGATCGATGAAAGCTTAGCACAAAGGTGCCTCCTAAGGAGAGAAGGCCTAGGGGGGACTCAAAGTTTGGAATGTTCCACAAACAAGCCCTTTCGTACAGAGTTTTGTTTTACTGGTTGCAGCCAAAGCTGGACTGCCAGGGAGACTAAAGAGGAAGCTGAGCCTGCACAATGTCCTCTTCTCTCCGCTGGCAGAACCCAGCCTAGTCTTTAAATAAATGTGACTACATATGTACAGGATATCACCTGGAAGGCAGCAGCGCTTCTCAGCCTCACCTTGCCGTCTAGGAAAAGTTGTGTAGAGATGTGAAGATGTTACACATGCTCTTGGGAGAGATTGTCACGTACTCAGGGCTCAATAGAGAGTCTTCTCTTCTTAACAGCTGCCTTCTTCTTTTTTTTTTTTTCTGATAATGTCCGTAGCACCATTAACGGATGATCTTAGTTGATATTCAAAACTTCTTTGGACGCTCCCTGCCCACAAACGTATAAGTGCAGCCCAGGTCATATGTGATTTCCTAAGAGGTCATGTAGAGATACTTTTCTCAATTATCAAAGTGTGTAAAACTTTCTGGAAATTTAGTTTGAAGACTAAAGGGTGAAAAGTTGAACCCATGCTAAGAAGCAGAGATATTCATTGGGGACTACTGATTTAATTATCTTACATTATTTTCAATAAGTTTATTTTTCTTAATGTAATGTTGTAAAGGATGATCCGGGTCAATGAACATTATCGTCCAAACTGGAAGTGGGCAAGAAAGAACACTTGACCTGCAAACGTGTCGTGCACTTATTTTGAAAATCATCTCGCTGGAACTTCATTTATCTATCCATCAATCTTCTCATAATGAATCCTGCAGTTCATCCAACAAATATTCATTAGCACTTCCTAGAACCCAGGCCTGGGGCAGGTTCAGAAGACACCAACATGAACAAGCTTTTGCCCTCATGCAGGCTTCTGGGAGGGTCACAGCAGAGACAGAATCTGAGGAACAACAGAGGCACGAATGAGGGGCAGCCAATTCCTGCTTCACTCCAAGGGCCCACAGACCTGGAGGACTTTGGGGAGATATTCCTGACCATGATCAATTAGGAATCACAAAAGACTCCTTGGTCACACAGTAGACGAACGCTCTGTCTGCTGCTGACCCAAAGGTCAGTGATTCAAACCCATCAGTGACCCCGAAGGAGAAAGACCTCCCACAGAGGAACACTTACAGCCGTGCAAACCATACTGAGAGCTCCACTCTATCCGGTAGAGAGCATCCGGCTGAGTCGGAAAGGACTCCGGGCAGCGTGGACATGGATAAGAACTCGGGCGGCTTGGAGGGTCATGCAATGGGCTGATCGCCCTAATGCCGACAGTTCCAAACCACCAGGCTCTCCACAGGAGAAAGACGATGCTTTCCACTGTGAAATTTACACTCTCAGAAATCCCTGGGGGCAATTCTATTCCGTCCTGTAGGACAGAATTGACTCAGTGACAGGAGGTGAGAAGACAGAGAGACAAAGAAGAAGACTGTTTTAATCGAGGCAAGAACAAGGCCCTGTAGGCTCCCAGGTGGTGACAGGACGGCAAAGATGCAGACTGTAATGAAGGAAAGAGAAAGAGAAGAGGATGCCCCCGGTTCTTAGCTCTCTGTGTTGAGCAGGGAGCATCCTAAGAAGAGGAATACATTTAGAAAGGAAAGCGCCAGCTCCTGTTAAGTGTGTGGTTGCATAGTCTCCTCTCCGGGCAGGATCATCAAGGCAGATTGTGGACAGAAGCATAGGAATAATTGGGGTTTTTTTGTTTTAAAATCATTTTATTAGGGGCTCATACAACTCTTATCATAATCTGTTCATACATCAATTGGGCAAAGCACATTTGTACGTTCATTGCCCTCATCATTCTCAAAACATTTGCTCTCCACTCAAGCCCCTGGCAGCAGCTCCTCATTTTCCCCCCTCCCTCTTGAACCCTTGATAATTTATGAATTATTATTTTGTCATATCTTGCCCTGTCCGACATCTTCCTTCACCCACTTTTCTGTTGTCTGTCCTCCAGGGAAGAGGTTATATGTACATGCTTGTAATCGGTTCCTCCTCTCTGCCCCATCCTTCCTTTACCCTCCCAGTATCACCACTCTCACCACTCGACCTAAAGGAGTCATCTGTCCTGGACTCCCTGTGTTTCCAGTTCCTATCTCTGCCAGTGTACATCCTCTGGTCTAGCCAGATTTGTAAGGTAGAATTGGGATCATGAAGGTGGGGGGAAGGAAGCATTTAGGAGCTAGAGGAAAGTTGTATGTTTCATGGTTGCTACACTGCACCCTGACTGGTTTTTATTCGATCAACATCTGGGAATTCCGAAGGAAGGGAAGAGTCTTCTTTAAATGCAACATCATCATGCCGCAGCACTCGCCAGAGTCCCAAGGAGAGGTGCGGTGCGCCAAATAATAGCTCGTGACAACTTTCCTCCAGTTCCTAAATGCTGCTTCCTCCCCTCCCCACCCCTCCCCCACTCTCACGATCCCAATTCTACCTTGCAAGTCTGGCTAGACCAGAGGATGCACACTGGTACAGATAGGAACTGGAAACACAGGGAACCCAGGACAGATGATCCCTTCAGGACCAGGGGTGTGAGTGGCGATACTAGGAAGGTAGAGGGAGGGTGAGTTGGAAAGGGGAAACCGATTACAAGGATCTGCATGTGACCTCCTCCCTGGGGGATGGACAACAGAAAAGTGGGTGAAGGGAGACATCGGATAGGGCAAGATATGACAAAATAATAATTCATAAATTATCAAGGGTTCATGAGGGAGGGGGTATTAGGGAGGGAGGGGAAAATGAGGACCTGATGCCAGAGGCTTAAGTGGAGAGCAAATGTTTTGAGAATGATGAGGGCAATGAATGTACAAATGTGCTTTACACAATTGATGTATGTATGGACTGTGTAAGAGTTGTGTGAGCCCCTAATAAAAAAAAAAGAAAAGAAAATATACAGGTCCTAATCTCTTAAAGTGACAATATATGGCAAAAGGGGCCATTGTAGATGTGATGAAATCAATGATTTTAAAAAGTGGACATTTTCCTGGATTATGCAAACCCGTTGCTCTGACTCCACACGGCCCGATGGTGATTCTAGAGACAGCAGAACTGTCCAATAGGGCTTCTCAGGCTGACCTCGCTGCAGAAGCTGATGGACACCTCGTTTCTCCTACGGAGCAGCGCTGACATTTTGGTTAGCCACTGAGTGATTTGCACTCCCAGACCTACAGCCAGATCCAAAAGATCACGCACGTGCCTGGAAAGAGACAGCAGAAGGAAATTTGCCACTGAAGAGAAGGTCACGGTGGAAACAAAAGCCAATCAGAGGAAAAGGAATGATGCCATTGGCTTTGGAGAAAGCAGCTTTAAACCAAGGACTAGGATTCTGTAAGGTGGAAAAGGAGTTCTTCCCTAGATCAGCATCTCAGGAAGCATAATCCTGCCAGCGCCTTGGCTTGAGCTCAGAGAAACTGACTGTGAACTTCTGGACTCTAGAAGAGTAAGGAAATAAATGTGTGTTGTTTTTCATCACTATGTGGGCAGTATGTTACACTGGCCACAGAAAGCTCATCACTGTCTGCATTCTGACACCTTCGAATAGAGGATCCCAAATGAAGCTTTGTTGTTGTGAGCTGCAGCTGCAGCTGCAGTTGACTCCCTGCACGGCAAGCTCCTGAGTGTGTCGAGGAGAATTGCTCCTTACAGTTTCTGAGAGAGTGGCCTTTCCGAAGCTCCTGCCCCTCTTTGGTTTCTGGCCCATCACAACCAATCTTCCGAAAGGACCTGCCAATGGTAAAGCTACAGCCGACCAGAATCTCAACTCCGCGATGGCGAATCATCCTTTCCCTTCAAAAAGAGAGATGAGGAAGGAGATTCGCATCTGCTAGGGAGAATGGCTTTATGTTTTATTTAACAAATAAAATTAAAATAATCACTTAAATTTTACATACCATAAAAAATGTTATGCGGGCTAATTTAAGATTCCACTCTTTATTTGCCCAAGAAACGGGGAAATTAAAGCTTAGTTTTAAGTACTAATAAAATCTGCAGTGTAAGGAAGTGGTTTCCAAACACAACCCATAAAATATGGATGTATTTAAAATGCTGTTAGTAGATAATTGCCGTTCCCACAGACTTCCCCTCGTTGCTGCATCCTGGCAGCTGATCACCCTCGGAAGCAAAAGGAAGAAATAGTTTTGTATGAAGAGGCTCTTTCTTATGGCGTTTTTGGTGAACAATCAGATCATGATGACTGCTCCCAGAAAAACCTACTACCAGGAAGGAAAAATAATCATAATTTAAGTTTTGTCAGGTGTACTGATGAAAAATGTACTTTTTCTAGAAGGCTCCCTGGAAGTCAAAAGATAAGGCTGGAAAACAGCAATCTGGTATCTCCATCTTTAAGGGTTCACTTTATTCTTGGGCCACTTACACAAGGCGGCTTCTAACGGTTCATGGGAACATTCCATGATCTCTTCCTGCTCCTCCTAGAATTTTCTGAGCTGTCCTAAAGTGTGGTTCCGATACCTGTTAAATGTCTACCTCTCTTCGTCCGGACTTCACTTGGAATATCTATATTTTCTCAGAGAGGGAGAGAAGATGAAAGAAAGGGCCTTGATCCAAGGAATGAGAACCCCAAAGGTAGAAAAGTCAAGAAAATGGATTCTCCCTTAGAACATCTCCGGGTCAATGATCCTGCAAACACCATGACACGACATTAGCTCAGCAAATTTGATTTCATATTTCTAGACTCTAGAATTATAAGAAAATGAATGTGCATTCTTTGTCACTGGAGGAGGACATAATGTTTGGTGAAGTGGAGGGGCAGCAACAGAGAGGAAGGTCCTCAAGGAAATGGACGGACATGGTGACTGTAACAGTGGGCTCAGGCATAGGGACAATTGTGAGGATGGCACAGGACTGTGAAGCGTTTTGTTCTGTTATTCATAGGGTCTCTGTGGACTGGAAATGACACAATGGCACCTGACAATCATGACAATAACAACTGTATGCATGACAATAATCAGGATGTGATATTGGGGGCCTGATTACGGAGGACTTCTTGAGACAGACGCCTGTAGTTGTGGGTCTTCAAGTAGGGCCAAGTCCTTCCACCATGCCTACCAGAAGCACGTCAACTTCTCCCACCATGCTCCATGTGGAAGAGGCCTCCCAAACCTTTTAAAGAGGGAGCAGGATAGAAGGGTCAGGGTGGGGCTAGACCGGGAAGAGGAGGAAGAGGCAGCAGATGAAGCTCACCCATCCCATCTTGGGCTGGGAAAATTAACTACCATATATACTCGTGTATAAGCCAAGCACAAAAAATGTGCTGGAAAACTGGGGTTCGGCTTATACATAGGTAAGTGGTACCCCAGCAAGGTGTAACATCTCGCTGCTGCCCACCCCCCTACCCTCCCTGAGGTAACGGGACAAGCTCCTGTTATCTCGTGGGTGATTGCCGTTTCTCCGCTGTTCATTCAAAGCCCCGCTGACACTGCAAGGCTTTGAATGTTTGTTTACTCACATCTAACCAATCAGAGCTGACCTATGATGTGTATCTTTGAATAAGCCTTTTAAAGACTGTGTGCAAAGGAGGTGGCATGAATGGATGTCATCTGGTCAAGTCCAACTAACAAAAGGAGGACATCTCATAAAGCCTGACATAGAGTTAATAGCAAAGTGGGTTCGAGTTCGAGATGCATGGGAAGACATTCCTGAAGACATGGTATGACGTGCCTTCCAGAAATGTAGTATTAGTAATGCTATGGATGGCAGTGAAGACAGCGCTTTATATGAAAATGACAGCAGTGATGGTGATGACGGCGATCTCAGTAAGGACAGCGTCTGTGATGACCTCACACCAGCTGCAGCTCTGCATTGGGATATGGATGGTGATGAGGAATCCAGTTTTGAAGGATTTTAGCTCTTTACATTTTAGCTTGGTTGCTGATTGAGCTCAGGGACTAGTACTCTTAAGGTATTATTGTGGATACCTTATTGTTTTTGTGGAACCTATTTTCCACTGTGCTTGTTTACTAACATTAAATGACTTGTCCTTTTATTTATGTTTTTATTTAAAATAAATATTTAAATACATTACCCCACTGCTGTCTCAATTTTTAGTAATTTTACTTTCATTTGTTTTGATTATTGAAACTCACCGATAGCTTCTGCATTTTCCACCCTAGGCTTATACTCGAGTCAATCAGTTTTTCTGGTTTCCCAGGTAATAATTAGGTACCTCGGCTTGTACTCGGGTCAGTATATACGGTAATCTTCCAATCATATAATACATTTAAAAAAACTGAATCAAAAAGAAGAAATGTTGTTCTGAGGGAGGCGTCCCTGAGTGGCGCAAATAGGTATCTCAGAAGACAGGCCTATCCATCTGCATCTGGACCTTCACGGCCTCACTACCCTGAAGAGCAATTCTGCTCTACGTGCAAGGGGTCGCCATGAGTCAGAATGAATTCAACCACAGTAACAAAAATGAAAAGCACCTTCTCCATCATCTATTCGCACTTTGTTGTTTCCTGCATGATTTCACTTCCTCTTCAGAACCAAAAAGCTAATAGAAGAACACATTCACTAGGTTGCTCTTTGCTGCAAATGTGCCTTTTTCCCACTCCAAATGCATTTCTCTTCGGAGCTTTCTTCCCGGAGTCCTCTACAACATCGATTCCTCATAACTCCGGGAAGCCCACACTCCACCTGCTCGTGGTGTCTGTCTGACTTGGTGTGTGGCAGGAAACAACAACAGGAAATTGGGCTGGGCTTTGCAAAATGCTGGCGGAGAGGATCATGGATTCCAACAAAAAGGTGGGGAGGGGTCATGGCTTTCTGCTGCTCCTTCAATCAAGACGTGTAGTCTGCTGTCTCGTGTACTGAATTTAGACAGACTTCGTGGCTTGCATTGGCCCATAGATTGTGTTGGAAGTGATAACACGGCAATTCTAAGCCCCAAGCAAAAAAGAATTTGCACACCTCCATGAACAAATCCCATTTAGAACACAGAAAAAAAGAGAGGTCGTGTACAGCCACCCAGTTAAACCATCTCGCTAGACCAGCCCAACTGAGCTAGAAACTGACCACAGATGAATAAGGCAATAGTGAGTTTGGTTAGTTAGGTATCATTCCTACATTTTATCTAACTAATGATGTACATTTTCAGGTTGATGTATCCAGTATTATACAATTGCTGCTAGGTGCCAGCAAGTCAATTCCAATTAACAGCAAACTTAAATACAAAAAAAAAAAAAACACCCACCACCCAGTCCTGTGCCATCCTCACAATTATTCTTATGTTTGAGCCCATTGTTGCAGCCCCTGTCTCAATCCATCTTGTTGAGAGCCTTCCTCTTTGTTTATACCCATCTAGTTTTACCAAGCATGAGGTCCTTTTCCAGGGACTGGTCTCTCCTGACACTATGTCCAAAGCATGCGAGACAGTCTCCCCACCCTGGCCTCTAAGAAGCATTCTGGCCATGCTTCTTCCAAGTCAGACTTGTTTGTGCTCATGGCAGTAGTGTCAATATTCTTCACCAGCACCTTAATTCAAGTGCAGTGATTTTTCTCTGGTCTTTCTTATTCAGTGTCCACCTTTCACATGCATATGTGGTGATTTACAAGTAGTACAAGGAAGAAGAAACTGTTCTAAAATTGATTGTGACAATAATTGTACAACTCTTCTTGAGGGAAGTGAACTATTGAATTATAGGATATGTAGGTTATGTCCCAATAAAACTATTTAAAAAAGAATAATACCCTGTCTTAGATCAAGCACACCTTAGTTCACGAAGGTACTGCCTTGCTTTTCAACACTTCAAAGAGGTCTTGTGCAGCAGATTTACCTAAGGCAAAGCATGCCCTTTGATCTCTTGACCGCTGCTTCCGTGAGCATTGATTGTGGATCCATGTAAGACAAAATCCTTGACAACTTCAGCCTTTTCTCCATTTACCATGATGTTACTTATTGGTCTAGGTGTGAGGATTTTGGTCTTCTGGACAATAAGTTATAATGCATACATACTAAGGCTGCAACCCTTAATCTTCATCAGCAAGTGCTTCAAGTCCTCCTCACTCCTGGCAAGAAAGGTTATGTCATTTGCACATTACAAGTTTTTAATAAGCCTTCCTACAAACCTGATGCCACATTCTTCATATAATCCAGCTTCTCTGATGATTTGCTCAGCATACAGATTGAAGAAGTATGGAGAGAGAATACAACCCAGATGCACACCTCTCCTGATTTTCAACCAGGCAGTATCCCCTATTCTGCTCACTCAACTGCCTCCTGATCTAGGCACGGGTTCCACATTAAATGCGTGTGTATAAAATTAGATGCATATAAAACAACAACCTTTGTGAGAGTTTTATTTCAGAGCAGCATTAAAATAAAATCAGATTTGGTGGATTCATCCCATAGAAAAATGTATGTGCTGACCATTTTTCATATGAAATTACATGCACGTATCATTCAGGGTAGACATCTGGTGAAGAGTCCCCAATGTTACTTTCATTGCGCCACATTAGAAGTCTACACTGGATCTCCGTACTCAAAAGCTCATGGTACCTTTCATTGCCAGGAGTCTTGGAGATGCTGTGTTTATATACTCAGTCCTCTGTGCGGTTTTAGCGTAAAAAGTAGTCTGTGGAGGCTCAAGAACTAAAAGACAACGTAAATTAGAGCTTAACCTGAACTGCTTACAAAATAGAATGCTGTGTGAAGTAGAATGAAATGTGATGCAGTGTGTGAATTAGTATAGTGCTTAATAAGCTTGGTTTTCTTTCAAAATGGGTATTCAGGCACTTCGTTAGTTAGCAAAAACCTAGCATAAAAAGAACTTAAAATCATCTTATTTATAAAGGCTATATATGACTTGATTTTATAGGCTACTAAATTACAGACATTAGCACTGAAAACAACACAATTCAGGAAATTAAGAAAGTATCCTGGTCTCCTGGCCTTCCAACAAATATTCCAAACATGCCGGGCCCCAAGAGGTAATCAATTGAGTTTAGAACTCCCACTCCACCCAGTGCATCCCACTCTACCCGAGTCAACAGAAACCTAAATGATAACACAGATATCACAGCGTAGGATATATCTGTGTGCATAACTGCAGAATGTGTCTTTCTTTCCTTGTCCTGTTTATGTGGTCAATTCAGAAACGCTGACTTAGAATGTTCTCATTTAAGACCTGCTCAGCATTTTCTCTTTGTCCTCACATGGAGGTTGGCCTTTTCCTTTCATTATCGTGATGCTGTTGTTCTTGGCAAGGCTTCCCTTTCCATTACGGTGTGTTTACCTTCCAAACAGTCCGTACTTCCTCCTTCTCGTCGGGAGCTTATTAAAATTCCCACTGCTCACTTCCTCTCTTCCGCCGATCCTCCCTTGCACAGCTCCCATCTTTGACTCCTTTCTTTCCAACCCTCTTTCAACTCTCACCCCAATCCTCTCACCCCTTTGGAATAACAAGTTATTTCCTCTTTCATTTCCTCTTACAGAAGATGTTGTTGGACCTAATCCCGAAAATCTTTGGCCTGAAACTGTACCCAGTCCGCTCCGTGTTTGCACTGGGCACGCTTCCAGAGGGTTTCATCGGCCTGGAGTCCTTGGCCTTCACACCCACTTCGACTGGCTTTGTCAATCACATTCATCACCCAAACAACATTCCGGGCAGGCTGAGATTGTGGTAACAGCCTGATGGGTCTTGCCCCCTCACTTCCTCTTGGTTACAAGTGAAAGAGCAATTTAGATGAAGGCAGAGCTAAGTCGGTAATATTTGTCCAGCTGTAATCTGTTTCTCAACTTACAGAATAAGTATATTATCCAATTACTTTTCATTTTGTATGAGTTGTCCAGAAATAAATTTGGCGGTTCCATTCACACTGGAAGAAAATGTATTGAATAAAAATTCTGACTGATATTAAATGGTTTTTATTTGAATATAAAAATTAGGCAGGGAGTTATATTAATTTGTCATCTAGAGGGTCTAGAATACTAGTACCTATAGCAGTTATATAAAACAGGCTAAAAGATTATAATTTACTTTTATATGCACTGCGTTGAAGTGAACACTTGCATAGCACATTTTAGTACTTACTCTTTATATTTATTTACCACTGATAAAAATATGTTTAAAAGCTAGAAGAGCTTCCCTGAGAGGCAGATTTTTCTCTGTTCTAATACTCAAAGGAAAGCAGATATGAGAGTGCCCTGTACCGTGTACCCTACTGTATTACACTGGGTCGACGAGAAACAAATTCAGAGAAACTCATATGTGTGTGTAAGAAAGAGCGTTATATCAAGAAATAATTGTATATCAAAAAATAAATTAAAAAGGAAATAATTGTATATCAAGGAACCATCCTAGTCCAGTCCAACTCAAGTCCATAAGTCAATACTAGACCATAAGTCCCTCTTCAGACTCACACAGCCACATGCAGTGATGCAGAGTGCAGGAAGATCACGGGCCGGTGGGTGCAAAGTCGTGTGAATCCAATGGTGGTGGCTCTGGCAGCAATCCAGGGTCAGCCAGTAAGAAGGGGAAGGCAGGAGGGGGTTCCAGGCTCTCCTTAGGAGAAGGCCACTCCACAACCAGTCACCTTCAGGCTGTGGCCTGATTGACAGGCTAAATTCTACCCCTACACTTTTATGTATCTTCAAGTTGACATGAAATTATGTCACTACCGCACCTGCTCACCTTTGATAACTGGGGTTCTGTAAAGCAAGCAAGTAAACACATCTAAAGTAGCCTGGCCGAAGCTGGTCAAACACCCAAGATGGTGCTCATATATGCTGCTAAGACCTAAAATTGTAACCCAACCACAGCTCACCTTTCACCTGAGCAAGAGTCAGATATACGAAGTGAACAGTAATAGCCGTGAGAAATTTGCCACGGAACAATCAATCACATAAGGCTAAGAAAGACGGTTTTTGCCAAAAGTCAAAGTTCAGAAGGCAGGAGAGATGATGGAGCTCAACAGGGAGCCTTGGGCAGACTGTGACGAGATCACAGCCAATCTCCTCAAATAAAGCACGCGTGAAGTATTGACTAGGAAGTTAATTTGCTCTGTCTGCTTTCACCCAAATCACACTCAGGCATGAAAGCCTATATCGTATCATTAATAGTGTGATGATTCTGGTTGTTGTTACGTGCTACCAAATTATACCCATCCATAGCGACCCAATGCGCAGCGGACCCAAACACTGCCTGCTCCTGCCTCCGCCTGACCATTCCTGGGTTGTAGTCACTGTCAACCATCTCATTAAGGAACTTCCTCTTTTTTCTCCCCTGGCTGCTATTTTACTCAGCACGATGTCCTTCTCTGGGGAATAGTCTCTCTTGATACCTTGTCTGAAGGACGCGGCATGGAATCTCACCATCCTTGCTTCAAAGGAACATTCTAGCTGTATTTCAGAGAAAGAGCTGTTTGTTCTTCTGGCAGTCCTATGAGTAAACAACAACAACATAAACCCTGCCATCAAGTCAATTCTGACTCGCAGTGACCCTACATGGGATGCCCCAGGCTATAAATCTTCAGAAGTATATCTTTCCCCAAAGAGCTGCTGGTGAGTTTGAACCACCAAACTTGTAATTAGAAGTCCAATGTTTATCCAATAGGACCCTCAGGGCTCCTGGTTCCTGTGAACAGCAGTGTAATGTTATGAATACCAAATGTTAAAATGCTCTGTCAAGCCATCATTCATTTAGCAAATATTATTAAATCCTCATTTCTATTCCAAGTTAAAAAGGCAGACTTGTCCTCCTTCACATTACCACTAGGCTTGAATTCTAGAATGTTATTTTCATCGCACGCATGAATCAATTCCAACTCATAACAACTCTATGCGACAGAGTAGACTGGCCCGGGGATTTCCTTGACGGTTAACGTCGCAAATGCAGATTGCGAGGCCTTTCTCCACAGAGCCACCAGGCGAGTTCAAAATGCGAACCTCTCATGAAGCAGCCTGGTACGTGGCTGCTGTGTCTCCCGCGCCTTACGCTGCAGGACCGCACTTCAATGGAAAGCACCATTAAAGTGCTGTGAGCTGAGCTGTGAGCAAACGGAAATCGTCGAAACGGAAACTCAGCGTTAAAGTGACTTGAATTATGTCATCAAGCTGGATTTAGCACAAACTTGTATTATTAAATATTATACCCACTATTTAAGAGCATAATTACTCATCCAAAAAAATAGAAAAGTAGTTTAAGCCTAGCAGTCTCTGAACATAGATCTCATATAAATAACACTGTGGAATATAGAAAATTGTAGGAACATAATTCATTAAAATTTGCTATAAAAGCAAAGTGTGGTGAAGAAAGCAGATGGTGCCTGACTATCAGAAAGAATAGCATCTGGGGTCTTGTCTTAAAGAAGCAGTTAAAGTAAGGTGTCAGCTAAGTCCAAATGGAGGGAGCACACTAGCCTGGTGATCCAAGGATTCTGAATGAGAAAACCCAAGATCAGAGGACGGAATTGTTGTTGTTGTTGTTGTTGTTGTTGTTGTTGTTGTTGTTGTTGTTGTTAGGTGCCATCAGTCAGTTCGGGCCATAGTGACTTTATGTAAAACAGAAGGAAGCCCTACCTGGTCCTAAGGCACACGATTGTTCTGATGTTTGAGTCCGATGTTGCAGTTGCTGTGTCAGTCCGTCTCATCAAAGGCCTCCCTCCTGTGCACTGTCCTCCACTGCACCAAGCAGGATGCTCTTCTCCAGGAGCTGGTCTCTCTAAGTACGGATAGGAAGCCTCACCCCCAGGTCTCTGGCATTGAAAATCATACCATTTGTTTTTCCTTTCGAGCCATTTTTAACTTGTTCTAGTTTTTATGACTTTCTGCTTCCTTTTGGAATGAGGCTGTGCTGTGTTTTACTGTTTTCGTTGATGGGGTTTTTTCCTCCATATCTTTGTATGATTTCCTTTATATGAGGGAAAGGCAGACCTACAGAGCCAGTTCTAGAGTAATAGTGTCTTGGGGTCATGAGAGAAGAGGAGCAGGGACAGGAGGTGCTAGTAATGATACAGAATGAAGAAAATGTCCTAAACTGGGTCATGGGAAGGACCGCACACGTTTTGTGATGTGTTTGAATGATTGGCGAGCATAATGTGTGAATTATATGTCAATGAAGTGGTTAAAACTATTTACTCTAAAGATAGCTTTAATGCAATAATATTAATTCCAGGTTAGTTGCCATTCTGATGTTCTGATAGATTATATAAAATTTGCTTTAGCTATTTTCTCCTCTGCAAAAACATAATTTTTCTATTATGGGTCTTCTGCCATCTCATTTATTGTTATGATCTTTTAAAAATAATCCTGCTAATATTAATAATGTGGTCTTCTTGAAGAAATTGCCGTATGAACAGAAATTTTAAAGCAATTCTTGGAATGTAGTTTAAACTGATCGATCTTTTAAAATTTAAGTGAGGGCTGGAAAATAATTGATCCTAACATGACCATTCATTTACCTCATAGTCAATTCAGTCTTGAAGTGCCTTAAGACAGCATGCGCTGCCATTTGTTCCCTGCGCGATTTAACCGAGTAACTGGTGTGCGTTTTTCCTAAACAGCCTTTGAGGTGCTTATTTGGCTCTATGACCATTGAAACCTCAGGAGCTAGCCCTTCTAGTAAGCGCACCGACAGCTTGCAATCAAAGTGTGGTTGTGAAAAGTCTGCCCAAATACACTGAATGCCATGTCATGGCTAGCTCATTTGGTAAAAGAAAATCAGATTCATTGATAGGATTATTTTTCTTTTTGGTAAGAGAAAATCAGATTCATTTGTAGGATTATTTTTTAAGAGAAGAAATATGTGACCTATTGTTGTAGACATGATACGACATGTTGTTAATCCCCTCAGAAACCCTAACTAGGTATTTATCGAAACACATCAGAGTATATAACAATTTCCAAGTCTTCCCCTGCACCAGATGCTGCATTATAATCTTCCTTTGTTTTCTAAGATGGTCTGTCTCTCCTTATTTAGAGACGCCAAAAAGAAAAATAACTTCTTGCCCCACACCAAGTGCCTTTAAAGTCGTGAAATGCAAAGCCCTTTGGACTGTCTCCTATCTCTCTCACTCGCTCTCTCTGCCAGGAAAGGCTTTTAAAAATGGAAAGGAATAGCTTTATGTTCGTCCTAACTGTTCCCCACTGCCTCCTTCCTTTTGATGGGTTGGTTGGAGCTACCGTCAGCAGTCCAATGCTCTCTCAGCACATTTTAAACCACACCGAGACAGAAAGCCAGTGGACATGTCAGAGTGGATAACCCAGTGAGGTGACCAGTGGCTTCAGCGTCACTAATTGAGAAATGGCTCCCTGGAGATATCTCCCCACAACGTGAATGTCCCTAATTGCATCTGAAGCCTACAGAGAAAGAAAAATACCAGGAGTGGAAACGCCCGATACTCAGGGAGGAGTAGTTGGCTCCAAAATATGTCCAGAAAGCTTCCAATGAGCCTCTTAGTGACAGGCTTGGAGAGCGGGCAGCCCTGCTTTGTAGTGATGGCCCTACTGCCGAGCAAGTCAGTTAGCTCCACTGTACAGAAAACATTGCACCCCGCCAGCCGTGTTGCTGTCGAGTAAGGAAGGGAGAAGCGCTTAGGACCCAGAGTGAGTACTCGCTGTTAGCATCCCATCGTCGCCGCCCTCATTCTGCTTCCTTTAGCTGTTCGTTACCTGTTACTTCCAGCACTTCAACCAGCACTTACGTGCATATCATGTACCGATGAGGTAGGTAGGAGGGACCTGTGATAACACAGGACGACGAAATGTGCATTCTGGCTGCAGGCACACACATCAGCACAGGAGCCCTCGATGTCCTAAGTGAACACATGATATGATTTTGCTCCTATGTCTCCATGCGACTCTAAGGAAGCTTGATTGTTAAATGTGACGCTGCTTCCTGAAAGCTTGGCGGCTCAAACGTGCCAGCCGCCCCGCGGGCGAACTGTGTAACAGGCTGCTTCCCGAAAGGCAGCGCCTTAGAACACCCGCAGAGCCACTCTGCTCCATCCGAAGGGGTCGCGGTGAGTTGATGTGATTCAACCACATGATTCCTTTGGCTTTGCTGAATCCCTGCCAGCTGACAGGCCCTCAGAGTGAAGGCCGTGTGTTGGTGTTCTCTGTATCCCTGGCTCCTCATCTGGCCCATGACGATGCATTGGACAAATGCCTGCAGAATGAATAAATGAATGCTTTGCCTTGGGAAGCAGGAGGACTTCCTCGGCCAGGAGGAAATGGGGGTCTTGCCAGGCAGGCTGCACTGGAGCTGGGTCTGAATGAATAATTTAAGTGTAGTCAACTGTGAAAAGGCTTTGCGGGAAGCAGTCGATTGTAAATCACTCCACCGCAGGGCCCAGATGTGACATGCCTGTATAACCGTCCACAGGGCCTTGAACCATGCTTCATGAAGAAAAGCTCTCCACTGCAGGGCCCAGGTGTGACATGCCTGTATACCATCCACAGGGCCTTGAACCATGCTTCATGAAGAAAAGCTCTCCTCATCACTGAAAGTCACAATGATAAATATTCATTGCACATTTAAATGTGCCCAGCGCTGTTCTAAATGTACCAGAGGATTAATTGATTTAATCCTCACAACCATAAAAAGAGGCAGGTACCCAATTCATGGACATAAAGAATTTAGGTATTTTGCTCAAGGTCACACAGCCAGAAACCAGCAGAGTCAGATTTCAAACCTAGACCATGTGGATTTCAAGTTCATAGTTGTGTTAGGCAAGGTTCTCTAGAGAAACAAAACCAGTACACTTACCATTTTACATATATATGTGAGATTATATAATGATATATGTAAATATATAAATGATCTATGTAATTATATATAAATCCGAGTTATATCATATATAATCATATATGTGTAGGCACATATATAAGGGTGGGTTTATAGCGAAAAGGAATACAGCAGGAAATTAGTCCACACAGCAATACAGAGATCTCAGTCCTACTCACTTTCATGGGACAGTTAATATACTGAAGATTCTTCCAACTGACTTCAGCTGCTAGCCCAGGCCAGAGAAGCAGACAGCAGGCAGATGAGATGTTGAGGCATAGCAGATGTCAGTAGCAGGTCCTGGTGGAGCCTCACCGTAGAGCGATGCTGTGTTAGTCTGGGTAGACTAGAGAAACAAATCCAGGGAGGCTCATATGTGCATACCAAAGAACTTTGTATACAAGAGCAATTGAGTATTGAGACAACCTCCCAGTCCAGTCCAGATCCAGTCCATACATCCGATATTAGCCCATACATCCGATATCAATCTATAAAGTCCTCTTCGAGCTCATGAAATACATGCATTGATGCCAAACGCAGGGGAACCACAGGCCAGTAGGGTGGGGGTCCTGTGGATCCTGTGGTGTTGTGAGCATCTCAGCACTGGCAGGAGTCTCTATGTGACTTCTCCGGCTCCAGAGGTCTGATTGCATCAGGGTAGGTTCAGGTGACTTCTCCAGCTCCCAGGACATGGGGTCTATCCTCTTGGTGCCCTGCGTCTGGTCAGCAGAGCACATCTCAGGGAGTGAGTTTTGAGTCTTGTCAGTAAAGAGTCTACAAGGGAAGGGGCAGAGAGAGAGTCTCTCCTGCCTCCAAGGAGGAAATACAGGACTTCCCAGAATCCTTAGGAGAAGGCCATGCACATACAGAGGCCCCATTGGCCGTGACCTGATTGACAGACTAGACTCTAAGTATTCACTATTCATCCTCTCAAGTCCAAAATTGACACCAGATTATTGAAGTGACTTGTGGGAGGTGCAGTGTCTGGAGTGGTGGCAAGATGAGTGCAGTTGGCCCGCAGGCAGCAGACATGGCAAGGTAGAGCGGTGCCAAGGCATGGAACAGAAAGGCACAGTAACGTGGTCCACCATGGTCCACGGATTGACTCAGCACACAGGTAGCACAGTACAGGTGCAGGGCAGCTAACACAGGCAACACGCTGGTTTGACCACCAGGGAGAAAGAGGAAGGGGGCCACCTCCAAGAGCCATTTATCTCAGTCATTCCTCCAAAAGAAATCACCATGCTGAAACCTGATTGGCAGGCTAAATACACCCCCATCTTCTTACAGGTGCCATTTGGCACACACACAAAACTAACTATCACGGTCCACCCCTGGCCAACTTGGCACTTGCACACAATTCTTTAGCCATATATAATTTCCAGACATTAGTGAAATCATAATTACACCTAGCATCATATAGTTGGTATATATAAATTA
Organism: Tenrec ecaudatus; assembly: GCF_050624435.1. Taxonomy (NCBI): domain Eukaryota; kingdom Metazoa; phylum Chordata; class Mammalia; order Afrosoricida; family Tenrecidae; genus Tenrec; species Tenrec ecaudatus. The sequence continues at coordinate 92,521,534 of NC_134531.1, forward strand.
AAACACACTGAACCTATTTGTACCTGGTAAATAATACATGAGCCAGAGAAAGACATTCAATAAGCACATATAAAGAAGAAACACTGACAATCACAAACCTCACCTTTGCAATTGATCACATGGGCGTAACTGAAAGGTAAAACTACCTTCTTCTACTACCCATGCTGTATTTCCTGTGCCTTCAGGCAGCATCTCAGCTGGTCGTGGTTCTTTGACTGGCGGGGTGACTCAGACATTCATTCCTGAGGGGTCTGGGTCGTTGGCAGTCCTGTCAGGATTGGGTTGCTGTAATTTACCATCTACTTTAATCACAGGGCATGGTAGCAATAAGATAGATTATGGGATCTCCTGGATTCCAGACATATTCTTCTTTACCTCCGTTATGTAACACCAGTCTGATATCCCCTTGGTAATCAGGATCAATCACACTACTGAGTACAGTGACATCCTTCCTGATCTGTTGATCCAAAGGCATGAGAAGCCCAAAGTGGCCAGGGGGCGTTCTCAGCTGCCAGTTCAGTGGAATCCGTGCTGTGTTTCCAGGTGGGAATGTTCTTTCCTTCCGGACTAGGACTTCCAGGCCTGACCACATAGGGTTGCTGGGACAAGAAGCAAAAATGCTGCAAGTGGATCACTAGGAGTAATAGTGAGCGGTGACATTCCGGCTTCCACCCCTTGGTTCCTGGACCCATGAATTCTGGCTATTGGAGACACAGCACCATATATTGGCCGCTGGTTTAGAGCATATACAGCTTCCTGGAGAACATTGCCCCCAGCCCCACATGGTGTTACCAACTAGCTGGCACCATAATTGTGTCTCTAGAAGGCTGTTCAACAAGCCAGCTGCTTCAGGATGGTGAGGAAGATGGTACTACCAGTGGATTCCTTGGGCATGGGCCCATTGGCACATTTCATTTGATATGCAGTGAGTTCCTTGATCTAAAGAATGCTGTGTGAGATGACATGCTGGTGGCTAAGGCATTCTGTAAGTCAAAAAATGGTAGTTTTGCCAGAAGCATTGTGTGCATGGAAGGCAAACCCATATCCAGAGTAGATGTCTATTCTAGTGAGAACAAAACACTTCTATATGACAGAAGTGGTCCTATGTAATCAACCTGCCACCAGGTTGCTGGTTGATCTCCCCGAGGAATGATCCCATATCTTGAACTCCATGCTGGCTTCTGCTGCTGGCAGATGGACCACTCAGCAGTGGCAATGGCCAAGGCAGACTTGGTTAATGGAAGTCCGTATTGCTCAGCCACACACAGCCTCCATCCAACTTTTCAGTTAACAGACAAGTACTTAATCACTGTGCCACTGGGGATCCTACATTTATTATCACTGATATAAAGCCCCTTTCTACTAATTCCAGCATTTGGTCATCCAAGCCTTGTTTAGGTACATGGTTGTTATTTTTGATTTTTTAATCATAGTTAGTTATTGGTAATATTTAATTTTTTGCTTCTTTGCAAATGTAATCATATTTTATATGTTGGATCTTATGGACAACACATTTTGTGGGGTTTGGATGAGGCTCTGGTCCTTTAAAAGAGGTTGGGTGTTACTCCGGTAATTGGATAACTCTCGCTCCAGTCAGACTTCCTTTTGGACTGTTTGGGTAATCTCCCTTATTTTGAGAATGGCTCTTCCTCTAAGGCCAGGTCCTGGCTCGTCAAACTTGACCTTGCTGTGGCCTCACATGAATATTAGATCACGGTGCACTCTGTTCACTTCGGCTAGCACTTCAGTGTCTTCCATCACGGTATCATCTAAGAATCTCCACCCAGTCAGCTTTCTGGCCCCAGGCCCCTAATAATCTTACCCTCCATTTGCATGGCCCGACCCTTGTGTTTAGATTCAGGGGGAAGCCCCACAAACTTCTGCAGCAGCAGCCTCTCTGCAGCTCCACTATGTATCTTCCAGCCACCGCTTTGGCGGAACTGAGCTCCGTCTCTGCCTTTGCAACGGTCAGATTGAGCCGGTCTAGAAGCGTCACCAGGTGGACTTGGACATGGACGCGAAGATCATCTCATGTTTCCTTCTGAAGATGACAACCCTCTGTCGCCTAGAGCCAGTGCCTGAAAAGCCGTATCCTTGCCTAGTTGGCTCCGTTGGATAACCACTTACAGCAGGGACCACTACTACTACTTCGCTACCACCACTTACCCTGATATAGCTGGAACTAGAAACCTCCCCCACTGATAGCTCACCCCTTCCTGATCTGGTGCTGGAGCGCCCACCTCCCAGCCTGCTTTCTCCATCTTACAATCTCATGAGTTAGCTGTCAAGTCCTGCCTTCTCCGCCCTCAGTGTTCGGCCGTTCCGGCCCATCGTGAGCCTGCACAGCAGAACAAAGCACTGCCTGGTCCTGCGCCATCCTCGCAATGGTTCCCGTGCTGGAGCCCCGTGTTGCGGCCACTGTGTCAGTCCGTCTCACGGAGGGCCTCCCTCCCTTCCCTGCCTCTTTACTTTACAAAGCATGATGTCCTTCTCCAGGGGCCGGTCCAACAACGCGGCAAATGTACACAAGATGGAGTCTCGTCACCCTGGCCTCTAAGGAGCCCTCTGGAAGAAGTCCTGCCTTCTAGAGGTTTCTAAAATTTCATGCTGGCTTGCCTCAGACCCGCACGGTGATGGATTCGTGCCAGTATTGGGCTCCTACTTCGCCTTTGACAGCCAGCACAGGTGTGGGATGATTTCCTGACAGCTAACAAACAAATAAATATTCTTCACCCTTAAAAGCATTATATGTAATAACAACTTTCATTGTGCCGGAGAAAAACATAAAAATGGTCCATTTGTTTTCCAATTCAAAATAAAAAGTTTAACAGAAAAGAATGCAGAATGAAAGAGCTCTAGGAGCCTGGTGGGTTAGCATCGGGCTGCTGCTGGAGGGGTACGGTCTTTGTGGAGGGGGCGGAGGAGACGAGGCTGCCTGGTCTCATAAAGACTCCAGCCTCAGAACGTCCATGGAGAAGCTGCTCTACGCTGTCAGGTTGTTATGAGTCAGAACCAACTCCGTGGCAGTGGGCAGGTGTATAGGCTGGACCCTAGTATGGGGAGGATGCACCGGAAGTGTCTTGAGGGAGAAGATCTTCATGTAAGGGAACTTTCCATACTCAAGAACTTAAACAGATGTGTTATGGAGTACATTTGTTTTCCTTAAAAAATGTTTTATAGTAAAGCACACGTTAAAATGTGAAAAGGACATAATCTCACACATGCAAAAATTATGGTCTGCCTTCCACGAAATGATGGACTAAATTTACCGGTCTTGTAGAAAACACGGGTTGATAAAGTATATAAGAAGCCTCCACGTTCAAACTTCTCTGTCTGTCTTCTCTTCCCTGTCCTTACAGATGGACCCCCCGCCACACACACACACACACACACACACACACACACACACACACAGCAAAGGTTTTGGGCAAAACCATCCTTGCTCCCAACCTTTATTCGGGCCCCTCGGAGCTTGTCTTGATAACTGTCCTGTATGGAAAGCACAACTTTTTCTTCTATGAAGCCTTTTTGGTGAAATATTTTTAAACTTCACATAGTCATCTCATATGGCCTAAAAGAAGCCCAGAGGCAGCCAGAGAAGAGCACGGATGTTATGCTCACTGTTGATAAGAGCATCGACTCTTTCCAGTGTCATTACCCCCAGTCCCCAAGGCATATCCCGCACAAAACACGACAGGGGAAGGAGTCCTAATGACTAGAGTATAATGTCTGATGTGGGAATGTCTCACTCTTGGTCCACTTATGGGATGGCATGTTGATGACACCGAAAATGAGCCATGGCCGCTGCACAGGACTGGTCCCCAGGACACAACAGGCCTGTTGGTGAGAGGCGCTCACTAGCCCCGCTCCTAAGACCACAGGCTTCCCTGTCAGTGAGTCTTGACCTTCAGAGCCGTGTCAGGATGAAGAGTTAACCAGAGAGTTAGCCAAATAGAAGCAGCCCCTGTTTAGGTGAACAAATTTGGAGACCAAACTATCTCAAGACACATTTTAAATATGCAGCTAAAGGAATAGTCCCTTATACAAGTGTGCCCAGAGCTTAAACGGGGCCATGTAAGCTGAAATCAAGGAAAGCACCCCTAAGAACAAATGGGACCAATTAAGACATTTTTCTGCGACCTTTCAGGGTTTGGGGGGTTATTTTTGGTTGTTTTCTTAATTGGTTTTGGTGTTTTGTTTTGTTTTTTGTCAAAACAACAAATCTTCTTTCTCTATCAATTATAAATGCATAGGTAAATGAAAGCAATAGAAAAGTCGTATTTATCCCATACACTATAAATGAGAATATCATAAACATGGTGTGATAGTTATATAATCGGTTGTCATTTTGAGAGGATTATGAGTGAAGAGGCGAAGTGTAGCCTGTCAATCATTGTATAGCCAATGAGGCCTCTATGTGGGCATGGTCTTCCCCTGAGGATTCCGGGACTTCCTGTATTTCCTCCTTGAAGGCGGGGGACACACCTTCTCTCTCAACTGACTCTGCACTCTACTGACAAGACACAAAGCGCTGACCTGATAGAGCCCATGCCCCGGGAGTTAGAGAAGCCATGTGGAGCCTCCTGCCAGCGCTGATATGTGCACAATGTCACTGGATCCACAAGACTTCCCACCCACTGGTCTGTGACCTTCCTGCATCCGGTGTCATTGCATGTGTTTCATGAGTCTGAAGAGGACTTTATAGATTGGTATTGGACATATGGGCTGATATCAGGGCTCAGGGCTGGGAGGCTTCCTCAGTATTCGACTGCTCTGCTGTATAAAGCTCTTTCTTACACACATTTGCGTGTCTCTGAATTTGTTTCTTGAGTCATCCCAGACTAACACACATGGAAAATTGACTTTTTTTTTTCATGGCAAGAGTAATTTGAGCAGTGCTTGCCTTGTTCTTATCAAATAACTCTGAGCAAATATCCTCTCATATCTTACTGAACTATCACATTCTGTTCTAAGGCTGAATGGGGCGTATGCCATTTCACTCATGGTGTCGTGGAATTTCTTGAGTGTGAAGCTGCTTGCTGGCGTTACTCCTCTGGGACGGCCTCGTTCTTCTCACCACAACCCTTTTCCACTGCCTGGGCAGCACTAAGATTTTTCATTTCCTGACAGCACGTTGTGCTTTTTCAGCCAATTTTCTATTTCAATTGTCCTTTTAAAAAATCACATTGGAAGAGAAGAAGGTAACATTGCTACTCGCTTTGCTGTCTATTCCTGAACTGAATGACAGAGGCACAGTGACTGATTACCGAGAGACTTTGAAAGAGAAAAATGGTTGGTCACTGATAATGACGGGCATTGGTTTTGTATGTAGTGATTTGTGGACTTCCGAGCTTGTGGCAAGCTTGTATTTTAGGCAATTACTCACAGATAATATACCACGGTAACTGAAATGTAAACCATGTTGTTATTTCGTTGATGTTATTCCACTAAGCTTTGTTAACGGAAATCCAGGTCTCTCAGAGTCCATGCAAAACAAGGACTGTTTGTAGTTAAGAAATCAGTGTTCCTACTGACTTAATCTGAGCCAAGTTCAGTCATTGGACATTTTCCTCTGCTGTGTTTGATTTTATAAAGCTCCTAGGCAAAAGCGTGGATACTTGCAAGTGTATGAAAAAAATAAATCTCAAGTGCAAAAATGTAAGAAATAGAATGGTTCCATTTTTTTATGAAACTTACTTTCTGTGTTAGATCCCTATTTCACCAAGTGACAAAGTTCAGTATTAGTCAATCCAGAGCCCCCCAATATCCCTGTGTATCGCTGTGTCTGACTCCAAGATGCTCATGTAATGCTAGGCCATGTGGGAATTGATTTTCAGTCAATATCTGTCAATGCCTGCATATGACACATTATAGTATTGTGGTCATGTCTACAGGTCATCATGTCTTCTCATCTTGACGTGATAACTCTTCAGGTCCACAGGTCCTCTGGGCAGTCCTAGCAGGTCTCTGTGACACAGTCTGTGGCTCTCCAAGGCAGGCTGAGCTGATCAGAACTTTGCAGGGGTTCTGGTTAAGATACTGCATCCAACCCCATCTCTGTTCCTTCGCAGTCATGGGGAAAGTCCGGTCTCTTGTTGATATTCTGAATTTGTCAAGTCCAGCACCAGAGAAGCCCTTCGCAGGACCAACCAACATCCCTCTAGTTTTGAGAAGGACTTTTATGTGGTTATCCATGCATGAATCCTGCAGTCTAGGCTAGCAGGAATGAAGGGTAGGAACTACAGGAAAAATCACTTTTCCCTCACCTTCAGAAACAGTCAAACATCGAGAAGGCTGCCAGTCATGCGAAATGCTTGTGCATTAATAGATTTAGAGGGAAAGTTCAAGAGCACCAAATACTCAAACTTTTACCCACCATCCTTTGATAATTAATATGGCTTTAGCACCTGAGAAACTGTCGTCACTGCCCTTGACTGTTCATGGCTTCCATAGTGAGTGTGGAATTGATTCCCAGAAGCAATATCTAGTGCACACACGTGGACACATATGTACAGATGACCAGGGCATGTACGAAACAGTGGTTTTGAAACACATGAATAGGATATTACTTATGGAAACAAAAGGATCTTGGCGACTTTCCTGGTTTTCTTTGGTTCCTGTTACAAGGGCAGCAAATCCGATGCGTGCAAAACTGAACCGTAGTCATCAGCATCTTTGAGGGGAACTGGATCACTGAGAAAAGTAACACCTGAGCGAGAGCGGGGCCAGCAACCCAAATCTGTGCGGCCAAAGGAGGCACCTGGGAGGCACCTTCTGCAACCCCTGCTCCTCCCTCCCACTTTCCCATTCTGTTTTCTCTTGCCAGCCTGACCTCACTCCCACTGCGAGAGCAGCACTTCCCTTCTGCTTTGGAGAACTGCTGCGTCCCAAGGCCTGAACCCTTCAGAGAATGGCTCCCTTTCCTTCTTTAGCTCAGGACACCCAGACACGCTCAGGAATTTGATTGTGAACTGCTCGTTTGTCCCAGGGCCAGAGTTGTCCTGGCCCGCACTGCTTGAACTTCAACGCCATGTTGATCTTATACGTTCCCCGCCATCTTCGCTGAGGCAGTTTTGTTGCTTGCGAGTCTAGAGTCTTATCCTCTGCTCACTCTGCCTTCTGCCTGCTGTGGTTGACAGCTGCCCTGGAGTTGGGTTCCCAGGCGTGGCAAGTTCACGTGCAATGTGGTCGGACTATTGGAACACAGCTTTCCGGCATCGATCAACAGATCTTACCACCTCTCTTCAGCCTACACTGCTGTGATTACTTCCTCCTAACTTCTTGTTTTAAAAATAATTTGGGGGGAGCTCATACAACTCTTATCACAATCCATCCATCCACTGTGTCAAGCACATTTGTACATTTGTTGCCATCATCATTCTCAACACATTTGCTTTCTACTTGAGCCCTTGGTATCAGCTCAATTTGCCCCCTTCCTCCCCTTCCCACTCTCCCAAATGGACCCTTGAACATTTATAAATTATTATTTTGTCATATCTTACACTGCCCAACATCTCCCTTCACCTACTTCTCTGTTGTCCGTCCCCCAGGGAGGGGGGTTATATGTAGATCCTTGTGATCAGTTCCCGCTTTCCACCTCACCTTACCCTCACCCTCCTGGTACCGCCCCTCTCATTGTAGGTTCTGAGGGGTTTACTTTTCCTGGATTGCCTGTGTTTCCAGTTCCTGTCTGTACCACTGTGCATCCTCTGGTCCAGCTGCATTTGTATGGTAGACTTGAGATCATGATAGTGGGGATGGGGGCAAGCATTAAAGAACTAGAGGAAAGGTGTATGTTTCATGGGTGCTATACTGCACCCTTTCTGGCTCATCTTCTCCCCGCAATCCTTCTGTAAGGGGATGTCCAATTGCCTACAGGAGGGCTTTGGGTCTCCACTCTGAGCTCCCTATCACTCACATTGATATGAATTTTTGTTCTTTGATGGTTGATACCTGATCCTATCGACACCACATGATCACACAGGCTGGTGTGCTTCTTCCATGTGGGTTTTGTTGCTTCTCAGCTAGATGGCTGCTTGTTTATCTTCAAGCCTCTAAGACCCCAGACACCAGGCACCATCAGCTTTCTTCCCCACATTTGCTTATGCACCGCTTTGTCTACAGTAATCGTGTCAGGAAGGTGAGCATCATGGAATGCCAGTTTAATAGAACAAAGTGTTCTGCATTGAGGGAGTACTTGAGTAGAGACCCAATGTCCATCTGCTACCTTAACACTAAACCTATAAATATATGCACATAGATCTATTTCCCCATCGTCATATATAAATATACTTACATATGCACATGCCTGTATTTAGACCTCTATAAATGCCCTTTGCCTCCTAGTTCCTTCCTCTATTTCCTTTTACTTTCCTCTTGTCCCACTATCATGTTCAGCCTTCATGTGGGTTTCAGTAATTCCTCTCGGTTACATTGCCCTTGATCAAGCCCTACCAGGCCTCCTACACCCACCTAGCCATCGATTCTGGATCACTTGTTACCTTGTCCCTGGGTTTGTTTAATACCCACTTCCTTTCCCCCACCTCCCCCTTTCCTATATCCCCCCAGAACCAGTGGTCCTGTGGTTTTCCCCTCCAGATTCTTTATCCTGCCTATCTTATCTAGATAGACTCATATGATTTTTTTAAAGGAGAGCTGCACGGTGGTCTTCTCACATTTCATAGACAGCTGCCTTTGGTAACTAACCCTGATATTTTTACCTCTCGGGTGGGGTTTCTCTCTTCAACATCCAGGACAGTATGGACCAGCATTTAACACCCCTTTAAACTACCATCAACCCCAAACCCTGTTGGGTGATGAAAAATGAAGAGCCATACCAAAATATTTCTTCCCAAACTGAATGACAAACACTCTCTCTTAATATATAGGCCTCAGCCACTCACTCCGAATTCTTCCTCTGGTCTGATACAGACTCCCATCCTAACACTGCCTGTCAGGTGGGGTTCCCTAGGGACCCAAGACCAGCGACACCACTTGTATGTATGTGTTCAGAGGAGAGGAAATTGCATCAAGAAATGACTTACACAATTGTAAAAAGTAAGTCAGACTGAATTCAAGTCCGTACGTCAGAAGTCAGCGGGAGGATTCTCCTGACATGTGTAGCTGCGGGAGCTGATGAACAGGAAGCAGCCAGACAAAGCACGAGGACCACAGGCCGGTGGATTCAGAGATGAGATGAACACCTCGGAGACTGGGCAAGTGAACCCTAGATGGGCAGTTAGTTGACAGCTCCTGGGCTTGACAAGCAACAAAGCAGGAGAGGCATGAACCAAATATCGATCCAAATTCAGCAGAAGATGAAGGTGCAAGAGAGAGCTCAGTTCTGCTCAGGGGCTCTCTCAGACAAAGGCTCACACCCTCCAAGAGGTGTCATCGGGCTGTGACCTAATTGCTAGGTTGGACTCCAGCTTCATCTAGGTAAGGCCAGTCGACATGAAATCTAACCATCACACACTGATGTAGAATTCAGCAATCAAATCCATATGAACCACCCCGTCTGCCTGCTGGAGCCCCTTGGATACTACTCTAAAGGTTGGAAGTTCAAATCCATGCAGAGTTGCTTCCGAAGAATAGAGTCATTGAAAACTCTCTGGAGGGCAGTTCCATCTTGAAACACTGATCTTATATAGGTACTGTAATTGTGCCACTGAGAAAGGCATGATGGTGTATTTCCATAAAATCACAGCCATTGAAAACCCCCTGGGGCTCAGTTCTACCCTGAAACCAGGGGATTGCCAAGCAGCCGAAAGGACTCAATGGCAATGGGTTTGTGTTTGCTTTCTTGTTTTTAGTGAGTATAAAAATAGTCAGATAATTCTTTATTCAAAAATATTACCGTGATCCCACCAAATTTCAGAACTTGGGTCTGGTTTCCTGCTCAAACAACATCTTCCTCTTCATCAGAATTTAGAGTCTCCCTAGATTACCAGCTTCTTTGCAGATCCCATTGTCTTCTCAATGTATGTAAAAGACACCGCAGAATAGAAAAATCACAGGGCGAAACAATCATAATAGGATCAAGGAGCCTCAATACCCAAGACTCACTCCCATTTGCTGTCCACTAGTGCTGAGATATCAATTGTTTACGGAGAGACTCACATGTACTTCTGCGATCCTTTATTTCATCATCCTGACGAAATGACTTCAGTGACTTTGCTCCTTTTGAATACAGCAAACCTGGCAGGGATTCTGAGATGAGTGGAGATCATGCAGAAGAGAGCAAGTCTGCACACTCTGTCCGCAGGGTGTGGATCAGGGCGGGGAGTGTCAGCATCCCCTCTGAGCCAGGTAGAAATGCTGAGACCCAGGCCCCACCCCCGCCTGACTGCATTAGAATCTGCATTCTAACAAGATCCACCGGGTACCTCTCCTTACATGAAAGCTTCAACAGCTTCCGTCTATATGGCATTTTACAGTTTGAAAGGGCTTTCAGTACTAGCTGGAGTTCCTAGCTATAATTCTAGAATGTGAGGGAATTTATAATGCATGTGCCTGACTTCCCGGCAGTACAGCACAAAGCCTTTCTGATTTGTGACTGAAATAAGAAGACGTGTTATGAGAACTGTCTCTACTGACATGATTTGTCCAGTAGCGAACTGTTTCATGCCATAGAGAAATCCACTGAAAGAGAAGAATGTATGTGCTTATCAATTTAAAATAGTTACGTTTACTTTAATACCACTTAACATGAACAAGAATTTTTTTTGAAACCACCTTAAGGAAAGAACAGGGTAAATAAAATCAGTTCCTATAAAGCGATTTTGTCGCCCAAATTTTCCTAAAACAAAATCTTGGCTCAAGTGACTTCCCCTCCCCCATCTCCATCTTTCTGAAATATCCCATTAAAGAGATTAAGCTTTCACTCTCTGGCAAAGTGCTTTGCCAAAAAAAAAAAGGTTTGTGCTATGCTTAAATCCATGTGGTTTGTTCCAGTATACAATGGCCATGAGAAATAAGGAGACAGGACAAGCAAAATTCTTCTAAGGAATCAAATTGATGTGGCAAGTAGACTGAACCAACAACACACGAACTGAGCAAGGGATACTGCACGGTTTAAAACCAGTGGGGGCGGGGGGGAGCGTACATCAAGATTAACCTTTTCACAATACCAATTCAATCTGTAGGCAGAGAAAATAATCTGAGAAACTGAGCTGTATGCAGGTGAATGTGGCAATCAGGATTGGAGGATGGCTCATTAATAACCTGTAATAAGCCTATGGACAGACGTGTTGGTTGACAGCAGAAGACTTCAAGAGTTGCTGATGAAGGTCACAGGCTACAGCCGTCAGTAGGAATTGCATCTCCACGTAAAGGAAGCAAAAGTCCTCACAACTGAATCCATGAGCAACATCTTGAAACATGGAGAAAACAATGACGTCACGAACACCAGTTTGCTTGGATGCACCACCCGTGCCCATGGTAGTACCAGTCAATAAATAATATATATGTCTAGCATGGGGCAAATCTGCTGCAACGTTCCCCTTCAGAGTGTTAAAAATCAAAGATGTCAGTTTGAGAATTAAGGTGTCCCTGGCCCACGCCATGGCATTTTCAATCACTTCACATGACTGAGACAGAAACTAAATACGGAAGATGAAAGAAGAATCAATGCATGTGGATCATGATGCTGGCAAAAAAATATTGATTATACCATGGACGGCGAGAAGAATGAGTGAATATGTCTTAGAAGGAGCACATCTAGGATGCCCCCTTTTAAAGAGAGGCTGGTGAGATGTTGTGTCACCTACTTTGGACCTGCTGTGAGCAGGGACCTGTCCCTAGAGGGGAAAACGGGGAGACATTCCACAAGCCGGGTCGATACAGTGGCTACAGCAATGGGCTCCAGCGTAGTAAGGCTTGTGAGGATGGGGCAGGATGGGCAGTGTTGGTCCTGTTGTATATCGGGTTGTTATGAGTCACAACTCACTCAATGCAACTTAACAACAACAACACATTGCAAGAGTTAAACTTGTGGTCCTTCTCCAAAAATCTAATGAAATTTGATACTTTTTGAAAGGATGGAGACTATTTTGTAAAGGACCGTCTCCATGAGTCATTCAAGAGGTATAAGAATCTCCCGGTGGCATTCAGGATTTGAGTTAGAAATAGGAAACATTTCCTGAAAATTATGTGTCTTAAGTGCATAAATTAGCAATATTGGGAAAGTTCAGAGGACACAGTGTTAGTAGAGGTTGCTTCATTGAAGTGAGACAAAACAAAACACGCTCACTATCAGCGAGTTGGTTTTGATACGCAGTGGCCGTATAAGACGGAGTAAAACTCCCCCTGTGGGTTTGTGAGACTGTAAATCTGTACAGGGTACAAAGCCTCGACTTTCTCCAGCAGAGTAGCTGGTGGTTTCAAACTGCTGACATTGGGGTTAGCAGTCCAACATGGAATCTACTATACCACCAAGGTACCTAACTGAAGAAATTCAATAGATGTATTTTTTAGATATACTGTAGTTTTATTGGTATACACTTCACATATTATAACATGTCATCATTTTATCATATTGAGAGTTGTGCAATTACCACAACAATCAATTTCAGAATGTTTTCTTTTCAAATTCATTTGTGAGCTCTTCACTTCCCCACATCCTCCCCTGCAATGCCTCTAGGTAAGTATCAATCCAGTTACTGTCTCTATAGATTTCCCTATCCTGGGTTTCATGTACAGAAAACCATACTGTGTTAGGCTGGGTTGACTAGAGAAACAAATCCAAAGGCACTCATGTATGTATAACAAAGACTTTTATATCAAAGAGTAATGTATGTCAAGAAAACATTACAGTCCAGATCAAGCCCATAAGTTTGATATTAGCCCATAAGTCCAATACTAGTCCATTATTCTCTCTGCAGATTCACACAGCTACATGCAATGATGCAGAATACAGGAAGATCACAGGTTGGTGGGTGAAAAGTCTTGTGGATCCAGCAGCTGTGGACTGGCACAGGTCTCCACCCCAGGACCCAGTCAGGTCTCTGCACGGCTCCACTGGCTTGTCAACAGGAAGGTGAATCAGAGAGAGAGTACGGGACTCACCTCCAGGGAGAAAAAGAAGAAGTTCCCAGAATCCTCATGAGAAGGCCACGCCTACAAGGAGCCATCATCAGCCTGTGACCTGACTGACAGGCTAGACTCCACCTTCACTGCTTATTTATCAAGTGGACGTGAAATTATGTAACTGCCACACACACAAAACGCAAACAACAGGCAAACCAACAAGCCCAACAACAGTGACTAGAGGACATATTGAAAAACCTCCATCAAAGGAAGGCAGAAAAACTGAAACAACTTTAAAAGGGGTCAAAAAGGAGATCAAGTTTTAATTTAAAAAGAGAGAGTCTATGTAAAGAACTGTACGTCGCTAAAGTTCAGACTAATTCAATGAGTTCTTATTTTGTTCACAACCCGTGGCCGGAATTTACACAACAGCAGCGAGTTTCTGAGTTGGAGACTCTGGGTTTAGGCAGGAAGGTGAGAGCCAGTGCACAGTGACCAGACCAGGATTTGGCTGAGGGGAGGGGGAGGGGCAGCGTCCACAGGGAGGAGAGGGGCAGAGGGGAGGAAGGATTGCCACAGGGAGAAGGGATTGGACAAGGGATTCTAGCCCTTTGTTCTTCCCCATGTAATGCAGCATTGCTGGATCTCCTCAGGGGAGAATCAACTCTCCTATGCTGCCAGGCATTTTGAAGCAGATCTGAATTTTCTTCTGTTTTTCAAAACAGGTTCAGTTATATTTTAGGTCTCCATGTAGAGAGCTTTGTGGCCCCAAAGAAATGATGTCTATTCATGTAAAAAAGGCAGGTCAAATGATAAAGCACGATCCTGCAGCCTAACTACATCTGCCCCAATCCACTTTAGAATGCTCTCCACCTGCTAAGAAGGCTAGTCCCCTCTGTGGACTAGGGGCTGGGCCCTTGGAAGAATAATCGCCGTTCTTGTTGAACGATCGCCATGGGAATAGCAGTGGGCACTGCCCAATAACCGTGTGCCAGGACCGTGCTTCCTGCTTTACATGCACTGCCAATGGTGGCCTCGAGGTGACTGGTTAGGCTGTGGTCTGCAAGGTCAGCAGCTCAAAACCACCAGCCACTCTGTGAGAGAAAGATGAGGCCGTCTCCTCCCTTAGAGAGTAGAACCCCACCGGGGCAGTTCTATCCTCAGAATTGACTCGACGGCTGTGAGTTTGGTTTTATGAATAAGTACTGTTACTCTACTCAATTTAGAACTGAGAATAATTTAGGTTTTGAAAGGCTTCAATGTACCCAAGGTACATTTGGTATCTTCGATTGATTGGTGAAGTAAGAGAGCAGTGAACAAGAAGCCCTTTGACAAGGTGGAGTTGACCCTGTGGCTGCATTAATGGTCTCCAACATAAGACCAATGATGAGGCTGGGCATAAGCTCGAGCAGTGCCGCATGTGGTGTTGCCGTGAATCGGAACTGATTCAATGGCCCCTACCAACAAGGGACAAGGGCAGATGTGGTGGGGCCAGGGTTTAGTCCCGGGCAGCCTCCCTCCAGACTCAACAATAAACCACTCTACTATATTGCTGATTGATTCCCATACATCATAGCAAACCAGTCTAAGACCCCAAAGATGCGCTAACTTGCTTTGTAAATAGAGTTACAGAAGCTTTACCCAATACTGGGAAAGGTATTAAGGAATATTAAGATCCCATCCAGTTAACCAGGTAGTTCAATCATTGTGTTGGTCTGGGTACTTTAGAGAAACAAATCCACAGAAACTCATGTATAAGAGAGAGTTTTATATAAAAATTAAGTGCACATCAAGAAAACATCCCAACCCAGTGCTGCCCAAGCCCACAAGTCCAACATTAATCCATATGTCCCACACCAATCCACAAAGTCCTCCTCCATCTCACAAAACACACATCATGATGCCGACTGCAGGAGGAAAGCCAAATCAGCAAATGTGTAAGCATCTCAGTGCTGGCAGGGGTCCCCACACGGCTGCTCCAGCACCCAGGGCTGCATCAGAGTAGGTACATGTGGCTTCTCCTCAGGGATGTCCTGCAGGAAGTGAACCTTGCCAGCTGAAGCAGGGAACTGGCTAAGACAGCTGTACCCTGGTCCGACCATCAGAAAGCAAGAGACCCAAGAACTAGAAAGGTGAGGCTCACCGAGTCACTGATCTCTCCACCCTTCAATTAACCCCACATGTGTTTATCGACAAGGTTGGCACAATCAACTGTAACTAAACTGAATCACCTATGCCATCACTCCTCGTCCGTTAATGATTCATCACTCACCACGCATGGCCCACCCAGCTGAGAGCTAAGACAGGCTGTCAGAGATCCAGGTGCCATCCGCCTGGCCCTTGCCATGTCAACACCTAGCAACAGAAAGGTCTAGAAACGTTCTGAAGCTCCCTTTCCCTTGTGCTAACCAACCGTGCTCTGTCAACAGGTAGCATGATGATAACAACAAACAGCCTCGCCCTCTCCCAGGGACACACAAAGCAAACACAATTTTCTCCAGAGGGGGCCATCGGCAAGACCGGAATCTGCGCTCGTGGTGGATCATTAGCAGAATGCAAACGCACAGGCCTTAATGCTTCCAGAATCTTCCTAGATCTAGTGGACTAACAAGGAAACCCCAGTCAGTGAGCATAACAGGAGAGGTGCTTAACAAATAATAGGGTGTTTTGGTTTGGTTTGGTTTGGTTTGGTTTTGGTTTGGTTTTCCCTGTGCCTCTCTCCTTAATCACTTATTTCTCACCTATTTTATTTGAGTTCTGAAGTAGAAAGTGGAAAGGCCTGGTAGGTACCTTTAGAAAGCCAGGTTATATCTCAGCGTTAAGGAAGTATTTGTGTTTGGAGTGAGAGGGCTGAAAGGGGGAGACGAAGGGAAGTTATAAATAAAGTATTATTGCTCCTGGGGCTCCCGTTCGTATGTACACACATGATTTAATCCTTACAGAACATGCTAAGATACCTCTGTGGTCAGCAGGGGGCTGCAGACGGGTTCTCTCAGGAATACACTCGTCTTCCTGTGTTCTGCATTATGGTGGCATCCCAGGGGATTTGCTGGGCCAGTTCAGTTCAAGGAAGACAGGGCAGCACAGAAGGTGATGGTGACTGTTTGGGACAGGGGTGGGGAGTGGGGGGGGGGGCGCGGGAGGGGGTAATTCCATAGGTGTCATTTTGATAACTTTTTTATTTTAAAAACTTGATCAAAATTTTGTTCTCTCAAAGAACTCCACAGGGACCGAAGACCACAGGGACCTGTTAGGAAGAGTGTCACAGACATGGGCAGCTGCACCGGTCAGGAAAAGGCTGGGAAGTCAGTGCTAAGACTGTGCTCCCATCACGCCCACACGCCCGCTTACTCTGCAAGGGCGGCCATGGAGGCCTGAGGGAATTTCCTTAGGGACCTGAGCCCATGAATCCCACAGCCCGGATCCTGCCCCTAGCCTTCTTTTTGGTCCCCAAAGATCAAAGAACATTTAAAAGGAACAGGAGTTGTATGCCCCAAGGATGGCTAAACTACAGTTTTTGCTTCGTTTTGTTTTTAATCATTTTATTGGGGACTCCTGACAGCTCCTATAACAACCATACCTCCACTGTGTCAAGCACATATGTACATAGGTTGCCATCATCATTTTCAAAACATTTTTCTACTTGAGTCCTTGGTATCAGCTCCTCTTTTTTCCCTCCCTCCCCCACTTCCCACCCTCGTGGCCCCTTGATAAATTATAAATTATTATTATTGTTTTCATATATTACACATACCAACTGCTGTCTCCCTTGCCCACAGTTTCTGTGGTTCGTCCTCTTGGGGTGGGCGTGGTTATGTGTTGATCATTGCTATCAATTCCCCCTCACCTCCTCCCACCTTCTCCCTAGCCTCCTGGTACTTCTACTCCCATTTCTGTTCCTGAGAGGCTTATCTGACCTGGATCCCTGTGTCATGAGCTCTTATCTGTATCTGTGCACATGCTCCGGTCTAGCTGGGGTCGTGATAGTGGGGGGTCAGGAAGTCTCAAAGAACCAGAGAAATATTGTGTTTCATCACTTCTGAGAGGGAATGTCCTATTGTCTACAGATGGGTTTGGGGTCTCTGCTCCGACCCCCTCATTCTCAGTAATATTTTTTATTGTTTTGTTTTGGGCCTTCTGGTGCCTGTTACCTGATTTGGTAAACACCTCACGATCTCACAGGCTGCTGTGCTTCTTCCATGTTCTCCTCGTCTTTCTAAGGTATCTCCACTTTGTAAAAGCAATGCAGGAGAAAACCATCAGTCACTTCCAGGGGGAAAGAAGAGGTTTTCTACTCCCATGAAGATTTGCAATCTCAGAAGCCTCCGAGGCAGCTCCACCCTGTCTTATCCGGTCACTACCAGTCAGAATCAACACAATGGCAATGAGATTTGTTTGTTGGTTTTAGAATTAAGGTGCTAATAGATTTCTACAAATTTACTGAAATGAGAATAATTAAACCTTAGAACTTTCATCCTTAACTTTTGCAAGGTATCTGACAGTCAATCAGATGCTATGAAGCTGTTTAACATCACTTGTATTTGACACGCTGTTGGCACGTTTTCGAGGCCGTCATTTCCGTATCTGGATTTAGACGTCTTTTCCCCTGGAATACACTCCACACTCGCACCCCTCCATGAGCGCCCATCGTTTGTTTTCACGGGCAGAGACGGTAGCAACAACTTGTCGACCGTCCTAAAGGCCTTGACAGTCAGATAGACTCATTCAAATTCTGAAGTCAGGGTTGACTGTTGAGCGACCTTAAGCACATCGCTCATCTTCGATGAGCCTCAACTTCCACAACTGTGAAAATGACTTTCATAAGAGGCCCCCGTCAGGGTTATTATTAAAGTTAAAGCCCATTACACAGAGTTTGACACATAGCAGATGCTTAAAAAAAATGTTTTTAACTCACTGCCATCAAGTCAATACGGACTCATAGTGACCCCATGGGCAGGTAGAACTGCGCCTGGGAGACTGTAAAGTGATACAGGAATAGAAAACCCTCTCTTTCTTTCATAGATGCTTAGTCATTGATAATTATTAAGCATATCTATCAAGCTATGGAAAACACTTTGTTACTGTCATTGTCATTTTTAAGTACACAAAATGTTGGGTGTTCCTTTAAGAAAGCTAAAAGATTTTGAGTTTTTTAAATGAAAAGTACTATGTGTCTAGATTTAATGAAATTTGATCTTTACTATCATAATAGTGATCATTCTGAATGAAATTGAAATATTGTTACCTAGGCAATACCCAAAAGCTAATTCCCCAAGACAGAATGAAAGGAGATGCAAAAATTACTTTGATAATTACCAATTTGTATCCAAATGCTGGTTTTCTTGTCACATTATATAAATTAGCCGTACTGCGTCTGCTACTAGGGTATCAAATCTCTGTATTTTCCAATATATTAACTAAAGTAAATTTAGAACCGTTATCTAGAGGATCAAAACACCACGAGCTTTAGAAATTCTGATTCCAGCCCCCCACTCCACCCCAACAACCCCCCCCGCCCCCCGCCTAGCTCCTCCACTCACATGTGTTGATCTTTCATCAGGAAATAAGGGAGCCTAATTCTCTTATCATGAACCCTTCCTTTCTTACACTCCCAACAGGGATTTCACTGGTTCGGTTATGGCCGACCAAGCAAAATCAAAACAAATCCTTTTTTTTTTTTTTTTAAGTTTGGCTAAAGGCTGTGATATGCAGAATGAGAAGGGTTACAGGTCAAAGTGCTTGAAGAGAAGACTGAAAAGGCCCAGTGAGCCTCCAGGAGGCTGCCGCAGGAGCCTGGGCCATTCTCAGCGCTGGGCAAGTGGCGCAGAGACAAGATCACGGAGTAGCCATCATCTTGAGTGGGCCCTTTGTTTCCAACTCTGCCAACCAAGAGATTCGGTTGCTTGGTAATCTGTAAGCTACCTTTGTTTATTGAGGAGACTGAGTTCACAGCAAAGGGCCCACCCCCAATGGTTCCCAACTGGTTTTTGTTCTAGCTTACCCACAGTTTTCCAATTCAGGCCCATTCTGGCTTCACTTCCATGGCTAGGGCTGAACAGGGAAGAACCCATTCAACACCCTGCTCCCCTGGCAGCAGTCAGGCTCTGCAACTAAGAAAGATGAGAGACAGCCCCTGGAAGAGGCACACGCTGAACATCCTCCCTTCCACCAAACACCGAGGACAGCACAACGGCCAACTCGAATCTTTCAATCGGTGGGGAAGTTTTCAGTGATAATGTTTCAACGTTTCCCCATCGAATCAGATGATGTGCTTAAACCCCTGTTTACATGCAGCCCAAAAGTCCAGCAGGAAAGTGCGAGATTCAGTCGCCAGTGTATTTTACTGTAGGAAATGAACCACTGCACAATAAAAACAAAGAGGCTTCTTTTCATTCAACATCAGACAAGTAAATAATTTATAGGGGATGGAAAATATGCTAACATTTCAGTAAAACCCCATGGAGAACTATTTGTACCTTTTCCCTTAGAATTTAGCATTTGCTGTACGGGAAAAGTTCCTAGCATAATGCCTATCCAAACAATATTTTAATAAATAATATTTGGATAACAACTCCACCCCATGTAGTGAACCCATGTGCAATATATTTATTTTGCTTGATTAATCTCCTAGAAGTCTACATTGTTTCCTTGATGGTTTGGGAAGGACCTAGCAATATTTCTGAGAAGAAAAAAATACTTGGAGCAGGAAGATACTGAAGTTCTCATGTTTCAAGATTAACCACGAATAGAGAAGCAAATTTGTATTAATTTTCATGCAGCAGAAAATGTACTGGGTTCCTTGACCCACACTTAGCACATGGATGCATTCAGAATGAAGCCAAAGTATGTGAAGCACTGGAAAAATGTTTGTCTTCACTGACAGATTCTGGAATAAGTAGCATAGGGAAGTCAAATTGCATATGTCCTTAAGAGTCAGCTTCCTCTGAAGTTACTCCTGAAAGCAGCTTTTCCCTCTCCAACGTCCCTGACACAAACCCCACCCTTGTACGAATTCTCATCGCTTTACTCTTCTCTCTCCTCCATTACACTCTTTGGAAGGGAAAATAGGAGTAAGGATTGCCAATACGAATCTGCTCATCCGTAATTGAAATCGTTGGGGCCAAATGTATTCAGAATTCACAAAACTTCCTGTTTTAAAATTACTATATTTATAAGGAGCCCTGTCAGGTAAGCCTGAGACTGCTAACCACAAAATCAATGGTTCCAGCCCACTGGCCACTGAGGGGTGAGTCAAGGGGAGTTACGGTGATCTATTCCCATCAAGACGCACAGCCGCTGAAACCCAACATCGGGTTACCATGAATTGGCATTGACTTGATGGCAGTGGGTGATTATGTGTTTATTGATGACACCGCCGTGTAAAGACAAGAAAATACAGCTGAGCCAATCAACAGCATCATGAAAAACTTGAAGTTGTTGAGGGCTCCATTTTACTTGGATCCACAATCAATGTCCATAGAAGGAGCTATCAATTAATCAAATAATGGTAGATCTGCTGCCAAAGATCTTTCGGCAGTGTCCCAGAGCAGAGATGTCACTTTCGGCCTGAGGTACTCCTTACCGGCTTCCATGGGGTCACTGTGACTTGACTGGACTGAACAGCAATGATTTAGATTTTTTAAAATATTTATATAAAGTGTTCTTAGCTGCTAACTGAAAAAAAATTACCAGAAGATTTTTAATTATTTTTGGATCTTTGTGGGGGTTCAAAATTGTAAAAATAAGAGATCATAAATCCTTACTTTTTAATAAAACATTTTCTTTTATCCCTATCTCACTGAACTTCACTAATACTCCACCAAAGTGGTTAAAAATGATGAAATCACATGTAGAAATGGTTCATTTGGTATAAGTTTTGCTGTACATGAAGGGATTTTAAAAGTTTCAAGAAAAATTCCACTATTTTTTAATTTTATGGCTCCACAAGCTTCTTTTTCCTCCACAAGCTTTTGAAAGTCCCTGATATAACCTCAACAACAACAAAATTAAATTTAAAAGCAAGAGTGTTGGAATCGTGCAAAGGGATTCACTCCATTCCTACTGTGTGCCAGGCACAAGTCTCGACTCTGAACATGGTCAACACAAGTTCAAAGGCCTCACATGCTGGTGGTGTGGAAATGAGATAACAAATCAACAGGTCAGCATATATAAAATCTAAGGTCGGATAGGGAAGGGGCAATAAAGAAAGCAGAGAAATAACATACAGAGTGAGGCGGGCAGGGGCAGGGGGTTGTCACGGAACACTTCCCTGGGAGGTACGTTTGAAGAGACTTTAATGACATGATGGAGAGAGTTGTGAATTGCTTCAGAAAGCATATTCTGGGCAGAGGGAACAAGTGCAAAAGTGGGGAGGGGCTGTGGCTCGGTGGGCTTGAGAAGTAGCCAGGAAGGACGAGGAATGACAGTAAATGAAACTGAGACACAGGCATGGATTTAGGTACAGTCTTTATAATCCAAATTCCTAATAAACAAGGTAAGCACGGGCTAATTTGTGGCTACTTTCTAATCTGTAATGCACAACCACCACCCCCCCTTTTTGTAATTACATCAGCTTGTACTTCTCGGTCTGGCTGACATCTGTTTCCCTCGCAGCCCCCCAGCACCTTCCTACCGAAGCAGAGCCCTTGTTCTCAGAGTTACACTCCTGGTCCCGGATAGAGGACTCAAGCAGCAAAAGCGAGCCGAGCTTTCTAGCGCCTACTACACCTGTGGACCAGTCTCACGCGGTTGGCACTCCCTCATCTTTGCTGAGGTGAGCAGCCTGGGAAGGCTCACTACCCATCCGTAAGCAAGCACCACTGACCCCGGGCTTCCTGTGCTTATGGGAGAATCGGCTTCGCCTCCGAGAAGCCGAAGTAGAGGAAGCTCCTTTTGGCGATAAAGGAAACCCATCAGAGCCCTTTCTTGTTGCCAAAGTCTCATACCCGAGCCCTTTCTCTTCTTTTCTTGTTTTTGGGGGTGGGGGCGTGGGGGTGGGTCATGTCTCTTTAGCTTCCCCACACCCCTGGCCCCAGGCAATTTCTTCACTGGAACTGCTGGAACCTGAGACTTGCTGTTCCCTCAATGTCTCCCTGCTTGCTCTGGCGCTCTTTCTTTGTTGTTTCCACAGATATTTCGCACACCTGGTTCTCAGAACCAGGCCATCTCTCCCACCAGCCTGCTAACTGCTCAAAATCGGGTTCTGCCCATCCCCACATCAATCATCATAAGAAGTCCTGGTGGGACAGGGATTAAAGTGCTCAGCTGCTAACAAAAAATGGTTGGGTGTTCAAACCCACCAGCTATTCCATTGGAAAAGACTTCGTATTCTACTGCCATAAAGATGACAGCCTCTAAAGGCTGTTCTACTCTGTCATATAGAGTCACTGTGAGTCAACTCACTCGACAGCACTCAGCACCACCACCATCATTTGCACAAACTTTATTCCAGGACTGGAGCTACAGTTCATTCAATGCTCACAACCAGTGGCCATTTGTGTCCCCCGATTGACCAAATTCATTCCTAGTGTTTACTAATAGCCTGATTAGGAAGCAAAGCCCTTAGGCATTCCTGCCCATACCTTACACGGTTTATCTTAGCCAAGGTCCCACATGTGTTCTATTTTCAAAAGTACTTTCATGGAACTGGTATGATCTGGGTTTGCTTCTAAATGTGTACCCCTTTTCTGATAGTGACAGAAACGCATCTCAGTGGATGGAGGAAGGTTACAAGGTGTGGGCTCAAAGAGTGCTTTTCTGAGTTTGTGTTCAGCACCAATTTTCTAGTGGCGTGCCAAACCCACTGCTACTGAGTCAGTCTGACCCATAAGGGCCCTGTCGTGCATAGTGAACTGCTCCCTATGGTTTCTCTGGCAGTGACGTTGCAGGACCAGACCACCTTCCCTTTCTCCCACGGAGCGCTGGCGGCCCGATGCAGAACCAGCTCTTCCAATGGGGCTCCTTCTAGTGGCATCGCCCACAAGACAACCACAGGCAGCAAGTCGGGCCAAACTAAGAGTGAATCTACAAAGGGTCTTGGAGGCTCTAAATCTTGGTGCGAGCAGATCGCTTCATCCAAAAAAGTAGCTGGTGGGGGTCGAACCACCAATCTTGGGGTTACCAATGGCTACCCCAAAGTGCTAATACCTTTTGCTCATTCGAGTAAACTATAAAGTTTGAATGAAAATATAACTCAAGTGCTTCGAGCTGTCCCTACAAGATTATAAACACCAAAGGGAATCTATTGTCTTGGACAAATTAGAACGCTGAGGTAAGTTAAAATTATGAATCTAAATGAACAACTATGAAAACTGTTCAAATAGGTGCTAGCATTTAAAATTCAACTAAAAATGGCTATAGGTTTTCTACAACCAATTTGCAAAATTGGCTCTGAGGACTTCTCCTGCTGGGCATTTCCATGCAGAGGCAGGTAGGGAGGGAATTGATGCACGTGAATGGCACACCTGGCCTCTTTTGAGACATGCCCCCATCTCCGTGAGGAAGAAGACGGCACTGATGTGGAAACACAGGATGTGTTTGAATTCCCTCGCCGCCCAACTAGTCAGGTTGGTGAACTCAGAGGCTTTGCCATGTACCAAGAACCCTAAGGAACTGAGACAGAGCATCAAACTGGAACCACCTTATTATAAACCCAACTTTGCCACTGCTTCCTGGAACTGCACTAAATAGGAGTCAAGCCTGCTGCTGTAGGAGTTAGCTCAAAATGCATCGTTACAACATCATAGAACCCTTATTAATAAAAAATACAAAATATACAAAATGTGAACCTGTTGCTCCGTGACAAACCCTCCAGTCCATCTCTCTAGCCTCTCCCCCAAAGGATTCTGCATTCTTCCACTGATACCGCATCAAAAGACTCTAACCATAGTCCTCTTAAATGTTCTCTGAGTTTGGGGGTTAAAAACCTGAGCGGGTAAGATGTCACAGCCACGTCCTCATAGTGAGCAGCGACGGTGTCTCCACAAGAGGAATTTCCCTGGTGCCGCTCTCCTGGCTGTACTCACACCAATGTCCTTTTCCCTTTGCTTACAACTTCTTCATAATACATCCCACGAGCTCCCTGTGTTCCTTTGAGAAAAATCTATCAAGATTGTGCATTTGGGTTCTGTAAATCCCCTCCCCCCCTTGGAGGCCATGGCTTTGATCAAAACTTTAAAAAATATATATCTTTCTTAGGGTTAAGGAAACGAAGACCAGCGTATGGCAGCCAAGCACCAGTCACAGAGACACGTTCAAACACTCGTTTGAAATAAAATCCATGCGGGTCTGAACCAGAACCCTTGTACCAATATTTTTTTACTCATGCCCGTATATATACAAGCACTTATATAACTGGGAAACTTCCAGAATGTTTCAACTCTGGGAGAAGAAAGGCACAGACGATTTTCTAAGCGAGGGCGGGGCTTGATGAAAACCACAGCACCCGCATCACTGTCGGCAGAGTGGCGAGGAGCCCAGGTCCCACGTTTGTAAAGTCTCGGTGAGCAGTCAGGACTCTGGCTGGTGGCAGGAGGGCAATCGGTCCTTGGGCGCTCTTGGATCCGTGGGGCGTGCGTATTATGGCTGCAGTGTCCTTGCAGAGCAGAAACCCACCCCCACCCCCACCCTATCCCACCCCCACCGGCTCCCTGCCGCCCCAGGGCAGAGGCAGGGAGCTGGAAAAGCTGTGGGTCTTCGTGGGCAGCAAAGTGGCCCTGGGGCGCACTAGCCTACCCCACCAGCGGCATGTGCACCACCAGAGCCCGGGCCGATTGACAAAGAAGGGTTTTTCTACACACGGTGAAAACAGGCCCGCTTCCCTTTTCCCCTCTACAGTATGCGGGACTGTGCAGCACCGCGCTGGACTCGCACGGTACCGACTGAAATAACCCAAGAGGAGGAGGGCGAGGGAAGGCGGAATTCAGAATGCTCTGTGAAAGTAATGTCTGTTTTATAGGAGACGCGCAATCTGTCTCATTCCAACCTGCATTTCTGGGTCACTTGAGACATTTAAACTGCACTTATAATTAACAGCTATTTTTAAACAGTGAAAAAATAGAGCACTGGTAAGGTACAAAAGCATTAAAATTGCCCCAGTTTCGCTTTTCAATAGGACACACCACCGCAATATGCTTCAAGATCAAAGAGAACTCAGAAAAAAAGAGAGACAGGCCGATCAGTGGGGATAAATTGTTCCCATTATGATGGCATAAGAATAGGGTTCTTTCAATTGAAACAATTTAATAACCACATTCATTACATTGGTGTCCACTTGGTTTTATCTGAGCAGTTTTTGCATAACTGGGGAGCAAGTTCAATTGAGCTTATTCTCTAGAAATTAAGATGTACAGGGTTCGTTCGACATTCAGAAATTAAGCACTAATAGTCCGCAAAGCAGTTGTCGCGAGATTCCCCCTGGATTTCTCAAGATCTGCCTACCACTAATTATATCAAGTGCAAATGCATTCTCTAAGAGACCTGCCCAAAATTTCATTAGCTTGTTCGAAGGAGTTAAGTTCACATTGTGGTGATGATGGGACGTGTTTACAGATGCACTTTACAAAGCATCGCTTGCATAGCTTAAGCATAACACAGCCATCTGTAAATGTCTTTTTCCCTCAGCTCTCAACTGAGGAAATCTTTCAGAGAGATCTTCCAATTTTCTGGGAGATCAAGACAACCAAGCAGAACCACAACAAACACTGGCAGGGCTGATTTGACAGAGAACAAGGGATCATTGATTTCCGAGGGGGTCGGAGCGGAACCCCTCTGGTTTGCAGGGTTGACTTCAGCTGTGGATGTCTCCGTGCAGGGAAAAGCGCTGGATTTTCTGCCAACAGCTTTTTTTTTTTCTTTTTTTGAGAATAGTTACATTTATGGCTTCTCAACAGCCCTATGGAGCATATCGTGTCGTTTGAAGTGTAGCTTATCCTAAAGTGCTATTTTAAAAAGATATTAGGAATGGAACAGGGGGAATGCACACAGAAGAAAATCCAGGTTTACATATGATGTATTAGACATACACCATCCATTCCTGTCTGTTCCCCTCACTAGAAGCTAAATCACATAAAGGAATGTTTAAAGAGACATTTCCCAGTGTACTCTAAATCCTTCTTTGTTTTCCTCTCACTGCCAAACAAGGGGGAAGTATAGAATTGATGAAACATACATTGAGTGGCAACTTCAAAATAGCTGTATTTCTTCTCTCCCCCCCCCCCCGCACCCCCGGAAGACAAAGTACAAAACCGAGAAGTTCCCTTTACCTCTACAAAAGCTTTTAAATGATGGCTTTTTCTAGAAGCGACTGCACTTCTCTCACCAGACCATTTCCCCAGATGGGCTTTGCAATATAAAACCACTATGGATTGGCTTCTTGAGGAAAGAAGATAGACTTGTACAAATCACTGGAAAGATAAATAAGCTATAGAGATCAATAAATAAAAGCCAGGCAGGAAAAAAAATCAAACTCTGGCATTCCAAACCAATTAAGATGTTATTTACTGCCCGTGCAATTGTAACTTGGACGTACTCCTTCCTCGTCTTCATGTCATGGGCATTTATTTTGCCGAGCGAAAGATATATAACTGATGTGTAAATAGAAAATGATATAGATAGATTTTATGTCCCATAAAACTGTTAATCTGTACTCCACATTAAATATAAAGTGCGTTTTTTTTATTTAGACACTGCACTGGTATAATTAAAATAAAGTATGTTGGCTTTATTTTTCAGTAAGTCATTTCAAACCATAGAGATCCAATAACAGCGCAACAGCAGCATGAAATGTGGTTATAATAGCCTGAAACCACATTTCCTGAAACGCAAACATGGGAGATAATAGTGTGAAGGTACAAATTAAATGCAAATAAAACAGATTCCCTATTGTTGCTAATCCCTGGATTGGGTTTCAGTGGGGGAATTAGCTGTAATGTTTAGCTTCTTTGTACAGTAATCGTTGACAAGTTATCAGTTACATTTTGAGATCACGGATGGAAACTATTCCTGAAGGATTTAAGCCTACCTGTCCACCATTCAGGAAAAGAATGGAAGTGGCCTGGGGCAAACTGAGTAAAACTATACTGCCCAGGCTGCCTCTAGGGGATTTGAGGCAGTTGGCAAACACTCATTGACTTGTTTCGGAATGCATGTACATTTTTGTGGCAACCTACTTTCATTCCGCTGGCAGAAGCTCCTTTTGATTTCAGAGGGGTGTCAGCAAGATCTCATTGTGGATGGTAAGTACTCTGAACACATCCCAAATTTTTAACATAAGGGGACTTCGGGCTTGTGTTACAATATCTGCTTTCCCTGTGCTGCAAGAAGCCTCTTGCCATGGAGATTAAATGTGATGGGGGCAATACAGATGCTTTTCAAAGTTGAAAATTAGAAGTTAAAGTGAATTTAATAGGATCTCCTTTTCTCTCCACTCACTTTCACACAGACCTTGTTCCTCGTGGTTTTAAGTCTGAATCTTGGAGCTTTAAAGGACACGGACAAGTGTGCCCATTCAGATGAGATGCACACTTTTTCTAGACGAATAACAAACTCACGATTTGAGGCTTTCTGGGAAACAATCTCGCTGTACTCGCTTATAAAAAAAGAGTTTGTTCTATAATCCGGTAACCTGCAGCTCTCTCTTGCTTTCCGTGAACTTCGAGACAGGTGAATCTCTCTCTGGCTAAGCTCCAAAGCAAAGCACAGCAGTCTCAGCATAGGCAAAGAAACGGAGTCACTTTTTCTTTACTTCCAGCAACCACCGGGGACTACCACGCAGACGGCAGTCACGCCACATCTTGAAGCCGTATTTGTCTGAAAGAATCAAAGCCACGTTTGTACAGATGGCGTCAAGTTTCACAATTAATTCTTCTCCCAAAAAAAGTACACCTAAATGCAAAAAAGGGTACAAGAAGACAGTGCACTGGGGTGTGGAACAAAAAGGTTATATGCTTTTACTCATTTAATTACTGAAAAGAAATTAAGCTTCATTGGTAGGAAATAAATTCATACTCATACTATATATAATCAGTAAGGAAAGGTAGATATGGTTGGGTGAATAAGTTGATTTTTTTCAACTACTGCTGTATGATGATTTTAAAAGTTTGGAAGCTACTGAGCTTGTAGATTTTGTTAATTCTTGAAACATTTAGAAGTGAAAGAATGCTCAGAGAATCTGTGTAGTAAGCAGAACCAGCTCCACCCCACTCCATGACGTCCACATTCTAAACCCACCGCAGAACCTGTGAATACGTTGCCTGACATGGCTAAGCGGGGCGTGGCAGATTTGATTAAGGTTTTGGACCTTGAGGGCCTACTGTATTATCCCAATGGGCCTAACCCAATCACCTGAGTCCATGAAAGCAGAGACCATTTCCCTGCATCTGTCAGCGAGAGACAGACAGGGACAGAGTGAGGTGAGACCAGAGAAGAGGGTCACAGATGCGATCAAAGGATTATTTGACTTTCCATTGTTAGTTGTGAAGGTATAGGAAGGGTCCAGGAGCCAAAGAAGATGGAAGACCTCCATGAGAAAATGGAAAGGCAAGGAAACAATGCTTCCAGAAGAGCACTAAGCCCTGTTGACTTTTATGTCGGTCCTGTGAGGCCCACGTCAATTTGTGACATAGAGGTCTCGTAAGATAGTAATTGATGTCATTGGAAGCCACTGCATTTGTGGCAATTTGTTATAGCAGCCATAGAAAACTAATATACTCCATCTGCCTTTATTACGTCAGAATGCTGGTGCATTAAGACAGATCAAATTACTTCACCAACTGGATTCAAGTTATGTACACACTTTCTTGGAGGTCAAAAATCTCATGAGGGTAACAATAGCGAAGTATAAGTTGGCTAAGTCTTATTTGTGAAAACAGACACAGGGTAGAAACAACCCCTTGATCAAGAATGTTCAGACACAGGCATTGCCTGTGAACGTGCACATTGTTTCACTATCACCGTTTATCAGTAGAGTTTTCAAGTTTGCGGAATTCCCAAAAACCCATGGCACTTAATGAATCTGAATACTCATTCCTCAACCGTGGAACTTCAAAAGGTTAAAATTTCCAGTAATGACAGTATCGTGCTGGAAACATTAATGTGCCAGCATGGAATAATATCATTCTCTAGGCGGTAATAAAGGCACGAATTATGTCAAATTGTATTTGGTTCATGGATGGTACTGTACCTCTTATGGGCAGATACGGCCAACAGGCACAAGAACACTTGCCTGTCTTAGGCACAACTTAAAATCTTGGGCACAAACACCCATCTAAGAAATCAGGGAGCTTGTGTGGCAAAATGAAAACGTGTGAGGTTACAGGTACACCACCCAGGGGATAGACACCCTGACTCGCCTTACAGCTTGGCATGTCTCCTCTTGTCTTGCTCATCGTGGAAGGAATCAGGAAGACATTTACATTACAAGTGGTGGTTTTTGCTAAGGGGAGGGTAATACAAGGGTTAAATGAACTCGCTGCTCAGTTGGATAGGGCGGTGATTACAGGCTCTCCCCATTAATTGGCTGGGGGGCACTGGCCCTTCCAGTTAATGTGGTGAATCCATTCTTCTTTAAGTTAACTGTTCAATAGCACCTCCTATTGAAATGGGCCAGATGGAATGACCTGCTTCAGGATGCACATATCAGGATCGTGTGAATGGGTTCCCTCGCATGTATTTAGGGTAAGAAAACAGAACCCATTTTGTATAAAGTTTAAAGGCGGTAGCTCACAGGTGGTTAAAAGTTTGAGAAACAGAGGGCAAAAGGAAAAGGAAAAGCCCCATCAGCCTGTGGGGAGGTCACCTTTGGGCAGCGGGAGGCAAAAGGAAAGCGGCCTTTCTGTCTTTCGCCTTCTGGGCAGGTGCCCATGGATGACACTGCGGCCAGACCCTCCCTGGGGCTGCGACCTTGTAATACGGTGCTCGGTTCCTCGACACAGCAGTCGTCCTCTGCAAAAGTCATTCCCTTCTTTAAAAACTGGAAGGAAAATAAATATGGCGCAGTAAAATTGTTGAGTAGAGGAATCTATCTGGACATTTCACAAAACATTTCATTATGCGGACGATTCCCAGAAGCACTCTCAAGAGTGCTTTCAGCTGAGGATTACGGCACTGGAGCCGATGGACTTTTTTTGTAGCCCCTTTAAAAGGCAGTGAACCGTTTTTCTATTTGATTTAAATAATGCCCCTTAAAATGGATTTTTAGAGGTATAATAACTCCTTAAGAGTCAGTTATGCTAAACAGTTTCTCTTGATAGAAATGTTGTAAAACTCGTTAACTGCACAATTTCCGATGCCGGCTTGGTGAACACTAACTGACATGTGAATGACCAGAGTTTGTAAAATAAATTGCAATAGTTGTTGTCTCACACAGCCAGCACTGCACAAGCTGCGGGCCACAAGGGGCTCCAACCTGACAGAAAATTACTTCAAGATGAATGAAAAGTGCTTGTTTCTCTTTATTAGTTTTTAGAGAACAATGAAAATGTTGAATTGTTTACAGAAGGGCTGATTAAATGTGGTCAGCGGGGCCATGTCCCCTCTGCTAACTGCCCCCCCCCCAGCCTCCGGTCCACGCCATGCCACCCAGCCCCCTGCTCGCGGCCAACATGCGTCTTCTGAGACGCCATTACGGCTGCACATCTGTGTGTGAAATGTGCTCGTTCTGACAGGCCTTTGTTAGGGAAAACACTGCTGTCACGCCGAACAAGCAGGTCAGACAATTCGCTGGACACCGCTCCGAACACGAGGCCTGGGCCTCGCACAAAGCTCAGTCCGTCCGGGAAGACATGTGTCCCTCTCTCACCGTGCGGCGCTGCAGAAAGTCGGGACGCTTTGTTTTTGCAAGCCTTTGATTTCAAAACCAGAACTAGGTTGCCGGGGTTAGACACCGCAGAATGGCCTTTGTGTAGTATTGACTTGGGGTGACTACCGTCTTATGGTTAAAGGGGAAGGCATGAAGTGATTTAATTGGTCGTTTGTGGTTGAAATCCCATTTACGTTTTACCAGAAAGCACACAGCAAGGAAAGGCACGAGCTGCCATCTTCACCGGTGTATTTACAGGGGTGGTCAGACCCAGGACATTCAGGAGGATGTGTGGGGGAAGGATTCTCATTATGTACTTCCACAAAGTAAACAGCCCTTGATGGAAAGAAATATGAGAACTCATTAATAAGCATATGCCAAGCAGAGAGTAGAGTTCTTTTACCAGACCGAGCTAAATGAATCTGATCCAGAAGATAACCTAGTAAATTCAAAAGTAAGAAAAATAAAATCACGGCCATTTCAACTCAACAAAAGCCTTTTATGGCCCATAACTTCCTCGCCCATAAACTTTCCCTTACACACACACACACACACACGTGTGTGTGCGCGCACTCGGCAGAGAAACCAGCACTAACAGGGAGCAATCCAAGTGCTATTTGTGTCATTCTGACACAATACAGAGCGCACACCCCTAATGTGCCGCAGAATCCTCCCTCCTCTGCGCAGAACATGCGTCCCGAGCCTATTGTGTGCATAAACAATGGCATGTGTAATTACCTTTCTAGGGTGGCAATTACTCCGCAGAATCAACAACCAGAGTTAAAGCATGTTCCCCCGAAAGACATTTGGGGATCAATTCTGGGTCAATTACGTCAGGCTTTGATTTATCACATGGTGTCAGGCCACATTTTTTTTTAAGTAGAAAGTTTAGAAAGAAATTTTTTAAAAAACGAATTGTGAGATAGAGGATAAAGGTTTGACACAAACTGGTTGATTTCCAAGTTTGTTTTCTCACGATTGCTCAGCCCTTCCGATTCCCAGAACAACCACGTGGTGCCGGGTTTGATCCGCGAGATGATCCCCTGTGAAGTAAGGTTAAGTGCAATGAATCTGGACTATGTACACATTTGATCGGCCCGATCCCAAGCACTGGACATGGCTCCCGGGAAGCAGCAGAGGGAAGGGAGTAATAATTCAAGCTTTGGAATCCAAGAGACTGAAAGTGGAACCGCCATGATGCCGGCAAGGTACATAAACGCCGGAGGGAGGTGGGGAGGCCTAACGCCAGTGAAGAAAGGCGTGTAACTCAGCCAGCAGTGCAGGGCCGGCATATTGTGAGGGCTAAACCAACTGCTGTGCTCTGCAAGGAAGAGGAGTGGAACCCTAGAGAGGAAAAGTGGCATTCGTGGAAGCCGAGTGCTCCTGGTACAAATAACAGGGCTGAACTGCTGCTGCACACCAGTGGCCTTAACTCCACCCATGAAGTAGCCAGCTAACTGAACTCAGCCGAGTGGACTGCTTGCAAACACAAACCCATAGAGCGATGCCTCTCTTACACGGAACCACGCAGCTTCACATCCTTTAACCACGAACACTTACTGAACACTACGCTAGACAC
Organism: Tenrec ecaudatus; assembly: GCF_050624435.1. Taxonomy (NCBI): domain Eukaryota; kingdom Metazoa; phylum Chordata; class Mammalia; order Afrosoricida; family Tenrecidae; genus Tenrec; species Tenrec ecaudatus. Next base: position 92,553,936 of record NC_134531.1, read on the forward strand.
CTGGAATCTGAACCTTTTACAAAAATTACTAGTGTCGCATGTATGGATAGTGATAAGAGTTGTATGAGCCCCCCAAAAAATGATTTAAAAACAAAAGCAGACTGGGAGGGAGCAATAGAACTGGTTGTGATTACACAGCTCATTTTAAAGGCAATTTAACCATGGGGGCAGGGGAATGTTCTAAAATTGGTTGTAGTAATGAATGTACAAGTCTTCTTGATATGATTGGACGATTAAACTACTGAATGAGTGAACTATTGAAAAAATTATTAAAAGTTAAAAACAAAAAATATAGCGAACGTTGCAAGGAGGGTGTAGGAGACCTGGTAAGGCTTGATCAAGGGCAATGTAACCGAGAAGAATTACTGAAACCTGAATGAAGGCTGAGCATGATGGTGAGACAAGAGGAAAGTAAAAAGAAATAGAGGAAAGAACTAGAAGGCAAAGGACATTCATAGAGGTCTAATTACAGGCATGTACAGGTGTAAATATATTTATATATCACCATGGGGAAATAGATGTATGTGCATATTTATAAGTATTAAGGTAGCAGATAGACAGTGGGTCTCTACTCAAATACTCCTTCAACCTAAGAACACTTTGTTCTAATAATCGGGCATTCTGTGATACTCACCTTCCTGACATGATTGCTGAAGACACAGAGGGTACACAAGCAAATATGGTGAAGAAAGCCGATGGTGCCCAGCTATCAAAAGATATAGTGTCTGGGGTCTTAAAGGCTTGAAGATAAATAAACAGCCATCTAGCTGAGAGCAACAAAGCCCACATGGAAGAAGCACACCAGCCTGTGTGATCATGAGGTGTCGATGGTATCGGTTATCAGGCATGAAAGACCCAGAACAACAAATCCTATCGATGCGCATGATGGGGGAGCTCAGAGTGGAGACTCAAAGCCCATCTGTAGACAATTGGACATCCCCTTACTGAAGGGTCACAAGGAAGAGATGTTCCAATCATAATGCAGTATAGCACGAATAAAAAACACAACTTTCCTCTAGTTTTTTAATGTTTACTCCTCCCCCTCTCCCTATCAAGACCTCAATTCTACCTTACAAATCTGGCTAGGCAAGAGCATGTACAGTGGTACATATAAGAGCACCCAACACAGGGAATCCAGAACAGACAAATCCCTCGGGACCAATAATGAGAATAGAGATACCAGGAGGGGAAGGAGAAGATGGTGGGGAGGTGGGGAGAAAGAGAGAAGTGATCACAATGATCTACATATAACCCCTTTCCAGGGGGATGAACAACAGAAAAGTAGGTGAAGGAGAGAGCGGTCAGTGTAAGACATGATAAAAAATTATAAATTATCAAGGTTTCATGAGGGAGGGAGGATGGGGAAGGGGGGAAATGAGGAGCCTATACCAAGCGGTCAAGTAGAAAGAAAATGTCTTGAAAATGATGATGGTGGGGGAGCCGATTACAATGATATACATATAACCTCCTCCCTGGGGGATGGACAACAGAAAAATGGGTGAAGGGAGTCGTCAGACAGTGCAAGATATGACAAAATAATAATTTATAAATGATCAAGGGTTCTTGAGGGAGGGGAGAAGGGGGAGGGAGGGGAAATGAGGAGCTGATACCAAGGGCTCAAGCAGATAGCAAATGTTTTGAGAATGATGATGGCAACAAATGTACAAATATACTTGAAACGATGGATGTATTTATGGATTGTGATAAGAGCTATAGGAGGCCCCAAGAAAAATGTTTTTTATAAAAAATAGCTTGTGTCTACACTCATATTAACGTCTTAACACTAGAAAAATCATGACATACTTATCCACGTTAGAAATAAACGTATAGACAATGAACTTACAAAAAAGTACAACACAGTGAACTGTGAAATAAATACAGACGTCTTGCTTCTTTGTGTGATTTTGGTTTAGGGAGCATGCTCTCAGATCTGGCCTCAACCCTCCCCGCCTCCATGCTAACAGCTCTGGAAGAACAGCAGCCCCATAGGGCATACAAGCGTTGGGGCTGCTACCGAAGGGCTGTGGTTCCAACCCACCAGCCTCCCCAAGGGAAAGAGGCGAGGCCGTCTGCTCCAGTAAAGACTGCCTCTCCATACCCGCTGCAGAGGCTCTCCTCTCCCTGTTTCAGGGTCACAAGGAGCGGGAAGCCACTCGTTGGCAGTAGGCTTGGGCTGGGCTGGGTTTGAGGCATGGAGAGGAAAAGCTCTCCAGGGACAAAAGGTAGCATTCACCTCTCATTCCCTAATAAAAACATGTTATTTTTCCAACAGACAATCCATACCTAAGGAGAAAAAAACAAAATATTAATCAATTAACCCCAAATACAATGCTTTAATATCTCAGAAGTTAAAACTGGATATTTATGCAATTAATTTAAAAGGGGCCTGGCAGTGCTTAAGAGTCAGCAGCTAACAGTGACATTGGCAGTGCAAATCCGCTGCCACGCAGCAGAGAAAGACGTGGCAGTCTGCTTCCGTAACGCGGGCAGCCTGAGAAGCCCTCTAGGCGAGTTTTCTCAGCTCCATGGCGATGCTCTAAGTCAGAATGGACTCTGGCAATGGGGTTGGGTGTTATTTGGTTTTACATATCAGAATTCCAAGAAAAATGGAAATGAAATGTCAAGAGTTGCCCCAATTGGGGTTTTTTGTCTTTTCATTGTTCGTTTTTAAATTAAAAGGTAGGACTAAAATATACAACATTTTTATTTTTATTATTGCGTTACAAACACAGCTTATTAAGAGAAGGGAAGGCATCCTTAGAAAGAAGTTGTCGGTTCATTAAAGGCAAGGGCCAGATCTTATTTCTCTCATTTTCTGTAAAGTTTTGCTTAATGATCAACATGTAGCAGGTATGCAATCAAGTAGAAAGACGATGCATATTTAAATTCACATTGATTTGGGGAGTTACACTGATTTAAGGAGCAGGCGAAACAAACAAAACAGTAGGTGTGATTTTCTGATTTCTGGCAAGAGAAATACAGTCTTAAAAACGTCCTTTGAAGAAGACTTCCTAAGACACAATGGCCATTCGCTGCTTGCCCACTGTTGGCGGCACTCGCGGTATCTTCACTCGCTTCCATTTTCAGTGAATAAAAAACAAGATGAGCCGCTCCTGGCTATCCCGCCAGCAGGTAAATGTGAAGGGTGACCTGCAGCAGGTGTTGATGTAGTTAGTTGTCTGCCCAGCTCGGTGAGCACTGCACCTGTGAACAATATGGGAAATAGTTATTCATCTCAGACTTTCCAAGAGCAACTTTACAAAAGTGCATAAGTTTTCACCGGCCACTAAAATTTATTTAGCTCAGCATTTTAAAAAATATGACACAGGGGTATTTTTTGTTGCTAACGGTGTGTAATGTTGTTTGGGTTCAAGCAGTGACTTTTAAACTAACCCCAACCACAAGCACAGACCCAACTAGGCCTAATCAAAATCAGAAATACCATAATCAGTACATTTTAAAAGATAATTTCCCTACCCAGATAAGGATTCTGTGCTTTTCTTGCTTTGCCTTACTGAATGCATATGCAGCCTCTCACTTTACTGTGTTTCTGGGAGTGAAAATATGCACAATGGGAAGGCACATCACCAAGTCTTCTGGTGCGAGCCAGCCGGGTTAAGTTATTCTGTCCTTCTACAGCTCATTCCACCGTCAGCGTGGCCGGAACCGCCCCACATTTCTCACTTAACCCTCTGAGTGGCTGTTGTCAGTGAGATCCCACATAGGTAGCTCTTTAAGAGGCCAATGCACCAGGCACACGCACTTTACTAATTATTGGAGCCCTGGCATAGTGGTTATAAGTGGAGCTGCGATCCAAAAGGTCAGCAGTTCAAAACCACCAGCCTCTATGGGAGAGAAAGACGGGGCTTTCTACCCCTGTAAACAGTATTGCAGTTTCAAAAGCCCATGGGGGTAGTTCTACACTGTCCTACAAGGTCACTGAGTGTCAACATAAATTTGATGGCAATGGGTTTGATTTGGGAGTTTGGGTTCAAAGAAGACATGAGGAAATTGTTTTGTCCTGAGGCTTAAGTTTTAGGGGTTCATTGAACCTCTAAAAGCATGGGTTTCGTTGCAAAGTTAAACTTCTGTTCCTCGTTTTCCCCTTCTAGATCATAATTTGTCTACAAAATATGTGACCAAAATGCTCGCTTATGGCAGCCAGGCACCATTTAGGTCTTTTGGGCTCATGGCTTTGAAGGGAATTCATGAAGGCAATTGGACACACATTCCATCTCCTCCTCGAATTCCTGACTCTTCCTCTGAACAAAAGTCACGTGAAAGACTGCACAGCCCCTCTTGAAGTCTCGGTCCTGCGCTTGGTCAATCGTGAACGCCGTGGCTGCATCCTAACATGTGTTATCACAGGGGGCGGCTTGGGAACAGAGCTAGAGACAAAGAAGCCCGATGGAAAGCTATCCAGCCAGACAAGAGCACGCTTTCTTCAGTTGGGGCTGGAAACTAACCAAACGGGAAAAGACAGAGGAACATACCGATGCGTCCCCTACCAGCAGCCGCCACAGAGGCCCATGAGAGCTCTATGGAAAGGCACCAGTGGCCCCCACTTCGGGCTTGTCAGCCACACCATCCAGTCAACTGAATATTGGTAGCACCATCTTGCACCAAGGAAGAAACTGACATTTTACAAGACACATTTCTAATCAGTCACGTGCTCAGGGGAAGTTTCTCTCGGACCCACCGCAGGCCTCACTGAAGGAAAGCACACAGCTCAAAAACACACAGTCCTACTGGGTTGTTGTTTTTGTGGTTTTTAATGGGTCCAAAGTGATGGGTTTTTTTACACACCCTTCCATTCACGAAAGAAAGTACACTACATGAGCATTTCAAATTCATCTTGATACTAAGTAGCTCAAATGGAAACCAACTTTGGTATCTCCCATTGTGTAAAACTTGATAGATCTTTGTTTAAAATCTGGGTATTATAAAAAGCAAATACTGTGACACTTGAAACCTCAAAACAGACCTGCCTACAAAGAAAAGTGCAAATACAATGTCTCTCTAACCATTTTGGCTCATTCTCCTTTAGGGCCTAGAGTAAACATCGGTAGCTCTCTGTTCCTGTGAAGAATCAGTCTTGGAAACTCACAGGGCCAACTCTACCCTAAGGTACCAGTCGCTATGAGTTGGAATCTATAGTTTGGGAAAGCCTGTTCCTTCATTCTATCTGCCTTAGTCAAGCCCTGGTCTCCTGAGCCTAAGAAATGGCAGGCTGCTAGTTGTACTAGGTTTCCTCTGCTGTAGTCTCAACAACTTCCAGGGAATGTTAACTCAGCACCTAGCCCCACTTCAGCCATTCCCTCCAAGGTTCCTATGAGCTTGGGCTCCCGAACTCTCTGTTAAGAGGCTCAGCACTGCTGAGACCCTCAGCCTATATTATCAGGGCAGAAACACAGAAGCAGCATCAGTCCCCTAGCTCGTGAGCCTGAAGTTCATTTGGGGTCACAGTGCACTGAGTTGCACTAGATGTCATCTTCTTCACTACATCCTCAGTTCAGTTTCCCACCAACTCTGGCCCTGTGGCCTCAATCCTTAGAACCCATTTCCATCCTGACTAGCTTACTGGTTCCCGTCAGTGCCTGTGTCCTGCCCTGCCGTAATTTAAAACTATTTGGCTAGGCCCTGATGCAGCCCTTCTCCAGACTCCAGTCTAGACCCCAGTTGCTGGTCAAGACCCAATGGTGAGTAGACTGCCCAGTACCATAATGCCAGTCTTCCTGACCCTGAATCTCAATAGCTATCTATTGCCAGCTGCCCAACACTCCTGCGAAATTGGATCTCCTCAGATATCAATATATTCCAGAACCAATCCCCAAGCCATCACATCCTTCTGGTCGCTGAGATCTGGGTTGTTGAATAATCCAGTAAAGTCAATTTCCTAGTCCTTGATATACCTAGTCTTTGCTTCCCACGGTCCCCTGCCAGCCTATGATACTGAGACTTTGCCTAGGAACTCCTTTTTCCTTGCCAAGACAAGCTGTGACTAACTTTACTGTGCCGACTTGGCCAATAAACACAGGTGGGGTTAATTGAACGGCGGAGGGATAAATGGTTGTTAGTCTCGCCTTCTAGTTCTCAAATCTCTTGCTTTGTGATGGTCAGACCAGGGTGCAATTGCCTTAGCCAGGTGCCTGCTTCAGTTGGTAAGGCTAACTTTCTGCAAGACATCCCCGAGGAGAAGCCACATGGACCTCCCCTGATGCAGCCCTGGGTGCTGGAGCAGCCATGTAAAGACCCCTGCCAGCGCTGAGATGCTTACACGCTCACTGATTTGACTTTCCTCCTACAGTCAGTGTCATTGTGTGTGTTTTGTGACATGGAGAAGGACTTTGTGCATTGGTGTCGGACATATGGGCTAATGTTGGACTTGTGGGCTTGGCCAGCACTGGGTTGGGATGTTTTCTTGATGTGCACTTACCCTTAATAAAAAACTCTCTCTTATACATGAGTTTCTGTGGATTTGTTTCTCTAAAGTACCCAGACTGACACACGCTGTCACACTATAACATGTTTGTAAGTGCCATAATTTATTCTTTCAGTCAGACAAGGAGTCGGTCAGTCATTTATTACGTTATCCGCATTCTATTCCACAAAAGAAGCTGAAATAGGTAACATTACCTTAGTCTCACACGTGCAGCCGAGTGTCGGGAGGTATGGCTGGAGGGTGCTGGTATGTCTGACCTCAGACTCCTCGAACTCAGCCTTGGGCAACACTGGTGGAGAGTTTCTTTCCTGCCCCCTCACGAAGCCAGAGGAGGTCAGACACAACCCTCACACCATTTCTTTCCATACCCCCTGAATCCAAACTCCTATGCCTGACATTTGATGGCTCGTAATTTCCTGTTTTACTTCATTTCCTCATATCCCACATGAAGTCTCTGTTGCAAACACAGAGATCTACAGATCTGTCAGCTCATTCGGAATCTTGGCTCATGCCTTCTGTTCTACCTTCTCCTTAGTGAGCTCTTTTTATCCTGTGCCTTCTCATATGTGATACATTCTCAACTACCATATATACTCAAGTATGGGCCGACTCGAATATCAGCCAGCGCACCTAATTTTACCACAAAAACTGCATTTAAAATGTGCTGAACAGAAGGACATTGGGTCTCCACTCAAGCACTCCCTCAATGCAAGAATATTTTCTTGTTTTAAATTGGCATTTTATGATGCTCGCCTTCCCAACACAACCTCTGAAGACAAAGCAGGTGAATAAACAATAAGCTGATGGTGTCCGGCTATCATAAGATATAGCATCTGGGGTCTTAAAGGTTTGAAAATAAACAAGCAGCCATCTAGCTCAGAAGCAACAAAGCCCACATGGAAGAAGCACACCAGCCTGAGTGATCACGAGGTGCCGAAGGGATCAATTATCAGGCATCAAAGAACAAAAAAATCATATAATTGTGTGCTCACCTCCATGATACGATCGCTGAAGACAAATGGGTGCAGAAAGAAATGTGGCGAAGAAAGCTGATGGTGCCCGGCTATCAAAAGAGATAGCATCTGGGGTCTTAACGGCTTGAAGGTAAACAAATGGCCATCTAGCTCAGAAGCAACAAAGCCCACACCAGCCTGTGCACACCAGCCTGTGCAATCACGATGTGTTGAAGGGATCAGGTATCATCAGAACAAAACATCTTTCCATAGTGAATGAGGGAGGCAGTGTGGAATGGAGACCCAAAGCCCATTTATAGGCCACTGGGGATCCTCTTACAGAAGGGTCTCAGGGAGGAGATGAACCAGTCAGGGTGCAATGTAGCAATGATGAAAAATACAACTTTCCTCTAGTTCTTATATGCTTCCTCCCCCTCACTATCATGATCTGAATTCTCCCTTGCAAGTCTGGATAGAGCAGAGGTTGTACACTGGTCCAGATAGGAGCTGGAGGCACAGGGAATCCAGGGTGGATGATACCTTCAGGACCAGGGCTGTGAGGGGCAATACTGGGAGGGTAGAGGGAGAGTGGGTTGGAAAGGGGGAACCAATTACAAGGATCTACATGTGACCACCTCCCTGGGGGACGGACAACAGAAAAGTGGGTGAAGGAGACATCGGACATGGCAACATATGACAAAATAATAATTTATAAATTATCAAGGGTTCATGAGGGAGGGGAAAGGGGGGAGGGAGGGGAAAAATGAGGACCTGATGCCAGGGGCTTAAGTGGAAAGCAAATGTTTTGAGAATGATGAAGGCAATGAGTGTACAATTGTGCTTTACACAATTGTATGTATGGATTGTGATAAAAATTGTATGATTTTTAAAAGTGGGAAAAAATTTAAAAATTAAAATGTGCTGAAAAACTCAGTTTACTGGAGGACGGACAACAGAAAAGTGGGTGATGGCAGATGTCAGACAGAGTAAGGTATGACCAAACAATAATAATTTATAAATTACCAAGGGTTCATGAGCGAGGAGGAGTGGAGCGGGAGGGGGCAAAAATGAGGCGCTAATGCCAGGGACCCACATGGAGAAACATTTTTTTGAGAATGATGAGTGTAACAAATGTACAAATGTGCTTTATACAATTGATGTATGTATGGATAGTGATAAGAGTTTTATAAGCCCCCAATAAAATGATTTTTTTAAAGCAAAACTCAGCTTATACACAAGTATATATGGTACATCTTTCCCAAGAAACAAATCCGCACTGCCTTATCCCTTATGGGGACTTCTCTAGAATAATCAATCTCACATAGTTTAGTAGTTGATTTTCTCTAAATGTTTAATGTCCATTCCGCTGATAGACTGCTATTTCTATGAGAGCTGCGATAAAGACCATGTCCTTTACTTACTGTGTCTGCTTAAAACCTCGTGTTGAGCTCCAGAGGATGGGTGAAGTTCCACAAGCACTGTCTCTCTACCTCTACTTCAGTCCCTAGCCCAAGATGCTCCAGGAGGCAGAGGGACAAGATGGCTGAATGGTGTTAAGGGAAGCCTCTGGTAGGGGGATACAGTTTGGGGTGTGGTGAGGGAAACGGTTAAATAAAGCGTTTACTTCCAAGAGCGGCGGTCTCTCTGCTCTTCATCCCTGGTGTTGGCCTTGTCTTTGGGTTGCTCTTCTCTCCTTTCATGTGTCAGTGTGGCGAAAGGTCTGGAGCCGTACCCTCTTGAGAGCGTCCTGTGTCCCCATACAAGCCTTACTGCCATGGTTGTTGTAGTTGTTGTTGTTGTTGTTGTCAGTTGCCACTGGGCCGGTTCCGACGTATGGTCACCCTATGTACAAGAAAACAGCACGGCCAGTACCGCTCCCCTCACTACTGTTCTCATATTTGAACCCATCGACGCAGTCACTGTGTCAATCCGTCCTGCTGCAGGGCTTCCTGCCTTTTGCTGCCCTACTACTTTACCAAGCATAGTGACTTTCTCCAGGGACTGGTCTCTCCTGACAACATGTCCAAAGTACGTGACATAAAGTATTGCCATCCTTTGCCTCTAAGGAGCATTTTGGCTGTACTCTTTCCAAAACAGATGTATTTGTTCTTTTGGCAGTCCATGGGACTTTGAATATTCTTCACCAACACCATAATTCAAATGCTTCCATTGTCATAGGTCTGCCTTAATCAATGTCCAACTCAACTTTCACACTCATGGGAAAAGATTTGAAATGCCGTGTCTGGCTCAGGTGTACTTTAGTCTTCAAAGTAACATCCTTGCTTTTCCTTGTTGTCACTGTCGTCGTTGTTGCCATCAAGTCACTTCCAATCCATGGTGACCCCGTGCGTGCCATGGAGGACGGCTCCATGGGGTCAGAAACAGAGTTCCACCTCTCTCTTCCACAAGACCACTGTATGGGTTAGAACTGCCAACCTTATACGCACTAGTCACACACTTACTGGGTTAATTAATTAGACCAACTCTACCTTAAGCATTTATTTTTCCTTGTGGTTTTCCTACTGCATCTTGTCCCCGGGAAAGTGGGCTCCAGAGCTGGCCCCTGGAGAAAAGGGCCCAGGCTGGCCTGTGTGCACGGCCCAGCTGACGAAGCAGCTCCACAGGGCCAGGCAAGCTCCTCCTCGGGTCCTATGTTAGGATTAAGAGGGGGGGGCGGGGCTCCAGAGGCCAGGTGGAAAGGATGTGTATATAGGCTTGAGATTACTGGGGTTGTCTCCTCCAAGTATGGAGGGCTTAGGAGACAGCCAAGCAAGAATCCGTGGGTCCACAGCAACACAACTAATATATAAATGTGTTCACAATAAATACTTCTTGAGTTTTCTATATTGTGTGTGTAGATGTTATCAGAATAGACCAAAATCTCTAAGTAACTTTAAAGCTGAGTCAGAATGATTTCTTATTCATGTATTAAGTCAATATTTCAGTCAACCTTAAAAAACAAGCACACCTTCTTTTGCTGTGGAAGTCTGCATTAGCACTTGCAGATGACCAGAGCTCACTGCAGAATCATGTGGTATTACATGATTACATGTGGTATTACATGATTACATGTGATATTACAGGACATCTCATAAGGACATCGTGCCCCATATACAAGGATGGGTACTGGTGCGATGAGTTAGCAACTGCCTGATAACCAAAGGGTCAGCAGTTTGAGGCTGCCGCTGGTTCCATGGGGAGAAAACCTGCTAGTCTGTGCCCATAAAGATGACAGCCTAGAACACCCTCCGAGCCTGCCACAGAGGGATGCTGTCCAAGTCAATTCAACATCACCTAACAACACACCGCGTGCACATACACCGACATACCATGATGTGAGGCTTTAAAATACATAGCCAATCTTAGAACCACGAAATAGCTTGTCAGCCAACTATAGCCCAAACTCCCCTTTGAGACAATGCTCATGAACAGCATGTGAAACAGAGACCCCCAGTTTTCCCTACTACTCACCCTTCCCCTCTCGGTGGTGCACTGAGGCAAACAGGACCCCAAGGACTATATTTGCAGATCTTCCTGGCAGCCAGGTAGGGCTGGTGGGCTAGTAGTGGCAGTGTGGAGAGTAACTTCCCGGGAATGCTCTTAAAGAACTATGCGCATGAGGCGCAAACATCAGATAGCTGACAGGCAAAAGCTTAGTCCCCCTTCTGACACAACCTAATTGTAAGCAATGTCTTGTCTAAGCCACGTGTTGTGAGGTCTCTTAATCAAGACACAGTTTAGTCTTCTGTAACAAATAAAGAACTTTAACTCCAGCCCTACCACGGACTAGCGCCTAACCTTGGCATCGAAACGCTACTAAATTGTTTCTTTATACCTACTTCACAGCACTGTTGTTAGCAACACGTACCATGTTGTTTGGTTGGTTTGTTTTTCTGTATTTTCTGTTTTGTGTTCCCATTAAAATAATCATAATTTTAGCACAGTGCCTGCATATAAGGAGCCAACCAATAAATACTAGTTCCTTCTGCTCTTGTAGATATGCCGGATCTAAAGAATACCATACTTCACTTAACAACTAACATTGGGTGTATCCAATAAAGATCTGATATAGTGCAACTAATCAGCATGGTGTACATCAAATCTTATAAAATATATTTGACAAAAGATATTTTATGAGTTGCAGAATTATTTACATAAAATGTTTTATGTGTTAAACCATTCAATGCCAACTTAACAAATTCACTTAACTTTTTGAAACCATCCCCCTTAAGTGGGGGCAGTGCTAGAAAGTCAAAGACACGTAGTCTCAAGAGTACTGGCCTAACCCCACCAAGTTCCACCGAAAATGGTGAGGAAAACAAACAAACAAAATCCTTGATTTTTACCCTTACACTTGTGAACTTGTGCAGAATCTCGGGAAAATTAATTCATCTGTCTCCCCTAGGGAAGATGGACACTTCTTGCTTCCACAAAATAGCATGGGTGAGAGTTTTCAGTAAAACCCAGTTTTCCTATGGAAGAGCACTTAATAAACACATACACCTGGCTGCTTTCATTTCCTTCTGAGTAGTACCCACTTGCCAGTTGTTGAAGTAATTCGGTCTGACCTGTTGAGGTGGCGCATGTTGACAAACTGCGGAAGCCTGTCATGAAGGGGAGGACAGAGTACAGTCTCGATGCAGGACATTAGCATGCTTCCATTCTTACCCTTACAGCCTATGAAGCATGTGGGGAGAGCAAGAGGACACAAATGAAGTTGAATGTAGACTTACTACTTCTCTCTCCAACAAATGGTCTGTGCAGTCATTAGCCCGTACTTGTTTCTATTTATAATTTAAGTTCAAAATTCATCCTAGCTATCTTATATAAAGGTTTTCCCTAAAGGATACAAAGATTATGCACAAGGTACACTATTGAATAATTTTATTCTAACAGGAGACTTTGGGCTTTCACTTTTTTTCCCCAGATTATTTTGTTTGTTTTGTTTTTAATTAATAAATCTTTTTATTGGGGCTCATAAAGCTCTTACACAATCTGTACATACATCAATTGGGCAAAGCACCCTTATACATCTGTTGGGCTTTCACTTTTAAAATAGTATTCTTTCATTCTATTATATGTAAAAAAAATCACTGGCATTGAGTAAATTCCAACTCAGAGCAACCCTATAACACAGAGAAGAATAGCCCCATTTGGGTTCCCAAGACTTTAAATCTTTGCAAGAATAAATGGTCTTTCTCCTGTGGTGCAAATGGTGGGTTTGAACTACTGACCTTGTAGTTATCAGCTCAATACATGGTTCATGTTGGGCTGCTAACCGCAAGAGCAGCAGTTTGAACCTACCAGTCATTCTACGAGATAAGTGTGAGATGTTCTATTCCCATAAAGATTTACAGTCTTGGAAATCCCCAGGGGCAGTTCTACCCCATCCTATTTGGCTGCTTGCTGTGAGTCAGAATCAACTCAATGACAGTGAGTTTGCTATTTATATGTGATTCTATGATGTTTTTACCTCCTTGAAATTCTCAACAAGAATGGAAATTACATCTAGAGAAAGACTTATTAACTTCGATGACTTCAAGAAGCTAGGTCTGAATTAATGAAAAGAGTTTGGACATTTCACAAAGCCTGTGATCATAACAAGCGTTGACATTCGATCATTTACAACGTGAAAGTTACTGAGCTGCCACTTTATAAGCATTAGCTCAGTTTGTCCTCACAACAATCCTGGAGCGGATTTAGAGAACAAAATCTGAAAGATGGGAAGTAACTTGCCCCAAGGCTGTACACCTAATGAGAGGTGCGACTGCTTTGTCTGACTCCAAAGCCCAGGTTCTTAACAATTATATCAAACTATTGACTTTTCCCTTCAATCAATAATAATAAGGCAATACATCAGATTAGCTTAGCACAACTCTAAGATGCCAAAGACCTTGAAGCAATGAGCAATGAGAAATCATTGAAATCAGTTCACCACTTATTTTCGGTAGGTAAAAATTACCTGCCATTTATGCCTATATTATCCAAGTACATGTAGGTTAAATTTAACCCCTTCGCAGCCCTGTGCATTTCGTAACTATCTCCGTCTTCTAGACGGAGGGAGGACACTCAGCGAAGCTGTGCAATTTGTCTGAGGTCACATAGCTCGTATGTGGCGCTGTCAGCACCCGGCCATTCTGTCGCACTCCCTCATTACCTCCCTGGCAAGGCCTTTCTCTAAAAGTGCTGGAAAAGTCTGCTTTTTCAAGTCATCGTGTCATCTCTGTGCAATTTTATTTAGACTATTCATGAGCTCAGCAATCAGAGACAATGCAAAAGTAAACTTTAACCCAGCCCCTACCTTCATTATCATAAATTTCAAATTTAGTGGGGTCTATGTTAATGGGCTTCACTGTATATAGAAAAGAGTTTAATAGTCACTTAGCCCAGCTCTATCTCCATGAACACATCTAAAAAGCCACACAAAGGTGAAGGAAGGAAGAACTGTGACCTCAAAACTAAAACAGATACGGACTGCTTGTTATTTGTCCTCCAGCAAAAAGTCAGAACATTGCTAATAGGTGACTGCAAATTCAATCCTGTAAGTTTAAACACTCTATTCATCAATTAGAGAAAATTAATCCTAATTAGATAGTCACATTACAGAATATAGCCATAGCTAACCGGCAATCATAATTAAAAGTCCATTTCAAATCTCTTTGGTGAGCAGTGAAATGATGTAACACAGCCAGCCTGCCTGGTTCTGTCTGCTGTGTGGTACAAATGTGCACCTTTTGGGATCATTCCTGGCTGTGTGACATGGACATATTTGCTACTCACATCACACTTGTCTCCAATGAAGACATGTGCACTCTGAGAGGAGGGAAAGCTCAAGATGTGACAGTCAAGTCCATGTCTGCATCACTGCTTCTGCTTCTCCTCCTGTCTGTTCCATAACATACAGGATTCCTCCCTTGTAGGCCATCAGTGTATTGCAAATAGTCATGAGAAATCCTATATGATTTGGAGGCGCTAACCAAAATCCATGAGATCCTAAAGCTCTGTTATTTTGTACCATGTTTTTACATTTTCCTTAGACCATCTTGTAGAATAGCTGGTATTTGCCTCTCAAGGAAATATACTGAAGGTACAAGCAAATAAATCAGGTGAGGAAAAACCCAACTCTTGTTTGAGAGCTGAAAATGCTTTGCTAAGTAGAGAAATCAGATAGTGAATTCGTAGTCTGGCTGGACTCTCAACAAGTCCCTCACACATGGGATAAGGCTTACAGGAGGGCCTGTTTGCTGAGGGACATGAGGGATGCTGCAAATCATCTTGTGAAGCTAACCTTTCATAGCTACTATGTTAAGTGCCATCCGATCAGTTCCAATTCACACTGGTCCTATGTGCAACAGAACAAAGTACTACTCGCAATCCTCACAATTGTTCGCACATTTAAGCCTGGGCCTGCAGTCCCTGTGTCAATCCATCTTGCTAAGGTTCTTCCTCTTTACGCTGGCCCTCTACATTACCAAGCATGAGAACTTTCTCCAGGGACTGACTGGTCTCTCCTGACAATCTCCACAGTCCATGAGACAAACCACCCCGCTCCTAATTCCTAAGGGGTGCTCAAGCTGTATTTGTGCCAAGACACATTTGTTGGCTCTTTTGGCAGTCTATGGTACTTTCGATATTCTTTGCCAGCACCATGATTCAAATGTATCAATTCTTCTTCAGTCTTCCTTATTCAAGGCCCAGCCTTCACATGCCTAAGAAATGATTGTAAAGACCATGGCTTCGGTCAGGTGCATCTCAGTCCTCAAAGAAACATCCTTGCTTTTCAACACTTTAAAGAGGTCTTCTGCAGCAGATTTACTCAATACAGTGCATCATTTGACCCCATGACTGCTGCCTTAATGAACATTGATTATGGATCCAAACAAGACATTATCCTTGATAGCATCAATTTTTTCATTTATCATGATGTTACCTATTGGTCCAGTTGTGAGATTTTGGTTTTCTGTCCACTGACTTGTCATCCACACAGTCCGATGCCTTAGCATAATCAATAAAACACAAGTCAACATCTTTCTGGCATTCTCTGCTTTCAGCCAAGATCCATCTGACATCAGCAATGAAATCGCTTGTTCCGTCTCCTCTTCTGAATCCCACCCGAACCTCTGGCAGCTCCTGGTCAAAGTAGGGGTGCAACAATGGTCAAATGACCTTTGACAAAAAGATGTATCTGCATGTGCTGTTAATGATATTGTTCTACAGTTTGAGAACTGTTGGGTCGCCTTTCTTTGGAATAGGAACAAGTATGGGTCTCTTCCGGTCAGTTGGCCAAGTAGCTGTCTCCAAAGTTTCCTGGCATAGAAGCGTGAGTGCTTCCAGTGTTTCATCAGCTTGGTTGTAATATATCAATTGGTATTCCATCAATTCCTGGAGCCCCGGTTTTAGCTAATGCGTTCACTGCAGCTTGAACTTCTTCCTTCAGTACATTAGTACTTGCTCATATGCTACCTCCTGAGAATAGCGGAATGCCCACCAGTTCTTTCTGGTACCGTGACTGGGTTTCTTTCCATCTTCTCTGAGCCTTCCTGCATCATTCCGTATTTTGCCCATTGAATCTCTCAACACCACACCTCAAGACTTGATTTTTTTTTTCTTGCAGTTCTTTCAGTATAAGATATGCGGTGTGCTTTTCCTTCTTGGTTTTCTAACTCTTGATTAGCATTGCTTACATTGGTATTGATGTATATATACTCTCTGTAACATTCAACATTAACATCATGTACCATATTCGCTCATTCACATGCTCCTTTGTCTAAGAATTGAGTTTTTCATAAATAAGGTTCAGCTCAACTAGGAGTCCTGGTGGCGTAGTGGTTACCCATCAGGCTGCTAACCACAAGGTCAGCAGTTCAAAATCACCAGCTGCTCCTTGGGAGAAAGACAAGGCTTTCTACTCTTGTAAAAGTTATAGTCTCAGAAAATTTCAGGGGAAGTTCTACCACATCCTACAGGATCGCTCTGAGTTGGCATTGCCTGAAAGGCAGTGAGTTCACTTTGGCTCGCTAAGTTCATCTGGCCCTGTGCAATTTTCCATTGAAATTCTACTGTTCCACCACATTCCCCAACTCACAATGCCGAATAAAGGGAAATCAAACAGACCAAAGAAAATGATAGAGAGATGCAAAGTCTCGAAGTCTGGTTCCCTACTTCCATCTGATAGAGACTACCATTTCCACACTGGAGATGTTTCGATCTAGTGGCTGATCTAGTGTCAGGTCACACAGAGTCAGAGGCAAAAATGAGTCCAGGGCACACAGCAGCACTGTCAGGCCAGAGTAAGACAGGTTTCTGGTAAGTAAATTTCCTTGGCTTGACAGGAAAAGGAAAGTTCCCAGAGTTATATCCCCTTTATCAGGTTTTTAATTTGTGTTCCATGTCTCCATTTCTCAGTCTGGTTTAGCTTTAAAACCAGCTGCCCCATCTAACTAACAGTTTTTGACGTCATTCAGAATGTGTGCTACAGCCTGGCCCTGGCGCTCAGCTGCTATTAAAGTTATACTGCATTTGCTTAAGTGTGGAGGCTGGCACCAGAAAGGATCCATAATAGTGATTATCATGCAAATCAGCCTCCCGCTAGTCTAGCTCCTCCGTGGGGCCTGCCTCTGCTCCCAGGCCCTCAGCGGGCTCCTCCCTTTCCACCGGCTTCTGGCTCTGCTGCTCTGTAGACGCAGACGCTGAGCCCCGCTGAGATGGTCCCTCCTGACGGAGATTAGTGGGCAGCAATGAATCTTTCACTTGGGATAGAAATATGACTTTATTTAAGAAAATAACCATACATAATTGGGCTTCTGTCATTTTAAATTTTAATAGTGAGAGTAATATGGAGGCTTCTGGAACTTTAAATTATGGCTTTCAGAAGCTTCACACTGAATCTTTCAATTATTCTCTGTAAGTACATTCTCAAAGCATGCGCCACCATGACACTGATACCACAATTCAGATCTAAATTTAAAGCTGACTGCAAGGCTATGTGCTGGAGTGTGGGTTGCCTTATTTTATCTCTGAACATCTGAGGAGGCGAAGCAAGAGGCGTACTCCTAGGGCTTAGCCAGCTGTTTGCCAAATATTCAAATACCCAGGCCTGCAGAAGAACCTTCCGGATTTCTCCACATCAAAATGAGCGATGACCCCTATTTCCCCAGTACTTTGGGGCTCACCCACATCCTTGCCTCCCCACCTCCCTCAGGGAAGTGCCCCTCTCATGGCTCAGTTTTCCAACTCTCTCCCCTGGCGACTGGATCCGCAGTGTGTGGCTGAACAACAGGCAGTTCAGACGATTGGTGGGGGGAGTTTCCAGTCGGGGTTTCCTGTGAAGTGGATCTAGAGGAGGGGCCGCACTGATATTTGTGGTAGCGGCAAGACAGAGCACTGGGTTTGGCTTAGAACGCATTCATGAGTCTGCAGCTCACGTGGAACGGGAAGGGGAGACAGGAACAAAGGACACGGGAAAGGGCGTCCTAGTTTCCTTGTTCCAGACTCATTCTCTTTTACAATTTAATATTTTACCTTTGGATGAAAATGAGTAAAAATGACTATGTTTATGGATTTAGACTGTTGTAAACAGTGTCACGTTTATACCAGTAAATAAGTCGACCCAGCTGCACGAATGGGTCTACAATGAAAACCTAATGCCAATGTGTTGATTCTAACTCACAGCGAACCTGTCTAACAGAACAGACCTGCCCTGTCGGTTTCCAGGGCTGTACGTCTTCACGGGGCGCAGAATGTCACTTCTTTCTCCCGCAGGGTGGCTGGTGGACTCAAAGCAAAATGGGACTACTGACCTTTCAGCCACGCTGTGAGCCACGCACACTCCATGTTCGTGGGAAAGGCAACCCTTGCTTCACCCTGCAGCAGGATGAGTTAGAGGAGAAGCGCTGGGGGCGTCCTTGAAGAAGGCAGGGAGTAAGGTGCCAAGTGTACATGCAGCAGCCTCAGCCCATGGCTGGTCAGAGTCCCTGAAACAGGATCTCAACCTGCAGGTTTCTGGCTGGGGGAGGGGTTTCTTGACTCCTTCCCCAAAAGTTGGGTCTTAACTTGTTCATTTCTCCGGTGTGCTTACACTTGGACAGAAGGGGCCCAGAAGGATTGCTTTCAGGGCACATTTAGGGGGAGCCGATCTCACAGGAAACCTGAGTGCCAGATGTCGAATGGAGTGAGCGAGGCTGAGAATTCTCTAAGGAGGATGTAGTGGGGGCTGGGAGTGGGGGTGGAGGGGTGGGGGGGTGGGGGGTGAGGGTGGGGAGGTGGGGGTTCCTGCAAAGGGTGGTCTGAGGAAACGCAGCTGCCCTTATCTGGGACTTTTCTTCATGGCAGACAAAGTCAGGAGGAAATTCATTTTGCTTTTCAAATAATAATAATAAAGAAACTGTTCATATGAGTGCAAAGCTGGCTGGAGAAGCAGATACGTTCATGGAATCCCAGTTCTGCCAGTGAAGCATACTCATTTCATCAACTCAAATTATCGCAAGACAAGCAACTTACTTGTAGAAACCATGGCAGCGGGGGTAAGGAGACACATTAGTAGATGGTCCTAACCAAAGATCCATATCTTCCCCCTGTCATTGTTTCCAAGAGAAACTCTGCTGTCTGCTCCCATACAGAGTCACCGTCTCAGAAACCCACAGGGACAGTTCTGCCCTGTCCTATAGGGTCTCTATGACTCAGAATGAACTCGATGGCAATGAGTTACCATTATTTCCCAAGAATGTAAGCTTTGGATATGAGACCCAGACTGCAGAGGATAGAAAAAGGAACATTTTAAATCTTTCACTTATTTTGGATTTCATAATAGTACAATTAGAAATCCTGCCTGACTTGATGTTTAAAGGAGACGATGAGGCTTAGGGTGTTGCTAATATAAGGAACTTCTACATAAATCATTCACCAGATATTTACTGTGCTCCTGATAGGTACCGGGTACCAGATACCAGACCTTGATGAACAGTTCTGATTAAAGACTAACCCTCTCATTAGTGAATCTCTCTCACCGTGGCTCACCCAGGCATCTTAAAGTTCCTACTTTTTTTCAGTCTCTCCCTCTTCGAGTAGACCACGCTGGCTTTTTTATGAGTTCCCATCCTTTAGTCTTGCCTCCCTCAACGCTGAATCAATGAGGGAAGAGAGATAATATCAAAAATACTTGGGGGATCTTTTTTCAAAAAATACAAATATCAGCCATATCCATTTGAGAATTATGTAGATGAACCTCTCACTCTTCGAACCTGCAGTAAATCATACCCCTTGGATCTTTCGAGGTGGGGAGAAATTTTTCCTCCAAGTCGTACCATATACTCCAAAGGCTACAACTACCTATGGCCTAGGTGCTGTGGACTGCAACACTAATATTTCAGCCAAGACTCCATCTCTAAATGTCAACTGGACCTCCGTGTTCAAATGAGCCCACTATTTCAACTCGACAAGTGTGACACCCTATTATCTTTATGTTCTTTTCTCCAGAACCAATAACCTCACCCATATTTTTTTCTCCTGTCTCTCCTACACACTTTCTATTGTCATATCCACATGTATAAAATTTGTCACATAAGGTAACTCTCACTCCTTCCTCAGGAATGCACCCTAATTCTGACTACCCTCAACCACCCCAGCTTGACTTCTACAGCAGCTCCCTCAGCCCAGCTACCAGCAGCCTTCCCCTTCTCCCTCGGCCTCCATGCTGCTGACTCTTACTGATCGGATCAGGAAATCCCAGAATGCACCACTCATAGTATCAAAGATGATTTTCAGTAGTATAATCCCTCTTTTTCTATATTTACCTACTCTAATAAGAAAATTCAGGAGCCCTGGTAGTGTACTGAGTTACAGGTTGGGTTGCAAAATACAAGGTCAGCAATTGGAACCCACCGGTTTTTCCATGGGGGAGAGATGAGACTTTCTACTCCCATGAAGATTTACCGAGGCAAATCTGCTCTGTCCTAAAAGGGTCACCATGAGTCAGAGAGACTTAATGGCAGTGAGTCTGGTTTGCACTTTGAGTAATGAAATTTAGAGGAGTAGGATTAACACATTCAACAGGAACATCACATCAACATTATTTGCTGTTAAAATTGTCAAAAATAATTTCAGTATAAAAATCAGACAACCTAAGGAAAAACTAAATAAATAACAAATAGTGTGTGTGTGTGTGTGTGTGTGTGTGTGTGATTTTAATGATGACTCAGTGGTTTGGGAAACTGAGTCCTTCAAAATAGGTCTGAACTCCTTCACACTTCAACTCTTGGTGTCTTTGTCATCCTCCTGCAGCCTCTGATTCCACTAGCATATTAGATGTATCAGCTAGCCTTTGCTGTATAACAAGCTACTCCACACTACAACCGTTTACTTCGTCACACTTCTGAGAATTGGCTGGGGCAGGGCTGGGGTGGGGTGGGGGTGTTCCTCCTATCTGACTGACTACACTGATTTCCCTTGAGCTCTTTCATAGGTCTATGATCAAAGAGTGAGTCAACGAGCAATCGGATCATCTAAGATGTCCTCTGGGTAGCCCACTCATCTTAGAGGAAACTACCTTGGGTTTATCCATAAAGTGGTGTCAGGAATTCAAGCACAGGATTTCAACATCATGAACCCAAGGCATCAGCACCTTTCAAATCTCTGCTGGGTTTACATTTGTGTCAACCACATACAATGATACGGAAACAGACCCCGGCTCTTACTAGAGAGACCTGCAGGCTCGCAATGCCAGGAGTGTGAAGGCAAGGATTTGTGGCCATGTTTCACGCTGCCGCTCTTACCCTAGCTCTAGCAGCACAGACATAGGCCCACGAACAAGCTCACGCTGTGTCCATCCCTGCAATGAACTCCCCCTCCCTCTTCTATCCTTTTGGGACATTCTTGATTCTTGTCCTTCCAGTTTCTGCTCAAATATAGCATTCCTTAACACCTCCCTAAAGGCAGAACTAATTATTCCCTCATATATGTACTCCCATGTTACCTTGCATGCCCCTCCGTTATAGTATTCCATGAATCGTATTGTACTTATTTATAATGACTTATGCTGTCCCTTTCTCTCTCTAAATAGGTTATCTTTGAATACCACCAGCATCTAACACGGTGCCTGATAAACAGCAGGTATTCAATAATGGTCCACTACATTGGATTTAATTAAGTTCAGAACAAAGATTAAAATCTCCCAGAAATAAATCTGCATTTAAAAGACAAGGTACATGGGTACAAAACTGGCCTTTTAAGTCATCACAACTAATTAGATCCACTCCTCTAATGGGACAGGCGCCAAGGCAATGCTCGCAGGGAGAGCATTGCCCCGCGGAGCTTGCACAGCATCTGCACTTTCCCACAGGTCCCCGGCTTGTAAATGATTCGATGCAATGCAATGAGCATAGGCTTTGGAGTCTGAAAGGCTGGGACTCAAGTCTGTGTGTTCCTGTCACTTCTCTGCACCGCTCTTAGTTTCACCAGGTAAAGTGTCTAGTACAGTTCCTGACACACAAGTCCCTTTTCAAAAAGCAAATGCACATCAAACTCACTGCCACCAAGTGGATTCAGACTCATAGCAACCCTACAGAACAGAGTAGAACTGCCTTTGTGGGTTTCTGAGACTGTAAATCTTTATGGGAGCCGAAAGACTCATCTTTCTCCGAAGGAGTGGCTGGTCAGTTTGAACTCCTGACTTTTCAGTTACCAGCCCAATGAATAAACCACTCTGTTAACACCACGCCTTTATCATTACCATGTGAGGAGCACCGGAGACAAATATAAGGACAAAGCATGAAAATTAAGGGTGGTGGGTAAACAACTTCTTAATTGTACTGAGAGCTAAGGCCTGTGGTTAGGAGTCAAGTTTTATCAGTTTTCAGGACCCCAGCCCAGCCATCAAAGTCCTCCTCCCGCAAGGGTATCCAATGACAGTTCCTCCTGATCCAAGACTTCGCGATCTCTGCACAACCTTGCTGAGTATCAAAATGGAATCAACATTTAAATGTGTAGTCTAGGAAAGGGAAGATCCTTAAGGAATAAAAGAGGTTACTTAAATGTCACTCTAATGTATATATATATACCTTCACTCAAACGTCTTTACATTTAAAAGGAATCATTATCTCATATCGGGAAAGGATGCTAAACAATGATTGTAGGGAACCTAGGTTGACAATGGAGCAGATTTTATGGTCCTGGATAGACACACCACGTTCCTACCTGACCCGCCATGGAGTTAGCCTCATGATGATCATGGAAGCTGACCTGGAAGGTAGCATGGCATAAGGAAGGGGCTTGACCAGAAGGACTGGACATAGAGGTGTGGCAGAATGAACTGCGCCCTGCCTCAAGGTTGCCTGCACCCTTGGACTAAGGACTGGGGTACTCAAACGGGAGAGGAAGCAGAGTGGTCACTCCAGGGCTGTGTAAGTGGCAGTCATTGAACCTTGGGAGGAACCCCAGCTTAGTAGGTGTCCAATAGAAAGGGACCCAGAATTTTAGTACCTTGATACTACCTCCCACCCACTCCCAGTGACATGACAAGTTTTGATATGTTGGACAGGCACCTGAACTTGGAATAATTGATCCAGGAAGTGTCCCCGGGCTTAGGGTAAACAGAGCTCAGTTGAATGGGAGATTGAACTGTGTAGAGCAACAACTCCGGTTTGTGGATCAAGGTGGAACTGTACTTGTATAGACTCCCGCTATCAACAGTGTCGGAATGTTGTGTCACTGGAAAGCTTGATGATGTTATCAGTGTAATCACCTTATACCCCAGGGGAGATGAGTGACAATATTTTACTTTCCTGTTTCTATGGGTTTTTCTTTTCCTGCCTTTATTTTTTGGGATGTCTGCTAGTTGGTTTGTTGCTGTTGTCGGAGTAGTTGATCTTAATGGGTTTTGAATTTGTCATAATACGACCACCAAAATAAACCTGAGTCATGCCTATCCGAGAGACGAGCAGATGGATTCTGGGTCCTCGCTTAACTCTAGTCCCAATCCAAGAACAGTTAGTTCTGATAACATGACCCTGCTGCACACTCACCTTCATGAAACGATCACTGAAGGTAACGGTGCTACAGCAAAGTGTAGTAAAGAAAGCAGATGGTGCCCAGCTATTAATCGGGGTCTTAAGAGGCTTGTATTCAAACAACCATGTAAGTGAGGAGTCAATTAAGTCCATATGGAAGAAGCACACCAGCTTATGTGATCCAATGATAATAATAACAAAATGCAAATATGACACAGGGCACAGTATCAGAACCTAAATTTCCAACACCCAATTTGTAGAAGGTTAGGGAGAACAGTGGGACTCCAAAACCCAACTGTGGAGGATCTAATCAGATTAAGCCACTAGCACAGCGGTTCTCCACCTGTGGGTTGCTACCTCTTTGGGGGTCACCCGGTTCATAACAGTAGCAAAATTACAGTTATGAAGTAGCAACGAAAATAATTTTATGGGGGGGTGTCACCACAACATGAGGAACCGTATTAAAGAGTCACGGCATTAGGAAGATTGAGAACCACTGCACTAGCGGATCCCCTCTACCCACAGGCAAGGGTCTCAAACAGCTTTACTGTCAGATAGAGATCATAGTCATTGTAACTATACTGGATTGAACTTGACACTTGGTCAGTTGATCTCCCTCTTGACCCAATCTGAAATAATTGTTCTAGGTGCAAGTACTTCTTGCTTGTGCCATGGACAAATTTTTCCCCTGGACTTTCAAATACTGATGGTAGTCTTTTCTTTCTTAGTCGTTATTTGTATTTTTATCTTTGTATTATTATTTTATGCTTACTATTTTACCTTGTCTGTTTTTCATTGTTTCTGTTGGGTTTTCCAGTTTGTAAAGTACAGAAGGAGTAGATGCACAGAGATAATAATTGAGGCAAGGGTTTGCAGAGGAAGAAGGGGAGGGGGCCAAGAAAGAGGGTGAAGAGAAAGTTGGGGAAGCAAACAATGTATGCAGGTGGGGGCAGGGAGCACTAGAACTGATTGTGATTATACAGTTCATTTTAAAAATGACTTAACCATGGGAGGGGGTAGAAAATGTTCTAAAATTGATTGTGATAGTGGTTGTATAATTCTTCTTGATATGACTGAACTA
Organism: Tenrec ecaudatus; assembly: GCF_050624435.1. NCBI lineage: Eukaryota > Metazoa > Chordata > Mammalia > Afrosoricida > Tenrecidae > Tenrec > Tenrec ecaudatus. The sequence continues at coordinate 92,578,413 of NC_134531.1, forward strand.
TTGAATTGTATGATATGTAGATTCTATACCAATAAAACTATAAAAAGGAAATAAAAATAAAAGGAATTGTTATTAGCTCAGTGGTAGAATTCTCTCCTTCCTGGTGAGAGACACAGTTTCCATTTCTGGCCAATGTACCTCATGTCCAGCCACCAACTACCCGTCTATTAGTGGAGGCTTGTAATTCGCAATGATACTGAACAGGTTCGGGTGGAACTTCCAGATTCAGACAGACTAGGAGAAAAGGCCCCGTGCTCTACTTTGAAAGATCAGCTGGTGAGAATCCTTTGGCTGCCAGTGGCGATATCCTCAGCCTTAACAGAGATGGAATAGGGCTAGGCAGCATTTCACTCCCTGTGCGTGGGACACGTGAGCCAGGGTCCAGCACCAGGGCAGCTGACAACAACAAACCTGTCCTTCACACGTTTGGGGGGAGGTTTTTGGTGCTGTTCTGAGTTTTCTACTTTGTATGTGAGAAAAAGTGAAAAGAATATTAGAAACACAAAACTATTAACTTCCAAATCACTTCTGAAATAAATAAAAATTAAATAAAATTGAATTTTTTAAAAGGGAGTTTCAGATACATTGTAGAGTTGTTAAAAAAAAAACAAGGTTAGAATTTAATAGGAGCTTTAGATTTATAAAACCCAAGTAGCAACTTGTCTCCTATGGACAGTCTTCTATAGCGGTCACTCCTGGAGGAGCTTTAAAAAACTCTTGGGAAAATCTCACATCTGGGGATGGGGGTGTGGGGAATGAGCTGATACCAAGGGCTCAAGTAGAAAGAAGATGTTTTGAAAATGATGATGGTCGCATATGTACAAATGCGTTTGACACAACGGATGGCTATCTGGATTATGATAAGAGCTGTAAGAGCCCCCAATAAAATGATTACATATATAAACGAATGAAAATGTCACATCTCAACGGCATCCCAGAACCACTTCTGCAATTCCTATTGTGGTTGTTAATGTGCCAAGAGCCAATGCCGACTCATTACCCATCTGCTGCCATCAAGTCAATGCTGACTCCTAGCAACCCCCAAGAGAAGAGCGAATTGTTCCCGACACAACAGCGTAGAACAAACAAGCTGTCCTGGGCTGTCATCTTCATGGGGTTGATTCTAGATGACTCCTGGTAAAACCACTGAGTGGATTCAAACCATGGGCCTTTCCGTTAGTAGCCAAGTGTTTAATCAATGCACTACCAAAGCTTCCTACTTCTGCACTTAGTGTGAACTAAATCTATTTATACTTGTTGATAGTAGTGATATGCAGATGACACAACCTTGCTTGCAAAAAAGCAAAGATTTGAAGCCCTTGCTGACGAAGGTAAAAAATACAATCTTTGGTATGGATTACACCTCAACATAAAGCAAATGAAAGTCCTCTCCCAACTGGGACCATAAACAACATCATGATAAGTGGGGAAGAAATGGAATTGGCAAGGATTTCATTTTACTAGACTCTAAAAGCAAAGCTAATGGAAATAGTAGTCAAGAAATCAAGTGATGTATTCTACTGAGCAAAAGAAACATAAAACATTTTATTAAAAAGCCAGGATGTCACTCTGAAGACTAAGGTGAGTTCTGACCCAAGTCTTATTTTAAATTGCTTCATATGCATTCAGAATCTGGATTATGAATAAAGAAGACAAAAGAATGAATGTCTCTGAATTATGCAAAGAATACTGAAGATATTCAAAGAACAAAAAATCATATCAGTGTGAATGTGGGGGAGTGTGGAGTGGGAACCCAAAGCCCATCTGTAGGCAACTGGACATCCCCTTACAGAAGGGTCAAGGGGAGGAGATGAGCCAGTCAGGGGTAAGTGTAGCAAAGATGAAACCTACAACTTTCTTCTAGTTCCTAAATACTTCCTCCCCACCCCCACCCCCCCCCCCCCCACTATCATGATCCCAGTACTACCTTACAAATCTGGCTAGACCAGAGGATGTACACTGGTACAGACAGGAACTGGAAACACAGGGGATCCAGGCGATACTGGGAGGGTAGAGGAAGGATGGGGTAGAGAGGGGAAACCGATTATAGGGATCTACATATAACCTCCTCCCTGGGAGATGGACAACAGAAAAGTAGGTGAAGGGAGATGTCTGGCAGAGTAGGATATGACAAAATAATCATTTATAAATTATCAGGGTTTCATGAGGGAGAGGGAAGCAGGGAGGGAGTTGGAAAATGAGGAGCTGTTTTGAGAATGATGAGGGTAATGAATGTACAAATGTGCTTTATACACTTGATGTATGTATGGATTAGGATAAGAGTTGTATGAGCCCATAATAAAAAAATTTTTTTAAAAAGAATACTGAAGATACCATGGGTTGCCTCTTTAAAATGTTGAAAGCAAGGATATTACTTTGAGGACTATGGTATGCCTCATCCATGCCATGACATTTTCAATTGTCTCCGATGCATGTCAAAGTTGGATACTGAGTACGGAAAGACTGAAGAAGAATCAAGGCATGATGGTGGTGCTGGCAGAGAATACTGAAAGAACCATGGGCTGCTGCCAGGAGAACAAGCAGGTCTGCTCCTTGGAGGCAAGGATGGCGACACTTCATCTCACATCCTTTGGGACATGTTGTCAGAAGAGACCAGTCTCTGGAGAAGGTCATGAAGTCGAGGGCAGCGAAAAAGAGAAATGCCCTCAAGAAGGACTGACGTGGAAGCTGCAAGCCTGGACCATAACATAACGACACTGCAGGGGGGGCACAGGGCCAGGCCGTTTCCTTCTGTTGTACACAGAGCCGCTAGGGTTCCATGGCACCTTAGCAACAACAACAAGGCAGGGCTCAACATAACCATGATTGTGGGCATAGAGGAAGACCCAGTACTGTTTAGCTCTGATGTACAGTTTTTGAAAACTCAAATGAAAAGATATTGAAATTTTTCTGTAAGCTTTTTAAAGTCATTTCTATATAAAGTTGCTATGGGTTGAAACACACTCAATGGCACTAACAACAACAATCACACTCTGAAAATGAATCTCCAGTGTTTCCTAGCCCAGGTCAGATCCAGGTCGGAGACCCGACAGAATGAGAAGTTTACGATCCTCTTCCCACTCACATGTAACTAAAATAAAACAACTTACTAGACTATAAAACGCCAACTATATACATACATATGTATACATATATATATTCTAAAATAAAAACTGCTTCTGTTTGAAGACAGTGAGGGAAGTTCATCAAGGGCACCAAGACCTCTCACATGCTTTCTTCTCCATGGTGCCCGTGTATGCGTGTGTATACGCATGCATATGTGCATGGGGGAAAGGGCAGCACCGAGAGACAGAGACAGGAAACATGTATCCCTGATTTCCTGTAAGGCGCTCAACAACTCTGAGTCTATATCTTAAACCTAGTTCAAAATACTAATTATGAACATGTATACTACAGAGTGTAGGCAAAGGAATCAAATAATTTCCTATATTCATATAAACATATTTGTTGTTCCCTTGAAAATGTCTAAATTCTATTTCAGGTGTGGGTAAACAGTTTAGCATAATATGAATAAAAGTCATCAACATATTGTTGCATGCTGCTATGATCGTGGTGTGTACCGTGGCTAAAGTGCGGTAAATGACCGCAAGCAGAGCACTCATCAAGACGTGAGGCACACAGTTCTTTGCACTTTATTTCATTAGACTGCAGTACTTGATAAAAGCAATAAGTACAACGTTATATTTGGATAAACCTACCATAAATAACATTTTCACAAGTCACAAAGTCTAGAATGTAGATGCCAATGACAGACTCAAATCAAACCCATCCCAGTTGCAATTAAAACAAAAATATTTTCACTTGTAATGTGATGCTTTTATTCATAGTAACAGACATTAATATTTCCACTGATTTTAATCATTTATATTTGTACATAATTGTTTCAGCTGACCTGTTTCCACTTTTATATTTTAAAAATATACGAATACTGTATTTTGACAATACCTGAGGAGACCTTTATCTTATAGTGAAAAATAAATGCATGCCTTGGGAAAAAAGCATACAAAATCAGAACATTCTTGTGAATTATGTGTACAACTTATTAGATGTAGGTTCTTTCAAACAGTTTTTTAAACCATATATTGACAATACAGTGCAGTGAAAATGCAAATATGGAAATGAAATTATTGAATAATTAAAATAACTGAATAATTCAGTAGCTTGTTATGTGATCAGATCTTGTTAGTTTTCTCTAAGACACGTCCAATTTAAAAACAAAACAAAAAATTTCCACTCAGTGGCTTTGGTCTAGGGCTAAGGGTTGATTCTGTCCTTTAGCTAGGAAGCAAGGATTACTTGAGCAATACTACCCTGGCTCTGCAGAACGACTATGGTCTGAGCAAAGGCCCAGACTGGCTTCACCGTTCTTGAGACCCTGGCACGGGTCTGTTCTTAGTCATGGGCAGTCGGCAAGGCCAGCAGAGCTCACGAGGTCTGAGGTAGGATACTTGAGACACTTCTGTCAGTCAGAGCGACATTTTTTAAACTATATACTTGATAGTCATAGGCATGTGTTCTAGGGCTATAATTTTTGTGTCTAGTAATAGATCGAGCTAAGAAAGCAATTAAAATGAAGCTACCCTAAAGTTCTGCAACCCTAACCCCCACCTGCTGCTTTGTAAAGTGTGCCTTTGCATTGCGGGCTAAATAAATAACGGTGCCGGTGAGCGCCTTAATCTCAGGACTCACTCTTTGTTCATGTCGCATCTGCAAAGGTCGGAACATATGCCTTACCTTTCGGCATACATTATCATTGCAATTCAGTCCGTCTCTTACAATCCGCAACGAGCCACAGAAGCTCTCTTCGGGTGGAAAAGAAATTTCAATGGGGGAGAAGGGGAAGGTGGAAACATTTACTTTATCCTATTGAAAAGAGATCATTCTAAATGGTTTCTGAGCACTTTTGCATCTTTTTTTGCACTGCAAATCAGCTCAGATATCTTAATCAGTGGCTAGAAACATATCCTTATCTGTAACACATTCATGAAAGATGTATGTGCATGGGCTTCAAAACGTTTGGCAAAGAATACAGTAAGGCGTTGATGGACTAGCTTTGTGTTTCAGCTCTGTTCTTTTTGGGAATTCTCTATCATCTCGGTTTGTTCTATTTGGAAGGATAATAGACATACCAGCAAATGTCAGATTTCGACGACTGGATTTCCTCGATATATAGGTGCACATACTGCACAATGATCCAGGACGGAAGCAGCTCTCTCTACAGTAATGAAAAGCTGTATGTGTGTGTGTGTGTGTGTGTGTGTGTGTGTGTGTGTGTGTATGCATACATATAGATGTATGTATACATTCTCATGTCTTTCTAAATTTTCCTGTCGGTGATACACTCATATGCAAAATGTTGTGCTTTTCTGTTTTGACAACCTATGTTTCAGAAAATGAAGAGTAGCTGTTGGCAATCCATTTCGGCAGTCGGTGGTCTTCTCGAACTGGGCAACTCCCCTTGGAACTCGGAAGCCACAACAGCAGACCGTCGAGTGAACGAGTGAGACATTTCATTAGCTGATTCCACAGCAGCTCAGAGTAGCGGGGATGTCAGGCCCCGCTCTGGTGCTTCAGTACTAATGAGAGTCACTGCATATTCATAACCCCAAATACAGTCAGCTTCTTGTAAAAACTTTTTTCACCCTGGCTTCATGGCAAGAGCAAAGCACTACATTCTTCATGTCCTGGTACTTCCGCCAAGTGAGTGCAAGAGCGAGATTGACTGCCGCAACCCAGCCTGATGGGGAACTAAAAGATGCTGCCCAAGTGCGCTAAAACTGGGCTTCACTTGATAATCAAAGAAGCGAAAAGGAGGCCGTAGTGGTGAACGTGTCAATGTATAAACATATATTCAAAATTATGTGAAAAGTGACTCCGCTGAGGTAAGGTCAAAAAATCCCAAAGGGGCATAGGGAAGAAGCTACTGTGTGCATACATTCCTGGGGTGAGGTGTACGTAACATGGCAGGGGCCAGACTAAACCCAGGGATACACATGGTAGCCAACTAAAAAGGAGAGGGGGGAAAAAACATGGGTAGCTGAGGGGACAGGGCACTACCCCACACAGGGGGAAGATGTTTCTATCTCCGCAGGGAAAGACGTCAACCCGGTGCTCCAAGACAAGAACACAATATACACTGGCATGAAGCAGGAAACCAACTGAGAGGCCTGAGAGGCTGGCCCCATTGTCTACTAAGTGGATAGCCCCCCCTACTCACCCACCCAATCCCCCTAGAAGACTTCATTTCAGAGGACAACATTGAAGCTACAGCTCAAGGAGAGGGACATGTCTGATCAGAGCACACAGGAGGAAATGAGGGGGGAGGGGAAAAAGAGTGAAGCACATCCTGGCCCACCAAGCCGTGAGGACAATATTTCTGCTCAGAGCAGCCAATGCACAGAGAGGACCATAGGGCTGGCCCCACCATGAGACACGATGTTCCTGACAGACCCTCAGTGCTACAGGGGACAACACTGGGGACACACGGTGGGAATTGTGCCTGCCCTAACCCCACAACACTGAGGCGAGACGCTGGGGGTGTGCAACAGAGCGGCAGGGGGAGCAGAGCAATGAAGTCCCCAGGGAACACCAAAAATAGACTGTTGCAGGGCATGGGGCCCCATCAGACTGACTGGAAAACACTCCTAATGGACACCAAATAGACTTTAAACTATTGATATGTTTTACTTTTTTGTTGTTGTTATTGCCTTTTGTTGTTGTTGTTGTAGCTACTGTTTTATTTTCTATTGTTGCTTTGTAGTGCTCAGTCTTATGTTTGTGCATATTGTTATCTCTGCATGTCTATCTGGATGGGATAGGTGGGATAAACAAGCAGGGAGAGAGAACAACAGGAGGACAGTTTGGGGGGGACATGGGTGAGGGGGAGGCGGGGGAAAGGAAGTGAGTGTTAACAAACCCAGGGACAAGGGAACAACAAGTGATCCAAACTCCATGGTGAAGAGGGTGTAGGAGGTCTGGTAGGGTTTGATCAAGGGCAATGTAACGGAGAGGAATTAATGAAGTAAGAGGAAACCCAAATGAAGGCTGAGCATGATAGTGGGACAAGAGGAAAGAAAAAGGAAATACAGGAAAGAACTAGGAAGCAAAGGTCTAAACACAGGCATGTACATATGTAAATATATTTATATATGATGATGGGAAACAGATCAATTTCATACATTTATAGGTTTAATATTAAGGAAGCACATGGATGTTGGGCCTCTACTCAAGTATTCCCTCAACACAAGAACACTTTGTTTTAATAATCCGGCACTCTGAGATGCTCACCTTCCCTACACGCTTGCTGAAGACAAAGTGGGTACATAAGCAAATGTGGTGAAGAAAGCTGATGGTGCCTGGCTAGCAAAAGATATAGCATCTGGGTCTTAAAGGCTTGAAGATAAAAAAGCGGCCATCTAGCTGAGAAACAACAAAGTCCACACGGAAGAAGCACATTAGCCTGGGTGATCATGAGGTGTCGATGAGATCAGGTATCAGGCATCAAAGATCCAGAGCAAAAACTCATAATGTGAATGAGGTGGGATGTGTGGAATGGAGGCCCAAAGCCAATATGGAAGCAACTGGACATCCCCTTACAGAAGGGTTGTGGGGAGTAAACGGCCAGTCAGGGTGTAGTATAGCACGGATGAAACATATAGCTTTCCTCTGGTTCTTTAATGCTTCTTCCCCCTACTATCATGACCTTAATTCTACTTTAGAGACTAGAGCATGTACATGGGTAGCGATAAGAGCTGGAAACACAGGGAATACAGGACAGATAAGCTCCTGGGGAACAATATTGAGAGTAGCCATACCAGGAGGAGTAGGAGAAGGTGGGGGGAGAAAGAAGGAACCAATCACAGTGACCTATCCTCCCAGGGGGATGGACAACAGACAAGGGAGTAAAGGGAGACATCAGACAGTGAAGGACATGAAAAAATAATAATTATCAAGGGGTCATGAGGGAGGGAGGGAGGAAGGGGGAGGGAAAGAGAAAATGAGGAGTTAATACCAAGAGCTCAAGTAGAAAGAAAATGCTTTGAAAACAATGATGGCAACATATGTACAAATGTGCTTGACACGATGGATGAATATACAGATTACGGTAAGAGTACAAGCCCCCGGTAAAATGACTTTTTAAAAATATTTTTTCAATAAAATGATTTTTTTAAAAGAAAAAGAAGACAAAACTATATCAAACAAAACAAAAATTGTGTGAAAAGAAGATTTCAAACAAGGAATTTGGCTTATTGAGTGTTCAAAGTCACTAAAACAATCCGAGTCAACCCTCGCCGTGTTGAAAGAGCAGCTGTGTGCCCCAGTAAACGTGACCTCGTGTTGCAGAAACACTAGAACACATCTGAACAGAAACAGATTTCTAAAACTGTCTGAAGTTCCCTATCATTATCAATACCAAAGCTTAGGAACCGGAACCTGTCAGCTCTGCCAAACCTGTGCTCTCTGGGACCCAATTCCTCAGGCACCTTCTGTGTGGTTGTCACGGCCTCCTTGCTTCATCACCATTGTCATTATGATTAAATTCCAGAAGCCAGTCATTCCGTGTGCTCACCAAGAAATCCCAAGGGGCCTGGCACTAGGCCATTTGACCCCAAAATACCTGTCTGTCTGGGGTAGCTACCAGCATCCCCTGGAGTCAGAAAAGGGACATGTATGTTTCAGCACCCACGTTGAAAAGGCCTTGAGCATTTTTTCACTTGCAACGATGTCTTCAGCTAGATTGGCAGCACACGTCCACACTTCTCTGACAGGCTTAATCCTAAACTCCCCGTAAAAATTAAACAAAACAGGACCGAAAGAAAGGATTCTAAGTACACTCACATTTATATTGTTAAAAATTATTTCCAGGTACTTAATGTGTATAATTATCTGCATAGATAAAGACAAATCAGAAGCATGAAGAGCTGGTAGGGAATAAATGGTAAGGTGCTATGTGGGAATGGTCTCACCAAACCATTTTATATCTTAGACGCAGAAAGACAGGCTTGAAAAATACAGCTTTCCCCCACTATCTGAAGCAGACCTTTCTACAATATTTTCCATTAGCCAGAATGGTGTAAAATAAACATTCCATTACCCTTCATCGATATGGAACATTCTTGATTATTCCCAGACTTAAAAACTAACCTACCAAGTAAAGCAGACACAACCTATAGGGGTCACCTGGTTCAAAGATGCGGCAGCCTGAAGTTGAGAGGTTGAGTTTAATGCCCTGGAAAGAACTTGGCAATGGACATTCTGGCTGTTCAATTTGCTCCAACGTTTCAACGACTCACTGCCAAACAAATGCTGAAGACTAGTTTTGCTTTTCACCATTATTCTGTCAAAGCAAAAAACTCTGCTTAGATATCGTTTGGTTAGCAGAAACATAACATACATATTCAAGTATAAGCCGACCCACACATCCACCGAGGCACCTAATTTTACCACAAAAACTGCATTAAAAATGTGCTGAAAAACTCAGCTTATACTCGACTATATACGGTAGGCCTTTCATAAGAGAAAATTGGCATGAAATAAACGTTTGAAAAGCAGGAGATACCTGTACAAGGATTTGTGTTTATGATTGATTGAGGTAACTGATTACCCACGGATATTTTAAGTGTTGAGACATTAAATTGTCAGCTCTTCCAATTTGATTGCAGTAAAACATGAAAACATTGACTTTTGTCTAGTTAGAGAAATTTATTTTTCCCAGAATGACAATCCTTTAAGTAGAAGCCAGGCAGCTTGCCAGCTTGCCATGTCATACTCTGAAGTTTGCAAATGCAACCATATTTTCAAGTATCTTTTCAATGTTCAATGAATGTTGTATAGGTCTTTTTGCAAATATTCTTATAATAAACAGATCCCTATGGTATGCTTTATTCTGAAATCCTAGGGAAAGAACTCACTCACTTTGAAGAAGTGAAAAACCTTGCAGTGTTGTGTTCATGGAGTCACGTGGCTAGTGCTCCTCATTTATTTAAAGTGTCTCCCCAAATAAAATACTTCTCTTTTGGCCACTGCCCTATGAACAAATCTGATTAAGATGTTTTATAAGCCTGAAATAAATGTTCATCATAACTGTCAGCAGGCTGACAGCTCTCAAAAGTCTTTGTTCTCAGAATGAGTAATTTCTGTCATCTTCCTGAAGACATCATATTCCAGTCTAAAAGGAAAAATGCTACAATCAAGTGAATTCCACTGAAATGTGATTACCATTAAATCAGTCTTGTACTCTGGATCCTTCAACGATATATATATACATATATACATACACACACACAATTTTACAAAATAAGAAATTCCACATCTTACTCGTTAGCATTCCTTGTCAGAACACCTGTGCTTTTCATTGGACAGAGCTGTGGTTTCTGTGTTTAAAACCAAGACCATTCTAAGAATCAAAAATGTCAGATGCTACATACAGTCAGCTGTCTTAAAAAATCTGTGACTAGGGAATCATCATGAAGCCTGATTCAAGTAAAAACTCCAGTCAAAAAAAAAAAACAGATGTAGTCATTAATGCTACTAAGCATCTTTATATTTGCCATTTATTTCCCAAGCATATTTATCATAATCATTAAAATACAAGATGTTCCAAAAATCAATGGACGATTGAGTCCTCCAAGCTCACGTTCTGCACACAAACAAACCCTGGCACTGTGGGTGTTGTTGCTGTTAGGTACTATTAAGTCATTGGTTTCAACTCATCACAACCCTGTGTACAAAAGAATGAAACGTCCAGTCCTGCGCTGTCCCCACAACTGTGACGTGTGAGCCCACTGTAGCTGCCACTGTGGAAATCCATCGCCTGGACAAACTTCCTCTTTTTGGATGACCTTACTTTACCAAGCATGATATCTTTTTCCAGGGACTGGTATCTCCTGATAACATATCCAAGGACATGAGACAAAGTCTCGCTACACTCCACTCCTCTTGAGCTTCTCATTCCTCACGGTCTGCTTCAAAATGACACACATCAAGCCATCTCAGCTCACTAGGGAGCCTGGCAACAGAGAGGGTTGATCATCAGGCTGCTCACCACGAGGCCAGCAGGTTGAACCCACCAGCCGCTGTGCATGACAAAGGCGTGGCTTTCTAATCCTGTAAAGAGTTATGGTCTCAGAAATAGATTGGAGTTCTACGCTGTTCTACACGGTCTCTATGAGTCAGAATTGACTCAATAGCAGTGAGTGCCTGCCTAGGATATCAATCTTTCTGTGTTTCATTTCATTTTGTACTACTTCCTGGTTTCCGACATTCATACGTCACATGGTCCACGTTCTGACTGTAATGGATATTTACAGCTACTCTCATGTTGGCTCGTGTGCCGTCAGCAAATGAGGGCCCCAGAAGCTTTACTCCACAGCATCATTATTGTCGACTTCCCCCGATCTTATTTTGAATGCCTTCCAGTCTGAGGGGCTCAATGTCCAGGCTTCCAGTGGCTAAGTCCTCAGGAGTAGCCACGCTCGTCTGTCTTGCCACACTATAGCTGACAGTGTTTGCTTGCTACTTATACGATTTTCATTGGCTAACCTCTCGGAAATGTCCCTTCTTTGTAATCTCTTCTAGGGCTCCACTGAAACTTGTTTTCCTGGGTAACCTTGTTGGTATTAAAACAACTGGTAACACCGCTTCCAGCATCACATCAATACTTAAGTAACCACAGTCCAACAAATGATGACTGACAGATGATGGTCATATGAGAAACATGGTACTATGGGACAGCAAAGAGAGAAGGACTGAGATTTGCTAGACAAACAAACACTGAGGTGCACTCCTACCCACCCGCAACTGGAGTCTGGGAGCACTGTCCTTGGTTGCCCTTCTCATCATATCTGAAAGCCATGATTACAAAAGGTCACTCATCTTCCATTCTTCTATTCCTTTATTCTAACGGCCCTGGGGCTCTGTTCCCATTCCAAAAGCGGACCTGTCTGCACACCGGCTCCAGTAATAATCCCTGTCGGAACGCTTCCTCTGCAGTGTGGTGCAGCACAGTTCACACAGTGCCCACAAGTCAATTCCCACTTAATATCTTGGTTATTTTTCCAAATCTTTAAACTTGAGGTTATTTTGTAAAAATAGTCCTTTTTATTCTTATATTAAGTACATTACATTTTCCATAAGAAATCATTTTTCATTAGAATATTTTTCAAGTTGCCAAGAAACCACAGGTTTGGTTCATCTGGTCATTACTACATTATTGCGTTTCCTGTTCACTTTGATATATGAATTCCTCAACTTTTAATGAAGCTTCTTTTTAATCTGTGCTCTATTCTGTGTCTGCCCCTTACAATTTCTAATGCAATGCGGTAGTTTTGAAAAGAAAATGTTCCTCTGGGTCTTGCATACTAATTTCCCCACTTGTGCTTTATCTCTTCTCTTACATGGTTTGAGCATTTAGTTCACAAATTAGGTGAAAAGAAGATGACTTATTTTTCTTTTTTGTTGTTTTGTTTTCCTTTAAGGGAGCAAGAATTCCCTTGCAGTCAACATAACACCTTCTATAAGCTATTCATAGGCGTAAATTTTATAATATCACCAGTCCCACTCTGCTTTCTAGACCTTCAAATCTTTTCCCTCTTAAAGTACTGTGTTAAACAGGGATTATGGCATTTGTGTAGAAAATAGGATACCTGTTTAGGTATTCTGTCCACTAGAATATTTGATTAGGACTCTTTATCTTTTTAAGATTATATGTTCTATTTCCAAGAAGTACATAGGCTATATAGACTGAAATACTCAAGTGAATTCAAATATGGGACCTTTAGCACCATTCATTTGACTGTCCTCTGAACCACGGCGAAGTATTCCTGTTCTATGCTCTGACTTATGAGAGTACAAAGTCAACAAAAAGAGGGGGTGTCTCCCTCCATGATACGATCGCTGAGGACAAACAGGTGCATAAGCAAATGTGGCGAAGAAAGCTGATGCTGCCCGGATATCAAAAGAGATAGTGTCTGGGGTCTTAAAGGCTTGAAGATGAACAAGTGGCCATCTAGCTCAGAAGCAACAAAGCCCACATGGAAGAAGCACTCCAGCCTGTGGGATCACGAGGTGTTGAAGGGATCAGGTATAAGGCATCATCCGAAAAAAAAAAAATCTTACCATAGTGAATGAAGGGGGAAGTGCAGAGTGGAGACCCAAAGCCCATTTGTCAGCCACTGGAGATCCCCTCACAGAGGGATCTAGAGGAGGAGATGAGTCAGTCAGGGTGCGATGTAGCACCAATGAAGAATACAGCTTTTCTCCAGTTCCTAAATGCTTCCTCCCACACACTACCATGATCCGAATTCTACCTTGCAAGTCTGGATAGAGCAGAGGTTGTACACTGGTGCAGATAGGAGCTGGAGGTACAGGGAATCCAGGGTGGATGATACCTTCAGGACCAGGGCTGTGAGGGGCAATACTGGGAGGGTAGAGGGAGAGTGGGTTGGAAAGGGGGAACCAATTACAAGGATCTACATGTGACCTCCTCCCTGGGGGATGGACAATAGAAAGAGGGGTGAAGGGAGATGCCGGATAGGGCAAGCTATGACAAAATAATAATTTATAAATTATTAAGGGCTCATGAGGGAGGGGAGAGCGGGGAGGGAGGGGAAAAAAGAGGACTTGATGTAAAGGGCTTAAGTGGAGAGCAAATGCTTTGAAAATGATTAGGGCAAAGAATGTACAGATGTGCTTTATACAATTGATGTATGTATATGTATGGATTGTGATAAGAGTTGTATGAGCCCCTAATAAAATGTTTTTTAAAAAAAGAAAATGATGAGGGCAAAGAATGTACAGATGTGCTTTACACAATTGATGGATGGATGGATTGTGATAAGAGTTGTATGAGCCCCTAATAAAATGTTTTAAAATAAATTTTAAAAAGAGGAGGCATCTCAATAATATTGCTAGAATGACTGCCACAATTGTGGAATGGCACAGGATCAGGAAACATTCGTCCGCTGTGTATACAAGGGCAAGTCAACATGCAGTGCTATAAAACCGTGGAAGCCTTTATGAAAGAAAATGGGCAAAACGTGAAACTACTGTTTTCTAACATAGCCTCTATAAAGGTCTATGGAATTCTGAAGGCAGTGTTCCCATTTCTCTCACTAATCCCTCAGTACTTCTTGGATTTACATGACATCAACACTGTAGTTTTGGCAGTCTCAAAGTCTCTAACCGTGCTCCCTTTGTTTCTTGGTTTGGAGGACAAAGAGAAATCTGGAGGGGAAATATCAGGGCTGCAGGACGGATCTCATAAGACCGCCCTCACTGCTCTGCGAGGATGAGCAGGTGCATTGTTAGAATGGGAAAAATCCCTTGGTACCACTTTCCTGTCTTTTTTCTCACCCATACAGTTTTCAATTCTTTTTTTAAAATAATTTTGATTGTGAATTAGGTGGAGGGTTTACATTTCCAACCATCAGTTTCATATTCAGCAGCTTGTTACTTGTCAAAACCTCACCCCTACCTGTTTTTCAATTTTCTTAAAACTTCTTCATAACAAGCCTCCATCTCATCTCTTGTCCTTTGATAAAATCTATCAAAATGATCCTTTGGAAGCAACAAAACCTGCATGGAAGAAGCACACCAGCCTGTATGATCATAAGGTGTTGACGGGAACAGGTTTCAGAAGTTCAAAAACAAGCAATCAAATTGATGTGAAGGAGCATAGACAAAGTGGAGGTCCCAAACCCACCTATAAGATAATTGGACAGTCCCTCACATTAGGGCCACAGGGAAAGGATGATATATTTAGGGTGCAGTACTGCATTGATGAAACATATAACTATCCTCTAGTTCTTTAATATTTCCTCCCCCCACTATTATGACCTTAGTTTTGCCTCACTAATTTTGCGAGACCTATAGATACAGTAGTACAATCAAGATCTTTCAATGCATGAAATCCAAGAGAGGTAAATCCCTTAGTAACAGTAATGGGAGTAATGATTCCCTGAGGGCATGGAAAGAGAGCAGGGGAAGGGTAAACTGATAGCAATTATGAATATATAACCCCAACAAGGGGAACAAACAACATTGGATGGTGTAAGATATGGAATATATATATATATATATATTAAGGGTCCATGGGGGTGGTAGGGTGAGGGAGGGAGGGGATAAAAGGGAACTGATATTAAAGAGTTCAAGAAGAAAGAAAATGTATTGAAAATGATGATGGCAGCAATTATACAATTATGCTTGAGCTAATGGAACTATGGATTATATCTCTAAGAGCTCCTAATAAAATGTTTTTTAAAGGTGGAAAGAATACACAGAATCACTGTACAAAAAAATAGTCAACATTCAACCATCTCAGGAGGTAACCTATGGGCAAGAATCAATGGTACCGAAGGAAGAAGTCAAAGCTTCACTGATAGCATAAGCCAAAAATAAGACTCCAAGCATTGATGGAACACCAATTGAAATGTTTCAACAAGTTAATGAAGCACTCACTCAATTCTGTCAGTAAATTTGAAATACAACTACCTTGCCAACAGCCTGGAAGAGATCCATATTTGTACCCATTCCAAAGGAAGGTGACCCAACAGAATGCTCAAAGTATAGAACAATATCATTGATATCATATCCAAGCAAAACTTTCCCAAAGATTATTTAACAACGGTTGTAGCAGTACATTGACAAGGAGCTTCCAGAAATTCAGAAATTCAAGCTGGATTCAGAAGAGGTAGAACAAGGGACATCATTGCTGACTTGATATGGATTTTGGATAATAGCAGAGAACACCAGAAGGGTGTTTACTTGTGTTTTATTGACGCTGCTAAGGAATTTGTCTATGCAGACCATAACAAACTATGTATAACATTGAGAAGAATGGACATTCCAGGATACTTCATTGTGCTCATGCAGAAGGTGTACATGGATCAAGAGGCAGTTGTGCAAATAGAACAAGGGCATGCTACATGGTTTAAAAATCAAGAAAAGTTCGCAGGGAGGAGACAGCCAGTCAGGGGACAGCCAGTCAGTGTAACAACGTTAAAACATATAACTTTCCTCTAGTTCCTACATGCTTCCCCCCACCCCCTACCTTACAAATCTGGCTAGACCAGAGGGTATATAATGGTACAGATAGGAACTGGAAAAACAGGGAATCCAGGACAGATGATCCCTTCAGGGCCAGTGCCAAGAGTGGTGATACTGGGTGGGTGGAAGGAAAGTCAGGTGGAAATGGGGAACCGATTACAAGGATCTACATATAACCTCCTCCCTATGGTATGTACAACAGAAAAGTGGGTTAAGGGAGATGTCAGGCAGTGGGTTAAGGGAGATATGACAAAATAATAATAATTTATAAACTATCAAGGGTTCATGAGGAAGGGGGAGCGGGGAGGAAAGGGGAAATGAGGAGCTGATGCCAGGAGCTTAAGTGGAGAGCAAATGTTTTGAGAATGATGTGGGCAACAAATATACAAATGTGCATTACACAATAGATGTTTGTATGGATTATTATGAGTTGTGTGAGCCCCCAATATTATGATTTTTTAAATCAAAAAAGGTGTGTGTCAGGGTTGTAGCCTCTCACCATATTTATTGAAACTGCATGCTGAGCAAATAATAAGAAAAACTGAATTATATGAAGAAGAATGCAGCATCAGGATTGGAAGAAGGTTTATTAAGAACCTGCAATAGACAGATGACACATCCTTGCATGTTGACAGTGAGGAGGACTTGAAGCACTTGCTTATGAAAATCAAGGATTGTAGCCTTCAGTATGAATGACAATTCAAAGGAAAGAAGGCTAAAGTCCTTAGAAGCAGACCAGTAGATAATATCGCGGTAAACAGAGAAAAGAGTGAAGTTGTTGTGGATTTCCTCTCTCTTGCTTGATTCACAAACAATGCCCATGGAAGCATCAGTCAAGAGGTCAAAGGACGCATTACATTGAATAAATCTCTTTAGATCTCTTTAGAATGCTGAAAAGGAGGGAGGTTAATTTTAGGACTAAGGTGTACCTGATCCAAGAGAGTATTTTCAGTCTCCTTATACATGTGAAAGTAGGACACTGAATAAGGAAAAACTGATGCATTTGAATTATAGTGCTGATGAATATTGAAAGCACCATGGACTGCCAAAAAAACAAACAAATCTATTGTGTTAGTCCAGGTGGACTAGAGAAACAAATCTAAGGAGAAACTCATATTTGTGTAATAAATAACTTTATATAAAAGAGTAATTATATATTAAGAAAACATCCCAGCCCAGTCAGATCAAGTCCATAAGTCCGATATTAGCCCATATGTCCGATATCAATCTATAATTTCCTCTTCAGACTCATACAACACATGCAATAACGCCGAATGCAGGAAGATCACAGGTCAGTGGGTGGAAAATCTTGTGGATCCAGTGGCAGTGAAAGCATCTCAGCACTGGCGTGGGTATCTATGCGGTTTCTCCAGCTCTGGGGCTCTGGTTCCATCAGGGGTCTCCATGTGGCGTGACAGGAGGAAGAGAAGCAGAGCGAGTGTCTCCTGCTTTCAGGGAGGAATACAGGAGTTCCCAGAATCCTCAGAAGAAGGCCATGCCCCCACAGAGGTCTCACTGGCTATGGCCTGATGGATAGGCTAGATGCCACCCCTTCACAAGTTGACAGGAGATTACGTAACTGCCACATTTATCTTGGAAGAAGTACAGCCAGAATGCTCCTTTGAGGCAAGGATGGTGAGACTTCATCTTATATTCTTTGGTCAGATGAGCAGTAAAGACCCGTCCCTGGAAAAGGACATTCTATTTGGTAAAGTAAAGGAATCATGAAAAAGAGGAAGAAATTTGACGTGGTAAGGTTGACACAGTGGCTGCATCAATGGACTCAAGCATAAGACCAATCGTGAGGATGGCACAGGACCAGGATGTGTTTCGTTCTGTTGCACAGTGGGTCTGTATGGATTGGAACCGACTCAATGGCACCTAACAATAACATAATTGACAGAGTTTGGGAAGTGCTAGGCACTCCAAATCTGCTGGGCTGTTCCTTTTTGTTTGATGGCTTGGAAAATGTGTTAATGTCCATCATTTTAAATAAAGTGGTAATTTTTCTGTTCAAAAAAAGAAGAAAGACGACCCTTTTGGGATCTCATAATAATCTTCTGAGTAAATTACCTGCCTTAAATTTAACTGGCCCACAGATTTACTCAGAAGCCAGGTTTTAACTGGTCTCTTCTATTTTCCTTAAAGGCCAAGACAAGTGTGTTACTGAAAGAACTGAAGCCATCTACTGATCACAGAGACATGTTTAAGCACATTTTGTATAGAATAAGCTCGGGTGTGTACGATCTGTAACCCTAGCAACAATACTTTTTTACTACCTAGTAGATTTGCCATAGATGGGAGGCAATCGATGGCATTTAAAACAACAATGTTACCATGTCATTCGTGAGAGCAGCCACCTCATCATGATTAAAACCTAAATAATTATACTGATCAGAATGCCCACCCTTCATTCCTTCTGATGCCTTATTTCTGTTGTACATAAAACTCAAAGAAAAATGCATTACACTTACCAAAAATGGGTTTCTTCCTAACTACCTGTGAATACTCTTTCTTAAAATGCCCTAAGCTCTTAGACCAAATACATACTTTGCCTTCTCACTCAAAGAAAAAAACAAACACCTCACTGCCATTAAGTTAATACCAACGCATAATGCCTCTATAGGTAGACCCTGTGAGTTTCTGAGACAGAATTTTTTAGGGGTGGGAGGGTGAGTTGGGGAGAAGAGGAGCCAATGCAATGGCTAGTCTTCCTTGAAGAGAAGAAAGTCAGTATGGGGGACACCAGCTTGGAATGGGGTCCACGGTTAGGGCATCACTTTGTGCAGCCCAAACTAGATGACAACACCGTTGTCCTCCTCACAGACGCAGCCCATGGTCTGCTCGTTGGTCATGTAGGGGACTAAACGAGGGTCTTCTTTGGTACCTGCAGCTGCCTTCTGAGCAAGTATATTGTATGGATCCAGTTCTCTGGTGCAGCCATTGTGACATCCCTCTCCAGCCTCATCACCTGCTCATCATCCACAGGGATGCCGTCTCCAGTCACCATGCAGTGTGCTGTGGCCACCCCATTGGGAACGCAGGCCCTCAGGGCCTGAGCAGTCAATGTTCCAGCTCCTTGAAGTAACCTTGAGGACATAGCACCCACCACCAGCAGAAAGACCAAGTATAACTCTTTATGGAGGTAAAAAGTTAAATATTTCATTGAGGACCTGCTATTGGTTTCAAACCACTGATCTCACGGATTGCTGCCAAACACATAACCATTACGCCATCAGGGCTCCTTACTGCTTATGGAAGCCCCATGTACTCTTTTAAGTTTCAATCAATTGATGCAACACTGGAAGTGCTCACTTGCCTATGTAAACATATTTGGAAATAGTTACTTGGTCGACTTATTTTTTTAAGATCCATTATTTGTGCTCATTCCAAAACAAACAGGATTGACCAGAAGGTGAAAATTATCAAACAGTATCATTAATATCACATACACGTGTAATTTTGCTGAAGATGATTCAAAAGCAGTTGTACATGAACAAGAACTGCCAAATTCAGAAGAGGATGTGAAATACAGGAGACCATTGCTGACATCAGATGGATCTTGACTGAAGGAAGAAAATAGCAACTGGGTAGACCAACAAATTATGAATAGTGTTGCAAAGAATGAGAATTCTAGAACATTTAATTGTGCTCATTTGAAACGTGACCAAGAGGAAGTCTTTTGAACAAAACAAGGCATACTGAATATGTAATTAAAGTTAGGAAAAGTGTGGGTCATACTTAAGCAATCAGAGAATCTGGACTATATGAAGAACAGGGCATATGAATTAGAAGAAGGCTCATCAACAACCTGTGATATGCAGATGAGACCTGACTGAAGGCGAAGAAAACTTAAAGCACTTCTTAACAAAGACTATCGCGTTCAGTATGGCTTACACCCCAACAGAAAGAAACCAAAACTCCTTACAACTAGACTCATAAGCAAGATAGGGATCAACAGAGAAAACAGTGACGCTATCAAGGGTTTCATTTTATTTGAACACACAATCAACACCCATGGAAGCAGCAGTCAAGAAATGAAATAGCATATTGCAGCGGGAAAATCTACTGCAAATGATATCTTTAAAGTGCTAAAAAGCAATGATGTCACGCTGAGGATTAAGATGCACCTGACGCAAGTTGTGGTATTTTCAATCACCTCATATATGGAAGCAAAAGTGGGTCAATGAAGAAAGATCTAAGAAGAATTGGTGACTTTCAGTTAGACTGTTGGCAAAGAATATTGAGCACGCCATGGACTTTCAGAACAAATAAAGACATCTCACAAGAAGTGCAGCCAGAATGCGCCTTAGACGAGAAGATGTTGAGATTCATCTCATGCTATGTCTTCATCTGCTGGTAACAGGTCTCTTTTGGTATGTAATCAGGCAGGACCAACCGGTCTCGAGAGAAAGACAGTATGCTCAGCAAAGCAGCAAAAAAGAAACTGACTCCCAGAAACAAGACAGTGGCTGCAAAAATGGACAAAAACAACTGATTGTGATGACACAACTCATTTTAAAGGCGATGTAACCATGGGACGGGTGGGAGGGTGCTAGTACTGAAACGGCAGAAAAAGTGGGCAAAAACACAGGAACGCATGAGAGGACAGTGCAGAACCGGGCAGTGTCTCATACTGGTGTACGTAAGGACACTATGATTCGGAACCAATTCAACAAAACCTAAGAACAAAAGTACCTAGCAACACTAGCTGCACAGTTTGCGTTATTTAAAGGGACAAGTAGCCTTTTCTTACACCTAGTGAAATCTCAGCTGCCCCCTTCTTCCCTAAAATCATTGTTGTTGTTACTGTTTTTGGGTCCCATCCAGACCTTGCTACTCATACTGACTGTGAACAACAGACCGAGACACTGCTCGGTCAAGCCCCAGCCTCGCAACGGGAGCCCACTCTTACAGCCACTGTGTTCAGCCATCTTGTCAAGAGCCTTCTTCCTTTTTTCCCGGCCCTTCTGCTTCCGCAAGCTTTAAGGCCTGCCACGGTCACGATCGCCAAAGAACAGGAGCTGACGGCTTGCCATCCTTGCCTCTAAGGATCATTCTGTACTTCTTCCGAGGCAGGTGATGTTTGCTCCTTGGCGGGGTATTTTCAATTGCCCTCCACCACCACCATTCAAACGCATCGGCTCTGCTCCAGTATTCTTTATTCAATGTCCGCCTTTCACAGACATGTAAGGCCACGGAAAATACTATGGTTTGGGTCAGGAACACCTTAGTCACCAAAGTAACATCCTTGCTTTTCAACACTATAAAATGATGTTGTGCAGCAGATTCACCCAACCCAACGTGTCATTTCATCTCTTGCCTGCTGCTTCCAGGAGCATTGACTGTGGATCCAAGCATTGACTGTGGATTCTTGACAACTTCCATCTTTTCTCCATTTACCATGATGTTACCTTTTAGTCCGCTTGTGTGGATTTTGGCCTTCTTTGCACAGAGTTATAATTCCTACGGAAGGCTGCAACCCTTTATCTTCAGTAGCAATTGCTTCACATCCTTGTCACTTTCAGCAAGCAACTTGTGTCACCTGCACATCGCAGGTTATTAAGAACCCTTCCTACAATCCTGCCATTCCTGATGCCATATTCTTCTTCATATCATCCTTACCTGAATATAAAATATATATAAGGCTTGAATAATAATAAAATTTTATATATGAAACCATTTCTTTCACCCTCTTCATTACTGAAAGAAATTCTAGTAAGTTATTTTCAAACTATACTCAGTGTTCCTTACAGATGCTTCCGATAAATAAATAGGTGAAAAGAACACAAAATGGAAGATACTCTAAGCCCAGTTAACCAAGGATACCCTCACTTTCTGTTTTCAACCTTTTATTTTGGGAAATAATTTCAAATTTACAGAAAGGTTGCAAGCATAAAAAAACGGTTTGTGTGCTCAATTCAGATAATTAACATTTTGTTAACATTTGCTTTATCATTTTTGTCTACTCTTCCCCATCTTTTCCTTTCTCCTTCTCTTTACTCTCTCCCATTACGTATCCCTTTTCTTTTGTAGACTGGGCCGAGTTTGTAGATGGAAACTCCACTGTGGGTTTCCGAGACTCTCACTCTTTCCCAGAGTAGAGAGCCCAATCTGTCTCCCTCATCACTGCTGGTGGTTTCAAGCTGCCGACAATGCCGACTGCAAGCCAACTCATAACCACCATACCACTGGACACTTATAGGTAGTAAGCACCATTTCCTTTGTAAGATATACCTCAGTTTGGGCTTTTTTCCCCATATTTTTGCACATATTTAGTTCATGCATTTTTAGCAGGAACATAGATATGATGTGTTTCTCTCAGTTGTATTACATCAGGTAGCACATGATAACTGGTTTATCCAATTACTTGTGATATTTAACTTTGATGCTATTCTTTATGGCAGTATCTACTAAGTTACTGTGCTTTAAATTTCCTATTATTTCCTTAGGAATTAAAAACTAATTTTGTAAATAGCCTTGTTCTCATCTAATTTCCCCCCACAGGTCTTAGTTAGCATTTACTGACTGAATCACTTATTTTTACAACGGTTGCAAAACAGTGATGTTCTCACATTATCATTCCTCCCACACTTATTAGTTGGGATCCTACCCCTTTGCCACCTATAAATCTACTGTACTGTGGGAGCTTGCATGTTGCAATGATAAAGGAAGTTGTGCCAACAGTACTTCAAGTGATGACCAGGTTTTAGCAGAGCTGCCCCAAGAGAGGGATGGCCATCTACTTCCCCCAACTTGCTGATGAAAGTCTCCGGTCATGGAGGAATATCGTCTGACATAGTGCTGAAGATGAGCTTTCTAGGTTAGGAGGCGGAGGCACAGTGGTAGCTCCAGTGGACTGGAGCAGGAGCTGGCAAACTTCCGAGATGGGGAAGCCAATCCTGTCCCTCACACAATTTAAAAGGTATTCAAGAGCCATAAATATATTTTTCCAAATTAAATTCCCACTACCTGAATAATATCCTTTTATTTTTTCAGTTTTACTTCAGAGCCATATGTATGTACGTACTAGAAGAGGCAAGTAAGGCATAGGACCCCACTTGCTGATGCCTAGACTGGAGCACATTAGCAATCAGGAAGATGGTGCGCACAGATCCCGCCTACCTGTACAGTGTACCTGACTCGGGGTTGGACGGCCACCGGCCCTCTACATAAAACCCTCTTGACCATAAAATCTGCAAGGCTTGCCCGTTCCATCCAGTCATCACTCAAATGTGCCCTTCTCTCAGAAGCCAATTCTGACCAACTTTATTATAGACTAATTTCAAACTTTTAAAGCCCTTATTTTAAAACACTTTTGATAGTACATAGGAGGGGGTACCTAAAAAAACTGGATTTTTTTTCAAAGTTGTGTATTTTAATTTTTTTTTTACAAAGCAACCTTATCACCTTCAAAGTACTCTCCATTACACGTAATACCTTTGTCAAATCTGTGATTCCATTCTTGGAAACATTTTTAAACTCATCTGTTTGGATGGCTGACAGCACCTCCCTCATTTTTTTTCTTCATCTCTTTTATATCATCAAATCACTGTCCTTTCATGTCCTACCTTCGTGGAAACAAAAAAGTTGCACAGAGCAAGGTCAGGTGAGTAAGGTGCGTGGAGCAAGAGAGGGATGCCAATTTTTGCCAAAAACTGGCACACTGAGATGACTGCATAAGCAGGTACACTGTTGTGGTGGCAAAACATGTCCCCCGTCTGCCACAAATCAGGTCTTTTTTGTACCACACTCTTATGCAATCTTTTCAGAACTTCTAAATGGAAAGTTTGATTAACAGTCTTACCTGGTGGAACAAACTCCAAATGCACTATCTCCGTCACATAAAAAATTAGTATCGACTTCATCTCTGATTTCACTTCACCAGCTTTTTGGGTGAGGTGACAATGGTTGACTGAATGGTTTGTCATCCATTTTCATTTCACCTTTATGGAAATGAAAAATCTACTCGTATGCTTGAGTTTTCCCATAGCGCTGTCCTTGCAAGCTGCGTTCAACATCGCAACAGCCCAGGCGGCGTTTTCCCTTGAGCAGGAAGCAAAACTTCACAGCCGCAAGTTGTTCTCTTAAATCGGCCATCACAAAAAAAAAATGAGGTTAGAGCAAAATTGCTTTATAAAATTTTTTATTAAATACTTTTATCGGGGGGCTCTTACATCTCTTATCACAATCCATACATTCATCCACTGTGTCACGCACATTTGCACGTATGCTGCCATCATCATTTCAAAGCATTTCCTTCCTACTTGAGCCCTTGACATCAGCTCATTTTCCCCCTCCCTCACCCAACCGCAGCCCCTCCATATGAAATAATGACGTTATAGATCATTATTTTCATATCTTACATCATCCTTTGTCGCCCTTCACCCACCTTTCTGCCATTCATCCCCTTGGGGGGGGCGTTGTTATAGGTAGATCCTTGTGATCTCCCCCCTTTCTCGCCCTTATCCTCCTGGTATCTCTATTCTGCTTGCTGGCCCTGAGGAGTTTATCCAACCTGGATTCCCTGTGTTGCACGCTCTTATCTGTAGCAGGGTGCATGTTCTGGTCTAATCTGATTTGCAAGGTAGAATTGAGGTCATGATAGTGGAGGGAAGGAAGCAAGTACATTTTTAATGTATTTATATAGAATGAGAGGGGAATCAATCTATGTACTTATATCTAAATGTTAAAATTAAGATTGCAGATGGACATTGGGCCTCTACTCGTGTACTTCCTCAACACAAGAACACTTTGTTCTAATAATGACCAGTCCATGATGCTCACCTTCCCGACATGACTGTTGAAGACAAATCAGGTGCATGAGCAAATGTGGTGGAGAAAGGTGATGGTGCCCAGTTATCAAAAGATATAGCATCTGGAGTCTTAAAGGCTTGAATATAAACAAGTGACTATCTAGCTGAGAAGCAACAAAGCCCACATGGAAGAAGCACATTAGCCTGTGTTATCATGAGGTATCGATGGGATCAGATGTCAGGCATCTAAGACCCAGAACAAAATCATACCCAATGTGAAGGTGGGGGGAGGGAGGGCATCACGGAGATCCAAAGCCCATCTGTAGACAATTGGACATCCCCTCACAGAAGGGTCACAGGAAAATAAGAGCCAGTCAGGGTGCAGTATAGCACCAATGAAACACACAACTTTCCTCTAGTTCATTAATGCTTCCTTCCCCCCACTATCATGACCTCAATTCTACTTTGCAAAACTGCTTTTATGAAGATTCACTGTGTCCAGAGAGAACCTTCCTAGGTGATGCCACTGGGTGCACTAACTCAGAGTGAACTGCTCAATGCTTGTGTAGCAGGAAAACAGCATACTACGGACTATCTGCCCAGCAGAGGTTTTTTTTCCCTCTGTGTTTTGGTTTGTGGTTTTTGTGGGGAGGGGGTATCCCCTTGTATTTCATTTCTGAAATTTTACTTTAAAGCAAGACAGTAAGTGGAAATGCCTTTAGACCCATGAATGGTTGTCAGAAACATGAAATACTCAGACAATCAGATAATTGCCTTATTATAGGAACCTAGTTGTATAGTGGGCTGTGCATCAACCTGTAAGAACAAGGCCAACAACTGGAACCCACCAAAAGCTCCTCAAGAGAACAATGAGGCTGTCTGCTCCCAAAAAGCTTTTTAAAAACTCAGAAATCATAAGGGGCAGTCCTAGTCTACTCTATCCTAAGTGGTCACTGAGAGTTGGAACAGACTCGATGGCAGATTTATGGTAACACAGTGGGTTGTCAAACTGACAACCTTCTTAAATGTTCACTGGTATACACATAATCCTTCTGGACTGTGGAAACAAAGAAGATACCCATACCTAAATGCTTTTGACTTCCTGATTCAGTGCTATTACCAAGTGTTTGAAATCACATAATTTAACAACCATTTCACTGCCCTAATGAAAGTTTTTAAAACAAAAATGATATTCCAAAATGTAGTTTATTATTTTATATAGTCAATACTTAAATAAGAACAATAAAAGAACACAAAATTAGATTACAAGAATCTTTCAATATTCATGAAAAATATTAAATAATACCTGACCTAAATAAATAAATAAAACTGTCATTTAAAATATTTCCATATATTCTGGTTTGGCATCCTCACTTGCAATATGCTTTCCTTTTTACCTGAGCATCATTGGCTATGCAATTTATCCTTAGTCATCTTTATACTTTAGGAGTAGGATCCACATCCCTTTAGAGGTACACCAATTAGACAATAGTCATTGTGTTTGATATATTAGAAACTGATGACTTCTCTTCTTTGAGCATATTAATCTTTGAAAAACACCTTTCCACTTCTGCTAAACTTACAACAATTGTTCTAACAATATTTTTAGCTCTTTGAACATTTTCAGGAATTGAATAATTCATTCATACTCCCTCTTGGGAATCTGGGCCATAACACAAAGCTGAAACTAATGACATCATGTCATCATCCTAGAAATCACGATTATACTGGAATGAACTTGATATTTGATCAGTTGACCTCCCTTTTGACCCAACCTGAAATTCTTCTAGGTGCAAGTATGTCTTGCTTGTTTCATGACAAAAATTTCTTCCTTGGACTTTTAAGTATTCACAGAGGTATTTTCTTTCTTACTCACTATTTGTGTTATTATCTTTGTCTTATTATTATTTTATCCTTAGCACTTTATTTTGTTTCTGTTTTTTACTGTTTTTGTTAGGTCTTCTAATTTGTGAAGCACATAAGGAGTAAATGCATAGAGATAAGAAGAGATGCAAGGGTTTATAGAGGAGATATGGGAGGGGTAGAGATAGGGAGGGTGAGGGGGCAGGGGAGCAAACAATGCATGTGTAGGGGGGCAGCGCTAGAACTGATGGTGATTGAACAACTCATCTTAAAAGTGATTTAGCCACAGGCGGGGAAGATTTTTCTAAAATTTATTGTGGTTATGATGGTACTACTCTTCTTCATATGATGGAACTATTGAATTGTGTGATATGTGGATTAAGTGCCAATAAAACTGTTTATTGAAAATGCATAACAAGTTTTATGAAATGATTAAATAAGTATTACAAGCATAGTTCCATCTAATTTTTTATACCTATAGATAGAATGAACATTACTACAGGTGCTTAGACTATGCTGTTGAACGGATGAATGTGTAAAAAAAATACGGAATATGAATTTGTGATTCCCATCTCTAGGAGAGCTGGTGTTTTAAGAGCCATTTTTTTTAACAAATGGTTTGTCGAATTAAAAATTAAGCATCCATTCTACTTCTCTATCATTTTTCTATGGAATTAATATAATTTTTTAAATCTGTTTTCTCCTAAACAAGTAAATCAATCAAAAAGAATAATCTAGAACTGCTCTACTTTTCCTATGGGTCACTTATTCAAAAAATGATAATAATAATTAATTAATTAATTAAACTGTAGCACTACAGTTTGCTTTTTACAAGTAATAGTCTCTGGTCTAGCCAGATTTATAAGGTAGAATTGGAATCATGATAAGTGGGCGGGGAGGTAGCATTTAGGAACTAGAGGAAAGTTGTGTGTTTCGTTGTTGTTACACTGCACCGTGACTTGCTCATCTCCTCCCTGTAATCCCTCTGCAAAGGCACGTCCAGTTGCCTACAGATGGGCCTTGGGTCCCCAATCTGAACTCCCCTCATTCATGATGATTTTTTTGCTCTTTCATGCCTGATACCTCATCTCTTCGACACCTCATGATCACACTGTCAGGAATGCTTCTTCCATGTGGGCTTTGTTGCTTCTGGGTTACATGGTCACTTGTTTACCTTCAAGTTTTTAAGACTCCAGATGTTATATCTCTCAATAGCCGGGCACCATCAGCCTTCTTCATCACATTTGCTTATGCACCCATTAGTCTTCAGCATTCGTATTGGGAAGGTAAGCACTCAATGATATGATTTTTTTGTTTTTTGATGTCTGATACTTGATCCCTTCAACACCTCATGATCACACAGGGTGGTGTGCTTCTTCCATGTGGGCTTTGTTGCTTCTCAGCAAGATAGCCTCTTGTTTATCTTCAAGCCTTTAAGACCTCAGATGCTATATGTTTTGATAGCTGGGCATCATCAACTTTCTTCACCACATCTGCTTATGCACCTATTTTGTCTTCAGTGATCATGTCGTGAAGGTGAGCATCATGGAATGCCAGTTTAATAGAACAAGGTGTTCTAGCATTGAGGGAGTACTTGAGTGGAGGCCCAATGTCCTTCTTCTACCTTAATACTAAGCCTATAAATATATGAACATAGATCTATTTCCCCATTCTCATAAAGAAATATATTTACATATGTACATTCCTGTACAGAGACCTTTATAAATGCCATTTGCCTCCTACTTCTTTCCTCTATTCCATTTTACTTTCCTCTTGTCCCACTATCATGCTTAGGCTTCATTTGTGTTTCAGTAATTCCTCTCAGTTATATTGCCCTTGATCAATCCCTACCAGGCCTCTTATACCCTACTTGCCACTTATTTTGGATTACTTGTTGTTCCCTTGTCCCTGGGTTGGTTAATACCACTCCCTTTCCCCGACCCCCCCCCCACTTCCATGCCCCACCCCATCAAGGCCCTCTTATTTTCTCCTTCAGATTGCTTATCCAGCCTATCTTATCTAGGTAGACCTGCAGAGATAATAATATGAACATGAAAACAAGACAGAGCCAAACAAAGGGACAAAACTGCAATAGTCTTTTAAAAACAAACAAAAATCCTTTGCCAGACAACTTCAGATAACAATCAACTACAAAAAGATACCAACAGGCTTTACAAGTAATCAAATGCTTTCACTAAGACATTCAGCAGAGAAGCTTACATTTCCTTGAGCATATTCTCTCAAAAAAAACAATTCAATTTGACTGCCTTTTCTCCATTATAAAGGTTTTTCACTGAAAAGCATAGCATGGGTCATGACTTACAGTGAGCTTGCCCAAAGCAATTCCATAAGTCATTACCATGTAGCTTCGGTTTCTTAGAAGGTCTTAAATTTTTCAAACTACTTAGTCTTTCTCTAAAACCATCAGCAGATGTCAGATCTTCAAATGTATATTATTTTTAATTGTTATAAGAAGTTATGTTAATTTATTTAAAATATCAAAAATGGAACAACCTCAATGCATAGCAACAAATAAATGAATAAATAATATGAAATAGAGACCTACAAATGGAATACTATGCAGCTAAAAAGAATAGTAATGAGGTCCTGAAATATCTTATAACACGATTAATCCAGAAGACGTTGTGCTTAACAATGGTCAATCACAAAAGGAAAAATACTGTAGGGTCCCACTTCTATTAAATATTAGATAGACCTACGAAAATCAACATTCATTGGTGTTTACTAGCGATGAAAAGGAAACAGTAGGAAAATTACTCTATAGACAATATATACTTGTGAATTTGGGGGATGGGAACGGCAATACCATATGTGGGTAAATAGCACACAATATGACTAAGGTAAATGATGACCACTAAGGAGTAGGCAAAAATAAGGGGTGCTATTGGTAAATGCTATATTAGGATAAGTCAAAATGTGTTATAAGATTCTGGTTCATACATGCATGGGTTTATTCCAAGAAAAATGTGTTTAAACACATGTCTAGATTGAATGTTCATATAAACTGTATATTGTGAACTCAACATTTGTATTTAGCGGCCATAGACACTTCAATTTTAATATATCCAAAACTGAAATCATATTTTCTCTTGGTGTTTCTGTCGCTATCTGTTCAAGAATGCTTATATCCCAAAGAGACTGAGTTCATATTGTTTCCTTATGCAGGGCAAAAGGTTAGGCAGGTTTATGAATGTTTATTTATAAGGCCACACAGACACAGATCGACTTTGTGCCCAGCATCTCCCTGTTTCACTTATATCAACTCCACAGTACTTAAGGAACTAATGAAACATGGAGATCATAATGTTTACATTGCCTTGAGAAATAGACTGCTTAATCCATCAAGGTTCATTGCTTCCTTATCAGTTAAATCTGTGGAAGTATCAGGAGCTTACCTAAAACTGAAGAAGGACATGGTCAGAAAATGTTAGTATCTGCTTGACCTTTGTTTTCCTTCTATATTCTCAATCTTTGGACAAGACCTACTATCTATTCCATTGTTACAAACATTGATTACTGCCCATCAATCACCACCTCCGTAGCCAATCACCAAGTCCAATTTCTTTTACTCTGACTTATCTTAAATCATCCACGTCTCTGCATTCCTACCATATTTACTTTAGTTCAGGCCATCATCCTCTCTGACATTTGATGGATCTTAGCTGACATAAAGGAATACCCAAAACATGTTTACCTGAGCTTTATTGACTGTGCAAAGGTGTTTGACATGGCAGCTGATAACAAACTACGGATACCAATACACAGCACAGAAATGCCAGAAGACTTCATTGTCCTCATGCAGGACCTATGCAGAGACCAATAGGCAGTCTTTCAAACAGAACAAGGGGATGTTGAATGGTTTAACATCAGGAACAATCTATATCAGGTTTGTATCCTTTACCAAACTTATTCAGAATCTGAAAGACCGGACTGTGTAAGAGATCAACCTGTGAAGTGTAGATGACACGGCTTGCCTGCTCAAAGTGAAGAGGACTCGAAGAGCTCACTGATGAAGCATGGATCACATCTCACCATGAAGAAAACAAAAGTCCTCACAACTGGACCAATAAACAACATAATGATAAAAGAAGAAAAGAGTGAAGTCAAAAACATTATATTTTCTTGGATTCACAAAAAAGTGTCCATGGAACCAGCAGTCAGGAAATCAAATAGCATAATTCATTTGGCAAATCTGATACCAAAGACCTCTACATAGTGTAATAGTGTTCAATAGCAAAGATATCACTTTGAGAACTAAGGTGTGCCTGACCTAAGCCATGGCACTTTCAATCGCCAATTATGCTTGTGAAAGTTGGACGATGAATAAGTAAAAAGTACTGACACACTCAAGAACACTGAATATGCCATGGACTATCAGAACCTATCTGTCTTAAAAGAAGTATGGCCCTCCTACTCCTTAGGAGAGAGAATGATGAGGCTTTGTCTCATGCACGTTGTTGTTGTTGTTGTTAGGTGCACTGGAGTCCCGTCTGACCCAGAGAGACCTCATGCACACAAAGCACTGCCTGGCCCTGCCCCATCCTCACAATTGTCCCCATGCTTGAGCCCATGGTTGCGGCCACTGTGCCAATCCAGCCCCTTGAGGACCTTCCTTTCTTTTGCTGCACGGCTACCTTACCAAGCACCACGTCCTTCTCCCGGGAGGGGTCTCTCCAAAGTCTGTCCAAAGCATGTAAGACAAAGTCTCGCCACCCTTGACTCGAAGGAGCCCTCTTGCCACATTTCTCCCAAGACAGAGTTGTGTGTCCTTTAGCAGCTCATGGTCCCTAGAGAATGACATCATGCTAGGTCAAATCTAGGGTCAGTAAAAAGAGGAAAACCTCAAGAAGATAAACTGACACAGCGACTGCGACAATCGCAACAGGAGCTGCAAAACTAGCACGGATCGTAAGGAGGACACTGGACCAAGCAGTGACCATGGTGTTATATGCGTGGGCTTCAGACAGTTCATGGAAGCACTGGAACTAGAAGATCATAGGGCTGCTATGGGCTGGAACCAAGTCAAGAGCACCTAATAATTCTTTTTTTTATATAATCATTTTATTGGAGGCTCATACAATTCTTATCACAATCCATACATACATCCACTGTGTCAAGAATATACATACACTTGTTGCCATCATCATTCTCAAAACATTTGCCTTCTACTTGAGCCCTTAATATCTGCTGCTCATTTTCCCCCTCCCTCCCCACCCCCCCACCTCATGCATCCTTCATCATTCATAAATTATTATTATTTTGCCATATATTACACTGTTCGACGTCTCCCCCTGCCTTCTTCTCTGCTGTCCCTCCCCCAGGGGGGAGGCTGTACGTAGATTCGTGTAATCAGTTCCCCCTTTCTACCCCACATTCTCTCCACCCTCCAGGCATCGCCACTCTCACCACTGGTCCTGGAGGAGTCATCTGTCCTGGATTCCCTGTGTTTCCAGAGAGCACCTAATATATCTAACAGCAGAGATACTTAAGTTGTCAATGGAGCCAGTATCGCCCTGCTCCACTCCATTCTTCTCATTGTAGCTGAAATGATCCGCTTACGTCAGGACTTTACCCTGAGGGTAAAGTCCACATTTCTCGGGATGACAGGATATTCTACAGTCAGGACTTAAATAGGATGTTTCATGAAACTTATATTTCTAATTGTATCCCCAAGGGAGGAAAAGAAAACACGAAAGACTTTGGAGCAAAGGTTAGAGGTGGGCAGACTGCCTGGAATGACCACTTGGATAGGCTGAGGCTCTGCGCAGTTGCCATAGAGCCTCTGTGGCTTGTTCAGATAAGCTTTCAGCCCAGCCAACCACAGTGGCATCTTCTCTGATAAAGAGTAACCAAATAAGGACCCAACATAACCAAGATGAGCTATTACCATTTTATTCCATGGTGGCCATATTTATGTTGATGAAGCTCATGCCCGTTATAAAGAAACATCACTTTTTACTAGACATGGAAGAGGTGTTCTGCACTACATCTACACGTACCTTTTGCGTTTGCCTTGTGGCTCCTACTAAAGAAGTTTCTGTTCTTTCTAAAGGAGTCCTGGTGGCTTAGTGGGTATGTGGTAGGCTGCAAACTGCCAAGGACAGTAGTTCAAAAACACCAGCTTCTCCTTGGGAGAAAGACCATGCTTTCTACACCCATAGTTACAGTCACAGAAACTCACAGGGACGGGTTGACGCTGTCCTGTAGGGTCTCTATGAATCAGTACTGACTCAAGGCAGTAAGTTGAGCTCTTTTTAAATG
Organism: Tenrec ecaudatus; assembly: GCF_050624435.1. Lineage (NCBI taxonomy): Eukaryota > Metazoa > Chordata > Mammalia > Afrosoricida > Tenrecidae > Tenrec > Tenrec ecaudatus. Next base: position 92,611,379 of record NC_134531.1, read on the forward strand.
CCTCCTTAATCCCTGAAGGTGGGCTGGGGCCAAGTCAGATGAACTAGTCTGTTCCATGTTCATCTTTCACCAGGAGGTCTTCTCTGCCTATGATAGGGTTTCTTGGCTTTTTGTCTGATTTGCTGCTGCTTCTTCATACCTTAACTCAGATGATGTGTCCTCTGGGAAGCTTTTTCTGACTCTTAAGGTAGAATTGATGTCTTCTCTGTGTGTTTCCTCATAAGGAACACAGAAAGACTGAAGTTGTCAAGAGTTTCGTTATACGTGGATCCACATCAACACTTGTGAAAGCGGCTGTCAAGGCATCAAAGGACGTTCTGCAGCACCGGGCAAATCCGCAGCAGGAGACGTCTTTAACAGGCCACTTTGATGACTGAGGGGCGCCTGACCAAAACCGTAGTTTTATAAATCACCTCATATGCATGAGAAAGCTGGAAAATGAATTAAAGAAGACCAAAAAGGGCTGACGTATTTGAATTATGGTGCTGGAGGTAAATACGGAATATACCATGGACTGAACAAACAAATCTGTCAGGATAAGTACAGCCAGCGTGCTCCTTAGAAGCAAGAATGGAGAGGCTTAGGCCATGATTTTAGGGGGAAGAAGCTCCTGGAAAGAGATACTATATGCTACCTTAACATTTCATTCCTGACACTGTCCTAAAATCACTCATATTTATGTATCTCCCCCACCTAGATGGTAATCTCATTGAGGACTGTGAGTCTAACTCATAATTGTAGTCTCAAGAGTCATGACTGGCACATATTAAGAAGAAAAAACCCTCAAACTCACTGCTATAGATTCATTTCTGACTCCTAGCAACCCTACAGGGCAGAATGAAAGAGCAGAACTCCTCTGTGGGTTTCAGAGACTGTACCTCTTTATGGTAGTTGAAAGCCACCACTTTCTCCCACAGAGCCAGCTGGTGGTTTCAAACCGCTGACTTTGCAGTTAGCAGCCAACTTGTACCCCACTAAGCTACCAGGGCTCCATCAGGCACACAGTTGTTAGGTGCCACTGAAGCCATTCCAACTCAATAGTGATTCCATGTACAACAGAGCGAACGCTGCGCTATTCTCCCACGCAGTGGTACCCAGTAAATACTTCTTTCCCAAACACTCAGTGACATAGAGTCTATGAGGCCAGTCTTTGGAGTCAGAAGGAGAGTCCGACTTGGAGACTTATTTAGGTTGTGCGGCTTTTCTCATCTCCCCACAGTCACACACACAATGCACACCGCGGGCATGTTATGTCAATGCTGCTTTTCCTAATTGCAATAATCCTCTTTAGACATAGGCCAGCAGAACTCGAGAGGGAAAGAGTCCCCACCCTCCAAGATGCGTTTGTGTAAGGCAGCTTTGAACGCGATCTTCATACCAATCACGCTTCTTTGGGGGTCCAGAGCACAAAGATGTTGAAGGTAGGGTGACAGTTGAACTGAACAACGTCTTCAATATTTCCAGAGCAAAGAGTCACATCTCTGTCGACTTTCATCCTCGAAGGGCTGAAATATTTATGGCCTGTTTTGATTTTGGGAAGAGAATCTTAAAATGCTGCTAAATTTTCTTCCAAACCTTACCTACAGCAGCCAAGTTAGCCTCTCAATGAAGTCTAAGAAAAGAAGTGTTTAAGAAACTGGCACACTATGGCAGACTTCTCAGTAGTGGGGAAACCTAAGAAAAACTCTGATTTCCTGGAGTAGTTGGTTATCCTTATTTAAATTAGCAGAGTTTTCTTTGTATATCATCTGAAGCAAAAAATTTTAAATTATTTCTAGTAAAGTGGCTATTGCGTAACCTTACAGTTTACAGATTAGTTCATTTTAGCGTATGCAGAGTGAAACATTAAATTCCTTTAGGAAAAAGTAAGCATATCATCACCTCTGCGGATAACCTGGGTTCCTGTAGTGACTCTTCAACTTCCTGAGTAGCCTTGTAGTAATAATTTTAAACCTCTTGTGCCTCAGTTTACTCATTCTTGTAAGGATTAATTAATTACAATGCAACATATCAATTATATTGCTCAGTATACTGGTTTTGACCCAAAAATGGTAGCTATAATATTCACAAGATCCTGTTGAACTATATTTAGAAAACTATAAAGGACAAGCCAAATCTGCTACCGCCTGTTTATGTACATAAATATGATTGTAGCCCAGCCATGCTCAATCATTTCTATTGTCTATGTCATTTTGCACTATAATGACTGGGCTGAATAGCTGCAACTGCCATTGCATTTTTTTAAAGAAATTTTATCAATTTTATTAATCTTTCTTTGAGGTTTTGTTTTCATTAAATTTTGTTTACTTTTTTTTCACAGTTGGATCTTCGTGGTTTTCATTGTCTGCTTATCTTATTACATTTTTGATGCCGTTCTTACTAGCTGCCTCATGGAAAACTTTAGACTCATAGCAAACTCATCTATTCAGAGTAGGACTGCTCCTCAAAGTTTCCAAGTCTGTGACCTTTGGAGTGTTTGAATCACCAACCTCTGGGTTAGTAACCAAGTGCTTAATTGTTTAAGCCACCCAGGGCATCTTACCATAGGGCCAAAACACATTATATATCTATATAATCTAGCCCAAATATATTAAATTTATTAACTCCTGGAAAATTCTTCCACATAATAAAGGACACACACCCACACGCACACACCAATGGTCAACATTACACTTGGCAGAGATCATCTCAAAACATTCACCTTTGAAAGGAAATCAGAGCAGGATACCATCCATCACCACTGTTATCCAATACTCTTTAGGAAGCAAGAGCTATCAAAGAAGATTTAAGTGGCCCAATCAGCAAAGAAGGAGTAAGACTATTTGCAGATGATATGATCACATGCATAAGTGGAAGAATATATTGTGTTCATGGATAGGAAGACAGCATTATGAAAATGTCAATAGTACCCAAAGTGATCTATAGATATAATACCATATCAATTCCAATTTCAACACTCTTCTTTAAAGAAATGGGGCAACTAATCATCAACTTTATATAGAAAGGAAAGAGACCCTGGGTTCCCAAAGCACTGGCAAAGAGAGTAACAGACGAGTAACAGTTCTCACTCCTCAATCTCAAAACCTAGTTCACAGTCACAACTGTCAAAATAGCCTGGCACTGATTCAATGATAGATGCATAGACCAATGGAATATAATTGGTAAATCCAGATGTAAAGGGCTGAAACACATTAAATGGAGAATAAACAGTCTCTTTATCAAATAGTACTGGCAAAAGTAGATATTCATTTGCAGAAGAATGAAATAAGATCCATATCTTATACCATATACAAAAATGAACTCAATATGGATTAAAGACCTAAATGTAAAATCTAAAACTATAAATAATAAAAACACAGAGACAAACTTCCAAGGCATAAATTTACTAGCAAATATGATTAAAAACATACAAACAATAGAAGATATAGAAGGTGATTGGGTGATTTCCAAAAATTAGATACTTATGTACATTAAAGAGTTCACCAAAAGATAAAACATAAAACCCAAATCCTAGTGGGAAAAGAAATCTGGAAATGACATAGTGGACAAGGGACTAATGTAAAAAAACTTATAGAAAACTTCAATAACTCAATTAATGGTTCTTTGGGAGTATGGCAGAAGAGACTGGGAGACATGGGGAGCTAATAATGAAGAAAATGTTCTAAAACTAATTGTGGTGATGAGTTTACAAATCTTCTTGGTATGATTAAGCTATTGAATTGTACAATATGTGAATTATATGCCAATGAAGCTGTGAGGGGAAAAATGATCCAATTTTCAAATGGACAAAGGCCTGAATAGAGAGTACATCAAAGAAGCCATTCAAGTGCCAACACACATATGAGGAGATGCTCATAATCATTAGCCATTCAAGAGATGGAGATCAAAACCACCACCACCTCATTCTAGCTTTAATAGGAAAACTCAAAAAAGCAGAAATCAACAAACACTGCGAAGGGTGAGGAGAGACTGGAACCCTCATCCACTGCCGATGGGACTTTAAAATGGTCACCCATTGTTGGACGTGGCAAGGCAAGTACTAAACAGGTTGGGAAAAGAAATACCATATACCCAGCGATATCTCTATTTGGTACAGGTCTTAAAGAAGTCAAAGCTGTGACAAAGTATATGTACACTCATATTCACAATAGCAAAAGGACAGAAATTTAATTGTACATCACTGAAAGAAGGGCTATACATAAGCCTTATGTATATGTATACATAAACATATACATTCACACACAATGCAATGTTAAAGAACAGCACAATGTTACAGAATGATTAATCTGCAAATAAAACCTTGTAACATGAAGGACATTATGCTAAGTGAAATTAGTCAATCACAAAAGAATAAATACTTTATGAGATCACTATTTTTTAAGTTAATAAAAGAGGTTTTCACACAAAAAGTAATATTTGATGGTTACTAGGGTGGCAGGTGGAGGGAGAGAATGTAAATTACTAATTGTAGGTGACATTTTAATGTGGATAAAGGGGAAGACGATATACAATAAGAATGAGGTTAACAAGAAATGATGCTAGTAAGGAAAGATACAGGGAGTGCAAGAATTAAATGCAGCACAGGTAAATGCTGTTATGTACACAATCATGCAGTAACAGTGCTTCATGGATGCTTGGATGCACATGCAGTATGAGTAAGAAAAAAATGGGTGGGATTATATCTATGAATATATACAGGTTTGACAGAGGATAGTTCTACATGTATATTCACTGATACTGAAAATATATGAATGAATGTGCTGAAGTATGAAACTTTTATGAGGAAAAGTTATAAAACTTCTCAGACATAACCAAACACCCAGAAGGATGAGTTGCTGGGACTGGGGACACCAAGGTAATTGGAATAACAGTCTACAACCAGAACTCTCCTTATCAGTGAGGATAGAGAGACTGTCTCAAACTATTTGGACATCTAATCAGCAAGGACCAGTTCCTGGAATGGGGAATTATGTTTGATAAAGTATCAGGTCAATTAAAAGGAAAGTCTCAAAGAGATGGACTGACACAGTGGGCTCAGACATAACAACAATTGTGAGATGGCAGAGGACCGAGTAGTGTTTCACGCTGTCGTGGACAGGATCACTACACATCTGAACCAACCCAATGGAACCAAACAACAATATCTACATCTGCAATATTTCTATTGACTGTTGATATTAGGCAGCTTCGAGTTACAACTCATGTGGCATTGCACCATCCTTACAATTGTAATGCTTGAGTAATTGTTGGAGACACAGCATCAATCCATCTCCTTGCGGATCGTCCTCTTTCTCACTGACCTGCTACTTTGGAAGTAGAACAGCTAGACCACTCTTTAGAGGCAAGGTTGACCAGACTTGGTCCCACATATTTTATACATGTTGCTAGGAGAGGTCAGTCCCTGGAGATGGAGATCGTGCTTGGTAGATTAGTGGGGAAGTGGAAAAGAGGAAGACCTTCAACAGATGGAAGGACACAATGGCTTCAAAAATGGGCTCAAACATGTGAACAATTGTAAAGATGGCACAGGACCCAGCAGTGTTTCATTCTGTTGTACCTAGAGTTGCTATGAGTCAGACTCAACTCGCCAGCACCTAACGATGATAATAGCTATTTTACCAAGTATAATATCCTATTCCAAGTACTGGTCTCTTCTGGTAATATGGCCAAAGTTTGAGATGAAGTCTGACCATCCTCACTTCTAAGGAGCATTCTGGTTGTCCTTCCTCCAAAACAGATTTTTGTTCATAAGGTAGCCATGGTACCATCCATTTTTTCATTATAGAAGCGTAATTAAAATGCATTTATTCTTCTATTGTTTTCTATATTCACTGCCTAATTTTCTAGTTAGTCTGAGTTGACTAGAGAAACAAATTCAGAGACACTCATGTGTATAAGAAAGAGCTTTATATCAAAGAGCAATTGTACATTGAGAAAACATCCCAGCCCAGTCCAGATCAAGTCCTTAAGTCCAATATTAGCCCATATGTCCGATACCAATCTATAAAGTCCTCTTGAGACTCACATGCAATGAAGCCAAATGCAAGAAGATCACAGGCCAGTGGGTGTAAAGTCTTGAGGATCCAGTGGCAGTGGAAACATCTCAATACTGGCAGGGGCCTCCACATGGCTCTTCCAGCTCCAGGACTCTAGCGTAGCGTAGCTCCATGTGTCTTGTCAGCAGGAAGACGAAGCAAAGAGTCAGTGGGTACCTGGCCTCCAAATAAATGCATCAAGCTGCGACCTGATTGACAGGGTAGCCACCACCCCTCTGCAAATTGACACCAGATAATGTAACTACCACATTTGCACATGTATATGAAGTGCATAAAAATACCATGGCTTGGGTCAGACAAATCTTAGTCCTTACGTGACATCTTTTCTATTTAACACTTTAAAGAGACCTGGGGTAGCAGATTTGCCCGATTCAATGTCTTTCAATTTCTTCACTCTTACTTCCATTAACATTGATTGTAGAGCTAAGGAAATGAAATTCTTGACAACTTCAATCTTTTCTCCATTTAGTATCATATTGTCTATTGGTCGGGTTGTGAAGATTTGTATTCTCTTTACATTGAGTTGATTTCCGTCGGCAAGGCTTCAAACCCTCCTAGCTTTCAGCAAGCAAGCTTGTGTCATTGGCATATCACACTTTAATAAGCCTTTCTTCTAATCCTGCTACTGCATTCTTCTCCAAATAGCCCAGTTTCTTAGATGATCTGTTTGGCATACAGATTGAATAAGTATGGTGAAAGAATGTACCCCTACAACATAGATCACCTTATCTTATTCTTTCTTTAAAAGCACACAGGAATTTATACATTGTTATTTTGTCATATCTTGCCCTATCTGGAGTCTCCCTTCCCTCCTTCTTTGCCGTCCCTCTCCCAGGGAGGAGGTCACACGTGGATCCTTGTAATCAGTTCACCCTTTCCAACCCACTCACCCTCCACTCTCCCAGCATCGCCCCTCACACCCTTGGTCCTGAAGGTATCGTCCACCCTGGATTCCCTGTGCCTCCAGCCCCCATATGTACCAGTGTACAACCTCTGCCCTATCAAGATATGACAAAATAACAATGTATAAATTACCAAGGGCACATGAGGGAGGGGGAAGCGGGGAGGAGGGGGAAAGAGGACCTGATGCAAAGGGCTTAAGTGGAGAGCAAATGCTTGGAGAATGATTGGGGCAGGGAATGTGCAGATGTGCTTTATACAATTGATGTATGTATATGTATGGATTGTGATAAGAGTTGTATGAGCCCCTAATAAAATGTTTTCTTAAAAAAGCACACAGGAAAAAATATTTTAACCTTGTATTTTATACCAGTCAATCTACCAATTATATTGTTTTAAAGTTCACTTGCAGTATGTTTATTAAAGCTAATATGTATTTACCGTCAAATACTTTAGAGACAATGGAAAAGCACAATGGTTATAGAAACCAGTAAACAACAGGTAAATCACTGTAAATCTTGCCACTTAAAAAAAGAATTCTCTGGTGACCTTACTACTTCTTAAACGGCAAGAGCAACTGTTTTACAGAAGTAGTGTTTCCTATTCATCTACTTCAAATCCAGCAGAGTAAACACAAACGAAGAGATGCTATTTCCAGAGGCCTGCTGACATCGCTGATTAGTGTTTTACATAAACAAGGAAATATCTATCAGAGCTCTGTACTAAGACCAAATAGCATTTAATTGAGATGTAAGGTACCTAAGTGGAAACAATAACTTTATAAAGGCCCTTAGTTCTATTTTTTAAATCATTTTATTAGGGGCTCATACAACTCTTTTTACAATCCATACATGCATCATTTGTGTCCAGCACATTCATACATATGTTGCCATCATCATTCTCAAAACACCTGCTTTCTACTTGAGCCCTTGGTATCAGCTCCTCATTTTCCCCTCCCACACCCCTCCCCTGAACCCTTGATAATTTATAAATAATTATTATTTTATCATATCTTACACCATCCGACGTGTTCCTCACCCAGCTCTCCACTCTCCATCCTCCAGGGAGGAGGTTACATGTAGACCTTGCCATCTGTTTTCCCTTTCTCCCTCACCCTCCCTCCACCTTCCCGATATCGCCACTCTCAACACTGTTCCTGAGGGGCTCATCTGTCCTGGACTCCCCGTATTTCCAGTTCCTATCAATGCCAGTGTACATCTCCTGGTCCAGCTAGTTATGTAAGGTAGAATTGGGATCATGATAGTGGGGGGCGGAAGCATTCAAGAACTAGAGGAAAATTGTATGCCTCATCGTTGCTACACTACACTCTGACTGGTTCGTCACCTCCCCACAGCCCTTCTGCAAGGGGATGTCCAATTTCCCCCGATGGCCCCTGGGTCCCCACTCTGCACTCTCCCTCATTCCCAATGCTATGATTTTTTTTTTCTTTAATGCCTGATACCTGATACCTTCGATGCCTCATCATCTCACAGGCTGGTGTGCATTTTCCATGTGGGCTTTGTTATTTTTCAGTTAGATGGCCCATTGTTTATCTTCCAGCCTATGGGACCCCAGATTCTATATATTTTGACAACCGAGCACCATCAGCTTTCTTCACCGCACTTGCCCATGCACCCGCTTTGTCTTCAGTGTTCGCATCGGGGTAGGCTGGTGTGCTTCTTCCTTGTGAGTTTGTTGTTTCTTAGCTAGATGGCCACCTGATTGTCTTCAAGCCTTTAAGACCCCTGATGCTATATCATTTGATAGCCGGACACCATCAGCTTTGTTCGCAACCTTTGCTTATCCACCACTTTGTCTTCAGTGATCTAGTTTGGACAGGCCGGTGTGCTTCTTTCATGTGGATTTTGCTGTCTCTCAGCTAGATGGCTGCTTGTTTGTCTTCAGGTCTTTAAGACTTCAGGTGCTATATCTTTTGGCAGCTGGGTACTATCAGTTTTCTTCACCACATTTGCTTGTGCACCCATTGTCATCAGCGATTGTGCCAGGCAGATGAACATCTCAGACTGCCGACTTGTTAGAACAAAGTGTTCTTGTGTTGAGGAAGTACTTGAGCAGGGGCCCACTGTCCATCTGTTTACTTAATACTAAACCTATAAATATATGTACAAAGATCTATTCCCCCCTCATCGTATATAAATATATTTACATATTTAGTATATTCCCTTAGTTCTATTTTTGTTCATCACCAAAAAGAAAATTAAGAAAATAACTCTCATATCTATATTTTTGTATTACTGTTCCAACTTGGAATTCAGTAGATGGTTCTAGCTATTAGGAAGGGCCATGGGTAAACTTCACAAAAAGATTTAAGCATGTCATGCTCTAGAAAGTAGCTTCTAGACATTATGTTCTAAACTCTCTTGTAGAATTTTAAGTTAGGAATGGATAGCTTCTATAAGAATATGCATATATTGTACTTTTTTAGTTGAAGAATTTCATAAAGCCTGAAACACACTTGACCCAAAACAAAGCTATTAAGCTAATTCTCCAAGTTTGTACACAGGCATTTTTCTTAATACATCATTTTATTGGGGAATCTTATAGCTCTTAAAACAATCCATACATTCATTGTGTCAAGCACATTTATACATGTTGCCATCATCCTTTTCAAAACATTTTCTTTCTACTTGAGCCTTCATTTTTTTCTTCCCTCCCCAGCCCTCCCACCCTCATGAACCCTTGATAAATTATAAATTATTATTATATCTTACACTGTCCAATGTCTCTGCTGTTCAATCTCCGGAGGGGGTGTTTAATATGTCAATCATTACAATGAGTTCCCCCTTTCCTTCCCTCCCCCATCTTCCCCTTACCCTCATCGCTACTCCCGTCATTGTTACTGAGGCGTTTATCTGTTCCAGATTGCTTGTGTTGAGAGCTCTTATTTGTACCACTGAACATGAACTGGTCTAGGCAGATTTGTAAGGTAAAACTGCATTCATGATAGTTGGGGGTGGGGGTGGAGGAAGCATCAAAGAACTATAGCAATGTTGTATGTTTTGTCGGTGCTACTGCACCCTAGCTGGCTTGTCCCTTCCTTGTGACCCTTCTGTGAGGGGATGTCCAATTGTCTACAGATGGGCTTTGGGTCTCCACTGTGACCCCCTCGTTCACATCGATATGATTGTTTGTTTTGGTCTTCTGTTGCCTAAACAGGCATATTTCAAATATAACGTATTTCATGTGTTTCTGATTAATTTGTACTTTACTAATCAAAAGTTTATATTGAAAAAAGGTTCATATTGGAGGGGTTTATGTGGGGGTTGTCCCAAGAAATGTTATGCAATTTGGCTTAATAACACTTTGAAATGCTCTTCTTTTTGAAGAGAAAAAATTATTCTAAAAGTTTATACCTTCAAATTATTAATTTGGTTTAAACTGCATATATTATTGACAAAATATTTCCACTATAACAATCATAACTATATGGCTCTTCATATAGCTACAATGTAGTTTAATGATATGTATCACTGATGCTCCATTCTTAAACTGGGGCCTCTAGAGAAGAAGAGCCAGCAATGTTTATTTTATACACACACACACATTTATAGAGGGAGGGAGAAGTTCATATTAAGAAAATGGCTCAGGTAAATATAAAAAACTAGTAAGTTCAATCTTATTTCAACTCTGTGGTCAGATGTTATGCTGAAAGCTTCTCTTGACTGGTATAGCTTCTGGATAAGCTCAGTCCTTAGGCTGGTGGTTACAGAGGCAGTTGAATAAAAGGTCTACAGGTTAAGCTTGTGACTGGAGAAATAAATCCATGGTCTGAAGGTCAGATGGCATGAAAGTCAGATGGTTCCCTGGATCTGCAGACAATATGGCAAGCCAGTGACTTAACTCTAGAGAATTGGAGGCTGACAAGCCAGATGCAGGATCCAGACCCAGCAGGAAGCAAACAAGCTCTCCCATGGCATCCACTTATATCAGTGGTTCTCAACCTTCCTAATGCCATGACCTCATTTTTGGTGATCCCCCCAACCATAAAATTATTTTCATTGCTACTTTATACCTGTAATTTTGCTACTGTTATGAATCGGGCGAGCCCTGTGAGAGGATTGTTGAGGTCCCAAAGGGGTCCCGACCCACAGGTTGAGAACTGCTGACTTATATAGAGATTAGGGAATACCCCCTAGCAAACATCCTTTCAATTACATCAGGGATATGACCTATGAAAGGAGATTGGGTTCTACCTTATCTTCCTACCATTAATTGGCTGCAGAGAGTAGATCCCATTATGAAATTGATTCCATCGTAGTAGGCTAATAGCATGGAGGATTACTAGTCCTTATAACTGCTAACCCGTTGCCTTTAGGTGCTTTGGATGTGTTATCAGGTGAGACCAGTCCCAAGAAAAGGATATCTTGCTTGATAAATTAGAAGTACAGCCAAAAAATCAGAAGACATGCCCCCCCAACAAAAATGATTGACACATGGGCTCGAACAATGTGAGAAAGATACAGGATTAGGCAGTGTTCCCTTCTGTCGCACAAAGGGTTGCTAAGCGTCAGCACAAACTTGATGAAATCTCACACTTTTTAAATGACCAGACATCCCTTTATTACTAAAAAATAATTAGATATATGTTTTGAGAGAAGATAATCTTTTAATTAATCCTTTAAAATGTTTCTAGAAATTTAACAGCACATTAGCTGATTAAATATGATTGATATTCACATTTACATTGTTACAAGTACTCTAGTAATTCAGATAAAAAAGGCATACTATAATATGAATTTTCAGATGATTAACCAAATACAGTCACTGTGGCATAATAAGATCTTGGAAAAGCTATTCCTGTAAAATGGGGACAAAAACATATACAATCTAATATTTATAAAGCTATGATCACAGTGCCTGATATATAAGGAGTCCATAATAAGTATTTACTAAATTTGCTACCATTGACTTCACATCTACTGGCAGAAATCCCTTAACTGAAGAGATCGTTCCACAAAAAGAAGTGTCTATTCCATGATGGTATTGTGGAATTCGTTTGACAGTAAAACAGGCCATCAATAGTGTTGTCCTTGGACAACTCTCTCCATTCTTACTGCAGTATTTACGTTAGTGATTGTAAGTACGGGACACTTTAATATTGCCAATCCATTGAGGCTTTGCTTTCATCTACGAAAATATTTCTAGAATAAAATAGATCACACTGACTCTTTGCTCTCAACCTCCAAGTGAATAGCACTGAAGGGCTTGGATGTAGCCTATGAGGCCCTGCACAACCCGGCCCCTGCCTGGTTTCTTACCACTCTCCGGCTCCTTCCACTATTCTTGCTGACGCTCAGGCACATGAATTCCATGTGCCTGACTCATCCCATCGTCAAGTAGACACAAGCCACTGCCAAATGGTTGGTCCTCCCATCTCATCAGATTTATACTGAAATATCACCTCCACAGAGATAACACTACCCTTTCTAAAACAGCATATTCTATTACTCTATTGTTCTTCATCGCAAAGCATTTTTTTTTAGTAAAAGATCAAACACATTCTTACTCATGTTACCTCCAAGAGACAGGGACTTCATCTCATTTACCACTCTGTCTTCGGAGCCTAAAATACGCACAGAATTGGCATCAAGTAACTACCTATCAGCTAAGTAGGAAAGCTTTATTAGTCTTGCTTTCAGCAAATGCTAATGATAGAAGAGTGAGGCATCAAGAAGCTCAGCAGCCAAATGAACCGAGAGCATGGGGAGGAGCTGGGTAGCGCGCTGGAAGAGCGGACCCAGCACCAGAACCAGAGTGGGGACGACGGCAGGAGACTGCTCTCACACTGTCAAGGCCTGAGCAGCAGAATGGAGGAAAACGGTCTTTTTTTCTTTCACTCCCTCTCACCTCCTTTCCTCTCTCGCTCCTTCGCCAACATCAACCCGTTTTTGCTCTCTCTTTTCTTCCCTCCTGTTCTGCTTTCTCTGCTATAAACTGCTTTCCACTTGTATATTCCCCTCAAAGAATTTGTGTCCTATGGATCAGTGGGTTTGGTATAATAAAAGTTCTCTACTGAGAAACTGATAAAAGTATAGTTAATATTTATGTATATGTCAAGAAGAACACCAGCACAGATTTGCAGCAGATGGTTAACACGATCAAGCCAACCCAGAGAAAACTTGTAGAGTGAAACTCTGCTATCCAGTCTCACTCATGTCTCCAGGGTGCCCCCGCTTCTACTCAGCCTCCCAGGGGCGGTCCCACTCGTACATGTGTCCTTCTGAAGCTTGCCTCCTCAGGCCAGTAGTCCTTCTAGTTGACTTCCCTCTAAGTCCCATCTACATGTCAGCAAAACTATCTGTTTAACAGTATTACTTATGCCATTTATCATCTCAAACAGCTATTATGATTTTATATGTATGCATATGTATATATATTCTGGTAAAATAATGACAGAAAAATTGTGAAAATGTAATCAACATCACTGAAAAATTAGTGGAAAAGTTGTTAAATTGAAGACTAATTTGATATTCAAGCTCTCACCTTAAACATAATTTTTTTAAATGTCAAATTTTAGATTAACAGGCTAATCAGGCTTACAACATAATATATCTCCCTAATGCATTCCCATTCTGAATAACTCATAGCCATACAAGGCAAGTACTTACAAGACGAAAATCTTACACAATGGTAATAGCCACAAAACATTCTGCTTTTCTTTTTCACTAACTTGGTGTTAACTTAATGAAATGTGACACTGCTATCAGTGTAGGGCAATAAAAATGAAATGGTGCCCGATGTACAAAGAAAATATGAAAATCCCAAATGACAACAGCAAAAACAAAATTTATGTTTTCTCTTTCCTTTCTTATGCCCTCTGCATTACCTTGAGAGCATATGACTTTGTGATGCACATACTACAATAAAAATAGAATTGGTTGCTAGTCTGCCTAGATGGATGCTTGAAAAACAGCTAAATAAAATTCTATTTCTCAGTACCTCATAAAAGATCTATCACACATGACCCAATTCTTCATGTCCTTATGTTAAAAGCTGTACCAAATGTGGCTAAACTAAACCGTGGCTTGTGAGGGGAGTTCCTGGATCAGTTAGTTCAATTCCAGGTGGAGAGGTCAGCTCAGGAGGTTATGACAAGTGTTTCTAGGATTCCAGAGAGAGAATCTTGAGAGATTTCCTTGATGTATACAGGGTGAGCAGGAGTTATTATGAAGTTTTAAGAAAACTGAAAATTGTACTGGTGAGAAGAGGACCCAGAAAGCTGCAATAAGGAAATGTCCACCTTCAAAAACGCCTCACGGTTAAAGGGTGATGGTGATATTCAATCTGTTCCAATCGGTTCAGGAGAACCAATACCTAATTTTTTTAATGAGTTTGGTGAACCAGTTGTTAAAATAGCACCTGTAATCAGGATTCTCTCTGAGGTGGGCGGCTGAACACTCAATGCGGAAATCATACCTTTACAGCCCTTACTTTTTTCTAATGTTCTTTTGTACAATCACAGAGTCTAAATGCCTGTAGCAATGTTCATTTCACCCATAGGTATAAAAACCTAGACAGAACTATGCTTGTAATATTTATTTGTTTCATAAAACTTGTTATACTTTTGATAAAATACTATTATTTTTATTCCCTTAAGTTTGTTACTTCAGTAAACAAATATATATATAAGAAAAAGTTCCAAACAACCAGAGGGTGGCATGCTGTCATTTGCTTCAACTTTGTGTTCAGCCCCAAATTTCCACAAAATATTATGAATAAACAGTGCAATTCCTGAACGTGTTCAAAAAACTAAAAATACCGTCAGAACAATTGCTGTAAGTGCAGCAGATGCGGGAAGGGATGTTTCAAAGACGAACATAAAATGTTCAGAGAAGAGAAGTCGCCTGTTTTTATACAACAAACATAACAACTATTGTCTAATCGGCCGACCTCTAAAGGAATGGGATCCTGTTCCTACAGCGAAAAGATGGTTAAGGATAAATCACACTGCCACTGATGCTTGAATAAAAGCCAAGAATACTGCAAGTGAAGACACCAGTCAAGAAGCAGTATTAAGTAGCAGTTTTATTGTTTTTTGTCAGGTTATTATTTGATAATTTTCACTGATATTTTAAAAATTCTTATAACATAATCTAGTTTTGTACTTCTCTTTTATTGTCCTAATTTAAGTATTAACTGTGTGAAAGAATAAACTATCTTTTGAAATATCATTTTTTATATTACAATGCTCATTAGGGTAGTAAACTGATTTTTTAATTATTTGGATTCTACCGCTGGTACAGGGATTAACTCTTTAAGGGTACCAAGGACTCGCCTCTGAGCACTTCAGTGGGACGCTTGACTCTGTCCGCTTTACAACCATGATCTTGCCCCTTCAGATTTCTTTTCATTCCCCAAACTCAAAGAATATTGAAAACGAGCACAATTTGAGTTCCTCCAGGATTTCATAACCATTTTGACATGGTGTACACATGCAGAATTCTTTGGGTAAAAGAGGAAAAGCGTATAGACCTAGGGAGAGGATAGGTCAAAGCATAACTTCACATTTTGATATTTTTAATAAAAGTTTTTAGGATTTTGTAGCAACGCCTCCTGATTTCTAACATGCTGAGATTATACTTGTGCTGATATTATACTATACTTGTATATGTATACTACACATATAAATATGCTTACATATATATTTAGCAGTACACATCGAATATTCCTAGAGACATAAAATTTTAAGTTACAAAGGATAAAATATCTGATAAAATAATAGACTCCACGTGTGTTGGTATATAAGTTTGCCAGGAAGCAAGCCAATCTTAGTCATTGTTCAAACTTAAAGCCTGACAAACTAAGAAAATAACTCAAAAGAGGCCACCCCTAAAGTTGACTTCCCATCTAGTATGTTTACGTGGACATGCATATGTGAGCTTTCTGGGAAAAGATAAACATGATACCAGAGAAGTTGAAAGTCACAAACGTGAACACGGGCTGCGTCTTTCACCAACAGAGGAGGGAGGGAGGGAGGGACGGCGCTGGACAGAGAGGGAAATGAACTCCGACCACAGGGGACAGAGGTGTCTTCTGGTTTGTTTTTGTCTTGTTTTCATTTTTCGATTGTTGACATTATTACATTGTCTGTCTTAAGCAAAATTAGCAGATACCTACAATTCTTAATTTCACTTGACCGGCACCATGAAGCTACAGGTCAGAAAGATGTACACTACTACGATCATGAAGTAACAGAAATCCTGTACCAGAAGAAACGCAATGTACACAAAAAAACTATTAGATCATTTTTGGAATCCAATTTAGTTTATTAAATATTATTTTTATGAATTTTTACAGTATTCTCTTGTTATTGCTCAATAAAAGAGTGACTAAGTCTCACGGGCTAAAGCCAGCTAGATTTTACACTAATTCTCTTTTGGGCATTACTTAATTTTCTTCATTTAATTTTGAACACACCTGGATTGTAAGGGACGGTCACACGGTCCTCCCTCATCCAGCGGAGTGTGCGTGGAAGCTGCAGAGTAAGGCATACCTCTGCCAACTCTAGCTAAACCGCAGCAAGTCCACATCACTGCCTCGAGCAGAAGCCAGCCTTCAGATTTCCTACTGTCTGATTCCTGAGCTCATATTAGCACACTGCTGGTGCTGTAGTCACTGTATCAACTATTGGTGTTAAATCTTTGGATGCAGTGAAAGTTAACAGTGCTATTTTTATGCTGTAAAAAAAATTCAGTCTGTTTTCCCTTTTTGATTACAGTTCATTTAAGGAAAAATGTTGCTGTGTGGTTTGACAATGTTTTATGCGTCTTCCGCTGATAGAACACACAAAAGGTCTGAATAGCCCATTTATTTGAGCAGACGTACTAAATAATACTTTAAATGTGAACATGCATGTCATAAATTTAGTAGTCTCTTTAAAGTAGGATAAATCTAGTATTGAAAATGGGCTTTGTTCAAAGCCATTTTTTTCCCAAACAGTCATAAAGGGACTCTGATTTGTGCCGCATGAACAATGCCAGCATCGTCATGTTAATGTTATCCGTATGGGCTTCTAATAATAGATAAGAGTCTACATTTGTATTGTATGTCTTAGAGACATTTAAAATCTAGATAAGGAAAGGCTTATTTCATTGGCCCCATAGTTAAAGAAAGCAGACCCTAATTAAAAGAATTCTGTTCTGAATTAACTAGTTTGACATGTGCTAATTGACAGTTCCTGTGAAATGGTTCTAATTAAAGTCAATATGTCTTTTTCAATTAAAAGGAAATTAAGAATATACTAATATACATTAACAACTTAATCTGCCTTCAATATCCCATACATCAGCTGCTTTTTCCCTCCTAACATTATTGGAGAACCATCTGACATGAATCTTCCTCTGTTTGCTTACGGTCTCTCATTATTACTTCACACGAGCCCAGCAGTGCTATATGGCCCATGAGGAAGAAGACAACCGCATATACTTTTAATTTTCAGATCTCCCACCTCTTAGTTCATTAAATGCAAGCCCACCTTCCTGAATTAGAAAAGGACATTGCTTAATAAGAATCTCCGCTAACTGAAAACAATGACAAGTGTTCTCAATTAGTTGGGCTTTTTACTCTAGGCCTTAACGGTAACTGCATTCTGCTGGGAAGAAGGCTGGAGTATGTTTCATCCTTTGGTTTGATCCAAAGAAAAGCCTGATTTGAGCAACATACAACAGAAAACATCTTTCAGAACATGTTTCTCAAATGAAACTTAGGGGAAATCTCAGGTGGGACCATTTTGCACTGTATATACAATACAAAAATAGAATATAAAATTACTTTCGAAAGCCAGCACTGAAAGAAGGCCCATCATGGTCTATGAAAATGTATCATAGAAAAACGGCTTATAGTGCATACTTAAATATATAAATACACAGTACCAATGCTATACTGTTAGCAACTTTTTAAACTTTAAATCATTTTATTAGGGGCTCTTAGAGCTCTCATAACATTCCATACGTCAAGCATATCAAGCATATTTGTACATATGTTGCCATCATCATTTTCTAAACATTTATTTTCTATTTGAACCCTTGGTATCAGTTACTCTTTTTTTCCCTCCCTCACCCACTCCCACCCTTGTGACTCCTGGATAAATCATAAAATATTATTTTCATATCTTACACCAACTGCTATCTCCCTTCATCCATGTTTCTGTTGTTCATCCCCATGGGGGGGGGGTTGTTATGCGTCAATCATTATGATCAGTTCCCCCGGCCTCCCCTCCTCCCCCTACCTATCACTACTCCCAGTTCTGTTGCTCAGGAGTTTCTCTGACCTAGGTTCTGTGTGTCCTGAGCTCTTATCTGGCCCAACACCCGTAGTTCTCAATAATATGTCTTTTTTTGTTTGTTTGGGGTCTTCTGGAGCCTATTACCTGATTCTATCAACACCCAATGATCACACAGGCTGAGGTGATTCTTTCATGTGGGCTTGTTGCTTCTCTGCTAGATGACCGCTTGTTTAACTTCAAGCCTTTAAGACCCCAGACACTATAACTTTTGAAACCTTTAAGACACCCTCAGCTCTCTTTACCACATTTGCTTATGCACCCAATTTGTCTTCAGCAATCGAGGGTGAGCATCACAAACCGTCAGACTGTAAGAACAAAGGTTCTCTTGTTGAGGGAGGGCTTGAGCAGAGGCCCAAAGTCCATCCACTTCCTCAGTGTATTGCCATATAAATATATACATAGGCAAATACCTCTTTTTTATTAATTAATATACTTACATAAGTGCACTCCTATGTTTATACCTCTATTCATAGCTTTACTTCCCAGATCTTTCCACTGTTTCCGTGTGCCTTCCTCCTTTCCCGCCATCACACTCGCCCTTCTTCTCCTCTTAGTAATTCCACTCAGCTGGATTGGGGTTGCTCCAGCACCACCAGAATCTCTACGTCCTCCTGGTTGTTAGTTGTAATCCCCTAGTTGTTTCCCTCTCTATAGCGATGTTTGCTCACTGCTCCTTTCCCCCTCCTCCTCCTTCCTCCAGGTCCCTCGGGATCCATCAGTCCCATTGCTTTCTCCTCAGCTTGCTTTCAATGCCTATCTTATATTGGTAAGCAAAAGAACAATAACAGAGACAAAACAAAAGCTTGATTAAGAAGAGAAAATAAAAAGCATAGATAATTCCAGGTCTGTCGGCTGACCTTTATGACAATCTCCCCACGGGTCCTGGAGGATTCCAGGACTGCCTCTCCTAGCCTGAAGTCTATTTTGGGAGCTTCTCAAGGGTTTTGTGGCTTTGTTTGGTTTTAGCAATTTTAAAGCCAGAGAAAGTAAAATTACACCCTAACATCAAACTAATATCTATAGCATAAACATCATATGGAAAATTATGAAAAATGATTAAACATTTTTTCTTAGTAGGCGATTATAATTTAGATATTTTATTATAATAATCAGGTTTTAATGACATTTTATTTTGTACAGATACTATATGAATTATTTTCATATAAAATAGCTCATTTTTTCATAGGTATTCCATCACAACCATTTTTTTCAAAAGTTTAAAACTGAACCATAATATATAGCTACTTAATGGGGAGAAGGGTGTGGTGAGCTGATGATGTCATGAACAGAGGAACAACTAAGAAATTGGAACCAGCATCTAAGAGATCCTGTGAGTGTTAGAGGAGCACCAAGCTAGTGGAGAGGAAGCACGAAGAGGTGGAAGAAGGGAGAAAGTGATGGCGGGGCAGGAGGAGGCAAAAGGAAACAGAGGTAAGCTCTAGGAAGCAAAGGCATGGATAGGGGGATTAACAGAGGTGTGCACTTATGCAAACACATTAATCCAGAACAATAGTGATATGGGCCTATGTACATATATTTATAAGGCAATACACTGAAGCTGCAGATGGGCCTTGGGCCTCAGCTCATATCTCCCCTCAATACAAGAACACATCGTTCTAACAAATTGGCACTCTGTGATGCTCACTACCTTTCTCCCACTACACAATCGCTAAAGACAAACAGGTGCATAAGCAGACGTGGTGAAGACAGAGGATGGTGCCCGACTATTAAAAGATATAGGGTCTGGGGTGATAAAGGCTTGAAGTTAAAAAAGCTGCCTTCTAGCACTGAAATAACAAGCCCATGTGGAAGAAGCACACCAGTCGATGTGATCATGAGGTGTCAAGACTGGGCAATGGCAATCAGAAGATTCACAACAAACAGTAAACAAACAAAAATGCATTCGTGAGAATGGAGGGGGTTTAGAGCAGAGACCCAAAGCCCATCTGTGAACAATGGAGCATCACCCCCCACAGAGGGGTCTCAGGGAGGAGGTGAGTCAATCAGAGTGCAGTAGAGCACTAATGGGTCATGCACAATACCTCTGTTTCCTGCAGGCCTCCTCACCCCCCACTATTATGACCTCAGTGCTGCCTCCCAATGTAGGCTAGACGGAAGCATGTACATAGGTATAGGCAAGAGATAAAAACTCACAACACATGCAACTCAGGAACAGGAATGGGAACCGAGATACCAAAAGAGTAGACGGAAGGAGGGGAGAAGTGAAGAGCACACAACATAATGAAGAGCACACAACCACACACCCCTAGTCAGGGGAAAGAGCAATAGAAACCAGAGGGGAAGGGAGATGGCGGTTGGAGTGAGAGTGGAAAATAATGAATAATCTATAATCGATCCAGGGGGCCACGAGGGATGGGAGGGGTATGAAGGGAAAAAAGGAGGAGCTGATCCCAAGAGCTCAATGGAAAGTAAATGTCTGGAAAAGAACGATGGAATATATGTATGAATGTGTCAGATACAATTGATGTATGGTTTATAACAACAGTTGTAAGACCCCCCAATAAAATGGGGAAAAAAGAATCAGAAATATATATATAGTTACTTAAATAAACAGAAAATCATTTTACCAAAACTAACTTATTAATTTTAACATAAAGGAAAAGAGCAAACAAGTCATTTCTACTTTTATATGTTTATATTTTTAAAAGAAAAAGTACGCTTTTACCGGTGATATTCTAAGAATATGGGAAAGCAGAGATACTCAGCTAGCCAGCCAACCCAAGATCTCCCACTTTTTCTCCAAATGTATGCCCCATTACTTTTCTGAAGTTATCAAAAACTTTAATGAAAATCATTTTAAATGGGACTGTAAAAAGCCACTGACGTTTCATTAATTTCCAGAATGAGTAAATGCACATTAATCCACTTTCATGAAAGCACCTCCTTACCATTTAAAAACAGTCAGCCTCAACACAATGTAGTGCTATTCCTCGCCCTTGGAGCCCCTCGCTGGATTCCCAATGCTAGGACTTTGCCCTCGGGCTGGCATAGACTAGAAATGCTCCAGGAACAGACGCTTGACACGGGAGAGCTGCCGATTCAGCGCCTCTCCTGCCCAGTTCAGGAGGGCCACAGCGGCCTGCACATCACAAGGCCGACGGACTGCCCACAAGCAGGAGGAGACTCTTCACGACCCACCACAGACTTGGGAAGGGAAGCAAACGGAAAGACAGACAAAATAGCACCCGTGTCAGCAACAAAAGTTACGGCTACTTCTCAGGCTCCCCCACGCCATTCACATGGCGCAATGACAATGCCTGATATCTAAACCCAGGCTTACGCTCACCTTAATCTGCCAAGAGTTCCAAGGGCGTTCACTGCACTGATACTGGATCCGTAAGAAAACTTCCTAAAGGGGAAAACTACATTGAACTAAAAGTAGAACATGCCTGTAGTATTCATCTGATTCCTTGCAGTTGTTGTGCATTTAACAAATATTTCTTGATTATCCTCATGGTGGGGTTGAACTACTGACCTTGTGGTTAGCAACCTAATACATAACCCATTATGCCACCAGGGCTCCTTATATTTATTTACATCTTTTTCTCTTAGCCCTTTCTTTAAGTAATAATAAAAGAACACATAATTACCGTATATACTCTTGTCTAAGCCAAGTTTTACAGCACAAAAAATGTGCTGAAAAACTGGGGTTCGGCTTATACACGGGTCAGTGGTACCCCAGCAAGGTGTAACATCTCAGGGGTGATTGCCGTTCCTCCGCTGTTTATTCAAAGCCCTGCTGACACTGCAGGGCTTTGAATGTTTGTTTCCTCACATCTAACCCATCAGAGCCATCCTATGACGTGGACAGCACCAATTCGCAGAAGCACCCTTAGTGATTCACTTACGCCGGCAGCTGAACTGGTAAGGATGTGTCTGTGTCTGCGCTCCGTCTCTCCCCTCTGGTCTCTGTGTTAATTCACACTTTGCATTTCCCACCCTAGGCTTATTCTCGAGTCAATCAGTTTTTCTGGTTTCCCAGGTAATAATTAAGTACCTCGGCTTATACTTGGGTCGGCTTATATTCGAGTATATACAGTAATTGTCCAAATTGGAACACTTTTAAGAATACTAGGTCAAAAAAATAATACTTCTATGTCAAGAGAAAAAACTAAAATATTTTGTTTAATTAAAAATAGAGAGAAAAATTAATAATAAATGAAGATGATCTTAGGGAAAGTAGGACATAGGAACTTCTAATAGGTAAAGTCAGGATACAGAAGTAGATTTATCTAATTCTAGACTCATATTTCTATTTAAACATAAGAGAAATAAAACATTATTCCATTAAGTATTCTACTAATTAAATGGAAAATATAGTTCTCATACTACTCTATGTACATAAAGTTGATTAACCAAAAGTGGTTTAAACTTTTTTTTATCACTTGCAAGAGTCTTAAAATGATACATATAGCTTTTACTTACACTGAAAATTTTCTTTCCAATGTTTTTTGTTTTTTTCTCTTCTTTCCAATGTAACTAGCAATGACAGGAGTCAAAGATAAGATCATGTAAAAATAACTTTTTCCTCCTAATATATTCCAAATTAAATATTTAGAATACTTAGGTATTAAAATGACTTCAAATTTTACTTCTTACTTCATCTAACATTTAAATTCCCTTGAGTAGTTGTGTAAGCTTGAGCTATGTAGCATAATATATATTAATCACTATGAATATGTCACAAAAAAAGCAAAAAATGAGCAAGTAAGACTTAATTAACCACCACATCTTTTAAAACCAGAACTCTCCCATTTCATCTGTCAACCAACTTCCCAACTGAGTTACGAATGAAACATCATCATTGGCACTTTCCACTCGTATTTCTTACATGTTGTTTTTTGTATTCAATTTGTACTACATTAATCTATGTATATTCCAGTTTTATGCATATTCCAAGATAAAGGAAGACTAAGTTTTCTATTTATTTTCCAACATATAGAATAAGTAATATGTTAATGGGTGTTCAAACATGCTGTAGTTTAACTGACTAGGCAACAGAACTCTTCCCAGGCTGCAGAAGGAGGAAACCGGGAGAAAGAAGCGTGTTTCTCACTGTGCCTCTTCCGTGTGAGTGAGTCACAGTACTCAAGAGGCTGTTGAGGGCATTCTTCTGTTCTGACTTGCTTCACTACTTGAACCATGTGATCACTTCCTTTCAAAGAGCAGAAATCCCGAAATAGAATCGGCACCGATGATGGGAATACTAGTGTACTGAAATAACTACCTACAAGGCTCCGTGTGGTTTTTTTGATCCTTTCAAACATCAAGCAGTTTGCCAATGATGATATTGTCCTTACATGGGATTTAAATCACCATCTCCACACGTTTGGATGCACATGGCTCTTCGCGCCACTATTTCATTCTCTTCTATTTTAGTCTCCCTCTGATGCTTGAGTTTTGTTGTCTTAAGATAAAAAAGAAAGAAGTTAGCAAAGTTGCATAATATAAGGTCAACACACAAAATATCAATTGGTTTCTAATGCCAGCAATGAAAAATCTGAAAAGGAAGCTAAAACATTTCACTTACAGTAACACCTAAGAGTATAATATGCCCAGATATAAATTTAATTGGGAATTTGAAAGACATATCAAATGGAAATTATAAAAAACTTCTGAGAGAGATCAAAAGAAGACCTAACTAGAGGAAAAGACATTCTGTGTTCATGGATTAGAAGACAATATTGTCAAGATGTCAACACTACCTAAAGTGATCTACAGATTAAATACAATTCTTATTAAAATCCAATAGTAGTTTAAAAAATAAATGGAAAAGGTAATCTTTGATTTTATATGGAAAGGCTCCAAACTCAAATTTTTACATGCAAAGGCTCAAAATTCCCTGCCATCAAGTTGACTCAACTCAAAGGAACCCTATAGAACAGAGTCAAACTGCTCCTTTGGCTTTCCAAGGCTGTCAATTTTTTAAATCTCTCCAGACATAATCCATTATGCCCCTGTGATTAGACAAAAACAATTGTGAAGAAAAAGAATCAACTAAGCACCATCACACCTGCTGCCTTCAAAACATAATTCACTACAGGCAGTCCCTGAGTTAGGAGCACTCAATTTACAGATAACTCTTCCCAAAAAACCCCCCAAAAACGTCTAAACTCACTGCTATTGATGCCAAATCATAATGACCTTACAAGACAGGGCAGAACTGACCCTGTGAGTTTGTTTCCAAGATCACTCTTTACAGGAGCAGAAAGCTCCATCTTTCTCAGGTGGAGCAGCTGGTGGTTTCCAACAGCTGGTCTTGCAGTTGAGCCAAATAGTTACCACTATACAGCAGAACTCCTTAAACTAGATAACCACATACTGAAAAAACTACCTACCATATGCTGAAAAAAAATCATCTATCCAATACGGGTCTAATACTAAGTACATATATTCCACAACTTAACAAACACACAAATAATCCAGTCAAGAACAGGCAATGGATTTGGATAGACAACTCATCAAGAAGTCATGCAAATGGGCAACAAACACACTTAAAGTCTTCAACTATCAAAGAGATGCAAATTACAATAAGGTACTGCACCACTCCGACTACAATACCTAAGATTTAATTTTTTTAAAAAAACAAGTTAAGTAGGATGTGAGAAAATTAGAACATTTATCCAAACCAGGTGGGAAAGCAAAATAACATAGCCATTAAGGCAAAACCTGGCACTCCCATAACATTTTTAAAGAGAACTACCATATAACCTAGAAATTCCACTCCTATGCATGTATCCAAGGGATTAAAAGCACAGATGTAAACAAGGATATGAACACCCATTGTCCTGGCAGCACTAGTCACAATCGCCAAAACGTAAACAACTGAGTGCTCACCGATGAAGAAACAGAATGCGGTATATATACTCATATGACGATATTTAATCATACAAAGAAGTAACGTCCTGATACATGCTATAACATAGATGAACCTTGAATGCACTATATGAACTGAAATAAGTCATTCACTAAAGGACAAATATTGTATTATCTCGCTTAAATAATGTCAAAAATATAGAAAACAAAGGTTTTTAGTAGTCACTAGATACAAGAGGTTACTAGGACCAAGGAACCTATTTTGGGGAAAATATTGAGTTTCTGTTTCTGGTTAGGGAAAATGTCCCATCAATTAAGGGGAAAGGCTGCTCAACATGATTGATGCAGTAGATAGCAGTGAGCTGTCTTCCTGAAGATTGAAATGACAGATGTGATTCTTTTAGCAGATGCTGACATTGCCTATGTACAACCAAACACCCTTGAGAAATTTTTTTTTGCTGGTTAAGAAGTTTAGGGTTTTGTAGGGTATTTCAATCACTTGTCAATATTTATTTCATTTCACATTACTACCTCATAACTTGCTATATTGTCTATAATCTTAAAACCGTGTCAAAGCCAAATGAAACAAATGCCTAACAGTTCATCTCTGTAGACCTGGAGCAGCAGAGGAAAGGGAGGGTCAGGAATTTGAGGGAAAACTAGAATGCACATCTAATTGTCTCCATGAACAATTCACTGCTTTCTCCGACAGGAAACCAGAATAGAGGGTCCCTGACTACCACTCTGAACACTGTAATCACGATTCTACAGAAGAAAGTAGAATTGCGATCAAAAGTGGTAAAATGTAGAACAAATGTTCATCCAATAAGGATATTTTAAATCATTTTATTAGGAGCTCTTAGAGATATTATAACAATCCGTAATTCAATTAGATCAAGCATCATTGTACAATTGCTGCCACCATCAGTTTCAAAATATTTTCTTGCTTCTGGAATTATTTGATATCAGCTCCCCTTTATCCCCTCCCTCTCCCACCCTAACCCCCAGAAGCCCTATATAAATATATATATATGCTTTTATTTTGCCATATATTACACCATCCAATGTATCCATTCACCTACAATTCTGTTATTTGTTCCCCTCAAGTGGGGTGATACAGTCACCATTGCTATCAATTCCCCCTCCCCCTCCCACGCCATCTCCCCATACCCCCAGGAAATCATTCCTGTTACTATTTCTTTCTTCTTCTTTGTTAAAATCAGTATATTGGGGGCTCACACAACTCTTATCACAATCCATCCAAATATCCATTGTGTCAGCACATGTGTACACATGTTGCCATCATCGTTCTCAAAATCTTTTCTTCTACTTGAGCCCTTGGAATCAGCTCATTTTTCCTCCCTCCCCCTCCACCCACTCTCATGAACCCCTGATAAATTATTATTATATTTGTATCTTAAACCATCCACTGTCTCCCTTCAGCCACGTTTCTGTTGTTCGTCACCCTGGGGGTGGTGGGGGTAGTAATGCATCGATCATTGCAATCAGTTCCCCCTTTCATTTCCCACCCTCATGGTATCAATATTCCCATTAGTGTCCCTCAGCCCATTACTATTTCTGAAGGGTTTATCTATCTTGGATTCCATGCATCAAACAATATTAATTTAAAAATGAACATACACAGACCAATAAGGATTTTTGCTAAAGTGATTATAGCTGGATGACCCCTGAAACTATTGCTCTGAGGAATTTTTTGTTTTTGCTCATAGGAAATTTTAAACCTTAAACTGGAAGTATTCTTGATGTCATATTTAAACCAAACAGTAGCTTGGTTTAATTAGAAAAGATTTCCTTGAGCATTGTGATTTTTAAAAGAACTATATGTGATCCAATTCACAAACAACTAGAAAGGTTAAATAAGAAGTTTAAGGGTAGTGAATTGGTGTTAATGAGGGTAAAATAATTCAGAAAAGAATGTCAAGAAAACTATAACTATTTGAAGAACGTAATCAATGTCACTGAATTTTACCAGTAGAAATTGTTATATTTGTGTATGTTCTGTTTTGTATTGCTTCGTCAAAATAAATCCACCAGTTGCTCTACATAGGGCCACTACGGGGGTCACATAGGATAACTAAGGGGTTAGAATCAACTCCAGGGCAGTGGGTGAATAGAAAGAAAAATAAATTAATTCAATATAAAGACCAACCAACTGGAAAAGAACAGAGAACAATACTTGTGCCTATTCCAAAGAAAAGTGACCCAAAAGAATATGGAAATTATCAAGCAATATCATTAATATCACATAGTTTCAGCAGTACATCAACAGGGAGCTGCCAGAATATCCAGCTGGACTGAGAAGACATACAATGAGGGCTGTCATGGCTGATGTCACATGGATCTTGGCTGAAAGCAGAGAATACTAGAAAGATACTTACTTTACCTTATTGAGTATGCAAAAGCAACTGAATATGGGTCATAACAAATCATGAATAACATTGCAAAGAACAGGAAATCCAGAATACCTGATTGTGCTCATAAGAAACCTTTACATGAGTCAAGAGGCGGACAGGGAATACCGCAGGTTTAAAATCAGGAAAGCTATGCATTAAGTTTTATCCTTTGATCATATTTATTCAATAAATTTCCCAATCAAGTAATCAGAGAATCTAGACCGTAAGAAGAATGTGACCTCAGGATTGGAGGCAACCTCATTAGCAAAGTTCAGGATGCAGGTATCATAACCTTGTGAACTAAAAATGAGGAGGGCTTGAAGCACTTGCTGACGAAGATCAAAGATTGGAGCCTTCAATGTGGGTCAAAACTCAATGTAAAGAGAATAAAAATCCTCACAACTGGACTAGCAGACAATATCCTGATACACAAAAATCAAAGTTGTCAAGGATTCCATCTTACCTGGATCCAGAGTCAACACATATGGAAGCAACGCCTATGGAAGAAATCGAATGGCGTACTGTGTTGGGCATACAAAGGCTACAAAAAAGGCCTTTTAAAGCATCAAAAAGTAAAGAAGTCACTTTGAGGACAAAGGTTTATCTGACCTTTACAACAGCACTTTTAATCACCTGAAATGCATGTGAAAGCTGGACATTGAATACGGAAGACCAGAGAATTGATGTGTTGGAGTTACAGTGTTAGTGAAGTTAAGGAACACCACTGACTACCAGAACAACAAACATTGTATTGGGAAACGTCTACGCAGAATGCTCCTTAGAGGGGATGACGGCAGGATTTCGCCCAGGTGCTTTGGACAAGTTTTCAGGAAAAGGCACTATGCGAAGTACTCTCAGTGAAAAAGAAGAAGATTCTCCATGAGATGGACACGTGGCGATAACAAGAGACTCAAACAGAACACAATGAAGAAGAAGCTATAGGATTGGGTGTTGTTTACTCCTGTTGGACGCAGGCTCACTAGTTAGAAGTGACTCGATGGCACAGAACAACATTACAATTTTAGAAATGCTCTGCTAAAAAAGATTTTATTTTCGTTTACAACTTTTAAGCGAGGATGATGATACTTTTGTTTTCCTGTAAGCTAAGTAAGGAATGCTGGTAACAAAAGGATTAACCACTGAACTATAAATGAAAGGTCTGAGGTTCAAACCCACCCATAACGTTGTTGTTGTTGTTGTTGCTGCTGCTGCTGCTGCTACTGCATTCCATTCAGTTCCAACTCATAGTAACTCATAGTATGAAAGAATGACACACTGCTGGATCCTGTGCCATCCTCACAATTGTGACGTTTGAGCCCACGGTTGCAGCCACTGTGTGAAACCATCTTGTTGAGGGTCTCCCTCTAACTTTACCAAGACTCACCATTCCTGCTTCTAGGGAGCATTCTGCCTGTACTTCTTCCAAAACAGATTCATTTGTTCTTATAGAAGGTCATGGTACTTGCAATATCCTTTGCCAGTACTATAACTAAATGTATCAATTCTTCTGTGGCCTTCCTTATTCAATGTCCAACTTCCACATGTATGTGACATTATTGAAAATGCTATAGAGCTTGATATATGAATGGACTTGAGGCTTGCCCTTAATTCTAGGCCAAATCAAAGAACAATGAGTTCTGGGACATGGCCCTGCTCAATGCTTGCTCTCATGAAGAGATCACTAAGAGACAGGTGCTACTACAGCAAAGTGTGAGGGAAGAAACTAGAAAGGGTCCAGCTATCAGAAGGAATCGTGTTTGGGGTCTTAAAGGGTTGTCTTCAAACAAGCATCCATCTACATGAGGTTTCAACTAAGTCCATATGGAAAGAGAAGACCAGCCTGTAGGATCCAAGGATTTTAAATAATACAATCCAAATCCAAAGAAGGGAGTGTTATCAGATCTTAAATTATGAACACCTCACTTATAGAAGTGAGGACACTAAGTTTGACAGTGGAAGCCCAAAATCCAAATGCAAGGTTCACATACAGAGTCAATCTCTGGTGAATCCCTTTTGATCATAGTTGAGGGATGTGAATACCTTGTTATCAGATAGGAAGCATTATAAAGTCTATTACGGCAGACATAGATTAAAATGTACTTATCATTTGATCTCCCTCTTGACCCATTGTAAAGTTGTTTCAATTTAAGAAAAGTGGGTGGGCGGACAAGTAGATTAAGCCTCTGGTGAATCCCCTTCCCACAGAACAAGGATGTGTATGGCCTTGTCATGCATAATACATTGGAAAGTTAATTACTGCAGATGCAGTAGGCTAAAACTTGAAACCTTTTATTATTTGATCTTCCTTTTGATCCATTTAAAATATGTTCCAGTTTGCAGCTTTCAAATGAGGGTTTTCTCTGGTTTACTTTGTTTTTTGTTTCATTTTGTTTCTTTAATCATTTTATTTGGGGCTCATACAACTCTTATCACAATCCATACATACATTCATTATGCCAAGCACATTTGTACATTTGTTGCCTTCATCATTCTCAAAAAAATTGCTTTCTACTTGAGCCCTTGGTATCAGCTCATTTTTCCCCTCCGTCCCCGCTACCCCTCCCCCATGAACCCTTGGTAATTTATAAATTATTATTATTCTGCTATATCTTTCCCTGTCTGACATCTCCCTTTACCCACTTTTCTGTTGTCCGTCCCCCAGGGAGGAAGTGTTATGTATATCCTTGTAATCGGTTCCCCCTTTCTATCTCACCCTCCCGATATTGCCACTCTCACCACTGGTCCTGAAGGGGTCATCTGTCCTGGATTCCCTGTGTTTCTAGTTCTTCTCTGTACCAGTATATGTCCTCTGGTTAAGCCAGATTTGTAAGGTAGAATTGGGATCATGATAGTGGGTGGGGAGGAAGCATTTAAGAACTAGACGAAAGTTGTATGTTTCATCGTTGCTACACTCTGGCTGTACGTCTTTCTATCTTTTTTAATAATTAAATCATTTTACTGGGGGCTTATACAACTCTTATCACAATCCACACATACATCCATGTGTCAAGCACTTTTGTACATTTGTTTCCCTCATCATTCTCAAAACATTTACTTTCTACTTGAGCCCTTGGTACCAGCTACTCATTTTTCCCCTCCGTCCCCACTCCCCTTCCCCCATGAACCCTTGATAATTTATAAATTATTATGTTGTCATATCTTACACCATCCAACACCTCCATTCATCCACTTCTACACTGTCCATCCCCCAGGGAGGAGGTTATATATAGATCCCTGTAATCTACTCCCCCTTTCTCCCTCACCCTCCCTGCACCCTCCCAATTTACTTTGTTTACTGCTAGCTTTTCTGTGTATAAAATCTAGGGTAGGTAAGTCTATACAGACAGTAACTGGATGAATGGTTCCTTGGGGGCATAGCAGGAAAGGTTGGGGGAAATGTGGTGCTTAATAACAATTAGTACAAAAACAAAGAAATGTTCTAAATTAATCATAGTAATGATTGTACAACTCTTGGTGTGACTTAGCTATTAAATTTTATGATACATGAATTGTATGCCAATAAAACTTTTTTAAATGCTGTGGCTTGCATCAGGTATACGTTAGCCCACAAAGTAACATCCTTGCTTTTAACGCCGTTAAAGAGATCTTGTCATTCAAATTTACTCAGTGTAGTGTGTCATTTGCGCTCTTGGCTGCGTCTCATGAGCACTGTGGATTCAAGCAAGAGCAAATGCCTGACAGCTTCAATCTTGTCTCCATTTGTCAGCAAAATGTTAGCTACTGGTCCAGTTGTGAGGGTTTGGGTTTTCTTTCCAGTTTATTGCAATCCACGTTGAAGGCTGCAGTCCTCGATCATTATCAGCAAGCATTTGGGGGTTATTTGCCCAGCATACATATTGAATAAATATGGCAAGAAGATGCAACCCTGATGCACACCTTTCTTGATGTTAAGCCAGGCAGTACTACTTTGTTCTGTTACCACAACCGCCTCTTGATCTGTGTACAAGCTCCAAATGGGCACATGAAGTGTTCTGGAATTCTCATTCTTCTAAAGGCTGTCTGCAGTCTCTATAATTCACAAAGTATAATGGGTTGGCACAGTCAATAAAACACAAGTGAACATCTATTTGGTGTTCTCTGCTTTCAGCCAAGATGTCAGCAAAGATATCCCTTTTTCCACACCCGCTTCTGAGTCCAGCCTGAACCTTTGGCAGCTCACCGTCAATGTACTACTCCAACTGTTGTTGAATGATCGTCAGCAAAATTTTTACTTGCATGTGATATCAATGACATTGTTCTATAATCTGCACAGTCTGTTGGGTCACATTTCTTTGGAATGAGTACAAATGCGGATATTTTCCCATCAGTTAGCCAAGTAAATGTCTTCCAGACTCCTTGGTATAGACAAGGGAGTGCTTCCAGGGCTTTATTCCGCTTGGTGAAACACTTTGATTGGCATTCCACAATTTCCTGGAGTCTGGTTTGTAGCTAACGTCTGCAGGGCAGCATGGACTTCCTTCAGTACCACTGGGTCTTGGTCAAATGCTACCTCTTGAAATGGATGAATATGGACTCATTCTTTTCAGTACAATGGCTCTATGAAACAGTTCCACTCTGTCGTACACGAATGCTTGGGTCTGAATTGACTAAACATCACACATCAACTAAGCACAGACTTAGTTATCAGGTAAATTTCACCTTGACTGGAACTGCCCATGGGGCTTTCAAGGCTGTCGTCTCCATGGGAGCGATGGCCATGTCTTTCTCCCATGGAGCTGTTCGGTGGGTTCAAGGAACTTTTGTGCCATGAGGTTCCCTACTGTGGAAAATACATAGCATTATTGTGCTACATTATAACTATGATCTGAGCATAAAGAAAAAGTCATTATCACTATGCTGAAAGCTTAGAATAAAAAAGTAATTACTTCTTTAAACCTACATATAAGTATGGCATTTTAAATATATGTATATATATTTGTTATTCCTGAAAGGTAATAAAATTAAAGTAAAATGAACAATGAGAAAATTATTTCAATCCCTTTTTGTCTTTATAAACCAGGCAATAAAATTAAATCTACACTAAAAGAGTGTTTCATCTATATTTGTCTTTTTGGAAATAATTAGAAAAACATCTTAACTGTTGGTATCCTGTTTCTACTCAAGTAGATCTGTGTGAGGGCAAGAAACTGCTGGGCTGCTAATGCTAACTAAGCATATCCAATAAATTCTAGAATCCCGGGAAAAAGTATCTACGCAAGAAGTCTATTCAAGAAATCAGCATGTGGGACATGGCATGGCTCGGATCTTATAAAAAGACGCCCTTCTTTGTTTGATTCCAGAACTTCTGTTACTATTTTTGTCTTCTTTATCATGTCTCCCTATCTTCAGTATTATGAAATAGTTAGACATCATCTTTTGAAATCTGCATTGTGGAATTTTTTTTGTTTTGTTTCTCTCTTTGTTAACATGTTCTCTGCATTTCTTAGTTCATGAGTTGAAAACAAAGAAATAGGTGTTTTTAATGGTTTACTGATTTTGCTATGTAAAGTAATTGCTCCCAGGCAATCTTCATTTACACACTAGGATGTCTGTGATTCATATTTGGCAACTCATATCATAACAAACTTTTATCCTGCTCTGATTTCTTTATTGGAAATAAAAATCTCAGAGACATGATAAAGAGATAGCCACTTCCTTAAGCAGCAAAAAAAAAAAAGTCTTACTATAGTCAACTACATACCGTATATACTCGTGTATAAGCTGAGTTTTTCAGCACAGAAAATGTGCTGAAAAACGGGTTTGGCTTATACACGGGTCAGCGGTACCCCAGTGAGGTGTAACATCTCACTGGCCGCCCCCCTCCCCCCCCCCCCCCCCCGCCCCCGAGGTAACGGGATGAGCGCCGGTTATCTCACGCGGGTGATTGCTGTTTCTCCGCTGTTCATTCAAAGCCCCTCTGACACTGCAGGGCTTTGAATGTTTGTTTACTCACATCTAACCAATCAGAGCCATCCTATGACGTGTATCTTTGAATAATCCTTTTAAAGACCGTGTGTACGAAGGATGTGGCATGAATGGATGTCATCTGGTCAAGCCCGAATAACAAAAGGAGGAAATCTCATGAAGCCTGACATAGAGTTAATAGCAAAGTGGGTTCGAGATGCATGGGAAGACATTCCAGAAGACATGGTGATACGTGCCTTCCAGAAATGTAGTATTAGTAATGCTATGGATGGCAGTGAAGACTGCGCTTTGTATGAAAATGACAGCAGTGATGGTGATGACAGCGATCTCAGTGAGGACAGCGTCTGTGATGACCTCACACCAGCTGAAGCTCTGCATTGGAAACAGATGATGATGAGGAATCCAGTTTTGAAGGATTTTAACTCTTTACATTTTAGCTTGGTTGCTGATTGAGCTCAGGGAATAGTACTCTTCAGGTATCATTGTTGATACCTTATTGTTTTTGTTGAACGTAATTTCTACTTACAGTGCTGGTTTACTAATGTTAAATGACTTGTCCTTTTATTTATGTTTTTATTTAAAATAAATATTTAAATACATTACCCCACTGCTGTCTCAATTTTTAGTAATTTTATTTTCATTTGTTTTGATTATTGAAACTCACCGATAGCTTCTGCATTTTCCACCCTAGGCTTATACTCGAGTCAATCAGTTTTTCTGGTTTCTCAGATAATAATTAGGTACCTCGGCTTATACTTGGGTCGGCTTATATTCGAGTGTATACAGTAAGTCATTTCCTAAGTGTTTATTTTAACTAGCCTCCTCTTTACTGGGAATACAGACATCTTCATCAAACTGTGCCAATTTTCCATAAGGCATCCTACATGCTGAGAAAACTGCATGAGAAGAAACAATGATTCCCAAATATTCTGTCCCAAAAAATTGACTTATAAAAAAATGGCCCTTTCTTTAAAATTTTTATTCCATAGTACAGAACTCTTTCAGGTAAAAATCGTCCACGTTTCTGTGATCCGTGGTAGCTTTATCTTTTCATGCCCATAGGCTGTGACAGATACAAAAAGACTGAAAGTCTAGCATTTGTGGGTACATTTTTATTAATGCACTGTGTAGAACATGCATGAAGAATGTGAAAACAGAAAATGACTCGGATGGCAGGAGAGACCTTATGCTGTGTTTGTTACCTTTCTTTGGGAAAGGTAAGCCTTTCTGTCCTCTCGTCACCAGAACTGTGATTAAAACTCTATATGTCTGGAAAAAAACAAACCAAAGTTGTGTTCTTTTCACCTGGCTGTCAATCTTTCAACAACTTGGTTTGCAGGTTCTTTAAAAAAATGCTCTTTCTTTTCTCATGTGGATGAAAGATCCTGCTTTGGCAAATTCAATTAAAGGGAAAATTGAGCTTTCTCTCCATTCAAAAAGAGTGACAACTAGAGAACCTGGAATAGTTTTCTTCTTGAACCTTCTATTTATTTACTAATTGCCATGTATCTTATGTTTCCAACTATAAATTGTATTCAGGGTATATTTAGTATAATATGTATACATAAATATGAGGGTATATAACTTTAACCCACATGATCTAATGAATGTGCAAATAAAAAGGTGACAGCAAATATCATAGCCCTAAAATTCAAGGAAATTGTTTATTAACTTTCTCAAATTCTGTTTTCTTAAAACATATCAGTAAATGGCTACACTGCATGAACTTTGTAAAAATTAAGGATAAATTAGAAAACATAACATTGTCAAGTTTACCGTTCTGAACCACAGATTTAAAATAACAGTGCACTATTTTTTCCTTAGATTTCCTAAATGCTGTTTTAATAAAAATAGCTTAAGAAACATTATGTCTCTTGAAGATAAACATGTGGCCATCTAGCAAACAAGCAACAAAGTCCGCATGGAAGAAGCACACCAGCCTGTGTGATCATGAAGTTTCGAGGAGATCAAGTATCAGGCATCAAAACCCCAGAACAAAAAAATCATATCAGTGTGAATGAGGGGGAGTTCAGAGTGAAGACCCAAAGCCATCTATAGACAAATGGACAGCACCTTACAGAAGGGTCACAGGCAGAAACGAGCCAACTTTCCGCTAGTTCTTTAATGCTTCCTCCCCCTAACATCACCCCAATTCTACTTTACAAATCCAGCTAGACAAGAGAATGTACACTGGTACAGATATGAGCTCGCAACACAGGGAACCCAGATAAACCCCTCAGGACCAATAATGAGAGCAGCGATGCCAGGAGGGTGGGAAGAAGCAGGAGGAGAAAAAGAACGGATCACGGTGATCAGCATACAACCCCTGGCCCCCAGGGGGACAAACAACAGACAAGTGGGTGAAGGGAGACAACAGATTAGCTAAGATATTAAAATAATAATTTATAATTTATTAAGGGTGAGGGAGGGAGGGAGGGAGAGAGGGAGGGGAAAATGAGGAGCTAGTACCAAGGGCTCAAGTAGAAAGAAAATATTGTGAAAATGATGATGGATGTGGATTGTGATAGAGTTGGATGAAACCCTAATAAAATGATTTTTTAAATGATGATGGCAGCAATATATATACAGATGTGCTTGATGCAATGTATGTATGTATAGATTGTGATAAGAGCTTTGAGAGCCCCCAATAAAATGATTTATTTAAAAATAAAGAGAGAATAGGTCTTATTTTTTAAAACATCTTTAGGGAAACCCTGAATATTATCTCTTTCCTTGAAACTATTTTAAGTAGTAGTCTAAAGAAAGATTTAATAGTCTTTCTAGTATTATTGCCTTTTTTCTGGATAAAGCATTATATGTGAGAACTGAAATTATTGTTAGCTTATCACTTAAACTAAAAAATGTTTGAAAGCATTTTTCACACTTTTGTAAAATTCTTACCTCTACTGAAAGTTTAAATTTATGTAAACGTTTCTTCCTCAGAGAATGTTTCTGAAAGCTACAAAGCTCTTTGACAGATAAGCAGATTTAACTATGACTTATACACTTCAATCTATTTATTGCATATCAATATTACCTCTATACTTAAACTTCCCAAAATCCACAGAGCAAAAGAGCTGACATTTATAACTACAAAAGTTCCTCTGAGTGGCATGTCAATTGCAGATGCAGCTTTAATGAAACACCTGCACTGCAAAAAATAGAGGTGGAACAAAACGGCAGCAACACAGAAGAGACAAGTTATAGGAGGACACAAGTGAACCAACGACAAGATCAAACAGGGATGGATGTAATTGGATAAAGATTAAGAGACACAAAAAATCCTGAGCTAAGAATCTGCACTCCAAAAACTCACTGTCATTGGGTCGATTCCAACTCCTAATGACCGTCGAGGGCAGGGCAGAGCTGTCCCTGAGGGTGTCCGAGACTCTAACTCTGTCTTCTCGGGATGGCAGCCCCAATGCATCACCACTACGCCACCATGCCTGCTAGAATCTGCACTAGTATCCACAAATTCTACTTAGGTTATTTATTCTATTTTACTTTTTTTAATTCATATTTACTATACTGTTATCATATAAAGGCATTGTGCCTTTATCACCCTTTTGAAAAATGAACTAAAATTAATTTGAATTCTCCCAATAAACATTTTATTTTTAAAATATCAAAATAATGTAAGTAGTAGGGAATGAGGAAAATATGCTGAAACACCTTGAAATAAGTCCTGTAGCAAATCAAGAATGTTTCCAAGTGAAAGAAAGAGTAAAATACTTGGTAGAAGACATCATAGTTTTATTTAAAATATTTATCTTTAAAAAAAGATTTATCTTATCAAACGGTTCATTCTGCGTGTGTCTTCTTTCAACCAGTGAATTGCAGAAAGGGAGTGACAGGAATGAGAGATGGAAAGTCAATGTGTGCACAACTCTTCTCAATATATTCAAATCGCCGAGTTGTGTGGTATACAAATTACATGTCAGTAAAACAAATTAAAAAACCTTCCTACAACTAAAAAAAAGTAAGTTGATGTAGCTGATATATTCCTAGCAGCATGGCAAACTGAAGCATTCATGCTCCGAACACACAGAAATGCTGGCTAAAAAATTACTGGAAAAGACATACAGAACTTTAGAAATACCCAGGTTCCGGCAACGAAGAGGAAATTCAAAGCAGAGTTACAAGAAAGCAAGTCAAGTTTGACAACTAAGAAAGACATATATATGTAGTATAAATACAAGGGGGTATCCACCCCCCAAAATGGAAGAAAATCTCCACTGGGCGGAGCTTTCATAGTACACATTTCCCCTGCTAGGCGAGGATCGAGCAACTTGCTTTGAGTAGTACCTCGTGAGTTAGAGACCCCGTGGCGTCACCTGGGAAGATTTTTCTGATCACAGTGAATTTTTTCATTAAAGCAGTTTTGCTCAAACCTCATTTTTTGTGATGGCCGATTTAAGAGAACAGGGTGTGGCTGCGAAATTTTGTTTCCTGATCGGGAAAAATGCCGCAGAAACTGCTGCGATATTGAAGAGCATAGTTTACAAGGGCAGTGCTATGGGGAAAGCTATAGTGTATGAGTGGTTTTCTCATTTCAAAAAAAGGGTATTGTCAATTGATGGCAAGCCTTGTTCTGGACGCCCATCAGCTTCCAAAGCAGATGAAAATGTCAACACATAGTGTATTTGGAGTTCATTCACCATGTCAGACTATTAATCAAGCTTTCTATTTAGAAAAATATTTAGTCTTTCCTAATCTGGAAAGATTGTGTAACAGTGTGAGACAAAAAAGGCCTGATTTCCCCCAGCCAACGCACCAAAAACAAAGGCCTTCTTTGTGTCAGAGGGGCACTTGGTTTTGCCATGACAATGCACCTGCTCACATGGCCTTCTCACTGCACCAGTTTTGGGGGGAAAACAAACAGCTTGTTTCTCTTCCCCTATGCACCTTACTCACCTGACCTTACTCACCTGACCTTACTCACCTGACCTTACTCACCTGACCTTACTCACCTGACCTTACTCACCTGACCTTGCCCCATGTTAACTTCTTTTTGCTCCTGTGAATGCAGAGGGACATGGAAGGACAGAGAATTGACAATGTAGGAGAGATGAATAAAAAAACAAGGGAAGTGCTGTCAGCCTTCCATACAGAAGAGTTTGAAAGATGTTTCCAAGAATGGAATTGCAGATTTCACAAATGGATTACGTGTTTTGGAGAGTACTTCTAAGTTGAGAAGGCTATTTTGTTAAAAAAAATTAATACCTAGCTTTGAAAAAAAATGTCCACATTTTGGGGGGTACGCCTCGCATGTAGTAGCAAAGAATGGGGCTAGCAGCTGAGATTTTAAGAACCATAGGGAGTGACAGTACGTGTTGTTTAGACACCATGCAAGCAGGGGACTTGGAAAAGTATACGTTGGATGAAAGAAATGAAAAAAATGTAATATTTTGAATAAAAAGCTCAGATATGCAAAAGAGGGCTAAGTCTATGAAATTATTGTTGGTTTTAGGTGCTGTAGATTTCATTCCAACTCATAGCAACCCTATGCTCACCAGGACAAAACACTGCCTGGTCCTACAGCATCCTCATGGCCACCGCAAGGTTTCGCTCATTGTGTCAGTGCAGCTCAGTAATGGTCTTCTCCTTCTAATTTAACAAGCATGACTCTATAACTCTCCAGGGGGCGAGCCCTCTTGATAACATGGCCAAAGTACATGAAACAAATCCTTGCCATCCTTGCAACTAAGCAAGGTGCCTTGATGTACTTTTTCCTATACGCATTTGCTCATTATTCGGTCAGTCCGTGAGAGATTCAATACTCTTCACCAGCACCATCACTTAAAGGCATCAGTTCTTCTTTAATCGTCCATGTTTGTTGTCTAGCTCTTCCCTACACATACTGCAGTTGAAAATACTATGGCATTTGTAGTACATTTGCCCAATGCAATATAACATTTGATTTCTTGGCTGCTGTTTCCATGGGAGCTGATTATGGACCCAAGTAAAATAAAATCCTTGACAACATCAGTCCTTCTTCTATCATGATGTTGTCTATTGTTCCAGTTGTAAGCATTTTTTTACATTGAGTTTTAATCCATACTGAAGGTTATAGCCTTTGATCTACATCAGTAAGTACTTCACATCCTCTTTCCTTTCAGAAAACAAGGTTGTGTCATTTGAAAAGAATAGGTTAATGAATCTTCCTCCAATCATAATGCAGTTTCTTAGATTATTGGCTCAGCATACAGAATAAATATGAGAGGATAACACTGACAAGCAAACTTTTCCTGATTTTAACTATTAAATATCCCCCTTATTCTGCATCTTTTCCTATGTATAGGTCTAAATGAACACAAGCAAGTATTCTAGAATTCTCATTCTTTGCAATGGTATTCATTAATTTGTAGCGATCTGCGTAGTTTTCTGCCTGCAGACAAGAGACACATATGTCAGCAATAATAGTCTTCATTCTATATCCTCTTCTGAATTCAGCTTGAACTTGTGGCAATTCCCTGTTGGTGTATCACTTCAACTATTTTTAAATTATCTTCAGTAACATTTTACTTGTACGTCATATTGATTTTTAAATATTTCATAATTCCCACATTCAGCTGGGTCACCTTTCTTTGGAATGGGCACAGATAGGGATCTCTTTCAATAAGTGTGCCAGACAACTGCCTCCCAAATAGCTTTCCATACACAAGAATGCACTTCCAACAAATCAAGCATTTGCTGAAACATGGAATGTGAACTCTATGAAATAATGAATTGGGAAGATTGGAAGTCCTCAAAAGTGAAATGGAATGCTTGGAGATC
Source organism: Tenrec ecaudatus (assembly GCF_050624435.1). Classification (NCBI taxonomy): domain Eukaryota; kingdom Metazoa; phylum Chordata; class Mammalia; order Afrosoricida; family Tenrecidae; genus Tenrec; species Tenrec ecaudatus. The sequence continues at coordinate 92,651,593 of NC_134531.1, forward strand.
AACATCCTAGGCTGAATTTGCCTGGTATTGCCCATTTTGAATCACACAATCAGATGGTCTACTAGGGAAAAAATAACAAATTGCAAAGGAATGACAATTCCACTCGTAGGAAAAAAGATCATCTCAAGATCTATGCTGAGCTGCCATAGGATGAGGCGGTTTGGCAGAAGCTGGTGGTATGTGCATGTGTAGTTTGTGTGAAAATGCCCACAAATGACGTGAGCAAAAACAACAGCAAAAGTATATATCCTGAAGTACAATGCTGTCAGTCACAGGATAATATCCAAACACCCACAAGGAGGACAAGTTCACATGATTGTAATTCAAATTTCTACACCAACCATTAAGGCCAAAAATGAATAGATTGAAGATTTTTTGCAACTTTTATACACTGAAATTGATCAACCATGTAATCAAGATGCATTGATAATTATTGGTGATTGAAATGTAAAAGTTGGAAACAAGGAAGAAGGCTCCATAGTTTGAAAATATGGCCTTGCTGATAGAAATCATGTCAAATATCACAACAGAATACTGAAAGGTCAATGACACACTCATTAGAAATAGCAGTGTTCAATACATAAACTATGACTATACACATGGCCTTTGGCAAACAAAATACACAGGAATTAAATCCCCCACAATGTGGGAAAAGATCATGGAGTAGCTCAGTATCATTAATCAAAACAAGATCAGGTGCCAACTGCAGAACAAACCATCAAATGCTTATATACAAATTCAAGTTGATGTTAAAGAAAATTAAAACAAGTCATGACAGCCAAACTACAAACTTGTGTATACTCTACACCTAAATTTCAAGGCCATGTCAAGAACAGAGTTAGTGCACAGAACACTACTGACAGAAGAACACACGAGCTGTGGCATGACATCAAGGACAAGTTGAGACTATTAAGAGTGAAGGGGTGGAGTTTAGCCTATAAATCAGGTTGCAGCTTGATGACTTCATTCGGATGCTCTAAGGAGATAAAGAGCTTGCTGGAAGCAGGACACACACTCACTCCCTGCAAGACATTCCTGTTGACAAGACACATGGAGCTACACTACAGTCCTAGAGCTGGAGGAGCCAAGTGGAGACTCCTACCAACGCTGAGAAGCCTCCCCTGCCACTGGATCCACAAGACTTTCCACCTGATGGTCTGTGATCTTACTGCATTCAGTGCCATTGCATGTGCTGCGTGAGTCTGAAGAGGAATTTACAGATTGGTATTGGACATATGGCCTAATATCAGACTTATGGAATTATCTAGGCTGGGCTGGGATGTTTTTAAATATACAATTGCTCTTTTATATAAAGCTCTTTCTTACACACATATGAGTGTCTATGAATATGTTTACCTAGTCCACTCGGACTAACACAGACATTATTGCTGAAGAATGTAAAATGCCATTAAAAATGCAGGAAAGAAAGATCCAAATGGATGTCATGAGGACTATAAAGATTGCTCTTGAATGCAGAATAGCTAAAGAGAGTATAAAGCGTGATAAGTAACAGAAGATTTAAAGGGCAGTTGAAAAGACGACACCACGCGCTATAATAAAGTGCTTATACACCTAGAATTAGAAAGCCAAAAAAAGGTGAACATGTTCTGCATTTCTCAAGCTTTAAAAAGTGAAGGAAAAAATCCAAGTCTTGCGTTGAAATATTGGAGGATTCTAGAGGCAAAATGCTTAGCTATGTATTAAATATCAAAAGGAGATGAAAAGAATATGGCTGTAGTAGAATAAGCATGTGATCAAGATCAGTGATATTAAAAAAAGAAGTCCAAAAACTTCATGGAAGTAAGTCACTGGCAAAAAAAAGTTCCAGGATTGATAGTATACCAAAGGATGTTTCAACAAGTGGATGCAAAGTTGCAAGAATTCACTTCCTGTATGTGATAAAGGAAGTTGGAAACAAAAACAAAAATTTTGCTCATCAGCCCAATATAGCATAAAGGAAGCTTATTTCCTGATAAGACATGTAGGTATGAAAAATATTCCCAATGTGTGCTTCGCTAGAGAAACAAAACAAGTGATGCTTAGAGAGAAAAAGAGAGAATTATATCAAGAAAATGGTTTGCATCATTGTAGAAGTGGACAAGTCCAAATCATGCTCTGTGGGTCAAATGTTGAGCTTCTCTTGGCTTCTTTTTTGCTAGTATAGTTTCAGGTCTTAATGAACTCAAGACTGGTAAGAACACAATTTGATATCATCAGCTTGCAGAAACAGATGGATCCAAGGTCAGCAAGTTAGGACACTACTTGCTTAAGTTCAAAGAACCAGAGACTGGTGACCCAGATGCAGGATCCACACCCAGAAAAAAAGCAAGCAAGCTTTTCAACAGAGTCTACTTATATAGATATTAGGTCACACCCCTAAGAACACTTCCTTGCATCAGGGCTGTAACCGCAGTTAGGTGGTTGCAGTCCACTCTAATCTCCTTAAAACTGCGTTGCTGCTACTATGGAATTGATTACAATATGTTAGGTCACATCATGAGGGATTACTAGGCCTCCATGTTCAAACCACAGAGAACCTGGCACAGGCAAGTTGACACAAAACCTATTAGACTGTAAAAAAGCAAAGCCTAAAAATAGGTTTGGGTCCAACTTTCAATTATGGCAAGATAATTCCATAACAACAACAAAAGATTGTGATAAATAAGTTCAATATCCTTCTATGAGCCGAATCCAGGTAATGTGACTCAATAAATAAGCGTGGTGCAGAACAGTATGACTAGGATGCTTGCATCTATCTGAGAAAGAACATCAAACATATAAATATGTATAGTCCTATTTAAAAATAAAATATGACAAATCAAAAGTAAAAGAAAACAGTGGGCAGAACTAGGAGGCAAAGGCCATTTATAGAGGTCTAGTTAAAGGCATGTACATATGTAAATATATTTATATATGATGGAGAAATAGACTTATGTGCATATATTTATAGGTTTAGTATTAAGGTAGCAGATGGACATTGGGCCTCCACTCAAGTACTCCCTCAATGCAAGAACACTTTGTTCTATTAAACTGGCCTTCCATGATGCTCACCTTCCCGACATGATCGCTGAAAACATAAGCAAATGTGGTGAAGAAAGCTGATGGTACCTGGCTATCAAAAGATATAGCGTCTGGGGTCTTAAAGGCTTGAAGGTAAACAAGCGACCATCTAGCTGAGAAGCAACAAAGCCCACATGGAAGAAGTACACTAGCCTGTGTGATCACGAGGTGCTGAGGGGATCAGGTAGCAGCATTAAAGAACAAAAACTCATATCATTGTGAATGAGGGGGAGTGCGTAGTGGGGACCCAAAGTCCATCCGTATGCAACTGGACATCCCCTTACAGAAGGGTTGCGGGGAAGAGATGAATCAGTCAGGGTGCAGTGTAGCAACAATGAAACACACAACTTTCCTCTAGTTCTTAAATGCTTCCTCCCCCCACCCCCACCCTATTATCATGATCCCAATTCTACCTTACACATCTGGCTAGACCAAAGGATGTACACTGGTACAGATAGGAAATGGAAACACGGGGATTCCAGAACAGATGTACTCTTTAGGACCAGTGATGAGAGCTTCGATACCAGGAGGGTGAAGGGAAGGTGGGGTAGAACAGAGGAACCGATGATAAGGATCTACATATAAGCCCCTCCCTGGGGGGCGGACAACAGAAAAGTGAGTGAAGGGAGATGTTGGACAGTGTAAGACATGACAAAATAATAATGATTTATAAATTACCAAGGGTTCATGAGGGAGGGAGGAGAGGGGAGAGGTAAGGGAGGGGAAAAAATGAGGAGCTGATACCAAGGGCTAAAGGAGAAGAAAATACTTTGAGAATGATGATGACAACAAATGTCCAAATGTGCTTGACACAATAAATATATGTATGGATTGTGATAAGAGTTGTATGAGCCCCTAATAAAATTATTTTTTAATATGACAAATCAAAAGTTAATTAGTTACATGCAAGGAGATGAGTGAATAGGGTAGAAATTAGGGGATAGAGACGCTCAATGTAATGTCTTATTTTCTCTATTTTATGTCTCTGAGTTTCAATATCTCTTTCAATGGCTACACAGAATACACAGACAAAATTCAGAGCACACAGACAAAATTTATGATTAATAGATTTAAATTAATAAGTTGTTATGGGTTAGGGTCATGGTTTTGTAAGACATCCAAGTTAAAGGCCTACTAATGAGTAATGCTTCAGTTCTACCACTTAGTCCATTGCATAGTTGCATATTAAAAGTTTGAAAGTGGCAATTTATAACATAACAGTTGTTGCTCATCTGGAGCAACCGAGGAAGAAGGAGAGTCAAGAATAATAAGAGGCTATAGAACGTGTAGCTAATTGTCTAAATAAACAGCTGTCTCCGCTGTCATGAGACCAGAATAACTAGATGGTGTCTGTCTCCCATTGTTGAGCATTTTTATGACAGTTTCCAGGGAAGAATCTTGATCAAAAAGGAAAATAGATTACAAATTCTCATGAACTCCAGACTTTTTCAAGTCACAGAAGGAGACCCCTGAAACTATTGTCACGAGAAAATCTTTAAACATTAAACCAAAATTATTGCCTGAAGTCATCTTAAAATCAAACAATAGTTGAGCTGAACTAGTATAAAATGTCTGTCGTGAGCATTACGCTCAACAGCAACCCAAAGGACAAGAACCTTAGGAGTGGCAGTGAGTTTGCGCTAACAAGGGAGGAGCGAGGCAGAAAAGGAGGGAAAATGGTTGCACAGCTCAAGGAACATCATTAACGTCACTAAGTCAGACATGTAGAAACTTAAATTGGCATGTTTCTGTTCTGTATATTGTCAAAAACAAAATAAATAAAATTGAAAACCTACTTTCAACAGGAGACGTGAATCTCCATATGAGCCACATCTCTGTTCGTTCGCATGATTGCTTTTATTCCACAAAAATCTAAAAGTCATATAGAGTTCCAATTTATATTTTTATTTACTCTGAAAATACTGAAGACTTAAATAAGAGAAAGGCAACTATAACTACTCACCTATATAACATTAGCCAAAGGTCTCTCTCTCTCTCTCTCTCTCTCTCTCTCTCTCTCTCTCTCTCTCTCTCTCTCTCTCTCTCTCGCTCTCTCGCTCTCTCGCTCTCTCGCTCTCTCGCTCTCTCGCTCTCTCGCTCTCTCATATTCTTGCCAGGTTATCATGTATCCAGAGAATGTGGAAGTATTGATTATCTCTATCACTGTGAATGGAATCAATCCGGTGATAGTGGATCATACTATCTTCCACACAACTTTCAGTTACAGCACTCAATGTTTGTCAGAAATATCCAAATCAGAGGGCAGAAGTGAGACTATTTATGATCTGTTCTAATTGATGCATGATTGTCATTGGGGTTGCTATTTTGTACAGTAATAAAAATAGCAGGCAATGACAGTAACTATAAATCACTTGCCTTTTATTTTATCTTGTGGCAAAACTGAAACATTCCTGACCTCTAATGTTTTCCATGAAATATATAGAACTGGTGTTTAAAAATGTCTTCTGTGATTAGCTTGCCAACTTTGACTGCGAGAGAGGGGAATTATTCCTAAGAAAGGTTGAGGTTGTTTTTCATTTTTGCTTTAGGGTTTTTTTGGTTGAGCAAGGGGAAAAATTCAAGCTTGGCAATTACAGGAATTGAGGATAATAGAACAGAATGCCCCTACTCAAAAAGGGAATAAGGTATTTTATGCTTTATTAATCTTAATTACAGTAGTTGACCCTCATGGAGACCACCATATACCAGGAGTTGACAGACAGAACTACAGTATACTTGATAAGTAGTGTGGAAATTATATAATCTGTCAACTTGTTAAGGGTGGAGTCTAGCCTGTCAATCATGTCATAGCTTGATGACTTCATTTAGAGGCCTGAAGGAGATAAATAGCTCACTCTCCCTGCAAGACATTGCTGTTGACAAATCGCATGCAGTATGCTGATGGTAGCCAGAGCCTTGGAGCTGGAGGAGCCACCTGGAGACCCACACTAGCACTAAGATGCTTCCAACGCCACTGATCCACAAGACTTTCCACCCACTGGCCTGTGATCTTCCTGCACTCCGCGTCATTGCATGTGTTGCATGAGTCTGAAGAGGACTGATATCAGGCATATGGGCTAATATCAGACTTGTGGACTTGATCTGGACTGGACTCAGATGTTTTCTTAATATACAATTGCTCTTTGCTACACAGTTCTCTCTTACACATAAGAGTGTCTCCCTGGATTTGTTTCTTGAGTCTATCCGGACGAACACATAGTTACAATGCAGCTTGGAACATTGAACTTTTCTTTCCTGTTCTATTACATATTGAAAGTTTGCATAATACTGCTGGATGTTGAACACAGGACTACTTATAGGAGCACTCTTTAAGGTCAAGGACAGAGAGGAAAAAGAGAACAGAATATTTTCAGTTTGTTATTTCTAATAGCACTAGTATTGAATATTCTATACCAAGAACTAAATATATAATAAATTGTTACTTTATGGTAAAGTCAAAATTGAAATAGCCAACAAAAGAGAAAAAGTGAGCACAAACTACACCAAGCTCACAATTGAAATATCTAGTCCTGAGACATAAATTTTTCTTCTCCCAGCTTCCAACTCATCAAAGGACTCTTACTTCATGTACTCAAAAAAAAATGAAATTCACTCAGGGAGCTCTTCGAGTAACGGAGAGGTGCAATCATAAGATCTGTCCAGCATTTTCTGGAAACCAACAAAAGTATGAGGATGTATACACTTTGGTGTTCTTTGTCAGTCACTTGCCATGTGGGTAATTAATAGTAACTTAAATATTGTAAAGTATCTCTTTTATGCCACTTAAGCAAGAGACGTATTTTCATTGGGATGATTCTTGCTGACATATTGCGTTAAATACCTGAAGAAATATATCTAACGTAAAATCTGCTAAGTTGTTGTTGTTAGATGTGGTCAGGCATATCCCGACTCCTAGCAAACCTACGTGCAAGAGAACAAAGCACGTGGTGTTGACTCCACTGTTGCAGCCAGTGTCCCTAGATCTTGGTGAGGATCACTGGTTTGGCTTTGGTTTTTGCCACCGGCCTTCTACTGTCTCACGTATGATGTCCTTTCCCAGGGCCTCTTCTCATCACATGTCCCAAGTGCCTCTCTGTGTCTTCACTTCTAAGGAGCATTCTGGATGTACTTCTTTCTAGAAAAATCTGTTAGTTCTTTGACAGCCGGTGATACTTCCACTATTCTTTTTCCAGTACTATAATTCAAACGTTATCAATTCTTCTCTGGTCTTCCTGATTCCATGTGCACCTTTCACAGGCAGATGAGGCAACCAGATAAGCAGGAAAAAAAACGTTTTAAAAAATTGAGATGGGAACTTAAATCAAGGAAACAAAAAATATTTTATAATGTTTCATTTTCTTATAATCTTTGCAATTCAAATAAGAATATGGATAGTTTACATAATGGGAACAATTATTTAAAGTTAAACTAATGGTTGTCCCCTACCAGTTAGATTTCAACAGAAGTACCATATATACTCGTGTATAAGCTGAGTTTTTCAGAACATTTTTAATGCAGTGTTTATGGTAAAATTCGGTGCTTCAGCTGATATTTGGGTTGGCTTATACTCAAGTATATACGGTACAAATATTTTATAAAAAGAACTTTGAGTCAGCCTTATATTTTCCAAAGTCATATTTGTCTTCTTAATAAGGGCAAAAAACCAAGTATAAGAAAGTCATTTGTGTTTTATGGAAAAAAGGAAAAAGAGGAAGAAAGTAATATGTGTGGGCATGGCCCAAAATGACAGCTGAGTAACACACATACACACTCACACATACACGGGTACACAAAAAGAACTGGAGTTTTTTTAAGCTATATATTTAATCTTATTTTACAAAACAGCCTTATCCCCGTCAAAGTCCTCTCCATTACACTTAATACATTGGTCAAATCTGTGATTCCATTCTTGAAAACATTTTCAAACTCATCTGTTTGGATGGCTGACATCAATCGACATTTCTCCTTTTTGGAAATGAGAAAACCACTTGTACACTTAAGTTTTTCCTATAGCGCTGTCCTTGTAAGCTGTGTTCATCATCACAACAGTTTCTGTGGCATTTTTCCCAAGCAGGAACCAAAATTTCACAGCTGCATGCTGCTTTCTTAAATCAGCCATCACAAAAAAGGAGGTTCGAGTGAAACTGCTTTGATGCAAAAATCCACTGTGACCAGAGGGAACATTCCCAGGTGACCAGGTGATGCCACTGGGTGCACGAACTCGGAGTGAGTTGTTCGAAGCTCGCCTAGGGGGAGAATGCATAATATGAATGCTCCGCCCAGTGGAGCTCTTTTCCATTTTGGGGGGAGGAATCCCTCATATTTCCATCCACCTTCAGCAAAGAACCAAGAAATAAAGTCAAACAGATAGAGCTAACGGTCTAGGCATGAACAACCAGCAGAAGGATGGAGAATTACAGCAAACACCAAAGGGAAGGGAAGGGAAACAGTGAAAAGGAGATTCATGATGTGGAGGTCCCATAGTAAACCAGCCCGGGCCATGCATACACCACGAGACAACGCGAGCAGCATTTCCACATCAGGGGTACGGAAAAGCAGCTTCACAGAATCCCCAGCGGGGCAGAGATACATACAGACAAACCCAGAGCAAAGTAAGGTGAGCAAATATGAGCTGGGTCTAAGAACAGAAAGAACAAGAACGTGAGTGCGAGCCCTGGGGATACAGGGGACCACAGATCAAGGGGCGAGCCAGAAAACCAGGCCAGAACATACCAGCACCAGCACCTCATCACTGGGGAGGCTGGCATTAACCAAATGGCAGATCCCTGCAGTGGTGGCTAGAGATTTCCCACACGACTGAACAGTCAGTCACCCCTTTCCCATATTTCGTTGGCATTATACCCTGATTGCTGGCTTACTTAGTAGATAATGTCCTACCATCCATACTAGAAACTGGAGCACACATTCAGCCTCTCGTTCCCTGAGACCAGCAGAGAGCTACTCTGTCCTACTCGGCGATCCACAGGGCACACACTATCCTACCATCAGACCTCCCGCCTGAGGCTTGCACCTAGCCCAGTCTATTCCCACGGAGCCACATGGCTAATCGCCCTGAACCTCTTGCAGCTAGCCCACAAGGTCGTTGATTCACACACTGCCAGAGCTACGAGCAACTTACGCTCACTCGTTCCAAGCACTGCTAAGTCACCCGCTCCCCCGGCTACTCAGCCAATGACCTGCCGTGTAAATCCCTGCGACACCAACCCAGGAGCCGGTGATTTGTACATTCTCACCGTGATCGCCTGCCAAACAGCAGGCCACACACAGAGCACCAAACCCAGCGACCAGTAAGAATACTCCCTGCACCTATGCCCAAATGACCACAGGTAGCCACGTCCCCTCAGCAGCACACCTGATAGCAATCACATCCTGAGAGAGGTGGCCACACGTATCCCTAACAGTGAGCAGGATGCCCTAGTGCCCTCATCTAATGTGGACACAATGCAATAGCGCCTACCCCACAGCCACACAGTTCCTGCAGGCCGTCTCCACTTAAAGAAAGCAGCACCGTAACAGCTCAGAGACAGCTGACAATAAATAACAAATTGGATGAAGAAAATGAAACACTGAAACAAGTGAGCAAAATACAAGGCTAAATTGAAAGTATTGCTACAAAATCATGGAAACCTCTATTAAACAAAAATATCTAAGTGAGAAGCGACTGTTTCTCAGCACATCCTGTGATACATTTGTGAAGACACCATTCCATTTTTCGAACCCTTTCCATCGACGAGATGGATTGACTCAGTGGCTGCCATAATGAGCTCTAACATAAGAACAATTGTGAGGACGGCCCAGGGCCCAGCAGCGCTCAGCTTTGTTGCATATAGGGTTGCTACGAATCAACACCAACTTAATAGCACTTAACAACAAAAGCGATTTCAGATACGGGGCCATCTGATATTTCACTAGCTATCAAAAAAACCTACTCATCCCTTTAAACAATGCAAGCTGTGCAGATATTATAGGTAAGAACTGATTGTTGTTATCAGGTTTCGTCAGATTGGCTCCAAATCGTGGCAACAAGAACCCTTCCCTGAGAACTCTGCACGAAACCACTTACACCACATCAAAACAGCTGTCTAGGCATCATGCGGGGGTTCAGATTAAGTTCCTTTTTCATGTTCTGCGCGTTTGGGGAACAAAAAGAAGTCTGGAGGGGCAAAACCGACAATGGAAGGTTGATGGGGACATCTCAGAGGACATCCCTGGCTGTCCTCAAAGAACTCGGAGGGTACAGTGTTGGGATGGGGAAAATTCTCAGCACCACTTTCCTGTACTTTTTCTCACCTATGCATTTGTCAGCCTTCCTAAGACATCTTTCCAATAAACATGGCCTTTAAGAAAATCTATCAAGATTACCTTTTGGGAATCCCCCAAAATAGTCACCATGACCTTCTGAATGGGCCTCTCTACCTTAAACTAGCCTAGTAGAGTCCTTCAAAAGCCGCTGTTTGGACTAGACTTTTTTGTAAGGTACCCTAAGACCAATTGTATCAAGGAATGATTCACTCATTCGGCATAATGTAGTTCACAAGGATAATGTTCTACATCCTAGACTGATAAGTAGTGTCTGAGATCTCCATCTAAGAATAACTATTGTTCTCTGCTCGTATGAAGCAAAAGAGAATGAAGGAAATCATTAATCACAACTTCTTACAACCTGAGACCGACACAATTGAGTTGATGCCCAGCTACCACTACTGATCATTTTGACCAAGGACACAATAAAAAATAGACAAAAACAAAAGAAAACAGACAAAAAATTCAAATTCCTAAAAAAAGGCCAGGCTTCCTGGACTACTTGGAGACCAGAAGAGAACTCCATACTATCACTCTAACTACGGTTTACCTTGGAATTACGTGGAATTAAAGTCACTTCTGCAGCTTTAACTGCAGTCCAGTAAAAGACGGTTTTGGTGTTGTCCTGGACCTTCCATTCAACAGATAGAAATACTGCCTGGGTCACAACTGTATGTCTAGGCCCTCTCTTACAGCCACTGTGGCAATCCATCTCATGGAGGGTCTTCTTTTTTCATTGATCCTCCACTTTACTATCATGGAGCCCTCCTCCAGACCCTGGTCCCTCCTCCAGACCCTGGTCCCTCCTCCAGACCCTGGTCCCTCCTGATAACATGTCCAACGGTGATGTCTTGTCATCCTCAGCTCTGAGGAACATTCTTGCTGTACTTCTTCCAAAACAGATTTGTTTGCTCTTTGACCAACCCATAGTACTTTCAATATTCTTTGTCAATACCATAATTCAAATACATCAATGTTTCTGCAATCCTCATTATTCATGGTCCAACTTTCCCATGCAAGTAACAGATCATCTATGAGTAATGTGCTCCTGTAAATAATGGACTATATGGGACTAAACAGTCAACATTTATCCCAAAACATAGATGAACAGTCAAGGAATGGAAGAGAGACTAGGTGAGCGAAAACAGAGCTAACAGAACAGAAATAACTAGAATGTTCTCACAATGTAACAATTTGATTAAAAATTATTAAAGGATTTAACTTACTGCATTAACTTTCACCTAACATACAATTTGAAAAAAAAAGAAGTATAAAAAAAGATAATCATCGAGTTTATGAATTTATTCTACCAATTACAAGCAAACGAAACAAAACTGAGTTTTCTCAAATGGCCCAGTTTTTGTATTTAATATTCTTTTTTCTCGAATGGCCCAGTTTTTGTATTTAATATTCTTTTTATAGTCTTTCTGTACCTAATGCTTTATTATATTAAAATTGTTTAAGTTTATCTAGACAATAAAAAATACTAAGATTACTCCCAATTTTATTATAAATTATTTTTTTCTTTTTAAAATCATTTTATTGGGGGCTCCTGCCACTCTTATCACAATCCATACCTCCATCCTTTGTTTCATGTACATTTGTATACTTGTGGACATTTTCATTCTCAAAACACTTTCTTTCTACTTAACCCCTTGGTATCAGCTCCTTTTTCCCCTCCTTCCCCAACCCCTCTCCCACAAACCCTAGATAATTTATAAATTATTATTTTGTCATGTCGTACACTGTCTGATGTCTCCCTTCACCCACTTTCTGCTGCCATCCCAGAGAGGGAGTTATATGTAGATCCTGTGATCCGTTCCCCCTTTCCACCCCACCTTCTCCTTACCCTCCTGGTACCGCTACTCTTATTGTTGGTCCTGAGGGGTTTATCTGTTCTGTACATTCTCTGTTCTAACCAGATTTGTAAGGTAGAATTGGGATCATGATGGGGGGTTGGGGGAGAGTAGGGGAGCATTAAAGAACTAGAGGAAAGTTGTATGCTTCATCATTGCTATACTCTACCCTGACTGGCTCATCTCCTCCTCCCACCCTTTTTAAGAGAATGTCCAGTTGTTTACAGATGGGCTTTGGGTCTCCACTCCACACTCCCCTTCATTCACGATGATATGATTTTTTTGTTCTTTGATGCCTGGTAGCTGATTCCATCAACATCTCATGATCATACAGGCTGGTGTGCTTCTTCCATGTGGGTTTTTTTTTTTTCGCTTCTTAGCTAGATGGTTACTTGTTTATCTTCAAGCCTTTAAGACCGCAGACACAATATCTTTTTTTTTCTTTTCCTTTTTAGTTTTTTTTTTAATTAATAAATCCTTTTATTGGGGCTCATACAGCTCTTATCACAATCTGTACATACATCAATTGAGCAAAGCACCCTTATACATTCGTTGCACTCATCATTCTATATATACCTATGTACAAGCCTGTCCTTAGACCTCTATAAATGCCCTTTGCCTCCTAGTTCTTTCCTCTGTTTCCTTTTACTTTCCTCTTGTCCCACTGTCATGCTCAACTTTCATTTGGGTTTCAGTAATTTCTCTAGGTTACATTGCCCTTGATCAAGCCCTACTAGGCCTCCTACATTCTCCTCACCATCAATTTTGGATCACTTGTTCCCTTGTCCCTGGGTTTGTTAACACCCACTTCCTTTCCCCTGCCTCTTCCCCTCTCATGTCAGTCCCGTTGTTTTCTCCTCCAGATTGTTTATCCTGCCTATCTTATCTATATAGACCTGCAGAGATAATAATATGCACCCAACAAAGAGCAAAACAAAGCAGAACAAAGGACAAAAAAAGAAAAGCCTGTAAATAGTCCAAGGTTTGTTTATTGACCTTGAGGAGTGTTTTCTGGCCTAATCTCATGGGGTGCCATACCCTGGCCCCAAAGTCTATTTTTGGTATTCACTCAGGAGTTCCTTGCTCTGTTTCCCTTGCTATTCTGTTGTACACCCTTAGTGTTTTGCCACAGTGTGGTGGGGTCAGATAGGGAACAATTCCCGCACTGGGTCTCCAGTGTTGTCCCAAGTAGGGCTATGAGTCAGTGAGGGATGTCATATCTCCTAGTGGGGCCAGCCATATGGCCCTCTCTGTGCATTGACTGCTCTGAGCAGAGATGTCGTCCTCAAGGCTTGGTGGGCCAGGATGTGCTCCACTCTCTCTTCCTCCCCCTTCATTTGTTAATGTGTGCTCTAATCAGACATGTCACTCTCCCTGAGCTATAGCTTCAGTGCTGTCCTCTGAAGTAAATTCTTTGGGGGCGGGGGGGGGGGGGGAAGAAACTGGGACTGGCCACTTAGACCTCTCTATTGTATAACCGATTTTTGAAAATCTGAATTCATACCAATAAAACTCTGTAATATACAAATTATCTACAATAATGTTGTAATTGATTACCGTGGGTAGTTTCCCAATTATTTTAAATAATATGTGCTGATTACTTTTCCTATTTCTTCCAAAAGTTGTATGCTTCCACAAACCCATATTTATGAGGTGTTACGCCCCAAAAGATGGAAAAAGCTCCCTGGGTGGAGCTTTTGTAGTACACATTTTTTCCCACTAGGCAAGTATTGAGTAACTCACTCTGAATTAGTGCACCCAGTGGCATCATCTAAGAAGGTTCTCTGGTTACACTGAATTTCTTCATAAAAGCCGTTTCCCTCAAACCTCATTTTTTGTGATAGCCAATTTAAGAGAACAATGTGAAGCTGTGAGATTTTGTTTCCTGATTGGGAAAAATGTCACAGAAACTGTTGTGGTGTTGAACACTGCTTACAAGGACAGCACTGTGGGAAAAACTTAAGTGTATGAATGGTTTTCCCATTTCAAAAAAGGTGAAATGTCGATTGATGATAAAGCTCATTCTGGATATCCATCAACTTCCCGAATAAATGAAAATGCTGATTCATTGAGCATTTGGAGTTCATTCCACCAGGTCAAACTGTTAATCAAGTATTCTATGCAGAGGCTCAGAAAAGATAGTGTAACAGTGTGTGACAAAAAAGGCCCGATTTGTGGCAAACAGGGGACTGGTTTTTCTACCATGACAATGCACCTACTCACACGATAATCTTTTTTTGGCAAAAAAAAAAAAAAAAAGCTTGCCTCTCTTGCCTCACACACCTTACTCACCTGACCTCTCTCCAAGCAACTTCTTTTTGTTTCTGTGAATGAAGAGTGTCATGAAAGGACAGTCATTTGACTACAGAGAAGAGGTGAAGAAAAAAACAAGGGAGATGCTGTCAGCCATCCAAACAGGAGTTTGAAAATGTTTCCAAGAATAAAATCACAGATTTGATAAATGCATTAAGTGTATTGGAGAGTACTTTGAAGGTGATAAGGTGGTTTTGTAAAAATAAAACTTAAATACATAGCTTTGAAAAAAATCTGATTTGTGGGGTACCCCCTCGTATGCTCTTTGCATTTATGATTTTCAGTTATAAAGTTAATTCAAAAATTTGACTAATGTCTATCTCCTCCACTATTCTCTGACAAAGGATGAGGAACATGAGTCTTTTCATATTTTAACCTCAGCCTCTAGTATAGAGTCGAGTGTCGATCAACAATTAATGTATTAATCAAAAAATAATACTAACAACATTAATTCTTAACTCTATTTTTTTTTAAATCTCTCCTGTCTCTTATACATATATTGAGCCTCCCTGAATAAACAATTAAATAGAGATGCTAAAAGACCTTCCTCAAAGCAACTGTGCATTCAACAGAAAACATATATGTAAACCATTTCTAATATACAGTTAACTGTATAGTAATAAACTGAAAGTTGAATACATCTCTATGAATATCTACATTTAATAAGAATGATAAGGATATTAGGGGGTAGGAGTAAAAGGAAGTTGATGTCAAGGCATTCAAGAAGCAAGAGAATGTTTTGAAACTGATCATGGTAGCACTTGTACAATACTGCTCAATGTGATTGAATTATAGGATGATATCTGTATTAGCTCAAAAAATGGTTTTAGAAAAAATGAGAAGGATCTGTTATAAAGACATGCTTTGAATATTTATATTTACATAGAAATAAATGCTTGTGATCACGTAAAAACACCAAGTCAGGGTATTTTCAATTGCCTCATATGCATGTTAAAGTTGAGCACTGAATAAAGACCAAGGAAGAATTGATGCATTTGAACTATGGTGCTGGAGAATACTAAGGGTACATGGACCACTCAAAGGACAAACAATCTATCCTGGGAGAAAAGTATGGGCAGAGTGCTCCTTAGAGGCAAGGATAGCAAGGTTTTTATCTTACTTACTGTGGACATGCTATCAGAGAGACCAGTCCCGGGAGGACGTTGTGCTTGGTACAGAGCAGCAGCAAAAAAAGGGGAAGGCCCTCAAGAAGGTGGACTAACACTGGCTGCAACAATGGGCTCAATATGGAACAGCTGTGAGGATGGCCCAGGACTGGGCAGTGTTTGATTCTGTTGTATGTAAGGTCACTGTGACTCAGAACTGACTCAATGGCACCCAAAAATAATAACAAAAATCCCTGATTTTGTAAATATATTAAGAGCTAAGTTTTCATACTAAAAGTGATCAAATATTAAAACCAGGGCAATTGAGTTAAGCCTCACATACATAACTATAGAACAAATGGATGAAGGAATTAAGTAAGTTTTCTCTATACTAGCATTCATTTTGCATATAGACTATACATTAGCACATGCACATATGTACATACATGTAAAGGCAATCAACAAGATTATAAACTAAGGCTACAAAATTTTCAATTGATTATTTGCATGTGAAAGTTGGACACTGAATAAGGAAGACCAAAGAAGAATCAATGTGTTTGAATTTTACTGGCATCTAACAACAACAAGATTTTAGAGATGACAGAATTTTTAAATGCGAGCACATACATAACTTTATTAAATTTATCTTCAACCCTCTAGTGAAACAGACAAAGCAAATAACCATTCTGGAGTATTCCCACCCTACCTAACAAAAACTATGGTTAATGTGTCTCACTGGCAAAGAAAAATACTAAAAAATCATTTACATCAGCACACACTTATTTTTTTAAGATCGTTGTTATTGGGGGCTCTTCTAACAATCAACACATCAATTCTATCAAGCATATTTGTACATATGTTGCCATCGTTATTTTCTAAACATTTACATTCTATTTGAGCCCTTGGTATCAGCAACTCGTTTTATTCCCCCCACCTCCCACCCTGTGACCCCTTGATAAATTATTATTATTATTTTCATATTTTACACCAACTGCAGTCTCCCTTTCCCCACAGTTCCTTCCCTCCTCTCCTCACCTTCTCCATACCTTCCCGGTATCACTATACTTCCATTTATGCTCCTGAGGGGTTTATCTGACCTGGATTCTGTGTCCTGAGCTCTTATCTGTACCTGTGTACATGCTCCAGACCAGCCCGTGCTGAAAGGCAGGGTTGGGGTCGAGATAGTGGGGGGTGAGGAAACCTCAAGGAACCAGAGGAATGTGTGTTTCACCAGTGTAATATTTTACCCTGATTGACTCATCCTTCCCTTGCAACTCTTTTGTGAGCAGATGTTCCATTGTCTACAGATGGGTTTGGGGTCTCTGCTCCAACCCCCCTCATTCTCAACAATATGTTTTCATTTGTTTCTTTGGGGGTATTCTGATGCCTGTTATCTGATCCTGTTGACACCTAATGATTGTACAGGCTGGTGTGCTTCTTCTGTGTGGACTAGTTTCAAGCCTTTAAGACCCTAGATGCCATATTTTTTTAATCATTTTATTAGGGGCTCATACAACTCTTATCACAATCCATACATACATAAATTGTGTAAAGCACATCTGTACATTCATTGCCCTCATCATTTTTAAAACATTTGCTCTCCACCCAAGCCCCTGGCATCAGTTCCTCATTTTTTCCACTCCCTCCCCACTCCCCACTCCCTCATAAACCCTTGATAATCTATAAATTATTATTTTGTCATATCTTGACCTGTCCGACGTCTCCCTTCACCCACTTTTCTGTTGTCTGTCCCCCAGGAAGGAGGTCACATGTAGATCCTTCTAATTGGTTCCCCCTTTCCAAACCACCTTCCCTCTACCACTCACACCAATGGCCCTGAAAGGATCATCTGCCCTGGATTTCCTGTGTTTCCAGTTCCTATCTGTACCAGTGTATATCCTCTGGTCTAGCCAGACTTGCAAGGTAGAATTAGGATCATGATAGGGGTGGGGGGTGGGGGAGGAAGCATTTAGGAACTAGAGGAAAGCTGTATTTTTCATCGTTGCTACATCACCCTGGCTCATCTCCTCCCCGAGACCCTTCTGTAAGGGGATATCCAGTGGCCTACAACTGGGCTTTGGGTCTCCACTCTGCACTCGCCGCCCCCCCTCATTCACTATGATAATATTTTTTGTTCTGATGATGCCTGATACCTGATCTCTTTGACACCTCATGATCGCATAGGCTGGTGTGCTTCTTCCATGTGAGATTTGTTGCTTCTGAGCTAGATGACCGCTTGTTTACCTTCAAGCCTTTAAGACCCCAGACACTATATCTTTTGATAGCCGGGCACCATCAGCTTTCTTCACCACATTTGCTTACGCACCCATTTGTCTTCAAGGATTTTCACATAAATTCTCACATTACACTATAAGTTATATGAGAGTAATTCAAAAAGTTCATGGAAAAATTACTTTATCTTTTGATTCCATAGCTCTACAAACTTTTTGAAGTCCCCTCTTATATGTTGCTGTTAGCTACTATCAACTCAACTCTCAAATTATGGAGTCCCCATGCACAACAGAATTGGGTCATTGTGATCCATGAGTTTGTGAGTAGGTTCTATTCAGTCTATTTTACAAATGAGGATACAAACAGAAAGAGAAGTTAAGTACATTGTCAAAGACACAAAATTACTAAGTAGAAAACCAAGACTGTAGCCCAAATGTTCTGCTCTTCATCTTTCACCACACCACAAACATTACTCATAGCATAAAGTTAGAGCTCATACTTGAAATGTATACCAGCAATACCAAGCTTTAACAATACACCTTAGTAAAGGTACAAACAGTTAACACTCTCAAATGGTAACCAAAGGGTTGGTGGTTCAAGTCTACCCAGAGGCACTACAAAAAGAGACCTGGTGATCTACTTTAGATAAATCAGCCACTGATATCTTCACAGAGCACATTTCTACTCATGGGGTCAGAGTAAATTATAACAACTTAAGGCCATTAGTTGAATGCTATTGGTTTGCTTTGTTATTATTTCTTAATATTTCTGTGAATTTAGAAGAGAAGCCCTAGAGGCATGGTGGTTATGAATTAGGCTGCTATCAGGTCAGTAGCTCAAAACCACCAGCCACTCTATGAAAGAAAGATAAGGCTTTCTACTCCTGTAGAGAGTTACAGTCTCAGAAAATCACAGGGGCAGTTGCACCCTGTCCTACAGGGTCGCTATGAAACACTGGCTCAATAACAGTGAGTTTGGTTTTTGGTTTGGTAGAGTTTAGATACTATTGCTGAATATTTCTGAGCCTTCATGTCATTAAAAAGGAGATCTTGTAAGTTTATGCAGAATTATTACATTGCTTTCATATTACAATTCACTGGTCAACAATAGATTCATTACATGACACCTACTTACCATACTCGAAACCTGGAAACAAATTCAGTTAAACAGCTAATACAAATCAGTTAAACAACTAATACAAATCATTTTGTAATTTTGTTTTAAAAAGAATAAAATAGGGCAATTTTCCTGACTCCTTCACTGTTAAAGGCAATATTTTCATTATTTTACATGTACCATTCACAAAGTATATTTACGCTATCTTACTCTCCTCCCACCCCCTAAAACTCAAAAAAAAATGTTTAAAATCATGGCTTGGTTTGCAAAAAGGAATAAGTAATGGCTAGGTACTGTCTTTAGAGTGTTGTGCAGCTGCTGATGTATGTTTGCGCTGGCATTGCAGAGTGGAGCCTTGGGAATACAAAATGTGATTTCAGAGAAACCAGAGCTCAGTTCAAAGAAAAGAGCAATGCTCTCCAGCTGATGAGACTTTTCCTGAAAGAAAACAAGAAGCGCACTGGTTATATCGCCTGCAACTCCTTTACAATCCTTCTCAAAACTTTTGTCTCCCTCACTTATTTGATTACATACTCCATTCCCACATTTTCTCTTATGGTGTTTACTTTCTGTTGATATATTTATTAGATATTACAAAGTGTTCTCCCATATTTCAAAGTGCATTGTATTATAGATTTTAGACCTATAAAAGCAAGTCTGTAATTATAGACTATCCTCCAAAATCTCACCAAAAAAGAAACTAATATAAAAACACAAAATGGATACTTTTTAAATACCATCTTTAGATGTACTTTGTATATGACATAATTCAATGGTCTAATATATTAGAGTTGGGCAATCAACTTCTGATCTTTTTCTTCATCCTTGTATCCATTGTTATTAGCTCGCCACTCCCCCCAACCTCCCCTGTCATAACCCTAAGTATCTATTAATCAAGTTATTGTCTCTATCTTGGATTTCCTACAAAGAAAATTACAAAATAAGAACTTGTCTTATAGATTTAGAATGTTACTTACTGAAAAATAATAACTAATTACCTGACATACACCCATATCATAAAACTTAAATGCCATAAAAATATAGGTATATTCTTTCTCAAATAAATGAATGAAATAAACAAGTGGATCACCAGGACTTTTATTCCTTATTCTGGGAAATATCAGGTTAAATCAACAAGCTTGTGACTGGGTAGGTGATTTATATCCCTTTTTATGCGTTACAAACTGGAATAAATTACAGTGGGAAAGAATCAAAGGTATTTATCTGGGTTTCTTTTTCATTATTATTCAAAGAACTTTCACATATATTAAAGACATAAAATGACGTATGAAGTGTTGGCTCATGTCAGCAAAAGTTCTGCAAAACTGTTTTTATTATGAGTATTAGTAATTGGATGTAGAGTAACTAGATCTAGTACCTCCAGATTTGAGGCTGGGTTGAAACAAGAGAGACTGAACTCTTCTTCCCCAATACGTTATTAAGCTGATGAATTTACATTTTATGGTATATAAAATACTATAATCTTGCCTTTATATTTGTATAAAGCCTTTTGGTTTCAAAGAATTTTCAGACATGATTTCATTCGAGCCACTCAACCACCTTCTGAAGAAACAGTATCCCAATTGTACATATGAGAAAACAGAGATTCAAGAAGACAGTGGGACTTCCCAAAAACTACGTAATTTCAGAAGTGGGCTATGAACCAAGATTTTCTAGTTCCAATGTAGTATTTTTAACTTCACTTGTACTTCAGTTTTTTATCTTTAAAATAGGAATAATTAAGCCTATGTGACACAGTTGCTTCTTCATTCCTCACATAGTTAGTGAATATCAATTATATTAGAAGCAAGATTAAATAACTTGTTTGTTGAAAATATTTTGGACACTATGTAAAAACAAATCCAAACATACAGGAAAGTATCAGATAAACAAAACTGGTTTGGAATTATACCAAATATCAATACCAAAATTGATTATTTAGGCAAAGGATGAAGCTTCTTCAGGTCTCTCTTTTTCAATCATTTTATTGGGGGTTCATACAACTCTTATCACAATCCATATGAACATCAATTGTATAAACCACATTTGTACATTTGTTACCCTCATCTTTCTCAAAACATTTGCTCTCCACGTAAGCCCCTAGCATCAGCTCCTGCTTCTTCAGGTCTCTGTCATACGTAAGCATTAGAAATAAAAATGCCCAAAGTGCATCTGTGGACAATGGAACATCCTCCCCCAGAGGGTTGCAGGGAGGGGATGAGTCATTCGGGGTACAGTAGAGCACTAATGGGTTATGCAATATACCTCTGATCCCTTGAGGTCTCCTCACCCCCCACTATCATGACCCCAGTGCTGCTTCCCACTCTGGACTAGACAGAAGCATGTGCATAGGTTAGGCCAAGAGATAAAACTCACAACACATGGAACCCAGGAACAGGAATGGGAAGAGCGACACCAAAAGGTTAGGGGGATGTGGGGAGAAGTGGGGAAGGAAGGTGTACCAATCGCAATGAATGGCACATAACCACACACCCCAATCCAGGGGGAAGAACAAGAGAAACCAGAGTGGAAGGGAGACAGCAGTTGGTGTGAGATTTGAAAATAATAACAATCTATAATCTATCAAGGGGCCACGAGGGCTAAGGGGGGGAGGGGAGAAGGGGAAAAAAAGAGGAGCTGATCCCAAGGGCTCAATGGAAAGTAAATGTCCACAAAAGAACGATGGAATACATGTACTAACATGTCAGATACAATTGATGTATGGATTGTAATGAGTTGTAAAAGCCCCCAATAAAATGATCTTTTAAAAAATTAAATTAAAAAAAGAAAGAAAAATGAACCATCATAGTACAGGGTTGTGGTAGAAAGCTAGCACAATCATTAAATTTTTAATTACATTTTAAAATCATTACAGTAAGTGTTGGCATATAAAGGAAAACTGTATATGGTCCTAATCTCTCCTGGCAATGGCATGCTCATAGCCAGCATACTTTTCCTCCAAGCTAGTCATCTTTTTCTTTGGGTTGACTATTGTATTAGAGAATACCTCTGTGAAGCCTACATTCACATTCAGTCCAGAGCACAGAGGGGAGCGGAGACCAGGTAGGGACCAGCCGACTCTCACTCCAGGGCACATCCGCACTGAGTGGAATATTTTAATCCCAGATAATGGTGACTCTCCTTCTCCCTTGTGAGAAGGAGGTCATACACATTTCATTTTTACAATATGTATTTATGGTAAACACATGATGTGATTCCACTATATAGGTCATTAAAAGAGAAAAACATGATGATATATTAATATAATCCCTATTAACATTCACTAATGCAGAAATAAAGACCAAAAGGGCAGTATTGCATAGGGAGAAAGCAGAGGCAGCCAGAAGGGATAGGGAAAAAAGGGTGACGTCAACAGTAAACACAGGAAAGAAGGAACACAGAATGCTGGTATATTGTGGGCTTCAATCAATGTCACAAACAAACATTGTATGAATTGTCGAATGGAAAGCCAACTTGCTCTATAAAATTTAACTCAAATCACAATTTTTTAATTGTTTAAAATGTGCCCATACGACACATTGCTAAAAGGATCTTAAATTCCTATTTTGGTAATTTTGTTTATTAATGTCACCCCATTAAAAATAATACAGTATACACAAATGAATATTAACACTTTTTTAAAACAATGCTTTCTATGTAGACATATATATTAGAGTCGCACATCTGTTGCTGCTGCTATTGTTGCTAGGGGTCACTCAGTCAGTTCTGATTCGTAGCGAGCCTGTATTCAACAGAACAAAACAGCTCCTGGTCCTGCACCAGCCTCAGACCCTCACAGCCACTGTATCAACTCACCTTGAATAGGACCTTCTTCTTCTTGCCACCCCCCTCTACCAAGCATGATGTCCTTTTCCAGGGACTGGGCTCTCCTTTTGCAACATCTGTTGCTATTACTCAGTATTTCTTAATAATTAACATTGAGGAAAATACCCAAAATGATTCTAATAAATGTGTAAACAATGTGAAAGCATTCTGAAACAACTACTACAAAATATTTTGCTCAATACATACTTATAATATAGCACACATGTTTAAAAAATTAAGAATGATATTTTTAAAATCTAAACTAAGAGAAATTATTTGTAGAATATTACTCATCAAAGATGACTCACTACAAATTGACATTTCTCCCAGCAGAGGTTTTTAAAGATCCTCTTTATTTATGGAAATACAAATTAAGCACCACTGGGGTTTATCAATGTTAAGAAGCAGGATTTTTAAGACATCATTTCATATTCACTATATTTTATAGTAATACATAAAGCCATTACTGGTAAGTCCATTCCAATGCATACAATGCTACACAATCCAAACACAAATCAACGGAGAGAAGAGACCTGCCCCATGGCGTTTTCAAATCTGCAATTCTGTTTGTCAAAAGCAGGCTGCCACATCTTTCTCCAGAGCAGCTAGTGAGCTCAAACCTCCAAATTTTTGGTTAGCAGCCAAGCAATTAAGCACTGTGTCACCCAGGGCTATATTACTGTATAGAATAGATCCTATTAAATTCCATGTGAAGCAAATGATTCAAAAAGAAAACTGTGACTACCATATTTCAAAATGAAACTGCATGCTTACATAATGTTAACAGTTTCCATGTGTTCAAAACTAAAGGTTATTTAAATTTTTAATTTTTAACCTTCACATTTAGCTGTTGGCTTTAGCATATTTTAAATTTGGGAATAGATTTTTTTTTTGTCTTCGCTTTTTAATTTGTGAACATTTCCATGTTCTGCTGTTTCTGAACAGTGCCAAATCCACTTAAAAAAAAGCACAAATCGGGTCGTCGCCGCCGATTGCTGCAGTTGCCGCCATGTCCGGAGGTCTGCTGCGTGGGGATGAGGTCCCCAACCCCGAGGCCAACAGCACCGTGGGCCGCACCCGCTTCCACGACGTTCTGGGAGCCTCGTGAGGCATTCATTCTCTTCTCCCGCCCGCGGGACTCTACCCCAGTGTGCAGAGCCGCCAGGCTGGCACCAGAATTTGCCAAGAGGAATGTGAAGTCGATTGCCCTTTCGAAAGACACTGTTGAAGACCATCTGCCTGGAGCAAGGACACCAACGCATACAATGGTAACGCGCCCACAGAAACGTTACCTTTCCCCATCATCGGTGATAAGAACCGGCTCCTTGCCATCCTCTTGGGCATGCTGGCCGCGGCAGAGAAGGGCGACCAGGGCATGTCTGTGACGGCTCCAGTGGTGGTTATTGTTGGCCCTGGTAAGAAACTGACGTTGTCGATCCTCTACACGGGTACCCCTGGAAGGACCTTTGACGAGACTCACAGACTAGTTCTCTCTCTCCAGCTGACAGCAGAAAAGCGGGTTGCCACCCCAGTTGATTGGAAGGATGGAGACCGTGTGATGGTTCTTCCAACCATCCCCGTAGAAGAAGGCAAGAAACTTTTCCCTAAAGAAGTCTTCGCCAAAGAGCTCCCATCTGGCAAGAAATGCCCCGCGACACTCCCCAGCCTTGAGCGTCTGGGACGGTGGAGGGGGGGGGGGGGACTGCTCGCTTGGCACAGCGAGCCAGAGGGTGCCAGCGGCCAAATCGTGCTTTCCTGCCGCAATCCCATAAACACAGCCTGGTGTGATCACAAGGAAGGTCGATGGGTTGTTCTAGCACTGGCTTATTATATGAAAATGGCACTGAAGATTTCTTGCGGATTCATTCGTCTCTGCGCCTTCACCAGCATGCTAATCCATTCATGGAGCTCGGCACTCTGCTGCCTCTCTTTGGAGCATAGTACGTATCTGGGACTCGAGTCTTGGATCACTGCAGAGTTTGAGGTACTACCTAGTCCCAGTTCAGGGCTGGAAAGCCGGCTTTACGCCACGACAGGGTGACTTATCAATCAAGTCCTTAGCTGTCTTAATCAAATCCTCTCTGCTGTGACCCATTTCGGGGAGTAACAGAATTGAAGTTAGGTTTCCTCTGTAAGTAGCTAAGTATATAGCCCAAGAACCCGGAAATCAACAAGATCCTTGGTATCGTGACCACAGCTGGGAAAAACTTTTCAACCTGCGCTTTTCTTGTAGGCGACTGCAGGAGGGAGCAGGGCGAGCGATTCTGCTGTAAGAAAGTAATGGTGATGCGTCTCTATCAAAGTGGGGAAGCTACAGAAAAGGCTCTCCTGGACTCTCCGGGACGTACACCAGGGGCGCGAGCAACAGGACAGGGGCCATGTGCCTTTCACGCAGGTGTGCCACACATCAAAGGGCACACTGTAGGGGAGGCGAGAGGTGATTGAAATGGTTACTGCAGCACTATTCTTGCGGTGGGTGACTATTTTCTGACTTGCTTTTGGGGATCCACAAATAAAATCTTTTATTTAAACTGGGGAGGAAAAAGAAGCACAAATCCAATAGTCCATTTTCTCATACTGACAAAGCTCCATTATCCAGAAAAAATGTTCTGAGACAAGTAGTTTAATCACCAATATTTAATAAATCAAATGAAATGCAACTTTATTGTATTAATAGTCTCCTTTTTCATTCAAGAAATACAAGCATCTGGGCTCTCGATGAATGAAAATATCTTAATAATGTAAGTTAGGAGGTATTTAATATCAGATTTCATTGTCTGAAAAAGAAAGTCCTCAAAAGTAGCACATGAGTTCTTAAGTCAATGTGCATCAAACGTGACAGAGACACCGCACATTCGCATGCATTTCCATCTTCTATCAGAAACCAAGGTAACTGTGTAAGTGAGGAAACCATGACAACCTCTGTCACGGACAGACCTGGTAACCATGATGCGAGAGAAGGTGGTCAATTGTGAAGGGGCAGCGTCAACTACGATAAGCTAAGCACCAAGAAAAAGACAGGCTTCTGCTCTCAGGTCATGTAATTCTCCAATCCAGTCTCCCTCGCAATGAGGTAGTGCGTCTGCTTAATGCTCACGAACCACACATGTATCACCCCCTTTATTTGAACATCTTAAAAACCACTTTGAGAGAGGGGGGCCTCGCCTCAGCTAGGGTCAGTTTCTCAAGATAAGGGGAGAGGGAGAGTGCCGATCAGGTGCTGCCACACAGCACTGTTGGAAAGTCACCTCAAGTCAATAAACACTTCCACAAAGGTGATCAGTAAAGCCTTACTGGAAAGTCAAGTCAAGATGGGTGGGTGGGTGGAGAGGAAGTAGATATCTCCATGTCCACAAAACTACACCCACTGGAACATTTACAGCAGTAGAAAGCTCAGTCTTTCTCCCAAGGAGCTGCTGGTGGTTTCGAATTGCTGCCTATGCAGATTGCAGCCCAACACATAACCACTACACCACCAGGGCTCTGATTGTTGTGTTGGTGAGTAACTCAGGTGGAGAAACCTGCTATGGAAAAAAAGAAATGCTTAGCAATGTGTATGTAGAACTCCAGGGGAGAATGCACTCTGTGTTGTGCTCCAAATTGGACCCTTTTGACTTACTTTCCACCTAGTCCTTGATGACCCATGTTGCATGCTGTAGGCAACTGGCACTTCAGACTCTGCCTTTTGGAGGTACACACCTTCACAGGCCACATCAGAAAGATCTGATTTGCAAACCCCACCAAGAAACGTGGCTTTATCTTAAGCACACCTGTAGCAGTTTAAGGAATGCATATATTTCCTTCCGCGAGGTTGAAATGCCTTAGTGTGAGACACAGCAGATGATTGTTAGCCGAGGATGATAGAACTGGTGGTCATTGGACTTTGGTTTGGATCTCTTGCTTTGAGGGTGCCTAATAAATGGTGGGCCAGGACCACTACATACTTACTATTGTAAAAACTGGAATTTTAAATGTTTTTCAAAGCTATGTGTTTAAATACTTTTACAAAACAGCCTCATCACCTTCAAAGTACTCTCCATTACACTTAATACCTTTGTCAAATCTGTGATTCCATTCTTGGAAACATTTTTTAAACTCATCTGTTTGGATGGCTAACAGCACCTCCCTCATTTTTCTTCACCTCTTGTAGTTCATCAAATCACTGCCCTTTCAAGTCCCTCTTCATTTGCAGAAACAAAAAGAAGCCACACAGAGCAAGATCAAGTGAGTAAGGTGCACGGGACAAGAGAAGCATGCTGGTTTTTGCCAAAAACTGGCGCAGAGCAGGTGCACTGTTGTGGTGGCAAAACCAGTCCCCCATTTGCCACAAATCAGGCCTTTTTTGTCACACACCACTATACAACCTTTCAGAACCTCTAAATAGAAAGCTTGATTAACAGTCTGACCTGGTGGAACAAACTCCAAATGCACTGAGTCACATGTTCGACTGTTTGGGAAGTTGACAGACTTCCAGAATGATGTTTGTCATCAATCAACATTTCCACTTTTTTTAAAAGGAGAAAACCACTCGCTCACTTGAGTGTTTCCCATAGCACTGTCCTTATAATCTGTGTTCAACATCACGACAGTTCATGTGGCAGTTTTCCCGAGCAGGAAACAAAATTTCACAGCCACACACTGCTCTCTTAAATCAACCATCACAAAAAAACCGAAGTTTGAGTGAAACTGCTTTTATGAAAAAATTCCCTGTGACCAGAGAGACTCTTCCCAGGTGACGCCCCTAGGTGCGCTAACTCTGAGTGCGTTGCTCGATGCTCACTGTGTTAGTCTGGGTTGACTAGACAAACAAACTCAGACATTCATATGTATGTTAGAAGGAGCTTTAGATCAAAGAGCAGTTGTACATTCAGAAAACATCCCAGCCCAGTCCAGATCAAGTCCATAAGTCTAATATCGCCCCATATGTCAATAGTAGTCCACAAATTCTTCTTTAGACTCATGCAATGACACTAATACAGGAAGATCTCAGGTCGGTGGGTGGAAAGTCTTGTGGATCCAGGGCTGGCGTGGGTCTCCACCTGGTTCCTCCAGGTACAGGGCTCTGGCTGCATCAGCAAAGCCCCATCTGGTTTGGCTCGCAGGGAGAGTGTGTGTCCCCGCTCCAGTGAGCTATTTACCTCCTTAGCACCTCCAATTGAGGACATCAAGCTGCGGCCTGATTGGCAGGCTAAACTCCACCCCTTCACTCGTAGTAGTCTCAAACTGACAACAGATTATGTAACTACCACACTCACCTAGAGGAAACATGTATACAAGCTCTGCTCCACCCAGTGCGATTCTGGGGGCGGGGGGCTTGGTGGGTAATTTTGGCTACCCCTTCGTACATGTGTGTATTGGGTGTCACGCATACAACCCTGTGTACAACAGAAAGCTACACTGCCTGGTCCTACACTAAGCTCACCGTTGTAATGTTTGAGCCCACTGTTGCAGCCACTGTGTCAGTCCTTAATGGCCTTCCTCTTGTCTCTGCTCGTCTGCTTACGAAGCGTGATGTCCTTTTCCAGGGGCTGACTCTCCTGAGAGCATGGCTAAAGTATGAGATATGCAAGTTTATCTGTGTGTGTACATACATACATGCTTTGTTTTGAGTCTTTGAGAGGCACAGACAATTAAATGCTCGACTACTAATGGAAGGTTGATGGTTTTAAACTATCTAGAGGCACCAGGAGCTCTGGTGACATGACAGTAGTTAAAACTCACCATCACTCGGTGGGAGAAAGGTGAGGCTCTCTACACCTGTATGGAGTGGCAGTCTCAGAAGCCCACGGGGGCAGCTCTACCCTGACCTATGGGGTCTGATTCCGAGTTGGAATGGACTCGATGGCAGTGCGTTTGTTGTTCCTTGGAGAGGCACCTCAGAAGACAGGCCTGGCAATCTTCTTCTAAAAATCACAGCCTGGAAAAGCCTAAGGAGCAGTTCTCCTCTGCACACATGGGGTTCTCATGATTTGAAATTGACTCAGTATCCACTAAAAACAGCAATGCTTTATTTCTATATTTAAAGAGTGATGATATAACTAATTCATTATATTTAAAAAGACAACCATTAGTACAAATGAAAAATCTCATCATAATTCTTAGTTTTTACTCTAGTGTTATTCAAAACTGAATGTGAGTGCTGAAGAAATGTGAGGATGTGTGTTTATATTTTATGTGCTGTCTTTGTAGATATAAACTAGATAGCCTGGATTAGTGACAGTAACACTATCTCTTACACAACATAAATGACGGTTGATAAAACTTGTTATTACTGCAGAAGAAATAAGAAATAAAACTTTAGTAAGCATCCGAGATTAAAGGTATGGGCTCACCAAAATGAATGTTAACTGATACTGAAAGGGAACAAATGCCAAGTAATACATGTTAGGAGAAAGACAAGGGAACCAAGAAACTCCCACTCTATTAGAGCTTACCACTGACTCAGTACAGCTGAAGTTATTTTTTCATGTGAATATTTTGGCAATTACCTTAACTGAACAACCAGAGACTGGGCCCAAAAAGTAAATGTTTTTTCTTCTTCTTCTTCTTCTTTTTTATTTTTGCTGGAAAGTACCTACAATTCTCTACTTCTGTTTTTTTGGAGGGTCGAGGTCAAAGTAAGTATAGGTGAATTATTTAATCACATGATAATACCCTATTTTCAATTTAAAAAATAATTCATATCATGGAGATATTATGGACCCAAGTCTCTTAGCTCCCAACTCAGTACTGATAAAATAGTAAAAGTCTAACCTTACTTTTGCTCATGGAGATCTGTTTATATAAAATATAAATTGTTCTCAGGGAAAGTTATTTTAAGTATGTTGTACAAATATTCGCAACTTTCTACCCTCATTGAAAATAGTAGGTGACCGTCATATCAGCTGTACAGTTTACAAAGCAGTTGCACATAAATTGTGTCTTCACACCAGTCCTATATCCATTTCACAAATTAAGTTGTGGTAGAAACTTATTAAATGATTTGCTCCAAAATAAATCAGTCATGATTGAAAGACTGAAGCTTAGATTCTAATATCTGTGCCTTGAATAAATTTAGAGTAGATGGCCTACCTCCTATCCACAATTTGGAGTTTTAAAATGGTCATTTTATCCTGTGAAAGGAACATGAATCTTTGATTCTATCCAGAATCAGCTGACTCCTCTTTTAGGCCAGAAAGGGGTCACATTCCTGATCCCATCAGCTGAGTCTACTATGCTCATTGAGGGGGCAGCAGCAGACATAATGGAGAAACTGGAATTAAAAGGTAATGAAAATTTTCCACAAACTGAAACCCCATCAGAGGAATAAGAATGGCATAGGGAAACAGAGAGGTAATGGTGTTAATTACCTCCCCTTACACTGGCCTAACCTAATGGCATATTTCATGACTCAAGGCCCTGATATATTTTCTAACATTTCATCCACTGAAGAAAAATGACAGAAATACCAAATTTGATAGCAATCCTGATAGTGTTTCAGTCCTAGAAATACTATTTGGTTAAAAGTATGACAGTTTGAACTGAGGAGACCCTTAACGGCAGCATTTGAGAGACTCACTTGCCCAAGGATACTTTTGTTAAGTTTAATTTTTTTAAAACAACTAAACATTTTTCAAGTCTTCATTGACAACTTTTGCATAGCATATAGCAAAAACCTGTCGATTTTTTAAAATATATTCTTTTAAAAGTTATTATTGTCTAGTTTGCCCAATACAGTCTGGTGGAAGTCAATAAGATAAAGAAGGGGGGGGACTGTCATCCCATTTAATAAAGAAAGGTAGAAGCGGAACCTGTTTGGCAATATGCGCTCCTGTAGCCCTCACAGCTCAGCAGAGTCATGAGCTCAGGAAACTCAAGGAGAGGAAAAGAATAGCAAGCAATTCCCAACTTTGCCATTTTTCCTTTCAGTTTCCTGAAGAAAGTAGATAAAGACAAGACCATCTGTAAATTAAGATAGTCTTTTAAAATTCTGTTTGAAAGAGAAAAAAACAGTTTATTGTTTCACACAGGGGGCTGGGGGAATCAGACTTTATAGGGCACACTGGAAAGTCCCAGCCTTCCTACGCCTAGATTTCATAATGAAAAGATTGTGTTTCCCATTTAACTGGGTCATTTCTCTGTAATTCTTACCATCCCAAAGAAGTATATTTACAGTCAAAAGGGCCTGTGATTCACGCTTCACATTTGGGAATGGCCCTTTTTCTCCTGTCACCTTTTTCTAACTTCAAGATTTCCAGCTCCCCACTGTACACGTGAGTTTTTCCCATAGCGCTGTCCTTGTAAGCTGTGTTCAGCACAACAGTTTCTGCAGCATTTTTCCTGAGCAGGAAACAAAATTTCACAGCCACATGCTGTCTGTTCTCTTAAATCTGCCATCACAAAAAAACGAGGTATAAGTGAAATTGCTTTTATGAAAAAATTCAGTGTGACCAGAGAGAACCTTCCCAGGTGATGCCACTGGGTGCACGAACTCAGAGCGAGTTAATTAGAGCAAGTTGCTAGATGCTTGCCAAGTGTGAAAAATGTGTTCTATGAAAGCTCCACCCAGCGGAGCTTTTGTCTCGGTTTTTTGGGGGGTCACCCCTCATAGTACATGAGCACACAAAATACAATATCCCAGTAGACTT
Source organism: Tenrec ecaudatus (assembly GCF_050624435.1). Classification (NCBI taxonomy): domain Eukaryota; kingdom Metazoa; phylum Chordata; class Mammalia; order Afrosoricida; family Tenrecidae; genus Tenrec; species Tenrec ecaudatus. Next base: position 92,683,051 of record NC_134531.1, read on the forward strand.
GTTCAAATGACTGTCTTCTGTAGCTTCGGTGAACTAGAGATACTGCCTCTTAAGAAGTCTACAATTGCCCCAAATTTTCTACCAATATTTATTATCTTCCTAGCTATTCTTAAATACTCATATTCTAAAATATTTTTAGTAATAAATGTTGCACATATTTATAATGATCCGATTTTGGGATCTCTTCCTAAAGCGTCTAAGTTTTAAGTTTATTTTATATAAAACATGGATTCATTTGTTTGCTTATTCTATATACTTAGGCTTTATTAAGTTTTTTGTATTTTTATAAGTTTCAAACACCAGGATATAGAAAGAGATTGGCTACAGTGCATGCGGGGTAGGTGGGGGTAGAGGAAGAACGGAGGAGAGAGAGAGAAAGAGAAGAGAGAATTTTTGTAATAGAATCCTGCCTGATCCAAGTCTCAGTAGTCTGTTGGCAGAAGGCCTGTGTGTGAACTATTTCCAAGACTTCAGTCTGAAAGGCAGCCAAAGGCTCCACAAAAGAACAGGCCCCAAATGACTTGTTACCTTTCACCTTTCACCTTTCACCCAGCTGCCTCATGCTTGTGAACTGGAAATCTTGTAAAAGAATTCTTAGCCATCCAGTTTACAAACAGCCTATTTATTCCACAGGAATGGTTTGGCAGGACATATCCAAGTCATGTGACCTCGGATTGTCACAGAAGCCTCAGACTCTTCCTGCAGTTAAGCCAAGCCTACAACATTTTAACTCCTTGAAATTGGTGCTGGACTGTGCAACAGTCATCCATCATTTGAATTCACTGTTGTGTTGTACATGTCACCAAAGTATTAATACATAAAATCTAAAAGCAATTCGAGTTGAATAATAAGTGTTCTTCCCTTGCATGGAAGAGGGTGGGGGACATAAATTTTTAACCTAAACATTGTAAATTAATCTCAACTCTTAGAAACCTTACAAAGCAGCTCGACACTCTCCTGAAGGGTCACTGTGAGTTGGAATGCCTTCAGTGACAATAAGTCTCATACTGCCATAGTTCTTGCCAACTTACAAGTATGCAAAGCAGTCACACACTCATGTTTTCAAAACTCCTGTCTGTTTTAGTCAAGCTTGACCTACAGCACTCTCTACTTTTTCATCTTTATCTCATTGCCGTGACCACACAAGCTCACAGACAGTGCTCATGGTCAGGGTTTTTTTGGGGAAGCTAACAGGTTAAAATTCAGCAAGAGAAGCTCACGATATTGCTGTGCACTGAGGACAGGCTATAGAGTTCTTTTCGGGCTGCTTCTAAAAGCCCCCGGGGCGCGACACCCGACTGCAAGGCTCAACCTGAAGTTGCTCCGCTCCGGCTCTGTGGATCAGCAAACCCAGCTTCCTGAATTAAGTGCCCGGAGCCACCCCACTGCACAAGTCAGCTTCCGGCCCCAAGTCACTCGGCTTTCCTTGCTCTGTGTGCTGGAAAGTTCACTGCTCTGTCTCAAGCTCTGGCTCCTCGTTCTGCTGCTGCTCCTCTGGCATCAAAAGCTGTCTCTTCGATCAAGGGCACGTATTTCACAGGGAACTCTGGATGAAAGTCTCTACTCATTTCTAGATGTCCATTCTTGCGGAGAGTGAGATTCCTCTTTGGTGCTTCTGCAGTGGCAGTCACTCACGGCTGAATTATGTAATACAGTCAGTATCTTACCCCACCTTCTTACCCAGCCCCATTACAGAGCGCCCCATTAGATAATTCACTACATTGCAGACAGTGATATAAAATGCCCAGCATTTTTAAACTAAGTTTTCAAGGTCATTTTGATGATGCCTTTCAAAATTAATTAATTAGTTAATTATTTCTCACAAATAATTTGTGAATATAAATATTGCCATGTTTGGTTAACTGAAAATAAATTTTCAGAATGGATAAATGAGAGAAAGATCACATTTCAATAGGGTCTTTATTTTTTAATGAATTTATGTTCAGGACTAATTTTCTGAATTCCTTTACTGTATTCATACTATAACTAAATTTGCTAAAATGTTACAAGCACATAACTTATCAAAAACATCTGTGTGAAATCAGCACAGTTTGAGAGTTTCTGAGGTCAAGAAAATGATATTATTTTATTTACATAGGTATTCATCACTAAGGAAAAATTGAATTTATTACATTGATGCTTCTCAACAGGGTAGCCACTTAATAAATGGTAAATATGGATTTTAATTTAGAAAAAGAATTCCCTTTTTAATTTAAGAATAATGATGTTAATAGCTAACATTTATCGAATGGGCTCAAAAGCACTGTTGAAAGTGCTTTAGATGGATTAGCTGATTTCATCTACACATATGAAATATGTGTAATGATAATTTTAATTTTATAGAAGAGGAGACTGGGTATCAGAGAGGTTTGTATGACCCATGAACTAAGACTTGAGATTTGACCACAAACAATCTCATTTCACTTTACTATCTCTCAAATTCTAAATACCAACCTGCAGAAAATAACCTATTACTTAGAATTATAACACTTGTATAATACTTTGTGATTTATAAAGCACCTTTAAAAATACTTCATCCGAGTTTCACAGTAATCCTGTGAGTAAGAGCATCATTCCTATTTTACAGATGAAGGAGCTAAAGCTGAGAAAGTTTAACTGATCCAGCCAAGGTCACTCGGCGAGCAAAGAATGTAGTGAAGATGCCAAACCTTCTAAAATCAACCCTTAAGATTTTCTTACCTACTTAGTCTCCTTACTTTACACTCAAATCGCTAAGAAGGATTATTCACATGACAATTTAAAGTAAGAATTTCTACCAATACTGATAAAAGAAATACAAAGAAAATGCTTCCTTAATTTAACATTAAAAGAAAATAATATTCTTGTAAAACATTTCACTGAAAATAAATACCATTTCCAGAATGAGAATTCATTAATATATTCTAAATTCAAATAAAGATGGGAAAGAGCTAAGAATCATGTTAAAAGAGCAGACCTGTGCCCAGCAAGGCAGAGAAGTGGATGACTCAGGAAATAACTGAATTCGCAACAGCCTGGTGTAAAGGTTGTACTAAGTGTTTGACTTAGAACCTCTACTATTCTATCTCCCATGGACACTTTTAAGAGGGTTAACCATCACCTACATTATTAGCAAATGATCCCTCGAGCTGCAAAGCATTGTAGCTAGCTGCAAGGTCAGTGGTTCAAATCATTCTGATGGGGTAAAAATGAGGCTGCCTGATCCCATAAAATTAGACTGCATATATTAAATGAAAGATCACGCCTCAAGAGAACACTCCTAATTCTTAGTTCCCTACTGTCACGTTTGTCCAAAATCCAATGGCTATCTGTTTCAGAAACCATAGTTTTTAAAAATAAGCACTTATGAGTTAAGTATATTATTTTATGAAGCAACATATGTCCCAATATAATATGTGCAGAGCAGAAAAGTATGTTAAGAAAGGTTAACTCCTGTATGGGTCCCTAATAAAATGTAAAAAAAGAAAAGAGGAGAAAAAAATGATTAGGGCAGGGACTGTACAGATGTGCTTTATACAATTGATGTATGTATATGTATGAACTGTGATAAGAATTGTATGAGCCCCTAATAAATTGTTAAAATTTAAAAAAAATTTTAAAAAAAAAGAAAATGATTAGGGCAAAGAATGTACAGATGTGTTTTATACAATTGATGTATTATATGTATGGATTGTGATAAGAGTTGTATGAGCCCCTAATAAAATGTTTTTTAATAAAATAAAATACAAAAAAAAAAAAGAAAGGTTAACTCCTATGTACCCAAAACAACAAAGGAAGAGATATTTAGGAGTCCCCGGTGGCATAATGGATTACAACTTGGGCAGCCAACCATAAGATTAGTAGTTCAAAACCACCAGTTGTTCCACTGGAGAAAAATGAGGCTTTCTATTCCTTTAAAGATTCAGAAACCAAAAAAGGCAGCTCTATTCCGTCCCATAGGGTCATTATGAATCAGAATCAATTTGATGCCAATGAGTTAATCTTAAACTGGTTGCGTAGTGGGTTATGCATCCAACTACTACCAGCAAAATCAGGAGTTCAAGTCCACTAGTCACATCTTGAGAAATTTGAGACTTTCTGCTCCTGTAAACATTTTCCACCTCAGAAACCCAAAGAGGCATCTCTTCGGTCTACTGAGTTGCTATGAGCCATAGCTGGCTAACTGGCAGCGGCAGTAGATTAGTACACTGACTGAGCTATCCACTCGATGATTTAAAGGAATTCGACTTTGCGTGTGCTCCCAGGTGATGCACTCTCTAGTATATGCCATTGTAGTACTGTCAAAGTGTTTGTGTGCATATAGAGAAAAAAAAACAGAACAGAGCAGAAATAAAGATATAAGGGAAATATTTGTCGTTTAAAAAGAATAAATCACAAAGACGTTCCTGGAGATGACAGCATGAGCAGCTCCATGTGTGCATCCCTGCATGGAACTGTCGAGAAAAACAAGGAGAAATTTCAGGCTCAACTTTTCAAGAACACCGAAAAGTAAGTAGAAGGCTACAGCAACAAATTTAATGCCGAATCAAGGAAAAGGCAACTTTGACACAATAGAGAACATTTGATTTCCTATTGTCTGCACACCTCCAGCTTGGCAGCATGGTAATCTTAAGGTGGTAGCCAGGGGAGGACTGTACTCTCAGAGAGATGGGGCCTAATATCTGGCTCTGGGGTAACAGAACAGACTTTACAAGTAGACTATTCCGTGCATCTATTCCGGTATGTGTGAGGGCTGGTGGGAAGACTGCAGTAGGGCACAGCTCTCTGTTTGGCCCCGCTGAAGCCTCGCAGGGTACAGGCTATGCCTGAAGACGGTGGCCTCCCATGTCCATCAGAGGCTAAAAAGTGTGATTAGAGCACACAATTATGGCCTTAAGCGTGAAAAAGGAGCTGGTGTGCGAGTTTCTTTAGGGAATCAGAGCTTTGAAAATCATTGTGTATAACCTGAGATTCAGAAAGTCTTATAACCTGGTTTGGCAAGAGGTACGCATAGAAAACAATTCAGAAAGCTATACTTTCACCTTGCTTTGACCCCTAAACATACCGCAGACAAGTCTCAGTACTAAAAAGGGGCCAAGGCGTGAGACAATTTTCAAAAACTAGAAGTTTTGTTTCTCTGCCTCCCCCTCGGGTAGAAGCAAAACTCTTTGAGAACATTAGTTGGGCATGCTGGGGAGCAGAATGGTCAGGCTCTGGGTACATTCAGGAAGAAAGAGAAAGAAAGAAGAGAAGACATAGGTAGCCGGGGAACAGGGCACTAACACACCAAGGGGAGGGAGAGAGGGACCAGACTTCAGCCCAGTGCACCAAGACCTGAATACAACATAGTGACATGAAGCAGGGAACCAACAGAGAGGTCTGGGGGGCCGGCTCCAATCCCAAACATTGTGGACACCCCACAGCCTCCCCCAAAAGAATGCACTTCAGAGGACAGCACTGAAGCTACAGCTCAGGGAGAGGGGGACATCTGACCAGAGAACACAGGAGCAAAGGAAGAGGGAAGAGAGTGAAATATATCCTGTCCCACCAAGCCCTGAGGACGATATTCCTTCTCAGAGCAGCCAATGCAGAGAGAACCATAGGCCCAGCCCCACCACAAGACACACACAATATATCCCTCACTGACCCATAATGCTACAGGGGAAAACACTGAAGCCACAATGCAGGAATTGTGCCTGATCTGACCCCCTCACACGGGGGTGAAACACTAAGGGCATGCAACAGAGCAGCAAGAGGAGCAGAGCAATGAAATCCCAGGAATACCAAAAATTAGATTTTGGGATCTGGGCGTGGTACCCCATCAGACTCAACTGGAAAACACTCCTAAAGGTCAACAAACAGACCTGGAACTATTTATAGGCTTTTCATTTTTGTGTGTGTCCTTGGTTTTGCTGTTGTTATATTGCTTTTTGGTTTTGTCTTCTTTTGTTGTTTTGTTTGGCTTTGTCTTGGTTTTGTGTGTATTATTGTCTCTGTATGTCTATCTGTCTGCCTAGACAAGATAAGTGGGATAAACAATCCAGAGTGTGGGATATAAGACTTTTCCCTAGCGTTGTCTCCCCCAAAGATATGCCAAATATTAGAGGCTACTTGCCAGCACATGATGGAAGGTCAGATGCTTAGAGATATTCTCCCTGAAGGCATCTGGTCCACTATAGGTGGATCTCACACCCTACTGATAAAGATAGTAATTGTTTCCATGGAGAGCCAGAGAAAAGATCAAAACTGCTCAGTGATATCCAAAATTAGGCTGCCATCCTGAATCTAGGATCGACCCATCTTGTCACATGTGTACCCCCAATCCCTCCCCTTCCTATTGTATGTATACCCCTAAATTGTCCCCCTCTCATTACTGTATTACCTATAGTACAACCCCTTCCTGTGACGTGCCTTTACCTGTAATTAGGGGGTTTTCATGCCCCCCCAAGGATATATAAGCCTGGGTTAGAAATAAAGAGCTCTCTCTCCTGATACTCTCTCTCCCGGTCCTCGATCCCCTGTCCCCTCTCCCCTTGTCTCCCCTCCCCTCCACCTTTCTCTCCTGCCCTGTACCACCAAGAGGAGCTGAGGTGAGCATGCTACCATGAAATGTGAAATTTGTCTGACTCCATTATTTCAATCTCTCTTCTATCTCTCATATTCTCTATGACTTTACTAAAATCTTTATCTATTATCGCTGTACAATTTTGCCTACTGGTCTATGATGATTTGTTAGGGGCTGGCTCCCCTGACAACATAGGAGCAAACAACAGGACCATAGGTTCCGGGGGGACATGGGAGAGGGGGAAGTGGGGGAAAGGAAGTGGGTCTTAAACCCAGGGACAAGGGAATAACAAGTGATCTAAGATCAATGGTGAGGAGGCCATAGGATGCCTGGTGGGGGTTAATCAAGAGCAATGTAATCAAAAGGAATTACTAAAACTCGAATGAAGGCCCAACATGATAGTGGGACAAGAGGAAAGTAAAAAGAAATAGGGGAAAAGCTAGGAGGCAAAGGGCATTTATAGAGGTCTAAATACAGGAATATATATATGTAAATATATTTATATGTAACAATAGGGAAATAGAACTGTGCACATATATATAAGTTTTAAGATAGCAGATGGTCATTGGACCTCTACTCAAGTGCTCCCTCAAGGCGAGAACACTTTGTTCTACTAACCAGGCATTCTGTGATGCTCACCTTCAAGACACAATCACTGAAGACAAAATGGATGCATAAACAAATGTGGTGAAGAAAGCTGATGGTGCCCGGCTATCAAAAGCTATAGTGTCTGTGGTCTTAAAGGTTTGAAGATAAAAAAGCAGCCCTCTAGCTGAGAAGCAACAAAGCTCACATGGAAGAAGCACACCAGCCTCTGTGGTCATGAGGTGTCGATGGGATCAGGTAACAGGCATCAAAGACCCGAAACAAAATATCATATCAATGTGAATTGGGGGGAGGGGCAGCACACAGAGTAGAAACCCAAAGCCTTTCTGTAGACAATTGGACATCCCTCACAGAGGGCTCACAAGCAAAAAATGAGCCAGTCAGGGTGCCATATGGCACCAATGAAACATACAACTTTCCTCTAGTTCTTTAATGCTTCCCCTGCCCCCACTATCATAATCCCAATTCTAACTTACAAATCTGGCTAAATCAGAGCATGTACACTGGAACAGATAAGAGCTGAAAACACAGGGAATCCAGAACAGATCAATCCCTCAGAACCAATAATGAGAGTAGGCATACCAGGAGGGTGAGGAGAAGGTCAGGGGAGAAAGAGGGAACCGATCACAATGATCAACATATAACTTCCTCCCAGGAGGACAGACAACAGAAAAGCGGGTAAAGAGAGACAGTGGTCCGTGTAAGAAATGAAAAAAATAATAATTTATAAATTATCAAGGGTTTGTGAGGGAGGGAGGGAGGGAGGGAGAGGGAGGAAATGAGCTGATACCAAGAGCTCATGCAGAAAGAAAATGTTTTGAATGATGATGGCAACATATGTACAAAAGTGCTTGATACAATGGGTGGCTGGATGGATGAATTGTGATAAGAGCTATAAGAGCCCCCAATAAAATGATTTTTAAAAGAAGTAGATTATACAATTGAAAATATCAAGGTTAAAGAGGGGGGGGAAGAAAAGAAAAAGTGGACAAATTCTAAGGGGATTCTAAGCAAATCAAGATACCCATGTGAAGCCCAGAAGGAGAAAAGAGAAAAAGGGACAGAAAGAGTATCTGAAGGTATTAGTGGCAGAAACCTTCCCAACTGACAAAGAAGGTGGATCTATAATGAACTCCATGCAGGATAAAACACGGCCACAGCTCCCTGGGAGGATGGCAGGGAATGTTGGGAGGAAACGGGGAGCTAATAATCATTATGAAAATGAAGACAAGGTTCTAAAGCTGCCTCTGGTGATGGTTGAACAGCTCTACTGAATTATGGTATGTGAATTACATGCCAGTAGTAATGCTGGGGGGGGGGGGATACACCCACTGTAAAATGTAATAGAGGGCTGTGATACAATTGAAACTGAGAGATTGAAGGGTAAAAGTTTAAGAGCATGTATAAAGGTGGAGTCATTCTATTCTGCTGTATATAAAAGCGCATGAGTATTCAGGATGGCACTCAAAAGGCTGGTTTGATAAAAAAAAATATGGATTTTCATTTTAATGGTCTAGGAACAAGTGCTTTAGGGCACTTTCCTACCCTTGCCCTCACTTTATTTCTCCATCCTAAGACTTCCCAACTTCTCATCCAGGTCTACCCATCTACACCCTCTCCTACCTTGGGAAGGAAATGGTCCCGAGTCCCTCATCTGCCCTCCTTGGCTACACAAAGGAGGGAAATCTAATTGCACATCTGCCCAAGGGTGATTTCTTCTTTAAATTGGAATGAATCACTTTATTGGGGACTCTTCCAGCTCTTATCACAATCCATAAATTCATTGTGTCAAGCACATTGTACATACGTTGTAACCATCCTATTCAAAACATTTTCTTTCTACTTAAGCCGTTAGCATCAGCTCCTCAATTTTTCCTCCCTCCCCCATTCTCCCACCCGTCAGGAACCCTTGATAAATTATAACTTATTATTATTATTTTCATTATATTACACCGTCTGCTGTCTCCCTTCACCAACGTTTCTGTTGTTTGCCACCCTGGGCAGGGGTGGGGAGGAAAGAGGGGACAGATAATATGTCGATCATTGCAATCAATTCCCATTTTCTCCCCCCACCTTCCCCCTACCCTCACGGTATCGTTACTTCCATTATTGTTCCTGAGGGATTATCTGTTTGGGAGTCCATGTGTTAAGAGTTCTTATCCAAGGATGATTTATAATAGGCAGAGGTAAGGCCTCTACCCTCCAACTTCCTTGGTCCTGCTATGACACCAGCTATCCCTCCCAAGGCATCCATTTCTCTGCTGGGTTCCAAAATCCATTCTAATGGCCACACAGAACTCACAGACTACACTCATACTTTCAGGGGTTTTATCAAGAAAGTAAAGTCACAAGACTCAGGATCAGAAAATATTAAGTATATAGTTCTTTTGTCCACAGCAATGTCTCTGTGGACAGTACAGCACATCTCTGACCTGCAGCCTCTCTCCCATGTGGCCTCTGGGCCTCTGCCCTGCCTTTAGTAAAGGCACGCACTCTACAAACCAGCCTCCTGCCAAAGGCACTCACAGCTTTACTTGTTCCATGGGCTAGTAAGTCAACCGCTATGTCTCACATACAGATGTCCTCTCGTCCAGTGGTTCTCAAGCTTCCTAATACCGCCACCCTTTAATACAGATCCTCATGTTGTAGTGACCCGCCAACCATAACATTATTTTTGGTGCTACTTCATAACTGTAATTTTGCTACTGTTATGAATCGGGTGACCCCTGTGAAAGGTTGCTCACCTCCCAAAGAGGTTGCGACCCACAGGTTGAGAACAGCTGCTCTAGTCTGTCTCATGAACTCCTGCTGCAGCCTCTGCTGGCTCCACTGCTTCAAGAAGAGACCTCCCTCCTGGGCCACCAAGCCCTGAGGATGATATCCCTGCTCAGAGCAGCCAATGCACAGACAGAACCATATGGCCAGCCCCATAACAAGACATGACATCCCTCACTAACCCATATCCCTATGGGGGACAACACTAGAGACACAGTGTGGGAACTGTGCCCGATCCAACCCCACCACGCCAAGACAAAACACTAAGGGCTTGTAACTGAAGAGCAAGGGGAGCAGAGCAATGAAGTCCTGAAGGAACACCAACAATAGAATTTGGGGCCAGGGCATGGCACCCCATCAGATTCCACCACAAGACACTCCTGAAGGTCAACAAACAGACCTTGAATAATTTGCAACCTTTTTGTGTGTGTCATTGGTTTTTGTTGTTTTCTTGTCTTTTCTTTTGTTGCTTTGTTTTGCTGTGTCTTGGTTTTCTGTGCATATTAATCTCCCTGCAAGTCTATCTAGATAAGATAGATGGGATGAACAATTTAGAGGAGAAAACAACTGGACCAATGATTCTGGGGGGATATGGGAGAGGAGGAGGCAGGGGAATGGAAGTGGTGTTAACCAACCCAGGAACAAGGGAACAAGTGATCCAAAATTGGTGGCAAGGCAGGTGTTAGAGGCCTGGTAGGGATTAATCAAAGGCAATATAACTGAGAGGAATTAATGAAACCCAAATGAAGACTGAGCATGATAGTGGAACAAAAGGAAAGTAAAAGGAAATAGATGAAAGAACTAGGAGACAAAGGACATTTATAGAGGTCTAAATACAGGCATGTACATATGTAAGTATATTTATATATGATGCTGGCAAAATACATCTATGTGCATATATTTATAAGTTTTGTAGTAAGGTAGCAGATGGACCGTGGGCTTCCACTCAAGTACTCCCTCAAGCAAGAGCACTTTGTTCTATTAAACTGGCATTACATGATGCTCACTTTCCCTACACGATCACTGAAGACAAAGAGGATGCATAAACAAATGGAGGGAAGAAAGCTGATGGTGCCTGGCTATCAAACGATATAGCACCTGGGGTCTTAAAGGCTTGAAGATAAACAAGTGGCTGTCTAGCTGAGAAGCAAAAACAAAACCCACATGGAAGAAGCACACCAGCCAGTGTGATCACAAGGTGTCAATAGGATCAGGTATCAGGAATCAAAGAACAAAAAATCATATCATTGTGAATTAGGGGGAGTCAGGAGTAGAGACCCAAAATCCAACTGCACATCCCCTTACAGAAGGCAACTGGACATCCCCTTACAGAAGGGTTACAGGGAAGAGACAAGCCAGTCAGGGTGCAATGTAATAAAGATGAAACATATACAACTTTATTCTAGTTTTTAATGCTTCCTCCCCTCCACTGTCATGATCCCAATTCTACCTTACAAATCCGGCTAGACCAGAGGATGTGCACTGGTACGGATAGGAACTGAAAACACAGGAAATCCAGGACAGATGAACCCCTCAGGACCAGTGGCTATACCGAGAGGATGAAAGGAAGATGGGGTAACAAGGAGGAACTGATCAAAAGGATCTACATATAACCCCCTCCCTGGGAGATAGACAATAGAAAAGTGAGTAAAGGGAGACATCAGATGATGTAAAACATGATAAAATAATAATAATTTATAAATTATCAAAGGTTCATGAGGGAGAGGAGGTAGGGAGGGAGGGGAAAAATGAGGAGCTGAAACCAAGGGCTCAAGTATAAAGAAAATGTTTTGAGAATGCTGATGGCAACAAATGTACAAATGTACTTGACACAATGGATGAGTGGATGGACTGTGATAAAAACTGTATGAGCCACCAATAAAATTATTTTTTTTAAAAAAAGAGACCTCCCCAGTGCTCTGTTAGTGACTCTTTTTCCTGCTGATCACGAGATACACTACCTGCTTCCAAAATGGCTCTCATATGCCCAGAGGAATGGTGAAACTGACCAATCCTCTACTATACCATATTTACATTCTCCTACCCCTCCCACCCAGTCATTTGGTGGGAATTACAAAGACTATGGGTAGAAGGCAATATCAAGCCATTTCATGCATCATAGGTGGTAGTTACATAATCTGGTATCAACTTGAGACTATTAAGAGTGAAGGGGTAGAGTTTAGCCCACCGATCAGGTCGCAGCTCAATGATCTTATTTGGAGGTGCTATGGGAATAAATAGTTCACTGTCCACACTCTTTCCTTGTATTCCTGAGAGACTTATCTGTTGACAAGCCACATAATGCTATGCTGATGGCAGCAGCCAGAGCCTTAGAGCTGGAGAAGCCACATGGAGAGCCACGCCAGTGCTGAGATGGTTCTACCACCAATGGTTCCACAAGACTTTCTACCCACTGGCCTGTGATCTTCCTGCACTTGGTGTCATTGCATGTGTTGCGTGAGTCTGAAGAGGAATTTATAAACTGGTTATCAGACATATGGGCTAATATCGGACTTATGGACTTGATCTGGATGGGGCTGGGATGTTTTCTTAATATGCAAATACTCTTTGATATAAAGCTCTTTATTATACACATGAGTTTCCATTAATTTGTTTGTCTAGTCTACCCAAACTAACAAACCATACATGGCTTCTGAGTTAATTTTGACTCAGGTAAAAAATGCCACAGGTGGTTCGACATACACTTAGTGTCTTTTACCATGTCATCCTTCACTGCGGTAATCGGGAGAAACACCATAGAGGAGAGGACGGTAAATGCTGACTCACTGGATCCACTTTGTCATGTGAGTCTCACCCAGCCCCTATGATAACTATACCCAAATTTATGAGCATTTTATTGCTTCTTATAACTCCAGTCAGAATGAATAGATAATTACCATATATACTCACATATAAGCTGAGCTTTCTAGCATTTTATGCAGTTTTTGTGGTAAAATTAGGTGCCTTGGCTGATATTCGGGTAGGCTTATTATACTCAAGTATGTAACTATCTTTTTTATTCTCCCCTCCTTTGAATAGCGTGTTAAATCCTGACTTTTCTTTCTTTCTCTCTTTTTTTAATACTTTTCTTGGGTGCTCTAACATCTCTTATCACAATCCATACATTCATCCAGTGGGTAAAGCACATTTGAACATATGCCACCATTTTCAAAGCATTTTCAAAGCATTCTCTTCCCACTTGAGCCCCTAATATCAGTTCCCCATCTCTTGCCCCTCTCTCCACCACCTGCCCTCCCTCACAAACTCTTGATAAGAGTTAACATTATTATTTTTCATATCTTACATCATCCTCTGTCACCCCTCACCCAATTTTCCATTATTTGTCCCCCTGGGAGGGGGCTATAGATTGATCCTTGTGATTAGTTCCCCCTTTCTACTCCCACCCCTCCCTAACCCTTCTGGTATGTACTCTCCTTAGTGGTCCTGAGGGATTTATCTATCCTAGATTCCCAGTGTTTCGGGCTCTTATCTGTAGCAGTGTGCATGTTCTGGTCTAATCCGATTTGTAAGGTAAACTTGAGGTCTTGATAGTGGGGTGAAGGAAGCACCAAAGAACTAGAGGAAAGTTGTGTTTCATTGGTCCTATGCTGCACCCTGACTGGCTCATCTCTTTCCTGTGACCCCTTTGTGAGGGGATGTCCAACTGTCTACAGATGGGTATTGGGTCTCCACTCCATGACTCGTCCCCCATCCACAATGGGTATGATTTTGTTCTGGATAGTAGATGCCTGAGATAGTTAAGGTTTATTGTGCCAACCTGCCTGATAAACACATGTGGGATTAATTGAAGGGCGGAGAGATAAATGGCTTGGTGAGCCTCATCTTTTGAGTTCTCGGGTCTCTTACTTTCTGATGGCTGGACCATGTTGCAGCTGCCTTATCCAGTTCCCTACTTCAGCTGAGGAGAAGCCACATGGACCTACCTTGATACAGCCATGGGTGCTGGAGTAGCCATGTGGAGACCCCTGCCAGCGCTGAGATGCTGGGACATATGGGCTAATGTTGGACTTATGGGCTTGGACAGCACTGGGCTGGGATGCTTTCTTAAGGTACACTTACCCTTTATATAAAACTCTTTTATATATATATATATATATATATATATATATATATATATATATATAGAGAGAGAGAGAGAGAGAGAGAGAGAGAGAGAGAGAGAGAGAGAGAGAGAGAGAGAGAGAGAGAGAGTTTCTGTGGATTTGTTTCCCTAGTTTACCCAGACTAACACAATGCCTGATACCTGATCCTATGGACACCTCATGATCACACAGGCTGGTGTGCTTCTTCCATGTGGGCTTTGTTGCTTCTCAGCTAGTTGGCCACTAGTTTATCTTCAAGTCTTTAAGACCCCAGACACTATATCTTTTGATAGGCGGGCACCATCTGCTTTTTTCACATTTACTTATGCACCCATTTTGTCTTCAGGGATGGTGTCTAGAAGGTGAGCATCACAGAATGCCGGATTGTTAGAAAACAAGTGTTCTTGCATTGAGTGAGTACCTGAGTCGAGGCCCAATGTCCATCTGCAACCTTAATTCTTAATATATAGATATGAGTACATAGTTCTATTCCCCTCTTGATATATATATATTTACATGTGTACATGCCTGTATTTAGGCCTCTGTAAATGTCCTTTGCCTCCTGGTTCTTTCCTCTATTTCCTTTTACTTTCCTCTTGTCCCACCATCATGTTCGGCCTTCATTCAGTTTAGCACTTCCTTGCTGCTACTTTGCCTTTGAGTAAACCCCACTAGGCATCCTAAGACCTTCCTCCCATTGATTTGAGTTCACTTGTTGTTCCCTTGTAAATCCTGACTTTTCAATCTCCCTCAGCAAAAAAAACAACTTTAATCCTAACATAATCCTTTATGACAAGCCCAGCTGCTATGACCCTCTTAAGGGAATCATTTGATTATTTGTACAGGCCTATTCTCTTACATCGGAATTATCAAATCAGTTTCTTACTGCTATGCTTGGTACAATGGGGCCACTGTGACTTCACCATGGACACCACCCCTCCCAAATATTCTTTAAAGTACAACTAAGGATAACTAAAACATTTGTTAAGCGTCATACCATTGTCCCTCAAAACTCTTCTAATCCTATAATATTAGGATAGCAACTTTTGCACTTGTGCTACCCTAGAAACAAAATCTAGTGTTACCAGCCTCTCCATCCAGTGTGAGCTGCCTGGTCAGCATCCCTCATTGAGCAGGACCAGGACCAAAATAAGGGAAGCAAGACATTCGCACTGCAGGTGCAAAATTAATAGGGCAAAAAGCTATCGAGATAAGTGTTATTTCAATGAACTTTGGACAATTAAGATTAACATGAAAATATATAATAAACAATATATCAAAATATTAAATAAAATTAGTCAGTTTTCTTTCTTTTTTGCCTCGGGTTCCAATATGACACAGCACTGAATCTATCTTTCTTTCTTTTTTTTTTTTTTCTTTCGCCTGTACCTCGGCGGCCCAGGCGCTTGGGCCGCCGACCTGCTCTACCCCTGCGTTCTGGCCGCCGGGAGCACAGGGCTCCGGGCGGGCAAAGCTCGAGGGGACTATCTTTCTTTATAATTTTGATATTTGTTCATCATAGACTTTGTGCCCGAGGGAATTGCCTCGCTCACTTCACCCTAGTCCTAATCTTGCCTACAAACCCCAGATAAAGCATGCTAGATGGAAAATGCGACCTCAGTAGTAATACAGCTCTAAGTCAAATGTGCAGCCACCGTGGAAAACAGTGTGGCAGTTCCTCAAAGGGTGCCTTAAGGCCCCAAAGTTCCACTCCTAGATAGGAAACAGAAACTCAAGCACATCCTTGTACACCAATGTTCACTGCAACGTTATTCACAATAGCTATAACTGAGATGCAATCCAAGAGTCCATCAATAGACAAATGTACAAAATGGGGTATAATTTCAATAGGATATTATTTACCCATAAAGAGAAGTGAAGTTTTGATACATGTCATGACATCAATAAATTTTGAAACAGTATCCTATATTTCACACAAAATAACAAATAGTGCATGATCCCATGGATATGAAAGGCAAATGCAGAGAGATCAGAGTTAATAGCTTTTTACCAGAGGGGGTGGAAAGGAAAGTAGGAACTCGTGCTTACAGGATAGAAAGTTTCCATTAAAGGTGATGGAAAAGCTTTGGAAATTGCTAGTGGTGGTTGTTGCACACCATGGTGAGTCTCACTGAACTGTACAGAGCAGAACAGCTAAAGTAGAAAACACTTTATTCTATTTACAAGGAGTCTTTCTTGTACAATTTTGCAGGGAAAAAATCATCTTTTCATTCTCTTTTTTCCATGGACTTTTTGAAACTCCCTCATTCATCACCATAACAAAAAGAAAGGGAAGAAAATCTGGTTTAGGAAATTTTCTGCAGTTGAGATATAAAATTTGATCAAGTTAGCATGAAATAAAATTTGCGAACGTATATCAGTATGTATAGGAAGACCACTGAATTTTAAAAATTATTATACTGAACTTTTATTTTGAGTAATGGAAGGCTAGGTTATGTAGACCTTGGCATATTTGAATCTGGATAATTATTTCTGTGGGAGCCTGTCCTATGCACTTCCTGAGATCCATCATCATCTACAATGTTTACCCTTGAGTTCCAGAAGAAAGAATATGGATAGAAGATAGATTTCATTGCCTAGAATGTATAAATTTTTTAGCCTACCAAAAATCAAAATGAATTTCACAATTGGTAAATGAATTTTTATAATCACAGTTATAGTCATACAAGGGGTATTTCAAGAAGTCTGTGGGAAAATAGAGTTAAAAGATTTTTTCATGAATTTTTCCATGAATTTGTTGAAGCCTCTTCATATCTGTCATTGTTAGAATGTGTTATCAATAGCACACTATCCTCGTTACAGCTAACTTTATGCACTGTAAATCGTAAGCATGTTTGGTTTAATTATTGCTTACTATGTCTCCAGAAACTATGATCTGGCATAGAAAATCTACTGTGATGCATACAGTACTTCACAAACAATTTTTCCCCAATGATTTTACTGGCACAAAATTTACATATCATACTATTCAATAGTTCATTTTGAAAACATTATGTTTGCAGAAGCATAAAATCTGATAGCAGTTACACAAATATTCATAAGTGAAATAATGACCTTAAATGAGTGGTGATTATTTTATTGAAAAGCAACAATAAGTATTCATAAGACCTGAGAAGGAAAGACCAAGTATATGAAATTGAGCTATACTTCCTTTCAGAGATAACATACAGATATAATCAGGTCAGGCAATGTTACTACAGAAATGTTTGTCAAATCCTCTGGAATAATTTAAAATTGTAAAGGTACCAAGGTCACTAGGAACAATTCATACATAATACATTCTTTTTTTTTTTCATAATACAGTCTTATTACTAAGGCATCCAAACCCCCAAACCAAGCACACTACCATCAAGTCAATTCCAACTCCTAGCAACCCGATAGGGCAGAGTAGAATTGTTCCTTAGGGCGTCTGGGACTGTAAATCTTTACAGAAGCAGGCAGCTGTACCTTTATTCCATGTAGCAGATGGTGGGTTTAAACAGCTGACCTTTCAGTGAGACCCCAATATTTAACCCACTGCACCATTTTTAATTTCTAGTGCCACATAAATAATACATTTTATAACTGATATTTTAGATGCAATGAAAAGCTACTTTAGAAAGAGAAGCAGTATTTCCAGAATGGGAATTGTGCCTGGCTGACACCCCCTCCTCCCCAACGCTGGAGCGAAACATGAATGGAGTGCAGCAGAACAGCAAGGGGAGCAAAACAGTGAAGTACCCAAGGAATCCGGAAAAATAGACCTCAGAATCAGTGGGCAGGGTATGGCACTTTACCAGATCTGGTTGGAAAACATTCAGAGATCAGCAGACAGACCTGGAACTAATTATAGGGTTGTTGCTTTCTCTCTCTCTCTCTCCCTCTTTTTCCCTTTTTTCCTTTTCTCCTGTCTGCCCACGTAGGAAAAGAAGGATAACTGATCCCGAGGAGAAAACAATGAGGCCAACAGCTCCGGGGCGACATGGGAGAGGAGGAGATGGGATAAAGGGATGGGGAGCAGTAAATCCAGGGTCAAGGGAGCAATAAGAGACCTAAAATCGATGGCAAGGAGGACATAGAATGCCTGGTGGGATTTGATCAAGTGCAATGTAGCTGAAAGTACTGAGAGTCGAATGAACATGATAATGGGACAGGAGGACAGTAAAAATAAATAGAGGAAAGAACTAGGAGGCAAAAAACATTTATAAAGGTAAAAATATAAGAATGCATATATGTAAATACATTAATATATAATGATAGGAATATAGGTCTATGTACATATATTTAAACATTAAGTATTAAGGAAACAGACAGACATTGGACCTCTACTCAAGTACTCCCTCAATGCAAGAACACTTTTTGATTCTGTGAAGCTCACCTTCCTGACATGATCACAAGTCAAAATGGGTGGCTAAGCAAAAGTGGTGAAGAAAGCTGATGGTGTCCGGCTATTACAAGATACGGCATCTGGGGTCTTAAAGGCTTGAAGTTAAACAAGAGGCAATCTAGCAGGGAAGCAATAAAGGCCACAAGGAAGAAGCACACCAGCCTGTGTGATCATAAAGTGTCGATGGGATAAGACAGCAGGCATCAGAATGCCCAAAACAAACAAATATATGGATGCAAATGATGTGGGAGAAATGGGGAACTGACTACAATGACTGGTGTACAATTCCCAACACCCTCTCCAAGGGGATGAACAACAGTAATGTGGGCAAATGGAGACAGCATTTTGTATAAGATATGAAAATATCAATTTATAATTTATCAGAAGTCCATGAGAGTGGGAGGGTAGGGGAAGGAGGGAAAAAAGAGGAGCTGATACCAAGGACTCAGACATAAATTATTTTGAAAATGATGAAGGCAACATATATACAAATGTGCTTGATATGGATTGTTATAAGAGCTGTAAGAGCCCCAATAAAATGATTTATATTTCCAAATTTCCACTACACCATCAGAGAGTTTCTAAAAGCCACAGAAGAGGGGGGGGGTAAAGTAGAAGGGCAGTGACAAAGAGAGAGCCCTTCAAGGAGATGGACTGACATCATGGCTGCAACAATGGCCTCAAGCATGGGAACACCTGTGGGATGGCGCAGGGCCAGGCAGGGTTGTGCTCTGTTGTGCACTGGGCCACTGTGAGTCAGAACCAACTTGAAGGCACCTAACAACAGACGGCAAGGGGTGGGGTGAGGGGTGAATAACTGAGTACCTTCAAAAGTCCAGCTACCACGTGCACTGAGTGAAAAATTCAATATTGTTAAGGTAGCAATTCTCCCTAGATTGACTCATATTTAACGCAAACACAAACCCATCATCATCAAGTCAAATTCTGACTCACAGCAGCCCTGCAGGATTGAGCAGAATGCCTCATGGTGTTTTCAAGGCTGTAAATCTTTGGACAGAAACACACTGCCACATTTTTCTCTCCTTGGAGAGTAGCTGGTAGGTTGGAACCACCAACCTCTTTGCTTAGCAGCCAAGTACCTTAGCCACTTCACTACCAGGCTCCTGATTCAACACAATCCCCCTCAAAATTTTACCAGACCTCTTTACAGATAATGATAAAATAATCTTAAAATTACAAACCAAACCTACCGTGCCAAAACAATTTTTTAAAAGAACAAAGTTGCAAGATTTTCAGTGCAGAGTTTCAAAACTCACTGTAAAGACTACAGTTAGCAACACAGTGTGGTACTGGTACAAGGAGAGAAAACTAAGCCAGAGTCTATGTAGATTCAACTGATTTTCAACGAAAGTGCCAAGGGGATTTATTGGGAGAAATATAGCTGATTACTAAATCCTACGGGGGCAACTTGACATCTCTATGCTAAAAGATGAAACTAGACCTTTGCCTCAAACCACACACAATGATTTAAGTCAAAATGGATCAACAACTTAAATTGTTGTTGCTGTTGTTAGGTCCTGTTCCCGCTGCTTAGATGGTTATTTCCTATCTTAAGACCGCCCACTGTCTCAACAAGACAACAAAATGAAATACTGCTGCTCAGTCCTGTACCACCATCCAATTGTGACATTTGAACTCATTGCAAACACCTTGATGGTCTTCCTCTTTTTCTCTACCCTTCTACTTTACCACACACACATCGTGTCCTTTTCCAAGGACTGAACTCTCCTGCTAACTGTCTGTGTTGGGCCAAGTTGTCTAAAGAAACATATCCAGCAGCACTTACATAAAGAAAGAGCTTTATATCAGCAAGTAATCTTATATCAACAGAAGGCATCTCAGCCTAGTCCAGCCCAAGTCCACAAGTCTAATGTAAGCCAGGGCCCTCTTCAACTCACCGTGATTGTTGGGTTTATTATGCCAACTAGGTTTCCATAGGAACATGTGGGCAAAGTTTAATCAGGTTGCAACTTGGATGGAGGGCAAGGAGATAAATGGCTTTCCAAGGCTGGCCCCCTCTCCTCCTTCTCCCTGGTGATCAGACAAGCACTCTGCTGCCTGAGCTAATCCATTGCCTCAACCATGTGCTGTGCCATTGTGGGCAGAGCCAACCAGTGGATCACCGTGGATTGTGTTGTCTTGCCATGCATGCATCTCAGGGTCCATTGAGACATGCTTCGCCATGCTTCTTGAGGACCCATGAGGACTGTTTCCCTAGGCTCCCATGCTCCTGGCCTCTGCTACCCCTCAACTTCTCATCTTCCTGCTTTGCTGCCCTATCCTGATCATCTTGCCTGAGGGCAGACCCCACAGTCTGCTTTCTTGACCTTGGACCAGGAGCCCAAGTGAGCTGAAGAACCTTTAGTATATTAACTGTTCCACAAAAGTGAGTTGAACTAGACCCGCTGTACTGTTGTGTGGATTAATTAGCTGTTACATCTCTTCTCATGACATAAACCTATCCTTTTACATAAATGTGATCATGAAATGTTCTGGTTCCGTTTCTCCAGAGAACCTGCCTAATGTACTCATGTAGCTATAGGATGGTGATGCAAAAGGGTGAAGCAGGAAGCAGGAGGACCACAGGCCAGTGGAGGCAGAATCACCTGGCGGGGCACCAAGAGCTCTCAGAATTGAGCAGCCCATATGGGGTCACCGCTGGGGGAAAGGGTTCCAGCAGGCAGGGTGGCGGAAGGGTAGCGGGAGAGGGGTTGCCAATTGTTTTTTATAAGAAGGCCATACTCCATAAGCAGCACACCAACATGTGTGATCATGAAGGGCCGAGGGGACCAGGTTTCAAACAACAAAGGCAGGGGGGGCATCATATCACCGTGAATGAGGGGGGCATCATATCACTGTGAATGAGGGGGGCATCATATCACCGTGAATGAGGGGAGTGTGTGATGGGGACCCAATGCCCATCTGTAGACAGCTGGACATCCCTTGCAGAGGGGTAGTGGGGAGGAGATGAGTCACTCAGGGTTCAGTGTAGCAACAATGAAACTCAAAACCTTCCTCTAGTACTTGAATGCTTCCTTCCCCCCAATTATCATGATCCCAATTCTACCTTGCGGACCTGGTTATACCAGAGGATGCACAGCGGTACAGCTGGGATCTGGAAACACAGGGAATCTAGGACAGATGCACCCCTCAGGACCAGCGGTAGGTATGGCGACACCGGGAAAGAAGTGGGTGTAGAAACGGGGAACTGATCTTGGGGATCTACATGTAACCTTCTCTCTGGGGGATGGGCAACAAGAAAGTGGGTGAGGGAAGGCGCCGGGCAGTGTAAGATAGGATAGAGTAATAATTTATAAGCTATTAAGGGTTCGTGAGGGATGGGGGAGCGGGGAAGGAGAGGGAGGGAAAAAAGGAAAATGAGCTGATTCCAGGAACCCAAGTGGAAGGCGAATTTTGAGAATGATGAGGGCAACGAATGTATAAGGGTGCTTTACTCAATTGATGTAAGTATGGATTGTGTTAAGAGTTGTATGAGCTCCAATAAAATGATTTATTAAAAAAAAATAAGAAGGCCATACTCCCAAGGAGGTATCATCAGTCTGTGACCTGACTGACTAGTTGGATTCCACCTCTACACAAATTGACAAAGTATCATCAAACTACTAAATCCTAAGTACATATGACAGAGTCTCACCGCCCTTGCTTCCTGGGAATAGTCTGCTGGTATTTCTTCCCAGACAGATTTGTTTGCCCTTCCATGGTACTTTCAGTATTCTTCACAAGCCCCACAACCGAATGAATCCATTCTTTTCCATCTTCTTCATTCAGTGAGTGTTCAACTTTTACATGCATATGAGGCAATTTAAAATATCACAGCTTACACCAGGCAAACCTCAGTCCTCAAAATGTCCTCCTTGCTCTTAAACACTTATACAAGGTCTTGTACAGATTTGCCCAATACATCATTTCATTTCTTGACTGTTGTTTCCGTGAGTACTGATTATGGATCCAAGTAAGATGGAAACCATGACAACTCGAAGGACCTAAATGTAAACACTAAAACAATTAAAACTTTTTAAAGGCATAGGTAATGATATCTGAGACCTTGAGTTAAAGAAATAGTATTTCTTAGATATGACATTATTAAAGCATAATTTGTAAAAGAAAATAATTGATAAGTTAGGCCTCATTAATATTTAAAACTTTTGTATTTCAGAAGACACCATTAAGAATATTTAAAAGACAAGTCATAGACAGAGAAAATTATATGTAACCTCTGATATAAGATTACACATACATATTTGATTAAGAACTTTTACCTAAATTACACAAATAATTCCAGAAAGATATTAAAGATATTTTTCAACTTTAAACCTTGATAATTAATTTTCAGAGTAACCATGAGATGAATAGACAAAGTAGACAGCTGAGTTACTGGAGGAGCAAATGAATAATTTTTTAACTATCTATCCAAAATAGAAGAAAGAAAAATAGAAAATCTTTGTCAAATAGAATGTACAGGATTCCAGACTTAAATTCAACCATATCATTAATTACAAGTGAAAATAAAGGTAAATTCTGATTATTATGCAGGTGTCTGAGAGAAGGCAGATTCGTTCACTATCTTCCCTGTGTTATACACTGTTTTAGGTGGTTGGACATATCAATGAAAAAAAGAAAGTTTTTAAACATAGAGGACATAATAAGTGGGTTTTTTTTCTAATTTTATCTCCCTTAAGACTTTAATGATTTATAAATTTAAATATATTTGTGCAGCAGGTTATTTTAAAAGTAAATAGCCATGAAAAGACATATAAGTAAATAAAAAGCAGTGAGCACCAAGTAACTAAGTGAACATATGCAAGAAATGATTACAGTATGATTCAGACTGAGGCAATTCGTGAGGACTAATTCTAACCAGGTTTTTAGAAGATTTCCTGGGCGGTGCAAACAGCTAACACGTTGGCTGCTAACCAGAATGTGGTTTGAGTCCATCTCTATAAGCTTCTGAAAAGTCTTGGCAATCTTCTGAAAAACCGACCACTGAGGATCTCAAGGGCGGCAGTTCTACTCTGGCACGCACATGGTCACCGTGAGTCTGAAGCGACTCAACAGCACTCGGTTTGTTCTATTTGGTTTTAATGAGCTTAAAGACATTTAAAACAAAACAGAAATGATACATTACAGTCATATCACAAGCTGTATGCTAATTAGAAGATAGAAATGCTTATTATATCTAATTTATAATAAAAACAGACATGAATATTTATATACTAGGCAATGTATAATTACATAGGTTCCAGTGTTGTGAAATTTAACCTTGGAGAAAAAACAGACCTTTGAAAGTAGAAAAGTTTGACTTCTCCCCCGGAGTGCTTGGTAGTCTGTCAGCAGGAAGCTCCTGTCGCCGTCCTTTCTTCTCCTCTCGCCCCACAAAGCCCGCACGAGCCCCAGCATCGGAGTGCATCTCCATCGAAGTCGGCCAGGCCGGTGTCCAGATCGGCACTGCCTGCTGGGAGCTCTACTGTCTGGAACCCGGCATCCAACCGATGGCCAGATGCCCAGTGACAAGACCATTGGGGGAGGGTACGACTCCTTCCACACCTTCTTCAGTGAGATGGGCGCTGGCAAGCATGTGCCCAGGGCAGTGTTTGTAGACCCGGAACCCACGGTCATTGAGGAAGTTCGCACTGGCACCTACCGCCAGCTCTTCCACCCTGAGCAGCTCACCACGGGCAAGGCGGATGCTGCCAACAACGATGCCCGGGGGCACTACACCATCGGCAAGGAGACCATCGACAAGGAGACCATCGACCTGGTCCTGGACAGAATCCGCAAGCTGGCTGACCAGCGCACAGGCCTCCAGGGCTTCTTGGTTTTCCAGAGCTTCGGTGGGGGCACCAGTTCCGGGTTCACATCCCTGCTGATGGAACGCCTCTCAGTTGATTCAGCAAGAAGTCCAAGCTGAAGTTCTCCATCTACCCTGCCCCTCCGGTGTCCACAGCTGTAGTTGAGCCCTACAACTCCATCCTCACCACCCACCCACCCTGGAGCACTCAGATTGTGCCTTCATGGTAGACAATGAGGACATCTATGACATCTGTCACAGGAACCTCGATATCGAGCGCCCAACCTACACCAACCTTAACCGCCTGATTAGCCAGATCATGTCCTCCATCACTGCTTCCCTCAGATTTGATGGTGCCCTGAACGTAGCTCTGACAGAATTCCAGACCAACCTGGTGCCCTACCCCCGTGTCCACTTCCCTCTGGCCACATACGCCCCTGTCATCTCCGCTGAGAAAGCTTACCACGGACAGCTGAGTGTAGCAGAGATCACCAATGCTTGCTTTGAGCCAGCTAACCAGAGGGTGAAATGTGACACCCCCCCCCATGGCAAATACATGGCCCACTGCCTGTTGTACTGTGGTGATGTGGTTCCCAAAGATGTCAATGCTGCCATTGCCACCATCAAGACCAAGCGCAGCATCCAGTTTGTGGATTGGTGTCCCACTGGCTTCAAGGTTGGCATTCATTACCAGCCTCCCACTGTGGTCCCTGGTGGAGACCTGGCCAAGCTGCAGCGAGCTATGTGCATGCTGAGCAACACCACAGCCGTTGCTGAGGCCTGGACTCGCCTGGACTACAAGTTTGACCTGATGTACGCCAAGCGTGCCTTTGTCCACTGGTACGTGGGTGAGGGGATGTAGGAAGGAGAGTTCTGTGAGGCCCAGGAGGCCATGGCTGCCCTGGAGAAGGACTATGAAGAGGTGGGAGCAGATAGTGCAGATGGGGAGGATGAGGGTGAAGAGTATTAACCTGTCACATTGTACACTCCGTTGTCTTCGGACTTTTATATCTGTTGTCCTGTAAAACTGTCCCGTGACCCCTGTCAATAAAAGTGTTTTCTTTTTAAATTAAAAAAAAAGTAGAAAAGTTTATGTGACATGCCTCCAAAATCCACAGGTATCACATCCTAAAAGTTTTCCAAATAATCCTACTAAATTATATTTCATGCTAAACCTAAAAACAAAAATTATTTCAATTGTTCAGTAGTTGGTAATAGTCTTTCAAAAACTCAGACTTCTCTATTACAGTGATAAACCATTCAACTGCTAACTGAAAGGCGGGTTTAAACCAACCAGCCACTCTTCAATGGATGAAAAGACTGTGATGTGCTCCTAAAAATATTACAGCCTAGGAATTCTGTACAATAACCCTACACCAGGTCAGTCGACAGCAACTCTGAGAAACAACAGCACAAATCAAAAATTTAAAAAGATTACCGGAGACTATGCCTACTAAGGCCTTTTGATAAACAAGAAGTGCCTTATGGAAAATGGATAGCTAACAAAGCTTTGGTGAAAGCTAGCGTTGCAGAGGCAGCGATAGGGAGGATACTGGTTTAGGTGAATGAACAAACCTCATGTGGAGACTAGGCCTCCCTGCACAAGGACTCGTCTTCCTCTACTTCAAAGTTGCACGGCCAAGCTTTTTCCAGCCTTCCCCAAAGAGGCCTACAGATAAGTGTATCAAGGTGGGCGTGCATTGAAGAAAGGTATCATCAGACTCTTGAGGGATTACTGAACATTAGCTCTGAAATGACAGCAGTTCCTGGAGCCCCAAACTAATCCTATCGTTGACCCATCAAGGCAGGGCTTATGAAAGTCAGGTGATCAGGGGAGTTTTAGTTCAGATCCACTTCACAGTGGGTCTTTGGGGTCTTCAAATCTACCCTGAGGCTATATCCCGTTTGGGAATGCCTAATCAGAATGGACAACCTCATCACTGGCATAAATCTCACATTGGTTCCTGACTTGACAAGGATGCTCATTATAGTAGGAAAAGCTAGTGCAACTCATTGCACGTGGGATGCAGAAGGGTCTTATTTTCCCAGATTGTCCCCCAAATATATGTCAAACCTAAGACCCTGCATGCAAGACATATTCAATGACTGTACACTCAGAAGTCAGCTGCTTAGAGGTTATCTTCCTGAAGATTATCTACGAGCTAGAGCAATCAGACTCTACAGGCTGTCCCACCCTAACTAGGGCCCACTCCCTTCTGATAAGGATAGTGGATTGTGTCCAGGAAGGAGGACCCAGAGACACTGTGAAGCCAACACAAGGAGGACCAGGGTTAAGCTGCCAACTTGAATTTAGGGTCCGCCCATCTTCTCACATGTGTATCCTTAATGCTGCCCCTCCCAATTGCATGTACACCCCTAGCTTGTTCCCCTCCAATTGATGTATGCTGATTGTACAACCCCTTGCCATTATGATGTAATCAGGGGGCTCACACATCCCCAAAAGTGTACATATGCCATGATTGCAAATGAACTCTCTCTCTCTACGCAGACCTGGCTGCTGAGATCATGGCCGTCCCAGAGGGGAGCAATTGCATACTTTAGCTTGTCTGATGTCTCTTTAATTGTACCCCTCAATTATACAACTGCCCCTTGGACCTTTTCGAATGTGGGGACTGGTATCCCACAATTGTATCTGCCCCCTACCTAACAAAATAGTAAGCAAAAAGCAATACTGTTTTCCTGGAGTCAATGCAGAAAATAGTGCCACCATCAAAGGACTGAAGGGTACAAGGGTATTGACTCCCACCACATTCCCAGGGAACTTGGTTACTTGGCCATGCAGAAAAGAATGGATCTTGGAGAATGACAGTAAAATATAGCAAACTTGACCAGCTAGAAACTCCACTTGCAACTGCTCTTCCAGATGTGGTTAAATTTCCTAATCAAATTAACACAATCCCTGGTACCTGGTTTTTACCTAGTTAGCTGGCAATTTTGTTTATAATATCGCCAGCCACTCCATGGAAGACAAGTGAAGCTTTTTGCTCTTGTAAAGAGTTGGCCTCAGAAAGACACAGGGACATTCTACTGTATCCTATACGGTCACTATGAGTTGGAAGATGATTTGGAATTAACTACCTGGCAGTGAGTTTTTGATAGTCTTTATCCTTTTACCTACTTATCTAATCCACCACCCACTGCCACTAAATCGATTCTTGTCCTGTCTTTGTAAGACAGAGCAGAATTTCTCTTTAGATTTCTGAGGGTGTAAACCTTTACAGGAACAAACGGCCTCATTTTTCTCCAAACACATTTAGCTAGAAAGACAAATATCTGAAACTTCCTCTTGGATATTTTCCCCAAATTTCTCATGAAATTTAAATGTTTTTTCTCTCTCACAATAACTATGCTAGTATTAAATGTTTCAATGAAAACAATTAAGTAACAGAATGCATAATATAAAATAGAGACAAATCTAGCAATCCGTTTGCTATTTGCTGAGACTTCACAATATATATTTGTAATCATTTTACTGGGTGTTTATACAACTCTTATCACAATCCATATATCCATCCATTGTGTCGAGCACATTTGTACATATGTTGCCATTATCATTCTCAAAACATTTGCTTTCTACTTGAGCCCTTAGTATCAGCTCATTTTCCCCCTCCCTCTCTGTTCTCCCCTCCCCATGAACCCTTGATAATTTATAAATTATTATTATTTTGTCATATCTTACACCATCCAACATCTCCCTTCACCCACTTCTCCACTGACCGTCCCCCAGGGAGGAGGTTATATGTAGATCCTTGTAATCTGTTTCCCCTTTCTCCCTCACCTTCCCTCCACCCTCCCAGTATTGCCACTCTCACCACTGGTCCTGAGGGGTTCATCTGTCCTGGATTCCCTGTGTTTCCAGTTCCTATCTTATCTGTACCAGTATACATCCTCCAGTCCAGCTGGATTTGTAAAGTAGAATTGGGATCATGACAGTGGTGGAGAGGAGGCATTCAAGAACTCAAGGAAAATTGATTGCATGTTTCATCATTGCTACACTGTACTCTGACTGGCTCATCTCCTCTCTGTGGCCCCTCTGCAAGGGTATGCCCAATTTCCCACAAATGGGCTCTGGGTCCCCAATCTACACTCCCCCTGATTCACAAAGCTATGATTTTTGTTGTTGTTGTTCTTTGATGCCTGATAACTGATCCCTTCGACGCCTTGTGATCTCACAGGCTGGTGTGCTTCTTCCACGTGGGCTTTGTTGTTGCTCAGTTAGAAGGGCCCCCGTTTATCTTCCAGCCTATAGGACCCCAGATTCTATATCTTTTGATAGCTGGGCACCGTCAGGTTTCTTCACCGCACTTGCCCATGCACCCGCTTTGTCTTCAGCATTCATGTCGGGGTAGGCTGATGTGCTTCTTCCATGAACCGCACAATATTTTTATCTCCTCTTTTCTCCCAGGCTTTGTTTATTCTTGAAGCTTATGTCCAGGTTACAAAAATAAAAGTTCATTTTACTATACATTGCTAACCATATTAGAACCACAGAAGCACATTAACACTTCTACATTCCATAAGTACAGCAATGTCACCAGAGAGGAAATGCCTTATGGTTCTAGTTTAGTTTATGGTTCCTTTACAAAACCTACCAAAATGACATAGCAAAGACTTTGTTTTTTCTGAAAGTAATAAAGTAATCCATTGCATCTTCATCACTAACTAATTAATTACACTTCAAGCGGGATTTATATTACTTTAAACACCTTTAGAGGAAAAATCTTTTAATCATCATTTTAAATTAATATAATAATTGATTATGTCATTTATTGGCTAAACAGGAACAAAATGTTAATCCCATAAAAGATGTTTAATAATAATTTTAACTGTAAACACAATAGTGTTAGGATACTATCAACATTGCCAAACATAAATTCAAGAACTTTAGACAATGTTAAAGAGGATAAAATACTAAATAAAAATGATATAACTATATTCATATACCTGTGTGTAATTATATATTGCTGTTTTAAATGAATACATATTGTTGAAATTTGTTCAAAAGGAATTTTGGGGGAAAATTTTAAAGATAATTAACCAGCAATAAAACAATTTTTTATTATAAATCTCAGACCAAAAGAAAGTGAATATATTACAAAATTATTGAGTATTAATTACTCTGCTTTTTTACACAGAAGGATGTATAGCAATCTAATTCTATGGTTATTACATATGCAATTTTCACCAACCTAATGAATTTTGCCTTCAGAATTACTTTCTATAAATAAATTTTTATTAGTGAAAGAATTTCATAACACAGTTAAACAGTTTGGGTTCTACATTAATGTTTATAAGAACTTTCAACAAAAAGGCCCAACTGTTACTTTTTTTAATTTAATAAATCTTTTTATTTGGGCTCATACAACTCTTATCATAATCCATACATACATCAATTGAGTAAAGCACCCTTATACATTCGTTGCCCTCATCATTCTCAAAATTCACCTTCTGCTTGGGTTCCTGGAATCAGCTTGTTTTCCTTTTTTCCCTCCTCCTCCCTTCCCTTTCCCGCTCCCCCCGAACCCTTAATAGTTTATAAATTATTATTTTATCTTATCTTACACTGCCCAGTGTCTCCCTTCACCCACCTTCCTGTTGCCCATCCCCCAGAGAGGAGGTTACACATAGATCCCCAAGATCGGTTCTCCCTTTCTATACCCCCTTCCCTCCTGGTGTTGCCACTCCAACCGCTGGTGTTGAGGGGTTTGTCTGTCCTAGAGTCCCTGTGTTTCCAGATCTCTACTGCACCGCTGTGCATCCTGTGGTCTAACCAGGTCCCCGCAAGGTAGAATTGGGATCATGATAGTTGGGGTCATGATAATTGGGAGGGGAGGAAGCGTTCAGGAACTAGAGGAAGGTTTTGAGTTTCATTGTTGCTACACTGAACCCTGAGTGACTCATCTCCTCCCCACTACCCTTCTGGAAGGGATGTCCAGCTGTCTACAGATGGGCATTGGGTCCCCATCATGCACTCCCCTCATTAAAGGAGGAAGGACGAAGTGGAGTACACCTGGGCCCACCAAGGTCAGAGGACGATAGCCTGGCTCAAAGGGCCCATGGTACAGAGAGGACCATACAGCTGGCCAGAATTGTTACTTTTAAAATGACTATTTTTGTGTAGGCTATCCATATTTTGAATAGATCTCATTGAAGAACATTCATTTTATTTCCAGTCCCTTGGGTACATGGGATTTTTAAATGCAGCCAAACTACAGGAATTTTCTGATACTCAATTGCCACGATAGCTATGCATGAGAAATTCTTATTATGTTAACAGAACAGAATGCATTTGAAAGCAGAGTTGACGATCTAGATTCTATTTTACAACTGGAAAAGACACAAGATTCAGCCTTTTCCCCTCCTCGTGGAGAGACCTTTCTTATTAATAGCCATTAAAATGTTCAACATATTTTAAGCTTGCAACACCATGGCCTCATCACAAGTTAGGTTATTTAGGAGAAACTACATTTCTTTTATAGGAAAATATTAAAAATAAACAATTTCTCAATCACATATATTTTTCAAATATTAAGAAAATAAAATGTGACAGTTTTGACAACGTATATTCAATCACCCAACCAAGCAACTCGCTGAGTTTGAAACCAGATAAAAGTTTTGTGCCGTATGCAAAATCAATCTAAAGCTGTGGTTTTCTTGTTTTGTTTTGTTTTTTGTAACCTGAAAAAATAGCATCATCACTGTGGATTCCACCCTGGAATGTGAAAGCAGAAATTACATTGTGCTGTTAAAATGTTAGCAATCTCATTTCATTTTTTGAAAAGGCAATTTAGTTTCCATGAAATAAAGAGTTGATTATATCTCTTATCACAGTTACAAGAATTTGATCTATCACAAAGTAGAAGAGCTGGCATGTGCCAACTATCAACCAGGAAAAATGAACCTGATTCATAATTCACTTTGAGAATGTCTAGTTAGTCAATCAAGTGATTTGTAATCATGAAGTCTGCCAGAAATTGAATGAATAATGGGCCACAGTAAAATCCCTAGATTTTCCCAGTGTTCTTATTTCATTATGTGGCTTTTATTGCTATTTTTGATTGCTGTTTCTCAGCAGCACAAATTAAATTGCATATATTTACTCAGAAAGCTTTTTACTATTAAAACAAACTAAAGGATATATAAGTTCAATGATCAGACTACTTAATGTCCTCCCACAAAATTACAAATCTTAGTGTTAATAGATTGAACAATAAAAGTTTCATTCTACCAAAGCCCTTCTTATTCCCCATTTTATTATTTTATAAATAAGTTGTTTGATCATAGCTTATTTAAATTCAGTACATTTTCTTAAATTGTTCCCATATATTCTAAAACAAGGAAAATCACCTAACAAAATCAACTGGGTAACAAAAGTCCTTTTAATATTTTCATTGCATTGTATTCCCTTAGCTAAAACTGTAAATATATACTACAATCTTGTAGTTAGAAACATTTGACCTCTAATATACTTATTAAATTAGAAATAAATAAAAACCAAACCTAATTTAAAGCTTGTCATAAGAGTATATTAGTAGTCAAATGATGGGATTATATGATAAATAAGAGTTTTTCCAAATGTAAAACTACTGAGCTGTGTAAGAAATTGTACTTTGGACAACACTGGCCATTGCTATTGTTAGGCCAGTGTTGTTCTTGTTCGGTGCCAGCAAGTCTGCTCTGACTCAAAGCAACCCTGTGAGTAGCAGAACGGAACACTGCTTGGTCCTGAAAAATCCTCATAATTTTTCCTAAGTTTAAGTCTAGGGTTGGAGCCAGTGGGTCACTCCATTTCAGTGAGGGTCTTCCTCTTTTCCACTGGTCCTCTACTTGATTAAGTATGATGCATTTTTTGTATGATGTATTTTTTGAGGGACTTGTTTCTCCTGATAACACATCCCAAGTATGTGAGATGAATTTCACCATCCTTGCTTCCAAGGAGCATTTTGGCTGTAACTCCTCCATGACTCGGTAGCTTGCTCTGGTGGAAGCCCATGGTGCTTTCAGTATTCTTCACCAACACCAGAATTTAAATGCATGAATTCTCCTCTGGGCTTCCTTGTCCATTGTCCAGCCTTCACATGCATTCAAAGTGATTCAAAGTACCATGGCATGGGTCAGGCACAACCTAGTCATCAAAACAACATCTTTGCTAATACCTTAAAGAAGTCTTAGGAAGCATATTTGCCCGAAGCTGTTAAGTCATTTTATGAACTGATGCTTCCATGAGAATTGGTTGTGGACCCAAGTAAAATGAAAATCTTGAGAATTTCAATCTTTTCTCCATTTATCATGATGTTGTCTATTGATCTGGTGGGGATATTTTGTTTTTGTTTATTTGTTTGTTTGTTTGTTTGTTTACTTTAGCTTGTAATCCATACTGCAAACTGTAGTCTTTACATCTGTAAGTGCTTGAAGTCATCTTCACTTTCAGCAAACACGGTTGTGTCACCTGCTTATCACAGGTTATTAATGACCGTTCCTCTGAATTATATTGGCCATTTTAAGGATTGAATGATATAAGAATTACACAGTTTTAAAATAAATGAAAATTTTACATATGTAAAAGGCTCATCTTTGATTTGCTTTTCATCATTTTCACACAGAGTGGTCCTATTCTAGTGCCAAAGAACATGTGGGTTTCCTTAAGAAAAGTCTTGAGTCATTTACTCAAACCTACTACACTCATTATTGAAGTCCCGTCGCTGTGAAAATACTACTCAACGATGAAACACACAACTCTCCTCTAGTTCCTAACTTCTTCCTCCCCGTCTAGCATGATCCCAATTCTACCTTCCAAATCTGCCCAGACCAGAGCATGTACACTGGTACAGAGAGGAACTGGAAACACAGGGATGGATGATCCCTGCAGGACCAGTGGTGTGAGTGGCAATACCTGGAGGGTGGAGGGAATGTGGGGTAGAAAGGGGAACTGATTACAAAAATCTACATATAGCCTCCTCCCTGGGGGATGGACAGCAGAGAAGAGGGTGGGGGGAGACGTCAGACAGTGTAACATAGGACAAAATAATAAACAATATATGAATGTTGAAGGGTTCATGAGGTAGGGGGGAGTGGGGAGGGACGGAGAAAATGAGCAGCAGATATTAAGGGCTCAAGTAGAAGGCAAATGTTTTGAGAATGATGATGGCAACAAATGTACAAATGTGCTTGACACAATAGATGTATGTATGGATTGTGATAAGAGTTGTAAGAGTCCCCCAATAAAATGATTTAATTTTTTTAAAAAGAAAGAAAATACTCTGATACCTAAATTTTATGGATATGTTTCCAATAATTTGTGTTTGGTATTCAAGATAACAAAATCCTGACATATACTGCACATTGACTCCTGTAAACTACTATGATTATTATGGTATTTCAGAAAAGATATCCTTTAATTTTGTTTTGCTTTTTAATATATTTACCTATATATTGCTCTATATGTCTCAGAAAGCTGGGGAAGTACTGGAAGCACTCAGTCTATGTTGTGGAATTTAGAAGACAGCTACCTGGCCAATTAACTGGAAGAGATCCAGATTTGTGCCCATTCCAAAGAAAGGTGACCTAACAGAGTGCTCAAATGATAGAACGATATTATTGATATCACACACAAGTAAAATTTTGTTTAAGATCATCCAACAACGGTTGCAGCAGTACATTGATATGGGAACTGCCAGAAGTTCAGGCCAATTTAGACGAAGATGTGGACCAAGGACATCATTGCTGGTGTCTGATGGACATGTGACATCAAATGCCAGAGAATAACAAAAAGATGCATACTTGTATTTCAATGACTACGCAAAGCTGTGTCACCATACTAAACTGTGGGTGACCTTGAGGAGAGTGCAGATTCCAGAACACTTGGTTGTGCTCTTGAGAAACTTGTCCAGGGGTCAAGAGCACGCAGCCTACTTTGAACTCAGGAAGGTGTGTGTCAAGGTCACATCCTCTCACCATGCCGCTTCAAACTGGACACTGGGAAAACCATCAGAGAAGCTGGACTACATGAAGAAGAGTATGGCTTATAAGCAACCTGTGGTATGCATGAGACACAACCTTGCTTGTTGAAAGTGAGGAGGACTTGAAGCACTTGCTGATGAAGATCAGGGTTGTAGCCTTCAGAATGGATCAAAATGCAATGTAATTAAGAACACTATCCTCACAAGCTCCATTATCACGATAAATGGAGAACAGGTTGAAGTTGTCAAGGATTTTCTCAGACTTGGATCCACAATCAATGATCATGCAAATAGCAGTCAAGAGAACAAAAGACACATTGCATTAGGTAAATCGGCTGCACAAGACCCCTTTAGAGTATTGAAGAGCAAGGATGCTACTTTGAGAACTAAGGTGCACCCGACCCACGCCACGGTGTTCTCCGCTGCAGCATATTCATGTGAAAGTTGGACAGTGAACAAGCAAGACTGTAGAAGTATAGGTGGGTTTAAATTGCAGTGCTGGAGAAGGCTGTCGAAAGCACCGTGGACTGCTAACAGGACAAGCCAGTCTGAACTGGAAGAACTACGGCCAGAGAGATCCTTAGAAGCAAGGCTGACGAGACTTCATCTTACACACTTTGCACATACTGTTGGGAGAGACGGGTTCCTGGAGAAGGACATCATGCTTGCTAAAGCAGAAGGGGGTGATGTAAAGAGGAAGGTCTCTGAGGAGCTGGATTGGCACAGTGGCTGCATCCATGGATTCTGGCGTGGGAATGGTTGTGAGGAGGCCTGCAGTGCTTCATTCATTGTGCAGAGGGTCACTATGGATTGGAGCCAACTGGATGGCACCTAACAACAAAAAAATCTTACTTTTCTCTAAAAGTCAGGAACATTTCTTCTGCATTTTCTTTGGAAAATCGATCTTAGGGAAAAGCACAGCTAGAATGTTCCTTAGAAGTGAGGCTGGTGAGATTTTGTCTTGTGTACTTCGGATATGTTATCAGAAGGAGCAAGCTCTTAAAGAAGGCCATTGTGGTGAAGTTTTTAAAATATGGCTCTTTTATCCTTATCTAACTCTCACCAAATGATCAGGTGAGAATAGGCAAATAAGTTGTGTGAAACATTAATAGAAGGAATTGGTCTGTTTTAGTTTCCCCTCCCACAGCTATAAGAATGAGCTACCTCATTCTCATAGAGAGAAATCCGAGAGAAATCAAGGATGAAGAGCACAGCACATTCAGGAGCTCTGGCTGAAGTCATGGCGACCAAGACCAGAAGCACCAAAGGCTGTAGCACAGTGACCAAGGGACGGAGCAAGGGAGTCAGGCCAAGACAAGAAGGCCATGAGACAGAACAGAGGAACAATGTCACCACTGAATCCAATCACTGGGGTGGCTCCCTGACCCGTGGAGACAGAAGCCAAGGGATCCTGAGGCTTAAAAGCTGAGGACTAGAAAGACGGATTTTTTTTTTTTTAATGAGGAGCTGATACCAAGGGCTCAAATAGAAAGCAATTATTTGGGGAATGATGAGGGCAACAAATGGGCAAATGTGCTTGACATATATGGATGTCTGTATAGATTGTGATAAGAGCTGTATGAGCCCCCAACAAGATGATTTTTTTTTTTAAAAAAGAAACACAGATTTAGCTGCTGGCTACAGAGAGGTGTTGCTGTGACCATACTACATCCTTGATATTTTCTGATCCTGGATTGGGGTAACCTCTTAACGTTCCTAACAAACCCCTTTAATCATGAATGTTGTTATGAGCCGTGTGCCCACTGCGATGGATTATCAAATCCAACAGCAAAGTCGAGTGTCATGGGAGAAACATTTGGTAGCAATAGGCCTTGAGTTGGTGAGGAGTTGAATTCTCCTTCTCCCTGGTATAGCCAGATCTGGCCTCCCTGCCATTTGCCCAAGCATCATGACTGATAACGTACAAGGTCAGAGAACATAAGGAAGACCTGCAATGAGATGGACTGACACATGGCTGCAACAATGAACTGAAACATGGGAATGATTGAGAGGATGACATAGTAGCCAGCAGTGTTTCATTCTGTTATACAGAAGGTTGCTGTGAGTCGGGGATGACTTAATGGCACCTCACAACTGCTTTGGAGAATAAAACCAGTTACCATTGAGTAAATTCCAGTGCATGACAACTCTATATGTGTCAAAGTAGAACTGTACTCCCAAGTTTTTTAAAATCTTAATTGGGGGGGCGGTTGTTGATGATTTTAACATTGAATATTATTTGCAAAAAGGAACAGCACTATCCCTTGGAGTTCATGGAAGTGATCATCACTATCACATCAACTGCCAGGATCATCTTTCTTTTCTATATAAAAGAGCCAATCAATCACCAGCTAATGCTTAAGCACTTACTAGATATATATACCAGCTATGTGGCAAGTTTGCAGCCTCTTACCTTGCTTATGCAGTCTGAATGCTGAACGTGTATTATAGAATCCCGCAGCATCAGGCTTTGAGAAAGATTCACGAACAACCTAATATGTAAAGAACCTTTCGCCAGAAATTAAGACAACATGAAGTACCTACTGATGAAAGTAAAAGAGTACAACATTCAGTATCGATTATGCCCAAGCACAAAAATTAAAATCCTTGCAACTGGACCAAAAGACACCAAGATAAGTGGAGAAAAACTGAGGTTGTTCACAACTTCCTTCTACTCTGATAAATAATCAGTATCTATGGAAGCAGCATGCAAGAAATCAAACCATGTAGTGCTTTGGGCAAATCTGCTGTAAAAGAGCATTTTAAAGTTCTAAAAAGCAAAGATGGCACTTTTGGGACGAGGGTGTGCCTGACATGAGCCACGGTCTCTTTAACTGCTTCCCATGCATGGGAAGTTTGCCAGTGAAGGGAAGAAGAGCGGAGAACTGACGCATTCAAATTGTGATGGTGAGGAAAGTACTGGACAACCCGCAGGCTTCCAAAAGACTGAACAAATTAGTCTTAGAAGAAACATAATCAGACTGTTCCTTTGAAGTACTGATGGCACAATTTACTTTCCTCACCTATTTTAGGCACATCATAAGGAAAGACCACTTAGTAGAAAATGGTCCGGTTGTTTAGTAAGGTTAAGAGTCATCAAAAACAAGAGAAACTCTCGATGATGTGGAAAGACATAATGGGCTCAAACATACTAAAGACCATAGAGGTAACACAGGACTCTGAAGCACTTCTTTAGACGTAACGTCACCAGGTGTCAGAGCGGACTCAAAGGCAGCTAACAACATGTACCAATAGTGCACTAACATCTGAGGGTATAAACATGAATTAGATACCCAGCCTTTACTTAAGAAGTCTACAGCCCAGAGCAGAACTCGCTAGCACCCAGCTTCCACTATCACGAGTTAACAGGGCCAGATGGAGGGCTCCTTGTAGAAAAGGAGGGGGTGGGACGTGGAACAGGGCTTCAAATTCTTTAAAATAATAATAATCCAGACTTACTGGATGCCCTGATATAGGAGAAAACTCTGAGACTATTGCCCTGAGATGGCCTTTCAACTTTTAGCCAAAGTTAACCCTTCAAGTCACCTTTTAGCTAAACGGTAGATTGATTCATAAAGTAATGAATATCACTATTAAGTACTGTGATCTTTTTAAAAATCATCTATATAAGACAAAATGATAAACAAATACTTTAGAGCATAGATGAGAAGGTTAGAGGCATATAAGACTAGGATAATGGGAACAGAAGTAGAGCAGAAATCATGTGAATATTAAAGCAATGTGAAGGTAACCAGTGTCAGTGAACAGTATTTGTAGAAGTTGGTGAATAGGAATCTGTTTTGCTGTGAGTATTTCCACTAAAAATACTAGAATGCTATTTTTCAGAAGAAATCTACAGACAAGTAAGAAACAGACATACAAATAAATAACTTACAGGCCCTAGAATTGAGCTAAAGAGCCCTGGCGACATCTGGATTAAGCACTAGTTGATTCAAAGCCACCATCTGGTCCGCAGGAGAGAGACGAGGCTGTTTGCTCCCATACAGATTTACAGCTTCAACACCTATGGCGCACTCACCAAGAGCTGGAATTCACTCCCTGCAGCGGGCTTTCAGAATAGACTTATGTACTGAAAAAGGTCAAAGAGAGCAGGTTTAATGACAGAGGCCGATAGTCACGAAAGGCTTCAAAAAGACAGCAAAGCTAAATCTTGAGTAAAAGTCGATACTTAACCAGGGAAACAAAGAGAAAAGACCGTGTATGGTAAGAAGTACAATATGAATGAAGGCAAAAGTGCAATCTAACTTACCATGCTAGCATATCAAAAATAGTTTACCATGATAAGGTAACAGCAAAGCTTTATTCAGTTCAATATATACAGGTATTAGTGTTAGGTGATTTTTAAAAGTTACTAGAGGTATACCTGAGGCAGCTTTAAATGGCCCAATACTGAAGACCTTGCGTGTACACTAAAGAAAATACAATCTATATTGCAGAACCAAAGAATGACTGAAAGCGTTTCAACACAAAAAATACAGGGTCATTAATTTTCATAGCATCTAAACAATTTGTGCATCTAGTTTTCTTCAACAAGAGTTAAATTAAATTTCACATTTGGTCATGTATCGGTTCGAAAATTAATATCACCATTTTAGCCTACCTGATTTATATTCATATTTAAATAATCGCCCAGAAATAGGATTTAGAAAATTTGAGAAGTAAATATTATTTCTACTTCCCGAAGATTAGCGCACACTCCAGATACACGAACCACATTTTCCAAAGAGCACAGACGAGAATCTACTTTAAAAATGCATATGTGCTATCTATGTATACAAAGAGACTTGGAAGTGCTGTACATTAGGCGTTGGATTGCTAACCACAAAGTCAGCAGTTCAAATTCACCAGCCAATCCAAGGGAGGAAGATAAGGCTGTCTAATTCTCCAAAGATTTAAAGTCTAGGGATCCTATGTAGGGTTGCGATGAGTTGGAATCTACTTGGTGGCAGGGGGATATGCACTGTATATGTAGCTACATACAATAATTACACATAGTATACTGACAGGCTGTCAAAAGTTACATCCAGATGAAGTCACAAAATCAAATGTTTTCGCAGATACATTTTAGTCCACCTCAATCACTAGCACAAAAACAGTTTGAAGTATCCAGATGACGGTTTAAGAGTGAAACTGCCCAGTCTACAGACACATGGATCAAAGCCTCAGTACATTAATGTAGTAGCATTATTAAAGTAGAACTCCCGTCAGAAGTTCTGAAGTCAAGTAGTGGTTAGTTTGAATCGCTGACTTTGGGCAAATGAATTGACCTCATAGTCTCCTTATCTAAATATCAGTAATTAATTTTGTTTAATCCCACGGGATAGGTGTGAAGATATAATCAGATAGAGAAAGTACTTTAGCACAGAAATAAACATATATTAATTATTTGATATGTTATTGCTCTTTGTATTATGATATCTACAATAAAAATAATTCTAACTATAGATCAACTCACATTTGTGCATTAAATAATCTGCTGATTTACCTGCATGATAATATCACAAAAAATTTCCAAAATCTGGTCTCCTTGAAAACACTTGGGGTAGACTCAATATGAAATAATAATAATAATATTGAGATAATTCACCTAAAAATATTACTTTCAAAAAAACTTTTTAAAAATTTGTCAAGTTACGCTGAATACTTAGTGTACAGCAAGGTAAAAGAGAGACTGTCTTACTATGGAAATACTGAAACCTTTTCTGGAAAACGGGGAATTATACAATCAAATCTTTTCTCCAAATAGAGTTCTATGTTATTCTTATTTTACTTCAAGGCCTCTTTCAAAAGCATTTAGTACAGGTGGTTAGGCTGATTATAATCATGTAATGTCATGCACTTACAACAGAAAACTCTTCTCCCTAAAGCAAGGCTTTTCTTTTGACTTCAACTACCATCAGTTCTATCAGTTTTGACCTTGGGGTTGATTTACACTCAGAAATATGAAGGGGAAAAAAACCAGATAAACAAGAGGCCAAACAGGAATATGACCGAGTACTCTCCTTGACATAATAACTAAGAGGGCTCAAATGAAGCACCCGGAAGAAAGCAAAGCAGCATCGCAAGTGTAGCGGTTCTCGTATAGATCCATACATATGCACTCATATTTATGCCATGCTTCGGGGTTACATAAGACTGGGTCAAATTAAACATGCAATCCGTGCAGTGAAATGAAGTAGCTCGTATTAAATACACATTAAGTTATATTGTCGACACTGCAAACTGCTACATAGCTTGCACTACTGAATCTAGAGAAGAATTAACTGATGTAGTCATCCACTATGTACTTGCAATATCAAGCCTGTGATGTATTAACCATGTCTACCCAATGCAAAGTACAGAACATTAAGAACTGAAGGCAATGATCTGGCCAAAGGACTAACAAACCATGTGACCCCCCAGTTTCCATTAGCTTGAGATGGCAATAACTAGATGGGGCAAAGAGACCAGAGTAAGTAGATGGTGCCAAGCTACCAATCATTACCAAGTGTGCTGATAGGCATCACAACTAAAAGTCCTGGACAACGAAGAAGAAAAATGCAGAACAAAATTCAAAATCATGAAGAAGACCAGACTTGACGGTCTGATAGAGACTGATGGATCTTCTGAAATTATGTCCCTTAGACACCCTTCCAACTTGTAACCTAATCCACTCCCAGAGTCCACCTTCAGTCAGACAAGAGGCAAACCTGCAAAATGAAGGCAGTGGTGAAAAACAAGCCTCCAGAAATTGACTGAGAACCAATCGAAATGTTCCAACAAATGGCCTCAGTTCAGGGCATGCTCATTCAACTATGTCAAGAAATGTGCGATCCAGGGAAGAAATGAGCCACTCAGGGTGCAGTATAGCACCAATGAAACAAACAACCTTCCTCTAGTTCTTTGGTGCTTCCTCCCCCGTCCACCACTATCATGACCCCAATTCTACCTTACAAATTGGATTAGACCAGAGCATGCACACTGCTACAGACAAGAGCCTGATACACAGGGAATCCAGGATAGATAAACCCCTCAGGGCCAATAAGGAGAGTAGAGATACCAGGAGGATTAGGGGAGAGTGGGGGGAGAAAAGGAGAATTGATCACAAGAATCATTCTAGAGCCCCCTCCCAGGTGGGA
Organism: Tenrec ecaudatus; assembly: GCF_050624435.1. Lineage (NCBI taxonomy): Eukaryota > Metazoa > Chordata > Mammalia > Afrosoricida > Tenrecidae > Tenrec > Tenrec ecaudatus. The sequence continues at coordinate 92,724,415 of NC_134531.1, forward strand.
TGAATAATGGAAAAGTGGGTGAGGGGCAACGGAGGATGATATAAGATATGAAAATAATAATCTATAACTTATTAAGGGTGAGGGAGGGAGGGAAGGTGGGGAAGAGAGGGGCAAGAAATGGGAAGCAGATCCCAGGGGCTCAAGTGGGAAGCGAATGCTTTGAGAGTGATGATGGCAGCATATGTGCAAATGTGCTTGACACACTGGATGATGTATGGATTGTGATAAGAGTTGTACGAGCCCTCAATAAAATGATATTTTTTAAATGTGCTACCTGGCTAACCATCTAGAAGTAATCCACATTCAAGTTCATTCCCCAAAAAAAAGGTGATCAAATACAATATGGAAAATATCCAACAATATCATTAATATAACTCTGTAAAATTTTGCATAAGTCCAAAAACACGTTGCAGCAGTATGTCAACAGAGAGTTGCCAGAACTGAAGCCAGAGTCAAAAGACGATGAGGAACACGGAATAGCATTGCTCATCTCAGGTGCATCTCGGCTGAAATCAGACAGCACCAGAAAGATGCTTACCTGGATTTAATGGACTATGTAAAATGCTGAAAAGTAAGGCTGTTATTTTGAGGCCTAAAATGCACCTACCCCAGTCATGATGTTTTCAATTGCCTTATCTGCATATGAAAGTTGGACAGTGAAGAAGGAAGACCAAAGAAGAATCGATGCATTTGAATTATGGTTTTGGCAAAGAATATTGAAAGTACTATGGATTTCCAACAGAATAAACCATCTGTCTTGGAAGAAGTACAGCCAGAATTGTCCGTAGAAGCAAGCTGGTGAGACTCTGTCTTACATACCTTGGAAATGCCATCAGGAGAACCCAGTCCCCAGAAAAGGACATCATGGTTTAGTTCAAAGAGAAGGGCAGCGAACAAAGAGGAAGGCCTTCGACAATATGGAGTGACACAGTGGCTGCAACAATGAGCTTGGACATAACAAAGATGAGGCTGGCACAGGGCCAGGAGGTGTTGTGTTCTGTCGTACACAGGGTTGCTATGAATCAGAACTGACTCCACAGCACTTAAGAGCCTACCGATGCAGAGGCATTCAACAGAGTTGATCACAATAAAATGGGGATAATATTGTGAAAAACAGGAACTCCCGAACACTTCATTGTACTCACGTGCAGCCTACACATAGACCAAAAGCACTCATTTAAACAGATATCAAACAGCCAACTCGCTGCATCAAGTGAATGCTGACTCAGAAGGACCCTGTGAGTTTCCAAAACTGTAACTCTTTACGGAAGTAGCAAATCCTGTCGCTCTCCTGGTTTAAACTGATCAATGATTAAAATCAGAAAAGGTGTGCGTCAGGGATGTATCCTTCTGCCTTTGTATTCAATCTGAATGTCGAGCAAATAATCTCAGAAGCTGGACTATGCAAAGAAGAATTCCGTATTAAGATTGGAGGGAGATTCTTCATCCACCTACAATATGCTGATGACACGGCTTTGCTTGCTGAACGTCCAGGAGACTTCAAGAACTTACTGATGAAGCTCAAACATTAGAGTCTTACATATGAATTACACCTGAGCGTGAAGAAAACATAAACTCTCACAACTGGATCAATACGCAACTTCACTGTAAATGGAGAAAAGATTAAAGTAGTCAAGGATTTCATTTTGCTCGAATCCACACTCAAAGCCTGTGTTTTCAGAGTTAGGAAATCAAACGGTAAATGGCAATGGGCAAATGCATCGCAAAAGACTTCTTTAAAGTGTTAACAAGCCAAGATACCACTTTGAACAATAAGGGGTCCCTGACCAAAGCCAAGGTATTTTCAATTACCTTATATGCATGTGAAAGCTGATCAACGAATTAGGAAAACCAAAGAAGAATGGATACATCTGAATTATGTTGTCGGTGAAGAATATTAACTATACCGTAGAATGGCAGAAGAATGAACAAACATCTCTTGGAAGAAGTATAGCCAGAATGCTTCGTAGAAGCAAAGATGATCAGATTTCCTCTCACATACTTTGGACATGTCCTCAGGGGAGACCAATCCTTGAAAGAAGTACATCCTGCTTGATAAAGTAGAGAGGGGCAGTGAAAAAGAGGAAGGCCCGCGACAAGACGGATTGTCTTCGTAGGTCCAACAACGACTCAAACATAGCGATGATCGCGAAGATAGCACAGGACTGGGCAGTGTTTCATATTCTGTTGCACTCATAGGTCTCTGAGTCAGAACCAATTCAACAGCATCTAACAACAGTACAGTGAAAAACAGCACACATGTAGAACAGAACAGTCACCTGACACCACCAAAAGGACAGCATTTAAACTCAGTTCAGAGGGCAGAAAGGTCAGGAAAGATGGGTCAGCAAACAGAAACGGAGAGCCCAGGAGAAAGTGGAAAGACTGGAGTTACACTGAGGGCATTACAATTAATGTCACAAACATGCATCAATTGTAGAATGGGTAACTCCTTTGCTGTGGAAAAACTTTCACCCAAACCACAATAAAATGGTAACTAAAAAATGACTACCAGTTGATGAACCAAATGATTAACTGACACACTACAGTTATTCTGAAATTTCTTAAAGCCAGTAATATATTTTAAAATAAGCATACAACATACATGATTCTGTTGTAAGCAATATCCACTCAATAAGCACCATGATTATAATTATAAGGTAGCTATCATATGTTTTATGACAATGAGAGAGGCAGCAAGCGATAAATATGATAAACTTTTTAGGTGTACAACCTCATGCGGCTTATCAGTCATAACACGTTGTATAAAATAGGACATTATGTGATTTGGACATTATGCAATCATCACATTATATTCAGGCAATCTCCATATCATGAAAGAGTTCTGTTCATAAGTCTGCCTAATGTAATATCTAAATTCAGTTGGCCAAATACTTTGCTTAGTGTATAGCATATCAGATACTTTTCTATACACACAAAAAAAATAAAGAAAGACTTCCAGACATGTTTGAACATACTTAACATAGTGAGACAGGCATAATTGTTTATATGCATGGCAAAGTAGCACACATTTGTTATTACAAACCATTGAGTATGCTCCTCAAAAGTTTAATGTAACAGGCCTTAGAGAGCTTAGAAGCACAGACGTGAGCCTGGCCCGACAACAGACAGTGTGCAGCCTATGATCACTTGCACTGGTTCTTCCTGTTACGGTACTTCCTGGGTATCATTTGATGACAACAGCACTTCCCCAAGTAAGGAAGCACTATGGTCCAATATATGGTCTCCAGAAATGTCTTAGAAGACAAAATGTAAACCAAATGGTTGGCTGGTGGTACTGTAACATGAAATAATGGTATGAGTTCTCATGCATGAAGATGACACGGACTCACCATCAGCAGACAGTAGCCTCAGGGACAATGCACTTGCTGATCTAGCCAATTCACTTTCCACAGCTCTCTGGTGAACGGCAGCTTAAACCTGCAAGGTGAGGTTACCGGTGGTTACAAAAAGTAACAAAACAAAATGATCAAAATAAAAGTTAAACATGTGCCGCTGGTCTCAATACTAAGTTCTGATAAACTAAAATTAGATGTCAAAATGATACATAAATACTATCTAGTATATATACACAAAATTATATACATTCATTGTACTCTACACAAGAGGCTTCGGAAAGTTCATGTAAAAATGAAGTTTAAAAAAATGGAATTTTTCAGCCCCAATAAAATGATTTATAAAAAAATGGAATTTTTCCACAAACTTTTTTAAGCCACCACATATGTATCCCAAAATAAAAATCATCAGACCCTGACCTGTATCCATAACTAAAAATGTCCACAGTTGCCTCAACTAAAACAAAATCTTTCTGACATGTAGAATCAAAAGCATACAATGATAGTGCTCAACACCGGAAAGCAAGCCTCACCACGCTACATCCCTCATCACCAGTAGCAATAACTGAGGAAATTACAGAATATTTTTGTTAATGTTAGCAATATTCTCAATAGCATTAAACGCAGTATGACTACATCCAAAATTACTTTGACATTTCCCAGAATTCTGAAAAATAATTCCACTTCTTATAAAGAAAAAACCTCTTTAGTTACTAGCTACAGTGTTCATTCTTGGTAATACAGAGATTTTATAATAAAATATTTCCACAGCCTCCTGATAATTTTATCAGTTGCCAGTTGAATCTCCCTCATAAGAGTTGAAGAGGTAGTTAAATATTATTAGCGGTTATAGTTTATAAGTCAAATGAATGTTACGTGGTTCTTTACTATTTCGAGAAATAAGAAAGTAGATTACCAACTGCTAAAAATCAGTAAGCGGCTACGCTTCTTTCCCCCCACTATCATGACCTCAATTCTACCTTACAAATCGGATTAGACCAGAACATGCACACTGCTACAGATAAGACCCCCGAAATACAGAGAATCCAGGATAGATAAAGCCCTCAGGGCCAACAATCAGAGTAGAGATACCAGGAGGACTAGGGGAGGGTGAGGGGAGAAAGGGGAAATCGATCACAAGAATCAATCTATAGCCCCCTCCCAGGGGGATGAACAATGGAAAAGTGGGTAAGGGGCGACGACAGAGTGTGATGTAAGATATGAAAATAATATCTATGACTTATCAAGAATGCATGAGGGAGGGCAGGCAGGGGAGAGAGGAACAAGAAATGAGAAGCTGATATCAGGGGCTCAAGTGGGAAGAGAATGCTTTGAAAACGATGATGGCGGCGTATGTGCTTGACACACTGGATGAATGCATGGATTGTATAAGAGATGCAAAAGGCCCCAATAAAAGTATTTAACTTAAAATAATAAGGATACCTGTGCTCGCTTCGGCAGCACATAGACTAAAATTGGAACGATCCAGAGAAGATTAGCATGGCCCCTGCGCAAGGATGACACGCAAATTCGTGAAGCGTTCCATATTTTTTAAATAATAATAATAATAAGGATTCCTAGGGGGTGATAGGGTGGGAGAGGGACAGGATAAAGGGGAGCTGATTTCAAAGAGTTCAAGAAGAAAGAAAATGTTTTGCGAATGATGTGGCAGCAATTTTACAACTATGCTTGATCTAATTGAATTATGAATTGTTATAATATCTGTAAGAGCTCCCTAAAAATTTTTTTAAATCACTAAGAGGCAGTTAAAAGCTAGATCTAATTCAAGGAAAGCCACAATGCTAAACATTTATTGTAAACAAGTATTAAAAAAAGGCATATTACACATTCTCAAGGAATTATAGTATCAGTATTATTGAAACATTTCACGGCTAACCACATTCTGTTCTGCCCTGCTGTATGCTAAATTCTAAGCCAGGTGCTCTGGAAACTGCCAGGTGATGAGGCTTTGGGGCTCCTCTCCCAGGTAGAGATAAGAAAATTCAATAGTCATGTTGAAAAGCTCTGCCATAACCGTGATGCAGCACCACAGCCACCTGTAAACAAATAAACTTTGTGGCTGCCTAAACCTAATCCTGCTCGGCAGTTTCCATGGTTCATTCAGGTATGTTGTCCTAACAGCTCGTTAGGGTATTCCACCTCACCAAGACTGGTGGCCTTCCACTGGGCTGTAAATTCCTGAAGGTCCTCTTCATTTTGGTTTCTCATTCCAGCAATGCGCATGAGAGTCCCTTACGAATTATGAAAGCTTACTACATGCCTACCCGACTGAACTGAACTGGTCCCCTCACCTTTGTGACGTACTTTAATCATCTATCACACCCAAGTTTTTCATTGATTCTAACTACTGCCGGCAAACAGAACATGGGAATACTGCACAGTTTAAAATCAGAAAGGTGTGCAATAGGGTTATATTGTCTTGCCTTACTTACTCAATCTGTATACTGAGCAAATAATCAGGGAAGCTGGATGAAGTGAAGAAGAATGTGGCTTCAGGATTGGAGAAAGGCTTTTTAACAACCTGCAATATGCAGCTAACACAACCTTGCTTGCTAAAGTGAGTAGGATTTACAGCACTTGCTGATAAAGATCAAGGACTGCAGCCTACAGACCCAAATCCTCACAACTGGACCAATAGGTAACATCAGGATAAACAGAAAAAATACTGAAGTTGTCGAGGATTTTGTCTTGCTTGGATTCACAATCAATGCTCCTGGAAACAGCAGTCAAGACATCAAAAAACATGTTTTGCATTAGGTAAATTTCCTGCCCAGGACCTCATTAGAGTATTGGAAGGTGAGGATGTTACTTTCAGAATTAAGATGCACCTGATCCAAACCATGGTGTTTGCAGTTGCCGCTAATGAGTGTGAAGGCTGAACATTGAAAAGAAAAACCAAAGAAGAACCAATGCATTTATGGTGCTGGGTAAGAATATTGAAAGTACCATAGACAGACACATAGATGGATGGATGGATGGATGGATGGATGGATGGATGGATGGATGGATGGATGGATGGAAAGATTGTGATAAGAGTTGTATGAGCCCCCAATAAAATGATGAAATAAAACAAAGAAAGTACCATAGACTAACTGAAAGCCAAACAGATCTGTCCTGGAAGAAGTACAACAGGGTGCTCCCTAGAGGCAGAGATGGTGAGCCTTCATGTTACACACTTAAGACATGCAGTCAGAAGAGACCAGATCCTGGAGAAGGACATCCTGCTCAGAAAAGTAAAAGAAGACAGCAGAAAAGAAGGCCTTCACAAAATGGACCGCTGGCACCATGGCTACCACAAAGGGCGCTGGGACAGGAACAGATGTGAGGATGCCACAGTACGTGCGTAAGGTTGTTCTGCTGTGCTTCGACTCAATGGCATCTAACAACTGCAGCCAGCATCATTCTTGCCAAGGTCATAGTAGATAAAAATAAGAGTACTTATATTACTATTCCTTCAAAATAATTTGCTCATACACATCTTGAGAACCATGGATATTAAATTGAATACTATATCTGCTGTTCAAATAATTCAGCTTTATGAAAATGAAAAGTGGTATAACCACTTCTATAACAAATTTAAGAGAAGGTGCTTCAGATACTAACAGGAAAACTTGGCTAAGAACAAAGGCTTCAGGGAGGAAATGTCATGGGAGATGAGTACTAAGGACTGAGTATCAGCAGGACAAGCGGAGAAAGGCATTCTTGAGCCGGGAACACATTCTCATTGCCGTAAAGTGGATTCTGACTCACAGTGACCCTACAGGGTTCTGAGGCTATAAGTCTTTAAAGGAGTAGAGAGGCTCAACTTCCTCTCAAGGAGTGGTTGCTGGGCTTGCGTCACGACCTTTTGATTAGCAGCCCACTGCTCATCTGACAACGCCAGAGGCTTCCTTTTAAGACCTTAACAGGAGTATGAAAATGGGAGGGAAGGGCAAGACTGAAGGCAAAGGCCAAATTATAAAAGAGATAAGGTGGGTGTGACCTCCTCTCTGGGAGATGGGCAATGGGAAGGTGGGTGAGGGGAGACTCCAGGCAGTGTAAGATAAGATAAAATAATTATTTATAAACTATTACGGGAGCAGGGGAAAGAGGGGAGCAGGGAGGGAGGGGGAGGGAAAAAAAGGAAAACAAGCTGATTCCAGGAACCCAAGCGGAAGGCGAATTTTGAGAATGACAAGGGCAAAGAATGTATAAGGGTGCTTTACTCAATTGATGTATGTACGGATTGTGATAAGAGTTGTATGAGCCCCAATAAAAAGATTTATTGAATTTTTTTTTAAAAAGAGATAAGGTGGGCTTAAACCACGGTCAATGGAAGCATGATGACCCAGTGGATCACCAGTAACAATTAGATCTGTTGGCCAGTTCAAATATGTACTCACAGAATGTTAAGGACTCTGTTTTAGAAAACCGTCTAGATGATAAAATCTCAATTAAAAAGATATGGCAAGAATTTGACAGAAATTACCGTATATACTCATGTATAAGCTGAGTTTTTCAGCACAAAAAATGTGCTGAAAAATTGGGGTTTGGCTTATACACGGGTCAGTGGTACCTCAGCTGGACTACCCCCCCCCAAAGGTTACAGGACGAGGGCCCATTATCCCGCGGGTGATTGCCGTTTCTCCGCTGTTCACTCACATCTAACCAATCAGAGTCGTCCTATGACGTGTATCTTTGAAGAAGCCTTTGAAAGACCGTGTGCGAAGGATGTGGCATGAATGGATGTCATCTGGTCAAGCCCAACTACCAAAAGGAGGAAGTCTCATGAAGCTTGACATAGAGTTAATAGCAAAGTGGGCTCAAGATGCATGGGAAGGCATTCCAGAAAACATGGTGATACGTGCCTTCCAGAAATGTAGTATTAGTAATGCTATGGATGGCAGTGAAGACTGCGCTTTGTATGAAAATGACAGCAGTGATGGTGATGACGGCGATCTCAGTGAGGACAGCGTCTGTGATGACCTCACACCAGCTGAAGCTCTGCATTGGGATACGGATGATGATGAGGAATCCAGGTTTGAAGGATTTTAACTCTACATTTTAGCTTGGTTGTTGATTGAGCTCAGGGAATAGTACTCTTAAGGTATCATTGTTGATACCTTATTGTTTTTGTTGAACCTATTTTCCACTTACTGTGCTGGTTTACTAATGGTAAATGGCTTGTTGTCTTTTTATTTATGTTTTTTATTTAAAATAAATATTTAAATACATTACCCCACTGATGCCTCAATTTTTAGTAATTTTATTTCCATTTGTTTTGATTATTGAAACTCACCAATAGCTTCTGCATTTTCCACCCTAGGCTTATACTTGAGTCAATCAGTTTTTCTGGTTTCCCAGGTAATAATTAGGTATCCCGGCTTATACTCAGGTCGGCTTATATTCGAGTATATACGGTATATCAAGATACCAAAAATATTAGTAATGACTGGTTCCCGGTAATAGGCTAGACCTTAAAAACAAAATAAAACAAAACTATCATGGAGTTGATAACAACTCTATAAAGGGTTTCCAAAGCTGTAAATTGTTGTGGGAGCAGGTGTTCTTATTTTTCGTCAACAAGTAACTTGTGGGTTTAAACCACCAACCTTCTGATAAGCAGCCCAACGTCTAGCTCGTGATGCAGGATTCCAGCAGGGTGAGAAGCAGTGCTGGGATTCAGCCGGTGTGCAGCAGCTCTACAGACTGAGTGCTAAGTTTTTGTAGAGTTTGTTGAGTCACTTGGTAAAACGACCCTTGTACTCAAGGTTCTCTTTTTAAGGTGGGCAGCTGGCAGCCACCTAACATAAAAATCAGAAATTTACATTCCTTACTCTTTTTTAATGTTCTTCTGTGAAACAGCAGATTCTACGCATCTGTAGCAATATTCACGCTGTCCGAAAACAAATCTCACTGCCATCAAGTGAGTACCAACTCACAGCGACGTGAGAGGACAGAGCTCCCAAGGCTGTGCCTGCTTGTGGGAGCAGTAGGCCCCTCCTCACTCCCGTAGGGCTGCCAGTGTTGTCAGACTGCTGACCTTGCGAACCCCAACCCAACCTGTGCCCCCCCCAGGACCCTTCTGATGCCATCGAGGACCCTTCTGATGCCATCGATGCTACAGGTATAAAAAATTAGATGGAACTAAGCTCGCGATATGTATTTGTTCACTTCATAAAACTCGTTACGCTTCTGATGAAATGCTATAATTTGTTACTTCAGTAAACAGACATAAAATGTAAAGAGAAAGAGCCAAACAGCCAGAGGGTGACACCCTGTCATTGCTTTCAGCTTTGTGCTACGTCCCAAATTCCTATGAAATATTATGAGTAAATTTATGCAAACCTGAAGTATTCAAAGACCTAAAATATTGCCAGAACAATTGCTCTAAGTTCGGCAAATGCAGAAAGGGGTTTCTCAAAGAGGAACATAGGATGTTCAGAGAAGAGAGGTCGCCTGTTCCTAATGTATCAAACACGATGACTGTAGTGTAATTGGCCTACTGCTACAGGAACGCGATCCTACTCTGACAGAGAAAAGATGGTTAAGGATAAAGCATGCAGCCAGTGATGCTTGGATAAAAGTGAAGATAAAAGTGGGGATGCCACTCAAGAATATAGACATACCTTAAATGACAGTTTTCTTGGTTTTTGTCAGGTATTATTTAATATTTTTTCATTTTTAAAACTCATTCTTAGAGCAAAATCTAGTTCTGTGTACCTTTTTACTGTCTTATTTAAATAATAACGGTATGAAATAATAAACTACTTTTCGGTCTATCTTTTTTTACACTTAAAAAAGCCATTAGGGCAGCAAACTGGTTGGTACATTATTTCAATCCCACCACTGGCTAGAATTCATGTTCTTTTTCTTGCTACTGATGTACTCCAATTTTTCTACATAATAAAGATTAAAAATAAATCCTAGAGAAAAATTGCCAGTAGCCTCAAAGCTAAAAGTGGCATTAACTCTAAAGAGCCAAAGCCAGGATTACTTGACAATAAGTTGGCCCTGAAGTGCCCTGTACCACCACAGTCGACCAGGGATGAATACTACATTGGAACCTACACCTGTGTCTTTGCTGCTTCTCCGACATCCTCATACTTTCAATGCCTGTCGAAAGCCAACTACATCATGGCACCAGCTGCAATGATCTCTTATGCACATTATCAATACTGTATTATCTACCCAACATATTTGACATCCAATCATATTTCAGGGAAATTATTCTGAATAAATCTCAGTCTTCCTACAATTGTTTATAAGAACAGACGATGTACACAACAGAACTCTTCCCAAAAGTATATAAAGATATGACTCCTTTATGCACATATGTGCATATAATTTATACTAATATCTTGATAAACTAAATTTATGTGTGCAACCACTACTAAAATAATTTCATATAATTTCATAAACATTGTTGACTAAAGGAAACTTCAATTTTTTCCCCCAAAAAGCCACCACACACAAAATCATTCTAAGATTAGAAATCAGAAATAATAAAATTCTCTTGCTACTCATGTTCCAGTCTGTTAGCAAAGATGCTATTAAACAGATGAACCAGTCTAGTGCTAAAATGCTCCCAGGGTAGATATGATTCATTCTTGATTCTATACAGTAGCATTTACACGTGCAACATGACATAATCAAACACTGGAGAACTCATAATCCTCAAGATATCAGGACCTAACCATAACATGAGGATTTCCCTTTGTTTTATAAGAGTTGTGCAACACATTTAATCAAAATGATATAATAATATAGTCAAAAGGTAGTATGCAGAGTTGTTGGATGAAGGGCAATGAAATACGCATAAAGCAGTGGTTCTCAACCTTCCTCATGCCGACCCTTTCATACAGTTAGTTCTTCATGTGATGGGGATCCCCAACCATAAATTTTCAATGCTACTTCATAACTGTAATTTTGATACTGTTATGAATCGTGATGTAAATATCTGATATGCAGGATGAATTTTCATTGTTATAAAATAATTAAAGTACAGTGATTAATCAGAAAACAATATGTAATGATATATTGTTGTATATTTATATTTTCCGATGGTCTTAGGCAACCCCTGTTAAAGGGTCGTTTGACCCCCAAAGGAGTCACAGCCTGCAGGTAGAGAACTGCTGACACAGACTAAGATGGGGCTTTGGAGCAACAAATACTTTCTCAGTCACTTACAGCATGAATTAAGAAAATTACTCAACCACTTTTGAGGCTCAAATTCTTCATCAATAAAATGACAACTTCACATTGTACATAATTTTTTAAGTTCTCATAGAATAGACTGCAACTCGCTCCAGGAGAGGGACATGTCTGATCAGAGCACATGGAAGCAAATGAAGGGAGTGGAAGAGAGAGTGGAGCACATCCTGGCCCACCAAGCCTTGAAGATGATATTCTGGCTCAGAGCAGCCAGTCCACAGAGAAAAACACATGGCCAGCCCCACTATGAGACACGACGTCCCTCACTGACCCATAGCCCTACAGGGGACAACACTGGAAACACAGTGTGAGAATTCCACCCAATCTGATCCTGTGACATTGAGGCAAAACACTCAGGGTGTACAACAGAACAGCAAGGGAACAGAGCAACAAAGTCCCCAGGGAATACCAAAAATAGACTTTGTGGCCAGGGCTTGGTGCCCCAACAGACTCAACTGGAAAACACTCCTAAAGGCCAATAAACAGTCCTTGAACTAACTGTAAGTTTTTCCTTCTTCTTGTGTTTTGTTTTTTTGTCATTGGTTTGTTGTTATTGATGCTGTGTTGTATATTGTTGCTTGGTTTTGCTCTATCTTGTTTTCATGCATTTTATTATCTCCACAGGTCTGTCTAAATAAGACAGGCTGGATTGAATAATCTGGAGGAGAAAACAATGGGACTGACAGTCCCGGGGGGACATGGGAGAGGGGGAGGTGGAGGGAAAGGTAGTGGTGTTAACAAACCCAGGGACAAGGGAACAACAAGTGATCCAAATCAGTGGTGAGGAGGTGTAGGAGGCCTGGTAGGGTGTGATCAAGGGTAATGTAACCAAGAGGAACTACTGAAACCCAATAAAGAGTAAGCATGATAGTGGGACAAGACAAGAGTCAAAGGAAATAGAGGAAAGAGCTTGGAGGTAAAGGGCATTTGTAGAAGTCTAAATAAAGGCATGTACATATGTAAATATATTTATATATGAGGATGGGGAAATAGACTTATGTGCATATATTTATAGGTTTAGTATTAAGGTAGCAGATGGACATTGGGTATCCACTCAAGTACTCCCTCAATGCAAGAATACTTTGTTCTATTAAATTGGCATTCTATGATGCTCACCTTCCCAATGCGATCGCTAAAGACAAAGCAGGTGCATAAGCAAATGTGTTGAAGAAAGCTGATGGTGCCGGGCTATCAAAAGATATAGCCTGGGGTCTTACAGGCTTGAAGGTAAACAAGCAGCCATCTAGCTGAGAAGCAACAAAGTCCACATGGAAGAAGCGCACCACCCTGCTTGATCACGAGATGCTGAAGGGATCAGTTATCGGGCATCAAAGAACACAAAATCCTATCATTGTGTGCTCACCTCCCTGATACAATCGCTGAAGACAAATGGGTGCATAAGCAAGTGGCGAAGAAAGCTAATGGTGCCTGGCTATCAAAAGATATAGCATCTGGGGTCTTAAAGGCTTGAAGGTAAACAAGTGGCCATCTAGCACAGAAGCAACAAAGCCCACATGGAAGAAACACACCAGCCTGTACAATCACAAGGTGTCAAAGGGATCAGGTATCAGGCAGTATCAGAACAAAAAATCATATCATTGTGAATGAGGGTGGTGTGCGGAGTGGAGACCCAAAGCCCATATGTAGACCACTTACAGAAGGGTCTCAGGGAGGAGACGAGCCAGTCAGGGTGCGATGTAGCAACAATGAAACGTACAACTTTCCTCTAGTTCCTAAGTGCTTCCTTCCCTTACCCCCCCCCCGCCTCCACCCACTAGCATGATCCCAATTCTACCTTACAAATCTGGCTAGACCAGAGGATGTACACTGGTACAGATACAAACTGGCAGCGCAGGGAATCCATGGCGGATGATCCCTTCGGGACCAGTGGTGAGAATGGCAATACCAAGAGGGTGGAGGGTGGAGGGAGGGTGGGTAGAAAAGGAGAACCGATTACAAGGATCTACATCTAACCTCCTCCCTGAGGGACGGACAACAGAAAAGTAGGTGAAGGGAGACCTCTGGCAGTGCAAGGTATGACAAAATAATAACTTATAAATTATCAAGGGTTCATGAGGGAAGGGAGGAGTAGGGAGAAAGGGGGGAAATGAGGACCTGATACCAGGGGCTTAAGTGGAGAGCAAATGTTTTGAGAATGAGGGCAATGAATGTACAAATGTGCTTTACACAATGGATGGATGTATGGATTGTGATGAGTTGTATGAGCCCCTAATAAAATGATTTTTTTAAATAGACTGAAACTCATGGTAATCATATCTATGTGAGAATAGAATTGTGCTTCACTAGATTTTTAATGGGAGATTTTTCAGAAATAGACCATCAGGCCTTTGCTCTGAGTCTCCTCTCGATAAATTCAATAACCAGCCTTTTGTTTAAACAGTGGAGCACTTAACCTTTTATAGCCCTCATGGAAGATTTTATCTACATGTTGCTATGAGAGTAAAACTGTCCCACAGGACTTTCTAGGGCATCCACTTTTCCACTTTTGGTGAAAAGGTTCTGCTCCTGGAAGCAACTGGTGGATTTGAACCACCAACCTGTAGGTTAGCAGCTGACCATTTTATCCAGTGTACTGCCAGAGTTCCTTTTCTTTATACACGTAGATCACATTACATAATTATGTAATATGCTGAACATATATTGATGGCAGCAGAGTTCTACTATTTACATAAAGAAGAAAACTGATAAATTCAGGTGCTTTACATTTCTCTTGGGTAGGACAAAAACTGAGGTCAGCTTATGTAAAAACCAAACGAGTCCTGGAGATGCCACGGTCGGCTGCTTACTGGACAGTCAGTAGTTTGGACCGCGATCCATGAGAAACATGTGGCAGTCTGCTTCAAGTCGGATGCCAGGCTCAGACGCCCCATAGGGCAGTTCTCCTCAGTCCTGCAGGGTCCAGATGAGTCAGAATGGACTGGACAGCAGTAAGTGATTTTGGTTTATATAAGATCCAAAGTCTTGATCTTATGGGCTGTACTGAAAACCCTGCCCTTGGCTAGTATGCCTTACTATGAAGAGCAGGGCTCTCGGGATTTTAGCACTATTTAAAGATATTCAAAACACATCGTGGAGCTGAAATACAAATAGGAACTTAAGAGAATTTTGACTCTATCATAAACAGTAGAGGTGCAGTTTTTTGGTTTTTTTTAAATCATTTTATTGGGGGCTCATACAACGCTTATCACCTTCCACCCATCCATTGTGTCAAGCACATCTGTACATTTTTTTAAGAGAGGTGACTCAGTTTATTATTTTCAACTGAACCCCATCATTCCCACATCAGGCTCCAACACGGCTAGGAGCTGCCACCTCCCACCCCCAAAACAGTCACACCCCAGAGGTGTGAAAGGGGCAAATCAGTCAGAGTTCTTAGGAAAAAGCGGGGTCATACAATCATCAAACAAGGAAATCACACTAGAGGATGGGCCTGGTCACTGCACACGGTGTGTGAGGTGGACAGCGTCCCTTTTGCAGCTGCAGACGTCTCCAGCTGCTGGGGCTCAGGCATGGCGTGAGGCTGGTTAGGGCCGCAATGCCGCGAGCAGCTTCATTTTCTGCGGGATCACGGAGCATCACCCAGCTTGTGAAGGGTCTCGGCAGGGTGCAGACGCATGACGCCCATCGGGGTCTGGGGCCTGACGTTCTAGCCAGGACTCGGGCTTGGACAGCTTTGGCCTCGTCCTCCTGCTCATCTAGGAAACGCTCCTGGGACACCGAGTAGGTGTAACCATAAATAGCAAGCGCCAGGGCCCCGATGCCCAGGCAGGTCACAATGTTCCGGGTCCACCGCTGGGGCAGCGTCTTCTGTCACTGGGCAAGTTCCACCTGCCGCATGAACTGCAGCTGCGTGGGAGTGAGTTTCTCCAGGCTTGGGTCGATGCGCTGAGCCACGGGCCCTTCCCACAACTACTAGTATTTAGAGGGTCTTCAGCGCCGGGGGCCACCATATTGCTACGCCTTCTCCGAGTCCCCTTTCTGTACATTTTTCAAAGCTCTATCATACTATTGTCTTCTATCCCCCAGATTACTAAGCTTTAGTCAATCTACAAATGCTACCTTTACAACCTAACAAACGTCGACTTAGAATAAACCCAGGAATTGATTTTAACCTTCTACAAAGTACCACTGATGTGGCTTACCTCTCTTCCTCCATGTTGATGTTGCAGTCGGTGGTCCTGCAGTCAGTGCCCACCCCTGGATCCCCAACGTGTGCAGAGTAGAACTCCGCCAAACTGTTTTCAAGGTCATGACTTTCTGGAAGCAGACTCAGGCTTGTCTTCTAAGGTGCCGCTGGGTGCATTCGAGCTGCCAATATCTCAACTAGTAATCAAGTACTTAACTGTCTACATGACCCCAGGATTCCTCTTATAACAATCTTATCACATATACATGTCAAGATGCAGCTAATTTTAAAAAGACTCTTTGAAATCCATACACTTGGAGAAATGTATATAATGCAAAGCCCACTGGAGAACCACAATGGAAAAGGACCCATGTGAGCACTCTATATAAAACACATATTACACTCGTCCAGTGCTGAAATCTTCATAAACTGAAACTTTATATCTATGCCTGTGAAGAATTAGAGGAACTACATAATTAAGCCCAAAAAAAGACTATTGTTGTTATAAAGAAAACAGGAATTTTTTTGATAACTCATAAGGTTTAATAATTTATGTACACATAGATGCTTCAACGGTTTGTAGAAAAATTCCATTATCTTGTCATTCCATTTTTCCATGAACTTTTTGAAGTGTGCCCTTCACCGTGTGTGTGTTGTGTGTATGACTGTAACGTGTGCATACACACTACATACTCTCTTCACTTGTCAGTGTGTATCAATTTTCCACGGGCATCTGCTCAGTGTCCCTCCTCAAGACAAGACCACTGAAAATATGTGCTAGATGGTGCCTGGCTAGTAGAAAGAACAGCATCTGAGGTGGACAACAGGAATACCAACAACTCATTCACTTCTGTGAGAGAGCCAAATGTTCACTAAGCATCTCGGTGGTCTCACTGCCGCGGGGTTGATGCAGACTCACAGCAACCTCATCCAACGGGGTAGAGCTGCCCTGGGAGTCCTGAGACTAGAGCTCTGGATGGGAGTAGAAAGCCTCATCTTTTTCATTACTCTTAGCAACTTCTAGTAAATTTTGGTGAACTATAAAAACCATTTCAATGCTACACAAAATTCAATATAAGCATCAAAGCTAGTGTGTAGTCAAGACTAAATACTGGTTATTTTATAAACATCATTGAAAACATGTTTCAGATATTAGTTCCTTACTGTAATTCAAATAGACTTAGTATGGTGTTTTAGGCTGTTTCTTTCCAAACAAACAAAAGAAAGACTATTTTTCAGAAAATATAATGTGATATTTTATATTTGCCTGAATTATTAAATTGTGTGTTAACTTTAAGCAAAAACACTTTATGATATTAAGCCAACCTTTAAGATCTTGGTTTTTTTTAATCATTTTATTGGGGGCTCATACAACTCATCACAATACATACATACATACATACATACATTGTGTGTCAGATCTTGCCTTTTTAAAGTTAATTTAAAGCTGGCAAATGCCATATTCTTTTTTCTTTCTATATATTGTATATACTTGAGTATTAGTAAAGGCACCGAATTTTACCACAAAAAACTGCAGTAAAAATGTGCTGAGAAACTCGGCTTATACATGATTACATACAGCACTTGCAATGGTACCTGGATGGTACAAACAGTCAAGCACTGGTCCTTTGCTAAAAGGTTGGCAGTTCTAGCCAACCTACTGAGAGACTCCTGGGAAAACAAGGCTGGCAACCTGCTTCCCAAAATGCAGAGTCTTGAAAACTTTACGGGGCAGTTTTCTACACATACGGGGTCACTGTGAGTCAGAATCAACCCAACAGCAACAAACAGAAGCATTAAACATGGTAATTTTGGCTACCCCCAAAATTACAACTCCAACAATCTTTTCAAAAGATTCTTAATGAACAGCACAGCAAAGGGAAACTAAATAGATTTTATTTTTCTCTTAAAATCTCAATGTGGTAATAGTAATAGAATCATATTAATATCTTGTTGGTTTTTTTTACTTCATGAACTTTATTTTTTTAATGTAATCATTTTATTGGGGGCTCATACAAGTCTTTATCACAATCCATAAATGCATCCAGTGCGTCGAGCACATTTGTACATTTGTTGCCATCTCAAGGGGGAACCGATTACAAGGATCTACATATCACCTCCTCCCTGGGGGACTGACAATAGAAACGTGGGTGAAGGGAGACGTCGGACAGGGCAAGATATGACAAAATAATAATAATTTATAAATTTTCAAGGGTTCATGAGGGAGGGGGAGGTGGGGAAGGAGCTGATACTAAGGGCTCCAGTAGAAAGCACATGAATATCTAATATTAAGAAAATATAATCTGCTAAATTACTGGTTTAGAAGTAATGAGTATCTTCCTGAGAGCAAGAGCTCTGTTTTTATTTGCCTCGCATGCCTTAAACATAACAAAAAGAAAAAGTTGCCATCAAGTTGCTTCTGACTCCTGGTGAAGCCATGTGTTCCAAGGGGACTGCTGCAAGAGGGTTGGGGTCTGTATTCTTAGCAGGAACAGACCACTAGGTCTTTCTCCCACAGCACCTCAAGGACAATAAGCACACAAGAGATCTAATTCTCCTAAGAATAAAATAACATGAAAATCTTAAAGAGCTGAGACTTCAATCTAAGACAAGAGGAAGTTTTTACAAAGTGCAAATCTAACATTGATGGAAGAAAATTTTCCTACTTTGATCCATAGACTAGTTCTGAAGTTACAGCTGGAAATTATGTCTTGGTAGTGTTGACTAAATATACAGCCAATGCTAGTAGTTTTTAAAGAATTTTACTTTCTCTAAAGTAGTCACTGAAAACTATAAAATCAGTGCAGATTTTAAGCCTCTACAATCCTAGCAATGCGTCGGGCAAAAAAAAGCTGTTTGTTTACCACATTAGCTATTGTTTCCATAAACACTACTCACCCTTTCTACTAAGAACAGTTACATCATGCACATAGACTAGCTAATAACTATATAGTCTTACACCGCACTGGGGTTTCTATGGTTTGAGTTTCGGTGGTGTGGTAATTAAGTTTCAGCAATCTCACCACTGTTCTGGTTCATATTCTAATCCAGGGAAGAACATCTGCTGACCACAGGATGGTATCCGCTATCCACACTTTCTCTCTCCAGATTCATCTACCTGCTGGAGCAATTTAACCCGTGTATTAAATTCTTTACATTACATATTACACATGTTCACCACAAGTTTCAACTAGACAAGAATTACTCTTTGAAATAGTCTCACTCAGAAAATAGCTTTCCTTCCAAATACAAACGGTACAGAAAAGAAACAAAACATTTGGTAAGTATGGATGAACCACACAATGCCTAAATAAAAGACACAGAATACTGGTACCTGATTACCTCGGACCACTCCTCCCCAACCCTGGGGAAATGTATTAGGGCAATTTACTACTAGAGGCTGCTGTACACATAATTAGACCTAAAATACTGAGATAAAGGTGCTATCTGCTGGACATATTTGATCAGAGCACACGGGAGCAGATGAAGGGGCAGGAGGAGAGAGTGGAGCACAGCCTGGCCCACCAGGCCGTGATGATGATGTTCCTGAGTAGAGCAGCCAGTCCACAGAGAGAACAACATGGCTGGCCCCACTATGAGACATGATGCCCCTCAGTGACTAAGGGCGATACAGGGGACAGCACCGGAGACACAGTGTGGGAATTGCACCTGACCTGATCCCACCACACCGAGGCAAATCACTGGGGGAGTGCAGCGGAACAGCAAGGGAATGGAGTGGCAAGGTCCCCAGGGAATGCTGAAAGTGGACTTCGGGGCCAGGGCGTGGTGCCCCAACAGACTGGACTGGAAAACGCTCCTAAGGGCCAGCAAACGATCCCTGAACTAACTACAAGCTTTTCTCTTGTGAACTGTTTTATTCTGTTCTTTGTCAGTGGTTTGTTTTTGTTGTTTTGTTGTCTGGTTGTATACTGTTGCTTTGTTTTCCTCTGTCTAGTTTTCGTGCATGTTAGTGACTCCACAGGTCTGTCTGAATAGGACAGGCTGGATGAACTATCTGGAGGAAAAACAACGGGACCGACAGTTTTGGGGGGACTTGGGGTGGGGGGGTAGGGGGGGGTAAGGAAGTGGTGTTAACAAACCCAGGGACAAGGGAAAAACATGGGACCCCAAATGGTAGAGAAGGGGGAGTGGCAGGCCTGGTGGGAAATGATCAAGGGTAAGGTTGCTTAGAGAAGAGGTATACTCTAGCCCAGGTGGCGATGAAGCATGGTAGTAGGGCAGGAGGAAAGTCAAGGGAGATGGAGGAAAGAGCTAGGAGACAAAGGGCATTCATGGAGGTCTAGACAAAGACATGTACATGCAAATATATATAGGAGGATGGGGAAATAGATCTATGTGTCTATATTTATAGGTCAAGTATTAAGGTGGCGGAAGGACCTTGGGCCTCTACTCAAACACTCCCTCAAGGCATGAATACCTTCTTTTATTAAATTGGAACTCTATGATGCTCACTCTCCCGACACAACGGCTGGAGCCAAAGTGAGTGAACAAGTAAATGTGGTGAAGAAAGCTGATGGTGCCCGGCTATCAAAAGAGATAGTGACTGGGGTCTTAAAGGCTTGAAGATAAACAAGCAGCCATCTAGCTCAGAAGCAACAAAGTCCACATGGAAGAACACACCAGCCTGAGTAAGCGAGTGGTCCCAAAGGGATCAGTTACCAGGCATCAAAGAACAAAAAATCATATCATTGACTGCACACCTCCATGATAGGATCGCTGAAGACAAATGGGTGCATAAGCAAATGTGGTGAAGAAAGCTGATGGTGCCCGGCTATCAAAAGAGATAGTGTCTGGGGTCTTAAAGGCTTGAAGGTGAACAAGCGGCCATCTAGCTCAGAAGCAAATAAGCCCACATGGAAGAAGCACACCGGCCAGTGCGATCACGAGGTGCCCAAGGGACCAGGTATAAGGCATCATGCAAAAAAAAAAAAAAGATATAAGTGTGTGTATGTATGTGTATATATGTGTATATGTATATATGTATGTATATATGTATATATATATCATATTAAATGAAGGGGGAAGTGCAGAGTGGAGACCCAAGGCCCAAGTGTCGACCAACGGAGATCCCCTCATAGAGGGGTTTAGGAGAGGAGATGGGTTAATTAGGGTGTGAGGTAGTATCGATGAAGAACACAGCTTTCCCCCGGATCCTGGATGCTTCCTCCCCCCAACTACCATGATCCGAATTCTACCTTGCAGGGCTGGATAGGACAGTGGCTGTACACTGGTGCATATGAGGGTTGGAGGTACAGGGAATCCAGGGTGGATGATACCTTCAGGACCAAGGTGTGAGGGACGATGCTGGGAGAGTGGAAGGCGAGTGGGTTGGAAAGGGGGAACTGATTACAAGGATCCACATGTGACCTCTTCCCTGGGAGAGGGACAGCAGAGAAGGGGGGAAGGGAGACTCCGGATAGGGCAAGATATGACAAAACAACGATGTATAAATTACCAAGGGCATATGAGGGAGGGGGGAAGGGGGAGGGAGGAGGGGAAAAAAAAGAGGACCTGATGCAAGGGGCTTAAGTGGAGAGCAAATGCCTTGAGAATGATTGGGGCAGGGAATGTATGGATGTGCTTTATACAGTTGATGTATGTATATGTGTGGATTGTGGTAAGAGTTGTATGAGTCCCTAATAAAATATAAAAGAAGAAAAGAGAAAAAAATGATTAGGGCAAAGACTGTACAGATGTGCTTTATACAATTGATGTATGTATATATATGAACTGTGAAAAGAATTGTATGAGCCCCAATAAATTGTTAAAATTAAAAAATAAATAAATAAATAAATAAAATGTAATATCTTAAAAAAAAAAAAAGGTGCTATCTGCTTTGATAAAATACAACTACCTTGAGAGTATGTATATAGCGCTGATAAAACTATGGGGAGTTTTGACCTTCCTAAAGAGAATGATTATTACTATTAAAAGCTGCTGAGTTTGTATTTATAGACAGGAGCAAATAATTTATTAACTAACTTTCTGATCTTGAACAAGATTTTGGAAAAGATTATTTTATAACAGGATATGTAACTCCAACCTCCAGTTACATTGCTATTTTTTCCCATAAGGGAAGGCATGGCACTGTGTGAATGTTATGACTCAAGCTTAGTCATCTCAACTAAGAATGAATTAAATTCGTAAGAGTAAAAACCTGAAAGAGAAAGTGCTTGCATGTAATTCTATGTTGCCATTTTTAGAATGGAGTTTTTCTCCAAAGAGATTTTAAAACATGTCTTCACATTACTCTATCTGTGCTATTTTCACAGGAGTGCACTGGCAAGTTGCGAGCTAAATAAAAACAAAGAAACAAATTCATTTCTAAATGTAAGGTCATTTGTGATTTGGCCATAAGCATATACTTATATAGAAAGGAAAAGGTCATTTGTTAAAGTCCTGTCTGCCAAAATATATTGGGATTTCGATAGATGTACATATAAAAAACACTTGTGTTTATTATGCCCAACCCTTGTTTTCCCTCCTTTATTTACCTTAAACAGATTAGAAAGGTAACTGTAAGGTAAGAAGCCAAGTGGAAATCTCAGGGTACCTAAAGGTATCTTCTTTTTTTTTTTTCTAGAACAGTACTGCAAGGACACGGTCTCATTCTACACGTAGGTAGCTCCCAGACAGGTATGCTCTCACTGCGTTTCCCTTCAGGAAAAAAATCTGTGTGTATGTAGTATTCTGCAGTGTGTGCGTGTGCGTGTATGCATGTGTGTGTAGTATTCTGTAGTGTGCGTGTGTGTGTGTGTAGTATTCTGCAGTGTGTGCGTGTGTGTGTGTGTATTCCGAGGGAAAAAAAACTCAGTTGCCCAGCAAAAAGCAAAATCGCACAAGCCTGTGGATAGTTTTAATCACAGGCTGTGGCAATAGTCCACCAGTCAGTATTCAGAGATGACAGACAATATGAAATGAATAAAAGAGTGCCTGAGGGGGAGGGGTAAAGGGCGACAATGTCAAGGAGTCCCAGCAAAGAATGTTGGGAAACTGATGATGGTAGCAATTGTACAATACTGCTTTCCATGATTGAACTATAGAATGATATATGTATTAACCCCAATTAATTTTTTTTAAAGAGTGCCTGAACGGAAGTTCAAAGAACAGAGTTTTCTTCCCTCCTTTGTCTGTGACTCACTATAGAGTCCTGAGTAAATCACTCACCATCTCGGACTCTGATTTCGTTTTGTTTCATATTGAAAACAAGATGTAATTTTTTTGAAAGCTAAAAGGACACCAGACTTAACATTACTTCACTGAGGACAACAGTAAAGCAGAGGAAACTGTCTAGTCACAAGACGATTAGACTAAAAGGATTTTAACAGCAACCTCAGCTTTAACATTTTTAAATTCATTTATTTAAAAGGACACGTCACTTAGGTCAAATTTCTAGACTATGGAAAAAGGACCAAAAAGCAAGAAGGCTAACTGGCAAACCTAGGATGAAGACGGTTATCTCTTCAGGAAGCCATAAGGGGATGCAACCAGTAAGATCTGCAGTGCGGCTGTAGCATTTTATTTGTCACGCCGCGTCTGCGCTCCAAGTGGCTTACTTTTCTTTGTACACCATTTAGGATCCGAACTATTTGTAGTCACTTTTTTAAAGCAATGACCAAAACATCTTTAGCCAAAATTTGATTTAAATTAAAGCATTTCACTTGCGTTTTAGAGGTCAGTGGAAACCCTTACGTGTGGTTTCCAACAATCTCCTTCGGAGCTTAAAAGGTAAGCATCAATGTGTCTCTATAGCAATCTCAGTGTACTTCTACATGGAAATTACCACTGAAAATGGCTTATGAAATCTTTACAATTTTGCAAAAGGAAAGTACAGGTAATTCAAAAATAAATATTTACTGTATACTACCACAACTATTTAATGGTTTTCGTTTTCAGAAAAAAAGAATAGAGTATACATCTATATATATAATTGCAATCTCCCAGCACAGTAAGAAGTAAAAAGTACAAGGATGGCACAAAACAAAACTAATACACAGTACGCTTAGTAGCATAATTAACCTACTTAAGACTATTGGGAGTGAGATCTAATAATTTCTACTCTAAACATATGCCTAAGACAAATATATTCAAGATTCACATCTGAAAACCTAGAATTTATTCATCAGGGTTGTGTATTTGTTTATACAGAGATGAGTAAGAAGAGCAATGATTTACCTGAAGTAAGCCAAGGTCTTTCTAAGCCTGTACATGAAGCTTACCTCTAAAAATTAAGTGCTGATGAACTCTGGAATTTTGCAACAGGAAAGTACAGGTCATTCAGCAAAATATTTTCACTGTCTACTACCACCGCAGCTATTGAATGGTTATCACTATAATGGAAACAGATGTTCCTTTTTCCTTTCAGAAGAGCACAGAAAAAGCATCATCTTGCTGATACTGCATGGGCCACCCTAGCACAATAGCGGGGGGAAGACATTAGCACATGACAATATTAGTTTTTACTACACAACTAATTACACAAGAAGTATAACTTGAGATCATTAAACCACTATAATTTTCAGCACTACAGAAGGGAAACAAATAGATTTGTATAACCAGCCTACTTCACATCTGCAATTGGTGAAACACTTTCTGAGAGACTAAGTATATGCAAAATGCTCCTACTTCTTTCCAAACACAAGGAAAAGAATATCACTCCATGTTCTTTGCTGATGTAACGTCATTTAGAATGCTGCTTCCACAGATAAAAAAATTTTCAACAGCAGCAGTACACACTGGTAGAACCTTTCTGGAAAACATTTTGTCATTCAGTAGTAAGAACATTTTAAAAACTCTATAGCCTGAGTGAACGTAATTTCTTTTCTTAAAATAGATTGTATGGAAATAACCGGAAGGATGATTAAAGATTTATTTTAAATGCTATTCATCCCAATTTTATTCAGAAAATTAGAAAACTAACTCTCAAATAGTTGAGTAATAATTAATTAAATTATGTGCCATAACATTACAAAGCCAAGTTGAATGACTTTTATAATTTTAATTATGCAGTAAATTAGTCACTATTCAGCAGGTTACAAAATGGTACCCACATTTAAATAAATAAAAATACACAAAAAATGTCAATTCCAATTTTAAAACTCCCTGGGATAAGCAGGATATTACTTCTTAATTTGAAAATAGTTCAATTAAATTCTTTTCGTTTAAAATTTTAATTTTTTTCTTTAAGCAAGTTAATTTCTTTGCTCTGAAAAAAGTCCCTCCTTACTCAAAGTTTCTCAAAAAACTTTGGATCAACCAATTCTATATATAGCTATAGACAGACGGACCAGTTGTGTTGGCATGTCGGATGCACGATTCTAAAATCCAGTACCAAAGAAGTACTGGTCACCCACAGAGGCTTCTTTTTCTCCCCCCCTGAATTAAACAGAATCCTTATAAACAGAAGAAAAGAATTTATGGGGCAAACAGTATGAATGCTTAAGATCTATTAATATGAATTATTTAAAATAATTAATTCAAAGGAATTTTTCCATAAAGAGCAAATAGTCTATTAATTGCTCTCAGTACGAAATTTTCAAAGTTTACCATAGCTATCTTAGTACTCTTGATTTCATGATTCTGCTTTTACAAAAAGGAGCTGATTTGTCTTAGGCTATTACTGTCTATTACTGCTAGAAGTCTTGAGGAAAGGTGGGAAGCAGCAAATTCTGGCAATCTGCCTAAAGAGAAATCAATGAAACAAATTAATCCTGCGCAGGCTGCAATGACACAGTAATCCATCATTCAGGGCTGCTTTTATACACCAAATCAGAGAGCAAGAAAGAGCCCTAGGGGACATCACAGACAACAACTTACACCAACACTGGGAAAATACTGAGGAATCAGTTTATTTAAAGGGGATAGATTTCAGTTGATTGCCTATTTCGTCAAATAAAGATTTTTCTTCCACAGTGTGGTGAACCCAAGGGCCAGTGACTCTATCTTCAGAATTCAGTACTGTTTGTGCTGACTGACATCAATGGGGGATGAATGTTTTTAAATAATTAGCATCGTTAATCAGTACGAGCAAATATCTGGGCTACAGTAATATTACTTTTCCCATTCAATTTCCATGTATTAAACACATTTCCTGTGT
Organism: Tenrec ecaudatus; assembly: GCF_050624435.1. Lineage (NCBI taxonomy): Eukaryota > Metazoa > Chordata > Mammalia > Afrosoricida > Tenrecidae > Tenrec > Tenrec ecaudatus. Next base: position 92,750,249 of record NC_134531.1, read on the forward strand.
TCAGTAGTGATTTACTGACTGCAAATTTGCCTACTAATCTACACCTTAACTCGCCAGTTCCTGGTGACACACGGTTTTTACACAGAGAATTGAACTACTTAAGATGTGTGTAACTTCTGAATTTCGTTGTTAAATTTTAAGACTGGACTTTTTTGTTTCCTCTCTTATGGTGTAAATTCCAATACGCAAATCAAACTACAAGTAAGTATAAGTATTTAGCTTATCATATACTGCTTAAAGATCTTTTAAAATAAATGTTTGTGGTCAATGCACAGCAACCTATGAGTATATTATGCTGTTTCTATTTGTTAATATAGAACAAAACATGTATCTATGTTTATTAAGCCTCTGTAGAAATACATGTGCTTGAGTCGGTCTTAGAAGACTAAGAGTGAAGTAAATTCCCCAAATGAAAACCAATGACAAGAACTACAAGGGCAGAGTGCATTAGTATTGTTAAATGTAATGCACCATTTCCATGGTTAAATGTGACGAATTAGTCTAAATTTTTTTCAATAAATAGACAAATAAGCATGCAAACAACAACAAACTGTCACAAGTGGTCCTGGAAGGTTTACACCTCAGAATATCTCATCACAGATCGCGAAGAGAGAGCAGATTAAATAAATGCTAAGTGGTCATTTTTTGAGTGGCATCTTCGATTCTTAGGTCCACAGCAGTATGATTGCAATTCCTGTCCATGCTGATGCATTTTTAATTCCATGCATGGATCTAGTATTTATTGATTTAATAAGGCTAGGGGAATTACATTGTTGCTGCTACTGATGAACTGTCAGCAGTTTAATCTAGTGAAATCTTACAGAGGAATTAGGTGAAGGGGCTTCAAAAAGTTTGTGGAAAAATTCTATTCTCCTTTCATTCCACTTTTCTACAAACTTTTTGAACGCCTTCGTATTTTAAGGGAGAGGGGAGAGAGAAAGCTACACATATATCTACTCCTCTACCTGTGACCGTGACAAGAGCAAAGATCTCTTCTTTCCCAGATTGCTGTGGGCTGCAGACATTTCCTTTTACTAAACGGCAGTGGCCACCAGCTGATCAAGATGACTGTGAAGAGGTTGCAGCGAAGCCTCGCAGGTATATCTTCAAAACCAGGGAAAGCAGTGACACGTCTATCTTCTGGCCTACTGCACACACACTACCACCACCACCACCACCACCACCACCACCACCACCACCACCACCCCAAAACCCTGAGACCCTTTCCTTGTCACCTAACAGAGCGTCAAGGAGCCCGTGAGCAATTTCAACTCTCTGGCCCCCTAACATTGTCCATAGCATCTTTAGCATGCTGGGCAGAAAAGGAAGATGAAAATTCACTTTCTTAAAAGGCAATTAAAGTGCAATCAGGAGAGGGTTTAAAGGCTATGTCAAAGATGCAGAAACAGAAGATGGGAGGGAAAAATAATTCCACCAAAGTTGCTGGAACACACAGGGACTATCAGAAAGCTTTTTGTCCTGCTGCGCTACCCTGCTTGTGGGAGTGTTTCCCCAACCTGGACACCTGGGAAGCATGTTGTGCTGCAGTTTTCCTCTGACTTTGAAGAAATGGACAATCTAAGGAGCAGTGCTGCTGCTGGGGTCAGTAAAACTATGCTAATTGGTGGACCTAATTGCTTCAAGCAGTCTTGTCTCTAAACAGGGAGAGCAGAGTTGATGGAGTCAGCCTGTTCCTAATAAAATGAAGAAGCACTGAATTAAATTCCCAAGGAAGGCACTATAAAAGTTTCCACAGTGTAACCAAATGACTTCACCTACGCTATTACCCCTAAGATGACATCCTTGAAAGAAAGCAGACCTCAGTCAGGCTCCATATTCATAAATTGGTGGAGTTTAGGCCAGTGAATCTGGATTGATTTAAAAAGGCTTTTTCATCCTTCCAATCAAATGAAGTCATTGTTAATTAGATGCTGTTAACAATGTCACTCTTCTCCACATTACCTGCTCACACTTGCAGCGCCTCTAGTGAAACATCTGGAGCATCAATTCGCCTGCAATCAGTCCTCACAACAGTTTGGCTGGAGGGTGATGGTATTTCCGTTTCTCGATCCCTGTCTGAAGGAAGATACTTTTCAGTGCACTGGTGGCGAGATACGTACCAACAACTCAAATGTGCGAGATTATAAAGCAAATCTCTGGGAGGAAAAGAGCGAGCGAGAGAGAGAGAAGCCTTCAGATATTGGTTCCCAAGGTCTTTTTTAATGAAATACACAGCAGTTTCCCTGTGCTGTGCCTGCCTTGTAGATGGATGTTTTCAAAAACGCCCTAAGGCCACAAAGTTAATTCCCACTGACTTCCCAGCGACTTGGGATCAAGCTCCTCCTTAAACTAGAAAATCGGGCTTGGGGCTCCTTAACCGGACCCTTGGTCTAAGCCACTCCGGGCCCAACACCTGCAAAAGGACCTGCTGCTCAAAGCAGGGTACACTGACTGGCAAGCTGCAAAGCTCAATGCTTCCCGCCTAGCGAAGGGCGGCGAGATTGGCACCAGCGGCTTTGCTCGCGGGTCTCGGGACCTAGCAGCACTAGGAGGGGTGGGCTCACACTCCTCCTCGGGCCTTTGTGGAAAGGTTGGCCGCGCTGAACCGAGAGGCCGCAAACTGCCCGCGGAGACGCGGGACGCGAACCCGGCGCTAGGGGAGCGCGCGCCACGCCCAGGGCGAGCGCGGCCTCCTTGGGGGGCCTCCCCTGGGCCTGTCTCACTTCCGCGCGCCCGCAGACTGGGCCGGGGGCTTCCGAGCGCACGAGGCCTGGGCCCGGGGCCTGCGCTGGCCCTCGCAGGCGGTGGGCGAGTCGGCGGCGCGCGCGAGGAGGCGGCAGACACCCCTGGCCGCACGGGGCGCTCACTTCCGTCGAGCGCGCGGCGGGCGGCCCGAGCGCGAGGCTCGGTGCCCGGATGTGGGCCTCGCTTCCGGAGCCGCTCCCGCAGGGCCGCGCGGGGACCCGGCTCCCACCTCGAGGCAAGGGCTGCGGGGCGGGCCTGCGCGGGAGCCGGGCTCGCCGCGTGGGGAATTCGTTCCCCGGGAAGCGATGGGTAGGGGTGAGGAGACGTGTGAGGACCCTTGACCGCGATGAAGCCGGTGCCCCCGGGGGGCCCGCAACACCCCTGGGCCGCGGTGCTCACAGCGCCCCGGCGGACCAGGAGCCTCCTCCGGCACCTGGCCGCCTCGCATCCCCGGCGACCCAAAGGCAGCAGGCCTCTGGGAGCGTCTCGAGCTTACTCGCTAGAAGGAACTGCCTGCCTGCCTTCAGGGTCAAGGACGCCATCCTGCTCCTGACACAGGCTCTGGCCTTGGAAGCTGAGGATGGGGGCGGCGCTCGACGGCTGTTAGCCCTGAATCTGGATTCCCTAGCGATGCGCGGCGGGCCGAACCACACTAGATGCGGTTAAACAGGAGGGTGTGCGTACTGAATCCCACCAAGGCAGGCGCGCTTTGCAAGTTAGGCCTCTTTATGGCGTTGTTGTTGGTTATCTTCTCCCCCGCCCCCCCCCCTCCAGTCCTTCCACCCAGAAGGCCCCTTGCCTGTTGACAAAGAACAACTTCTCCGCCGGAAATTTTGGGGGAAACCAAGTTTCTGGGGACTTTTTCTTCCCTGCTAATGAGTTCAAGTAGGGAGACTGACGGTGGCTGCGGCCGAAAGACCTGCGATTGCTCCGCAGCAATACAATATGAACTAGAGTCATTTCTCCTCCCGCTTCCAGAGGGAGCTCGAACCTGCAGCATCAAGGTTATCCTTCTCCAAGCAGTAATGCAGGAGACTTGCACATCCTGCTAGGGGCGCTGAGCCAGTCCGGGGGGGGGGGGCGTCCCCTCTATAAACAGAAAAGTCATTCCTATGGTTTTAGGTTTGTTTTATGCTGTTTCTGCTCCCCCTCCCCCACCCCGGGCTTGTATGAACTTATGTTCCTAGCTCGCGCAGCATAAAATTCTCCTTTGACCTTCTAAGGACTCAAACACATGGGAGTAAAAGAAGGTGCTGCGGGGAGAGGGGTGGGGGGGGGGGCTGGGTGAGTGGAGCGCGGGGACTGTCTGATCTCGCCGGCAGGACAGAGCTCCTGCGCCCGTACTCTCTGTTTTCACCAGGGTCCGGACAGAGCCCGCACATACATGGCCTTGTGCTCAGGGTTGCTGGGCTCTTGCCCTGCGTTTTCGGGGTGATCACACACACAACTCGTCGACAGCACGTGCCACTCCTGCTTTGGGGGCAGCTGTGAGGTCCAAAAGGCGAGACGCAGCCGTCCCCGCAGAGTATGGCCACTTGGCTAGTTCGCTCAGGTTTCAACCCGGCATGGCCAGCCGGCGGAGGTGCCAGGCACTAGGGAACTAGCCCGGGGCGGAACGGTGCTGGTGGGGTGGGAGGCGGGGGCATGACTGACCGGGATGGGCAGCATCCTCCCCATGTAATCAACCGAGTCACCTGTCAGCGGTCGCCCCGCTCTCCGTCCCGCTGCGACTACGCAGACCCAAGACACCCCCTGCCAGCCTAAGCTGCGCGCCCTGGCGGCTCCAGCGAGCCGCGTCCTTCGAGCCAGGGCTCACCCCGCACTGACGCCTCCAGGTAGAAACCGTGCCAGAGCGGCTTTTTCCTGCCTGGCGATCCGCCCCCCCCCCTACCCCCATCCAGCCCCCTCGCCCCCGGGGCAATGCTTCGCCGGTGTTTGCGGTGGCGGTTGTTCTTTTAAAAGTATATTAAAGGATCATTGGCGTCTCCTCGTCAAGTCATTACGCCTTTATCCCCATCAATTAACCACACCTCAGAGGGCTGCTATTAAGAGCTAAATTGAGCTGCAAAAGTAGGTATCCCGTTTCAGGCAGATGTTTGTCACCTCCCGCGGAGCGGCGCGGTCGGCTGGGCCAGGTCCGCCGCATCAGAGGTTGCCCCAGGCCCCGAGGGCCAAGCTATTGGTGCAGGATGGGAAGGCGCCGCCCGACAATGCTCCGGGGCCCGAGGAGGAGCCGGGAAGATGTGGGAGGCAGGGCCCCATCTGGGAAGACCCCAAGAGTAAGCCGCGCGGTTTTAGGGCAGAAAACGAGGGTCTTGAGTGGAGAGTGTTCCCAAGGCCCCACGCCTCTGCTTGAGATCCAAAGAGGGAAAAGTGATTTGGCTAATAGGCCTCCTTAGCCACGTCCCGCCGCCTCCTCCCACACTTTAGGCTCCTCGTCCGGCAACCCCCAGAAATCGAGGTAACTATTGAATTGACGGAGGCGCGGTCCTGTAGAGATACCGGAAGTGGGGCTAGGGAATCCGGGACCAAAACGTGGCATTCGGACAGAGAGGATTCACTGAGGTCAGCCTTGGCGGTCCCTCCAGACGTATTTGCACCTTTCCTCGCCCCAACCACCGGGAGGTAAAGAGAGCTGGGGCTGCCCCATGCACGCAGCTTGGAGACCCTGGAGGGTGCAGGAACGCAGAGAGCAAGGCGCCGTGGCCCTCTCTGCAGGTGTGAGGCTTTCCTCCGACGCTGCCCACAATAAATTTAGCCAAGGCTAAAGGAGATTAATTTCCCAGTATAATCCAATTAAAAGATTTCTGAAGTAATCTTTTTTGCGAAAGTGCAAAAAAAAAAAAGTGCGCAGCTAAGGAGCGGACCGGTTTTGATGACAGTGATTTATCGCCCCGGCACAGCAGGCGAGGGACGCTAGCTCTCTAGCACGCGATTTGACCAGAGCATCCTGCCGGCGCCTCAAGTACAAACCTTTGCCTTCCTCTAAGACAGCCATCTATCATGGCCAACCTGAGCAGGAGCGAATATGCAAGGGACTGGGGTTGCTTACAAGCACCATAGACTTTTTAAAGTGCTATTAGATTTATGGTCTCTTTTTCGACGCCCATCCAGAGTAATTAGCACATATGTTCTAAATAGATGATAGTTTTGTGAGCAATAAAGCAATTACCCATCGTTGGAGCTGACAGTTCCTCCAACTAAACTCCAACCAGCAGCTAATTGGAAAAGTCATTTCAGCTCCATTGTCTGCAATTAGTCCTGCTAAACTACTACACCCCAACTAGCTGGTTTGAGGTTAATTTATTCCGTGTTGCATTTGCATGGATGAGTCCTTGCCACGGAGGGAGTTGCCTTTTGCCCCTCCTGACGGTGGTGTGAGCAGGGACCAGGAAGCAGATGGGAGTAAAGAACTCATATTTTAAAAACCTAGCTGGGAGCGTCTGGCCTGGTCTCAGCTACAAGGTCAGTGTCTGGTGTGCTGAACGCCTCTTTAGAAAGCCATTGTTTCTCCTGCTGGGCAGCAACTGGAGGACACTGTTTAGTTTGTGTTACTGAAATCTTGAATTTAAAATAATAATCATAAGGCAACATAGAAAAGCAACTAGATTATGTTTGAGGCTCTCATCTCAGATCCTCAGATATGGCTCTGGGCCACCACCTCATCTCCAAGATACTAATGTAGTCAGCCCGCAAAACCAGCAAACTTCTGAAGCCTCTGGGGGCTCCGGGAGAGGAACCTCCAGCTCCCTAATGGTCAGAGAAAGAAGACTGGCAAGAGCTGAACGCCTCCATCCTGCCTTCAGCCACTTTCAGAGCAAAACCACTTCCCCCTTAAAAGTGGGCTTTCTCTGAGACTTTCTGTCTTTGCTTCTTCCCAGCGTTTTTTTTTTTTTTTCATCCTTATCTTTCTGTCTTCCTTTCTAAAGTTAAGCCCAACAGGTCCGGGATTTGTGCACAGTGAGTGGAAAAAATGTGTTAAACGTCGGTTTGACGCCCCACCGGAGCTTCCACATATCCAGCGGCTGGGATTCTTCTACTTAATTTAATCTTTATTGGACAGGGCGGCTCCTCGCTCCTATTCACCAGGAAACCCGGGGAAACGGATCCGTTGGGATTCAGAATTGAGGGCGGGAAGGAGAGGAGTTAAAGAGGGATTAATCCTCTCCATCCATCCAACCTCGAACTTTGGAACTGCTAGTGGGGGGACAAGTAAGGTGGAGGGGGGGGAAGGGGGGGAGGCGGGGGGGGGGGGGGGGGAGAGGTGGGGGTGCTCAAGGGCCCAGTCTTGACAGCCCAGGGTCGCAGCGATCTGGAGCAGGGGGCGGGGAGGCTGACAGGTTGAGATGAGAACCTGTAGCCCTGGCAACCAAGTAGTCCCTTAAAGGAATTTACAGCCAAAGTGTCCCAGGCTCTGAGCAATGTGAACACTACTTAGGAGAGCATGGGGGAGGGATGAAGATACTTCTTGGAAAGTAAAATCCTGTGCTTTCCATCCTGAAAATCAAATGTCCTTTTGGGGACTGCCAGTCATATTTAATACGAGAGGAGTCCTCTTTTTTGAAGTTAATATAGCAAAGCCTAAGGGAGATGATATTTTAGTCAGCATATAACACTTACTAAAAGAATTCCAATTCCAATACATTGTAATTAATTACTCAGCTTCAAGAATTTGGAGATGTGTATCTAGAGCAAGAAGAACATTTAAATGTTTAAAGTCATAGTCTTGTTTAATGTGTTTTAACCACTTTAATTGGAAGGAAGACAAAAAGATGAACTTTTGGGTTGGGGGGGCTGAAAGTCAAGGTGTCTGTCTTACCCCATCACTTCCTTCTGTCACACAATCTCTACCCTCTGAAGAGAAAGCCTCCTGGCACTGGGCCTCCCAGTTGAAAATGGGAAGGAAATAAGATATCTTCACTAAGAGACTGTCCATGCATCGGGTTCTCAGTCATTTGCCCTCTTGCCAGACTGCAATAGGACATCTTACAGGGTGGGGACAAGAAAATGCTGAGAAAACGGATAGCTTAAACTGTCCTCTAGCCTTCATGGAGAATCCCCATGTAGACCTGTAAACATACTTATTAACCCTGAGGGTAAAATCACCTACCCAAGCACACTGCCCCCAGAACAGATGAGAAGCCTTTATGGATACAGGCAGGGCACCCTGACAAGTCTTCAAGCACATGTAGACACAGACTCAATTCTAGGCAAGCTCAGCTACCTGTCCCAATACATGTAGTCACTTCTAGAGGAAAGGCATTTTCTCCTTTGCTCCCATAGTTTCATTCCATTAAGAGCGATTAGATGATGTCTATTCAAAGTTGCTGATCCAGAGAGAAAATAAGAGTAGATAAAAGGAGATTTCAAGTGACCTCCTCATCCCATTCACACCAACCTGAGCCCTAGAATAGCCAAGGATCAACTAACACAAAAGCCCTTTCCTGTTTCTTTTCAGCCTCAGAAGATTTCATGCAAGGGGTTAACAATAAAACATGGAACCATCCCAGAGTTTTGTTAGATCATGCATTTGGAATACTTTATTAACTCCTCCAGGAGATGGACTAGGTTTATTTTCCACCTCTGAAATGGGTAAGTGAGATATATATCGCATGATAAAAAGTGTAATGATTGCCGGCTCTGGGAAGTTGGCATCTACAGTAGTATTCCATGCTCATCTTTTTCTTTTAAACTTTACCTAAACTCTCTCTTGATTCACTGATGGAGGATGCTGTAATACGTCTATCTTTCTACTGACAGTTCAGAAGGAAATGTTAGGTTCATTATTTAGATCAACCTTCTGATAGGTAAATGCAATTGCAGTTATAGTTACCAGAAGATCTGCTGGCTTTACAAGCCAATGCTTTTCCACTAGTTTATCTTAGAGGCAGTGGAGAAAGTGACATTAAAGACTTAAACATATTCGAGCAGTCTTTAGTCAGTGAAATGTCCAACTCAGACCTACTTCTGATGGGTTAATCCTTTAGTAAATGAAAAAGGTGTTCTGACAGGTAACTATTAAGGGAAGCGGTTACATAGAGCAGTCGGTTGTGTTGTCAGAGTTCTCTAACAGTTCTAACATTTTCAAACTCATTTCAAAACTTCAGCTTTCCATCCCAGCCCAACACCTTGCTGCTGGGAAGAACAACCATGCAGTTATTCCTCATTCAAGTTGAGTACTTAAAATAAAGAAAGATAGTTTGCAACATAAAACTCTTCGGGCCTCTTTTTCATACATGCATGTAGATAAAAAGGCTTGGGGTTTTTTGTTTTGTTTTATTGTTTGTTTTTTACAAAAAGTAAATATTTGGCTGGGACTTCACTGAGTACTAGGAATGATTGTCATTTTGCCTCCTCTAAAAAGGCTTGATTTGCATCAGAAGGTCAGTGCTGTTCTCCCACAATCCTCCCTTCTATGCTAGCCCGGGGGCCCTCTAGCTGGGGGCCCAGGCAGAGGAGGAAAGAAAGGGTTTTCTTTATCTCTTTTTTCCCCCCTGAAACATGTGCTCTAAGTGACCAATCTGGAATAGAAAACTAAAGTGTTCACTAAAGTAAAGCATGTCTGAAACTTATCACTGGGCATTTTTACAAAGAAGAAATGCCTAGGCTACTTGAATGATAGTGAGCTTACAGACCTGCTGGACTCAACTATGTGAGCAGGCTAGGAACAGGGGGTTCAGCAGAAGCGGGAATCCCAATTTGGCCTTTCCACCCGTTTTCATATTAACAAAGGCAGAACTTTTACAGCTGGACAGGCATAATACCGACTGAGTGCAATCTTGGGGAAGGAAGAAGACTATTTCTGAGATAGGTTAAGGTTGTGTGCGTGTGTTTCGTAAACAATTTAATGTTAGGTTTTAAACATTTTAAAGACATAGGTGGTCATTTCTGTGCCTCTCTTCTCCCCTCACCTCGTTCCTCTAAAGGATCTGTGCAAGATCATTTTAAATACATCTTCTTCAACTGCCTTCTTTCCTGGCCTTAATCTCATGCCAAGGGAGACTAATTGATTTGGCACCTTTAAAATAAGCTCTTTGGGAAAGGTCTGCAGCAAGATCAGAGGAACTGACCTTTCTCCCAACGACGCAGGCATGTTCATCCCTCCAGATGGGCTTGATAAAAAGGGGTTTTTTCTTTTGCCGTGGCCTCTCTAAACAGAATAACGCCGTTTTTAATGATTTAGGGGTAAGGAAGAGGAATGGCTGAGAAGTTGTAGATATATCTGGTCATTTGTAGTGTCTCACAACTCTTGAAGAGGATTTTTTAAACCTATTTACAAGGCTATCTTTGTTCAAGTAGGACTTAACAAAAAGCCAAAATGAATGATCAGATGGGTGAGTTTCAGAAGAGCGAATTACCACTATCCAAGAGAGGATTAGGGGAGAATGGTTCTCTTTTCCTTGCAAGGAAGATATTGGGAGGGAGGAGACTGTGGTAACCTGGTCAGAAAACCTGCTTGGATTAGGACTCTGGTGCCTGGCAAGTCAGCCAGCACTGTGTGTTCAGTCACAGCTCTCTGCTTCTTTCCCTCTCCCACCAGGTCACAACTGTTTACTGGCTATCCGGCTGGCCAAGAGAGATCAAGTGTTGTGTGGTAGGTCTTTTAAAAAGTGATTAACCCTGAGCCATGATGCTAGCAATCCACAAGGGGCATTGTTTGTAGTATACTGCCTGATTCCTCTCCCCCAAGCCGAGGGGTACCCTCTGATCGCCTCTTGGGAAAACTATATAGAAAGCCCCATGTTCACTAAACAGGCCTGTGGATACCAGGAGGGCGCCATGAGAGACTCCAAAAAAGAGGCCCTGGGAGTCCAGGTATTAACTTGGCCCGTCTCTCCTCAAAACTGACTGAACCCTTGCAAAGAGCCACGTGGGCCCCAAAGACCTGGATGGGGACCTCTTATAGATTGCTGAGGCAGAACCATAGTGGGTCTGGGCCACATGCCGAAACTCGAAGCCCACAGCCTGGAAGAGAGGGAAAAAGATGCATATAGCAGTGGGTGAGTGAAAGAAGACTGGAAAGTGACACTTCTGAGAGACCCTGGACAGGAGTGTCTGTAAGGACTTAGATGCCCTCCCAAATCTGAGCGTGTTTCTCTTAGGCGCCCCCAACCACCAATAGATATTGTTATGTTCTGGTTCAGGGTAAGGCCCATCTGTCCAGGATGAGCGTACCGAATTGGCCCAGTAACAAACGACAGCTTAGTAGCGAGCCAGTCTGCGCTCCCAGGTCTGGGTTGCCCCCTCAATTCCACCACATAAGCCATGATGCGGGTGGCGGGGCTGTTAACACAAGGGGGTGGGGGGACGCTCTGCGTTAAGTACAGCCTCAATGGGGAACACAGGATGGGAAGGACACACTGAGTTCGGAGTGCCTTTCCCGAGAGACGCATCCTGGGCGGAAATCGCCTGCCCTTCTTTAAAAATACTCCTTCCCCCCACCCACAGCCTCCCCCATCACCGCCCCGCTCCGCACAGCAAGTCGGCGCATCTGTCCCACAGAAGCTAGAGAGGCTCCAGGCAAGCACACAGACCCTCCCCCTCATCTTGGGCCCCGAGCTGCACCAGCGATTTTGCCTGGGGCCTCCAGGGTCCAGCTCCCATTCCCGGAGTCTCGCCGCGTCTCAGGGCCTCTCCCAAGTTTCCAAGTTGGGAGGCGGGGACAGGAACCCACAGCCCGGGTGTGTGGGCGCTGCCTCGCTCCAGGAGGCTCAACTCAAACCTCCCGCCAGCCCCCGCCCCCACCCCCACCCGGAGCGCCCTGCCGCCTAGTCTTGGCCTTCGCCTGCAGGGCCCGACCCTGGGCAAGCCTTGCTTGGCATGACTCCCTCTTTCCCGCGCCTACCCAGCCCCAGGGCACGGCCCCGGGCGTCCGCTCCCCGCTCCGCCCCCCCCCGCGCCGCCCTGCGCGCCCTCTGACGCAAACGCGCGCCCCTGCCCAGAGCGGAGGAAAGCGCTCTCGTTGGTTTTAATTGAAACTCTTTTTCACACACACAGGCGCGCGCGCGCGCGCACACACACACACACACACGCACACACACACACCACCTACCCTCGGTCCCTACCCCTGGGAGGTGGCCCCTTCCTCTCCCCCAGTCCGCTGGCGGCGGTGCGCAGAGTCCGGCTCCGCTGCCAGGCTGCAACCCGGGCGCCGGTTCGTCCCCGCCACCACGGGTTTCCCCGCTCCGAAGAACGTCCTGGTGTCCCTTTCAATCCGCTGACACTATCGCCCACATCAAACAGGCGGCCATCGATCGCGTTACATTAAGGGATCGCGTTCCAACGGCGCCCGCAGGTGGGCGGCCGAAGCCTCCGAGGAACCCCGGGCCGGCCAGCAGGCTGGGCGCAGGCACCCGGCCACCCGGCCAGACTTCGCAGCGGCTCGCGCCGCGCCGCGAGGGACGAGTGGGCGTTAAGCGCACAAGTCCGCCCCCCCCCGCCCCCTACCCCAGCGCTGGGGGCCGGCAGCCGTCCCCGCTGCAATGGGGAGTGGGCAGGAGGTTAAAGGAGAGGCGAGGGTCCGTTTTTAGCAATGGACTAACTGGCACGGTCCTCGCCGCCACGGAAGCACAGCGGCCGCGAGCTCTGCCTCCGCGCGCTGCGGGACCAAGGCCGAGCGAGGGCAGCTCTCCGCCAGGCCCTGCAGAAAGTCCGCCTCTTCACGCCCGGTCTGCAAGGGCTCCTGGCCCGGCCAGAGGCGACCCCAGGTCTCCTCCCAGCCGGCCTGTATAACCAATCCCCAGTTCAAAAGAAGCCATCATCATCGCGGTACTTGCCTGGTTGGGACAGGGCTTGGCCGAGTCTGGTGTCCACGACGCGCGGTTCAGAGTCCGAGGTTGGCTGGGCTACGGACCGGGTGTCCCGGGGGCCTTCGTGTCCCGGCGCTCGCTCGCTCCCACTCCAGCTCGGCCGCTGCTGCTACAAGCGTCTCTCTCCGCGGGCTCTCTCCGTCTCCCTGCTCCCCCTCTCTGCCTGTCTTCCTCTGCCCAGGACTCCCTGCCTCCGTGCAGTCTGGGGAATAAAATTTAGGATTTGTACCTAGAGAGCTTGCCTTTCTCGGGGCGCGGGGTGGGGGGCTGTTGTAATCGTGTTGTTTCACCGTTTAAGTGACCGAAAGACTTGAACGCGTTTATTTGAGAGGGGTGAGGGCGAAGAGCTCCTGCCGCCCCTGGGCGCATCCTCTTCATCAGCTGCGTACAATGGGCCGCGGCCGGCGGAGTGCACAGACAATCTCTCCATTATTGGAGCTGGAGGGTCGGGGCGGGGTGGGGGGCAGGCACGGCAAAGGCTTTATTCTGCTCTTTAAAAGCCTTCGCTTCTGCTCATCACTAGGCGGTCCTCTGCTCTCGGCTTGGAGACTGGAGCGCCTGGGAAACGCACCCCAAACACGTTGGGCTCCCTAAACCCCTCCCTGGTGAGATTTAAAGTGAGAACCAGTATTTAAAAACAAACCCTACCTCTGTCATTATCGCATGACCACTTACATCTGCCTTTACCTGAGAGCGTGTTGGAGCTCGGGATGCTCGACCTGAGCCAAACTTTTACACTCTGCCGAGCCCAGGGGCAGGCAGGCGGTGGACCGCTGGCAGCGGCGGCGGCTTTGTCACTCCGAGCTTCTCCAGCGCCCGCCGGAGCCTGCCCGGGAAGCGAGCTCAAAACGAGGGGGGTGCGCGTGTGCGATTGGAGAATATGTAACTAATAGAAGTATCATTTTCCCCCAGTACGATCTTTCAAGGAAAAAAAATCCATTGAAAGAATTTTCAAAGTGCTGTCTTCGTTTGGGGGCGGGTGTGTGTGTGTAGGGGGGAGACAGGCTGCCAGCGGGGAGGGGAGGGACTCGGCTGTGCACCGCCGGGGCGCGACTCCCGTCCGCTAGGTGGCAGCCGGAGCCAGCGATTCCTGCAGGCCCCGCGGCGGGACCCGCTCCTCCTGCCGGCCCCTCCTTCTGCGACCAATCACCTTCGGGAATCGAGGTCTCGGTCTCGTCTGTGTCTTTCCCTCCTCCTACCCCTTCCCTTCTCCCTCCACCTTTTCACATCTTCTCGCCCACTCCTCCCTCTCTTCCAGAGACCCTGGCTTAACCTCTCTAACTAACCCCCCCCAACCAAATGAGGACTTCTTTTTCATAATTATTGATGCGTTGTTTGAAGTTTGGAACAGCCTGAGAATACAAAAGAAAAAAGAGATAGGGGTTGATTGAAAACTTTATTTTTTTTAAAAATCATCTTTGGGGTGACTAAGAATCGTTGATTCGGATCGAATTTGAAATAACAGCTGCAAATTCCAGGAGTGTGCATTGTCATAATTAAACCTATAAAACCAAGATGTACTTTGAGCCAAAAAAAAAAACAGGGAACCCCTACTTTGTTTCTAAGAAGGAAATAAAATGAGCAGAAACCACAGGGGCAAACAATCCAAACCCAGTCTATTATTTCACGGATCATTATAATGGGGGGGGGCTCACGCCCATTAAATTTTTCCGACATTTTCAGTGACACTCGCATATAATTTAATTTTTAAAACTTTTCCAAGAAATCAAAATAATTCCCTTCCAATCCTCTTTTCGCACATCGCAATGCATTCTCCCCCTCTACATTCCCTCCTCCCCACCGTGTGTGCGTGTGTGTGTGTGTGTGTGTGTGTGTGTGTGTGTGACCATAGACGACCCATACTAATCAGGTCTCAGAGTAAATAGCAGCGCAGGGCGATCTCAATGTAAATTGCGCTTGTCAGAAGCACACCCCCTCCCTCACTTTCTCTCCTCCTCCCCTTCGCATCCAGTCAGTAGGTAGCTAAGAGGGAGGGGGGGAAGAAAGAAAGAAAAAGAGGTGGGGGGAGGGGCCCTCCAACCAATGGCGTGCGGGAGGCTTGGCTAACCTTAGCCTCCCATTTTCTCTCCCCCCACCCACCCACCCCCGATTCAGGGCTCTGACCAGTCAGTCGCCTTTGATTATCAGTTGCCAGCAGCCCTTCTCTTGGCTCCTTGACACGAGCTCCATATAAGGCAGCGATCTCCATAGAAACGTGTCAGTTTCAATAGTAGTGTCAAAGTTCACTATATACAGACATTCGCGCAGATCCCCCTTTCGGAAACATTGCTCTGCGAGTCCTCCCGTTTAAACGCATTCAATTTTTGGGTCTCTCTCTCTCTCTCTCTCTCTCTCTCTCTCTCTCTCTCTCTCTCTCTCTCTCTCTCTCTCTCTCTCTCTCTCTCTCTCTCTCTCCTGTCTCTCTCTCTCTCCTCCACCTCTCTCCCTCTCTCTCCTCCTCTCTCTCCCCTTTCTCGCCCTCTCTCTCCTCGCCCCCTCTGGCCTCTCTCCCCTTTCTCCTTTCTTGCATATTCTGTTAGTTGTTTCTCCTTATTCTCCTTCTTTCTCTTTCCCCCTCCTCCTGTCTCTTTTACTCTATTCTTGAACAAGAGAGAGGTCTAAACTTAAAAAAAGAGGAGGAGACACCCCCTTCATATTCTTCTTATCGTTATTTTATACATATATGATTTTTGGGGGGAGGGAGGGTGTCGGTTCCCGGCTGAAGAGCACTTATTTAAAATACTAAAAAAAGGACATTTTTGGGCGATCTCCAGGGTTTTTAACTAGCTCTGTGTGTGAGAGCAGAAGAAGCAGAAGAAGGAGCAAGAGGAATAGAAGAGGATTATTTATTCGACCTACTTTGGATGTCTCTCTCGCCTTTTTTTTTCCAATTCTTTTTCCTCTGATTTTTACATATTTTTGTTCTATTTCGCTGTGAATTCGTCGCCGGCGTGAATTATCCCGTATTTTTCACCCCCTTCCGTCACCTCTTGAAAGAAGAAGGCAGCGAGAGCCCGGCGCCACCGGCACAACAAAAAGAGCAAAGTGTGTGATCCTCCTCGCCGGCTGCCTCCCGCTCTCCGGCGCTGCCTCCCTGAATGGCTGGCTGCGTCCGGCCCTGGACCTGGCCCCCGGACACCCGCGCGCCCTGATCGCCGCCGGCCGCCTCGCTCGGCGCCCTGCTCGGCTCCCCGCGCTCCCCGCGCTCCCGAGCCCGGCCAGGGCTCCCGCCGGGACAGCGACCGCGGCGCGGGTGCCTCCAACTCCGGCTCGCGCTCCGACTGCAGCGCCCGCTCGGGCTCCGGCTCCGGCTCGCGCTCTGACTCCGGCCTCGGCCCAGGCTCCTCCAGCGGCGCTCGCCTCGGCCCCCGAGGCGGCGGCTCCAGCGGCGCCTGCAGCCCCGACCTCCTCCTCCTCCGCCGCCGCCGCCGCCGCCGCCACCGCCTGCGCTGCCTCCGCCCTCGCCAGCTTCCTCTATGTCGGCTGAGCCCGCGCGCTGCGCGTAGCCCGGGCAGCCGGCGGGCGGGCGGGCGGGCGGGCGCCCGGCGCGGGTGAGCGAGTGTGTGTGCGAGTGTGAGTGTGCGCGGGGGAGCGGGCGAGGCGGAGGGCGAGTGTGTGCGCGCGCCGCGGCCCATGCCCGCCGCCCCCGGCGCAGCGCCCCGCGCCGCTCCCCGCTGCCGCCTGTGCCATTTCTGATTCTGCAACTTGGGGAAGAAGCGAAAAGCGAGAGAAGGGAGCTTGCTCGCCGGGGGGGTGGGGGTGGGGAGGGGGGGAAGAGAGCACGGCCCCCCCAGGAACCGAGCGCGGGGGGAGCGGGCGAGGGGAGCAGGGGTGTTGGGGGGGAGCCTGAGAGCCTGGGGGGGCTGCAAAAAGAGAGAAAGAAAACAGCAGGAACCACAACAAAACGCCAGCAGGGCGGGCGGGCGCGCAGCGGCGGCGGGGCGGCCGAGGCAGTAGCGGCGGCGGCGGCGGCGGCGGCGGCGGAGGCAGCGGCCAGTGCCCGGCTCGGGCTCGGCTCCCGCGACCCCGGGGCGCCCGGCGGGCCCCCCGCCCCCTCCCCCTCCCCCCTTCCCCTTCCCCTTCCCCTCCCCGCGCGCCCGCGCGCCCCGCGGCCCTCGGCGAGCAGCTCGGCTCCCCCCAGCGCTCCCCGGGCCCAAAGATATGGCAATGGTAGTTAGCAGCTGGCGAGATCCGCAGGACGACGTGGCCGGGGGCAACCCCGGCGGCCCCAACCCCGCAGCGCAGGCGGCCCGCGGCGGCGGCGGCGGCGCCGGCGAGCAGCAGCAGCAGGCGGGCTCCGGCGCGCCGCACACGCCGCAGACCCCGGGCCAGCCCGGAGCGCCCGCCACCCCCGGCACGGCGGGGGACAAGGGCCAGGGCCTGCCGGGCTCGGGCCAGAGCCAGCAGCACATCGAGTGCGTGGTGTGCGGGGACAAGTCGAGCGGCAAGCACTACGGCCAATTCACCTGCGAGGGTTGCAAAAGTTTCTTCAAGAGGAGCGTCCGCAGGAACTTAACTTACACATGCCGTGCCAACAGGAACTGTCCCATCGACCAGCACCACCGCAACCAGTGCCAATACTGCCGCCTCAAGAAGTGCCTCAAAGTGGGCATGAGGCGGGAAGGTGAATATTTCTTCTCTGCTTCTCTCCCCGCGCTTCGCCCGGCTCCTCCTCGGCCCTCTTTCTTTCTCCCTCGCGGGGGTGGCTGCTGTTCGGGGCTGGGGCTTCAGCGGGCCCCGCTTCTTCTCCCCTTCCCGGGTCCCCGCTGCCTTCCTCCCCGCTGCGTCTCAACCACCACCACCCCCCAGCTCGTGGCTGCCGCCTCCCCCTCCCGGCCTGCGCTCCTCTCCCCGGCTGCCCGACCCCGCCCGCCCGCTGCCTGCTCCGGCTTGTGTCCCTGGGATCGTGAGCTGTGCCTTAAAATCCCCTCCCTCCCTCTGTCTTGGATGTGCTTGCTGTTGTCTCTTTCCCCTGTGTGCGTGAGGATGCTCGGGGCTCTGCTGGCATGAACTTGGGGAGGGGGTTGCTTATTTCCCCCGGAAAAGTCCTTTTCTGTGGGGGTTTTGTGTGTGTGTGTGTGTGTGTGTGTGTTGGGTTTTTTTACATTCCACTTTCCCCTCCACCTCTTCACACCCTTGCTTTAAAGGGGGAGAGGGTTAGGGATTGGAGTACCCTGAACCGTATCTTCATTGCTGCCGGCATCCTTTTGGAAGCTTAGCTTGGAGAAAGAGCAGTGAGATGTATTGCACTTGTAGGTCTAATTAGGGGGGAAGGGGGGCTTCTAGCCCGTTCGTTCACTGGTTCCCTCTCTCTCTCCACTGGGCTGGGGCCTTGTTTTCACCCCTCCACTTTGAAAGGAAAGTTTGTGACTGAACTGTGCTTTCATAGTTGTGTCATTTTTTTAAAAGCGTGATACTCCTTTTATTTCTTCATCAAACTCCACCCTCTGCTTAAATACTGCATACAAATTACAATTTACTACGCATTTGCCGATCCTTCTGATTTGGCTATAATGCACAGGCTGCAGCTGGCATGAGCTTCCACATCATTTAATCCTTGTGTTGTATGGGTTTGTTGTTTGTTTTGTTGTTGTTGTTGTTTTAAAACACAACTTTTTATGTTGGATCTAGATATGGTTCATGTTCGTGTGGCAAGAGATGCAGTACTTATCAATATATTTAGCTATTTACAGTTAGCTTATCTTCTAACAATCGTTAAAAGATGTCTTAGAGACAAAGTAGGGAACCAGTCAATTTGGTAGAATGCAGATGATACTCCTCCTTGTAATTGACTTTAAGATGATATTTTCTACACCACAAGAAAAGAAACTGAATTCCTTCAGTTCTCAAGAAGGAGGCAGATATGAGGACTGACTTCATTCTTAGCTCCAGGGAGATTTTGTAGGCATCTGAAAGAAAGAGGGGGGGGACAACAAACAAAAAACTTTGAATTGTGCTCTAATTTAATTGAAAAATAACTGCCAAGTTCAAGACTATAAGTAGAAAAAGTATTCTAGCCATTATTCTGCAAAGCCTTAAATGGCACTGGGACTTTCATTAAAATTAGAATCAAGGCAAACTTAAGAAGATAGTGCACAATTTGAAATAAGACAGCTCCGTGTACGTGGACATAACTAGGTTAATTTGTTGGGGAGAAGAGTTCAGTAGCCCTACCTTTCCCTAAAGTTGCCTTTGTTTACATGACCATTGAAAATGCTGTGAGTGTGGAAGTAAAACATACACATTAAGGGGGAAAAAAACTTTGGTCAGCTTTAAGAACTCAAAGCATGCTTACGTTTTTTGCATTCAGACGGTTAATGAATCCAGTGTTTTGCAGTTGCGAGCTCGGGCACTCACTGGGCAAAAGCTGGCTGCAGGTTGCAGGGGCCACGGCGCAGGACAGAAATTAATTCTATTTCCCACTTTTTTTCAATAATGTTTGGCTACTGTAAGTTCAACTTTTTTCTTTAAAATATTCCCTTTGCTGTTTTTAACAGTGAGAACTTTGTGGGGTAAGGAGGAGGAGGAGGGGAGGAGGGAGGGCTGCAGGATACTTGTTCTCTATTCCAAAGTTGAAAGTGGTTAGGAGGGTATGTAACTTGTATCTATTTTAAGGATAACCCTATAGCCTTTTAAAAGACTATGGAAACGTTTTATGAGGAAAATGCTGCTTGCTTGCAAATAAGGAGGCTGCTAGGCATTTGCCTAGAACCACAACCTTTCTCCGGTTTCATATATATATATATATTTTTTTTTTTTTAATTTTACCCCGGATGTCGCAGTCTGGAGGGGTGAATGGGGTTTCAATTTTCTTTCTGTTCGTTCCTCCTTGATGGCGGAGAGGTTGGCACTTTCTTGGCCTTGGGAGCTGGGCTGGCCATACCTGGCTGGGGGCCTTGAAGTCAGGCCTGGATGCGGCTGGGCTAGGGGTGGGCCCGGGGTGCAGCCGGACGCCTCCGTCTCGGGACAGCCGGGCCTCCTTGCAGCTCCCTTGGCGGCGTGGGTTGTGAGTGAGCACGAGCGCAAGAGAGACGGTGCCCAGGCGGTGTGTGGCAGCGGGCAGGGCCTCCGCTTTGTGTCGGCCGCTCTGCGATGTTCGCAAGCCCCCTGGATGCACATTGCCTCTTTTCTCTCTTTCTTTTTGTCAGCGGTTCAGCGAGGAAGAATGCCTCCGACCCAGCCCAACCCAGGCCAGTACGCGCTCACCAACGGGGACCCCCTCAACGGCCACTGCTACCTGTCGGGCTACATCTCGCTGCTGCTGCGCGCCGAGCCCTACCCCACGTCTCGCTACGGCAGCCAGTGCATGCAGCCCAACAACATCATGGGCATCGAGAACATCTGCGAGCTGGCCGCGCGCCTGCTCTTCAGCGCCGTCGAGTGGGCCCGCAACATCCCCTTCTTCCCGGATCTGCAGATCACCGACCAGGTGTCCCTGCTGCGCCTCACCTGGAGCGAGCTGTTCGTGCTCAACGCGGCCCAGTGCTCCATGCCGCTGCACGTGGCGCCGCTGCTGGCCGCCGCCGGCCTGCACGCCTCGCCCATGTCCGCCGACCGCGTGGTGGCCTTCATGGACCACATCCGCATCTTCCAGGAGCAGGTGGAGAAGCTCAAGGCGCTGCACGTCGACTCGGCCGAGTACAGCTGCCTCAAAGCCATCGTGCTGTTCACGTCAGGTGAGGCCGCGGCCGCGGGGAGGGAGCGCGGGCCCCGACCGCCAGCGCCCCCCGCCCGGCCACGCACTCGCCGCCCGGGGACGAGGCTGCGAACCGCGCCGCTGCCATCTTGGGAGCGCAGCGCTGCGGGAGCCCGTGCGGGGCTGGGACCTGGCGGCCTGGGCCCCGGCTCCGGGCGCGGCGGCGGCGGGCGCGCGTCTGGGGGGGCTGGGGGGGGCGGTGCTGTGGCTCCGTCTGGCTGCGCGCGAGTGTGCGGTGTGTGCGCACGGTGTGTGGTGTGTGGTGTGTGTGTGTGTGTGTGTGTGTGTGTGTGTGTGTGCACGCGCGCGCGCGCGCGCGCCAGAGCTCGGCGGTTCTGGGGGAGGAGAGGGAAGCAAGAGAACGTGGGAATGTGGCTTTCTCCGCGGTGAGGCACGCTCCGGGGATGAGTTTCCCAACACACAGGCCAGTGGTGGCAAGAGAAGGATACGCACAAATAAATCATAAATAAGCCCGCTTTATTGCTGCCTGATTTTCCCTGATCGGAAACCATTCACGTTGGCAGTGGCTGAGGTTATAGAGGGTCGTAAAAAAACGGATTCGATCACAACCAGAAAGATAAAAAACAAAAGCAATTCGGCAGGGCCTGCAAGGATGAGAGGATTCCCCGACCTGGAGCTAAATCTCACAGCTATGCAAAACACCCAAATATTGGAAATTGAACAGATTGCCTTAAAAATATCAAATTAAGTGTAGGCGGTGGTAACATGCATGTTAACAATTTCTCTTATGATAGATGGTTCAAATTAACTTCCAGGAAAGTGCATTAAACGTTGCCTTTGAAGGGCTCTGGTCTGAGCCTCTGAGAACACTGCCCGCCTTTTATTCTTGTAACCTGCAAGGGGGAAACATATAAACACCAGGGGCAAGCAGGTAATGGGGGGAAATATAAACAAAGCCAGAAAGGCCTCGGTGAAGCTCAGATTAGGTCTTGGGCCCTGCCCACTGTGAGTGGTGTTGGCTGCAGTTTTACCATCATTATTTGCACTATTGTTTTTAATTCCTCTGTTCGGTGAACAAATAAACCACCCTAATAAATCCATCCTAGAGCCAGGCCCTCCAAAGGCCAAATTAAAGCCATTCTTGAGCAAAGATGGCAAAACCCCTTTCCCAAGGCCTTGTGGAGCAGTGAGCAGCAGCATAATCTATCAATATTTCCTGGCTTTCATGCGTGAAGAATCGTATTTACATTGTATTAAAATGACTCTTAAATTTGCACAATATTGTAATGTAGCAAATGTAGTATTAATATCGATCTGAGCAGCAGATAATTTATTTAGACAGGAGCACCTCATTGGTATGCAGGGTGGCCAGAGCCATGGACTTGGACTGCCCCCCTTTTACTTGCAGTGCAAATGCAGGTCCGCCTAGTATGAGAGGGAGTTTGTCTTTGCAAGAGGATAAAGTGGGAACCTTAAAACAAATGGAAGATTTATTGAATACCCTCCTCGGCGTTTGAATGCATTTTATCTTAATAAGTCTTCTTGATGGAAATGTGTTTTCCAAAAGTGACAAAGAGCCTGGGAAGCAGCAAGCAGACTGCTGTAAGCTCTGGCAGGCTGGGGCCTGGCTCGCTCTCCACTCCTGGACTGTTTAGCCAAATTCATCAGGACGCAGGCCAGTGTCAGGGAAGCTGGGGTTTTCAGTTGCATCCAGCAGAGTCCTGAAGCAGAAATGGTACTTGGAAGTAGGCAGAGGTCTCCTCCCTTTCCTGGGTCCTGCCTGAGGTTCTTTTGAACCCCCTTGACTTTTCTGATCTCCTGCCCTTTCCCAGAGAGAGGCAAGGGCTATGCAGGCTGCAGAGAAGACTGTGGAATTATGAATGCCTTTCTTTCAACTTTCCATTCTAAAACACCCCTGTGAAAAATGTTCCTTTAAACGCAGTTTTCCCAAAGAACTTGCCTGAACCAAATCGTCAGGGTGCAGGGGTGTCTCAGAGTGAACAATAACATTATTTTTCTGGGAAATTGCGAGCAGAATATCTGCAAATGGAAATATAACTGTCAGTAGTAATTCGCCCCTCTCCTCCGTACAACACATTTCCACTTTTGACTAAACTTGTTTTGATTGCTAGCCAGAAGGGAATTCATGGGAAGCCTTCCCAAAGTCATCCAACTTTTAAGCAAACTTTGAGTGATGGAAAAGACCATTGTAGACATATTGTCCAATGTGGTTTGCTCTGGCTAAGTATTTGAAGCTGTCACGGGGGTCCCCCATGGTGGTTTTCACATTTGGCCTCCGGATGGTATGTTTAATCCTTAATATTTTGGACTGCATCCAAGGACGAGGTCGTGACCTGAACTTACTGTTAAAAAAAGTCATTAATTCATACACCTAAATATTCTTTCAAATAAATGAGACCTTCCATGAAAGAAGCCATCGAGTTAACATAAATACAATAAATCCACTTCCAGTGCAATAAT